>NC_069657.1:153216856-153873106 GCF_027244095.1 Hemicordylus capensis | reverse complement strand
CATGATTTGGGTTTTCCCCTCTGTATTAGAACCAGCCCGATTTATGTCCAGGGTTAAAAAAAATCCTCTTTTTGTGTTGGAGTATTGTTATCCCCTGAACTCACAGTAAAGCCTCAAGTAAAGCTGTGGTAAAGCATGCTGTCTGAAAAAACTAGTATTTTTCCCCTAGAATGTAGGTAAATTGATGCAGAAAGCTACACTTGTTCAATAGGCGGGCACAGGAGCAGAACCAGTAAAAAAAAGATGACAACCCTGCCCACAAGCCATGCTCTGTACCTTGCCAGCTCTCATACAGATGAAAACTAGCACAGGAGTGTCAAACTCAAATTGCATGGTGGACCAAATTTGATCCCAGTACATCTCCAGGGGGCTGCACCTGCCTTGTGCTGCCTTCTTGTACCTGCCTTGTTCCTTCTGTCTTCCTCCTTCTCCACCCTCTTATCTCTCACTCTCTTCCTTTCTTCCTCCCTCTCACTTCTTTTTACACCAGAATATGCTCAGGGAAAACTTGATTTTTTTAAAAACTGAACATATTTCCCCATTCACTGAAGCTAAAGCTGATGGAAAGCTTTGAAAATAAGACAGGAAAATTCCAGAAATATAATGTAGTGCCATTTAATAGTAGTAATTGCACAGTTGCAATAATACACTTGATGAAATAATTAACAAACAAATGGTGAGGCGGTTTGGGCTGCAAAAAAGGAACAACTAATTCTAGGACCAACTGTAGTCAGGAGCTACCAGAAAATGAATGATTAAAGTCAGTAGCAGGAAGAGCCTCAGCAGTACATTGCAAGTCCACATTGAATGGGATGATGCAATTGCAGCCAGAGGGGGAGCTACAAATCATGTCTGGGGGTGGGGGGAATGAAAGGGCAACAATATAGTGAAGTGTCCTTAAAAAGTATTTGTGATGTCTATGTTTCAGAGCAGGAATATCCCCCAAAAGACAAAATAATGTTAATTCAGTATTGGGAGCAGTCTGGGTCACACTGTCTCTGGATTCCATGTTTTTTTAATACGAATTTTTATTAAGAAGTAAACCAAAGGAGACAGAGACAAATCACCATAAAGACAATACAAAACCAATCATTTTTCATAATGAAAAACCTCATTTTTCTAATTAATTACATCAGTAAAGAAAAGATATCTAGAACAAGATAAAGCAAAAGAAATTAAGACTCTTAAAGTTGTAAAATCTGATCAGCTTCTTGTAAGTTACATATCGAGAACACTATAAGTCAAATCCAGAAAATGGGAACAAAGTATGACCATAATGGACATTATAAAGGGTTCCCAGACATGAATGATTCAGTAGATATACCATGTACATAAGCAGAGACTAACTCTGGATTCCTAATATACATGCAAAGGATCCCACGCTTCTGAGAGCAGTGGGGACAGGGGAAGAAGCACTGCAGTGGGGGAAAGGGAGTACAGAGTACACTTAAGTATAACCTCTACCTGGCTTATCTGTCATCTTTAGAAGTTTGACTTTCATCATCTAAGAAGGCAACACCTAGAGATATCAATGGTGTTGCTCCCATTTGCTGTTCCAGAGAAATGCCAAAAATGACTCCCTCACCACTTTTGCAAGAAGTCACATTCTGAAAACAGCTCACTATAGTTCCCTAAGCTTGTTTGCATTCATTTTATATGCTACCAACATGTTCTTTTACTGATGGCATCTCATGATTATGTTTTTACCCAGGATGCATTGCACATCCTCCAAATGTGGCACTTTTTACCAGCCAAAATAATGTCCCCAATTAGATGTAAATTATACACTATTATCTCCTTTGTTTTCTGAGCACTGAGCATTTATTGCACATGTTTTCAAACATTTCCCCAAATTGTTCTAGAAGCTTCATGTTTTTAATACTTAAAAAATAAATACAAGCAAACAAACCCAAACATTTTTAGGAAGGCACAGTGCATGTAAGTGTGCATGTCCCTGAGTGTTGATATGGACACATGGAAAATGTACACTATATTCTTATCTGAGGCTGTGTCCTGATGCTCTCCATTGCTTCCTTAAATCAGCTGTAAAGCATCCTGATTGGAAAGGCATATGTTTTTACCCAGACTTAATTGTCTATTACGCTGTCAAACTGGAAGAGCAGGGAGTTGTAATCTGACTATGCCCTTGCCATCATGACAAACACTCTGGAAATCATGTTCACTTATGTCATTTCTAGAAAGGTTCATTTAAATTATCATATTCATTTTCATGCTGATGCAGTTCCAAAACGCCACTTCACACAATTATCATTACACTGTTTGCCTTTTGTGTGTGCTAAGTGCAAAAAAAGGAAGGAGCAGGAAATGGCATTATTCCATATGGCAATTCCTAAGGGCATGTCAAAGATGTGCAGACCAAAGTTTACATGATCACAAAGGATGCCCTTATCAGCAAAGCCAATGCCTATACAAGAAGTGAGGTGGATAAACTCGTGAAATGGCCCATCTCTCAAGTGCCCAGAGCATTAAAATTGTTTTTCTGAGATAGAAGCATTGGTGAGCACGTGCAGAATAAATGGTGATTTGAGACAATTTTAAAGTTCTATGATGAAATGTGATACAATTAGGGTTGTGGAGACTGATCTACTTATGGAGGTAACATAAAAGGCAAATACAAGAGCCCCTGGTGGCGCAGTGGTAAAACTGCCGCCCTGTAACTAGAAGGTTACAAGTTCGATCCTGACCAGGGGCTCAAGGTTGACTCAGCCTTCCATCCTTCCGAGGTCGGTAAAATGAGTACCCAGAATGTTGGGGGGCAATATGCTAAATCATTGTAAACCGCTTAGAGAGCTCCGGCTATAAAGCAGTATATAAATGTAAGTGCTAAGTGCTATTGCTATACAGAGTCCAAAAAAGAAAAGGAAAAAAGGAAGTGTTGTAGCGTTTGCTGTATAGGTATCAAGATACCAACCATAAACTACCAAGAAACATGGCTGGGGAAGGGAGATGGGAGATATCTCTGTCACTTGGTATGGCCTTATGGATAAATGAATCCGAATGATCTAGGTTAAAATTTCTGCTCACTCAAGTATTCACTACATAGAAATTCATTCATTCATTCATTCATTCATTCATTAAATGGATTTATATACTACCTCAACATGCATCTCTAGGTGGTTGGCAAAGGCATAGGCTTGGCAAAGACTTTGATCCGCTTCATTTATTACTTGAAGGGATGTAATAGTCCACCATCCCATGACTGTTCCCACCCTACTCTTGGAAATATATGTAATTGTTGACCATATGGTTAGGGCATGAAAAGGATTTTGCATTTTGTTTTGAGCTTGAAACAAAATGCAAAACTGTTTCAGTTGAAAAAGTGATCCAACCGGCTGTTTCAATAAAACAAACCAGAAATGTTTCAAGTGTTTCAGCCATAGGGAGCAATGGGGAAACTCAAAACACCCCTTTGTTCCCCATGGGTAGTTCCTAGGGACACCAAAGTGAGTTGGATGGTAGGGCATAATGGGTGCTACCTAGCACCCAACCCACAGAAGAAATGGGCAAGCAGGTGAATTTAAACAAATTTTAACCTTTCCCCCAAACCTCCATAGGATCCTATCAACAAGGCAAAAACAGGCCTCCAAAATGGTGCTCAAAATGTCAAAACATTTCTATCAAAATTGGGTTGTTGTTCTCTAAGCTTATAACAGGCCTTTTATTTAAAGGGCACTTTGTTTTGAGCTCAAAACACTTGAAATGGCCCATTTTTAGTCAAAACATTTCAACGTCAAAACGTTCTGCACACCCCTAGTAAGGGCAGATGGTAATAGTTACATGCCACACTAGCAAAACAGCAGGGGTGTTGCTGGTGTGGTACATTATAATGCAGTCCATCCTACCTATGTTGGCAAAAATGGTATGTGTTCATAGGACATATATAGGTCAGCATAGGAGCAGACACATGAGGTAAGTTTTAAGATTATAAGAACTTTGTTTGAGGTATGTGATTTGTGGTGGTTCATTCACACATGAAAGTTATCATTTGAAACAGCAGACATCATTAATAAACCAAAATATACATGTTTGAACTAGTCCTCAGGCTCCTTTGCTTGAGGACAATAGATGTTTTGTCTTCTGTTGTCCATAAGGCCAGGATTTGTTGCCAAGATCTTCAAAAGGAATGAAAAAAAGTGTATACATAATTCATACTTGGCTAGGTTGTTGAAGCTTGCAAACATCAGCCATGACATATTTACATCTTGAGCTTCTCAGATGTTCAACACAGTGAGTGACATATTTACTTATCACAATAAAAAAAAATCAAATAGCTTGTTTAGCTGAGCATATAAAATGAAAAGCAGTTGATCAAAACCTATTGCACATTTAAAAAAATGTCCCTAAAGAGGTGTGAAAGAGATTCCGATGCAGCTGTCATCTCCAAAACCAGCTCCATCTGCTTAAGGGAGACATTGTTGAGACTGATACGCCTGTAAAGCAGGGAGCAGACAATAAACCTGAGATAGGGCACCAACTTGTGTGATGACCTCATTCATCAGTTCTGTGTCTCTGATCTCTTTTAATTGATTCTCAATGATAGAGGTGCTTGATATTTATGGGAAATTAAGGAAGGGGTAGAGAGAGTTTAGACTCTCTAAGAATATTTTCTCATGCTCCCACATATATTTATTCAGCCATATCTTATGCCTAGGAGACCACATGTATGCCTTACACACCACATAAAACTGCAGCTAGCCTCATTACAGAGGCTGACATCCTAACAAAGTGTGCATGTAAGTAGTTTCTGTGGGGACATAGCAGCACCTCTCACACAACTCCCCCTCTCCTTCTGCACTTGTTCTGTTGTGCAAGAAGGCCAAAAGGCCAGAGCACTCTAAAGATGTGCATGAACCTGTTCAGACAACCTTTTATGGGCTTCCAAACAGGTTCGAATGACTGGCAGTTTGGCCGGTTCGAAGGCAGAGGGATACCTTTAAGGGCAGGGGAGAGTGCTTTTATAACCCACCCACCCCACCGTGTTTTCCCAACCGGTGCTGCACTTTAAATGGGTCCAGTGGGGCGGTAGATCTCCTGCACCAAATCTCCTGGTGACCTCATCCAGCAGTTTCATGTAGATGGTGACCAAATGGAGCCATGAGGGACTCCATGTAATAGCTCCCATTTTGAAGAGCAACTGTCACCACGTTCCACCATCTAGAATCTGCCAGAGAGATAGGAGCAAAACTATAGCAAAGCAGTGCCTCCTCCTATTCCCAACTCCCTCACGTGATCCAGAAGGATACCATGGTTGATGGTATTAAATGTCGCTGAGAGATCCAAAAGAACCAACAGAGTCACACTCCTTCTGTCAATTCCCTGATAAAAATCATCCATCAGACTGACCAAGGTCATCTCAATCCCATAGCTTGCTTCTAAAGCCAGTTTGAAATGATAATCAGTTTCCTCCAAAACTGCCTGGAGCTGGTTAGCCACCACTCTCTCAATCACTTTGCCCAACCAGGGGAGATTGGAGACTGGCCTATGGGAAGGCTTCTTAAAAAGTGGTCTAATCATTGCCTCCTTCAAACAAGGAGGCATCCTACCCTCCCTCAGCAATGAGTTAATGATATTATTATTATTATTATTATTATTATTATTATTATTATTATTATTATTTATTATCTTGTTTACACAGTCAGACAGTTGTTATTGACTGGTTTGTTTTATCCAGACATCGAGTCCTTCCCAAGGACCTGGGATGGCTGAATTTTATTGTCAATTGTTATAGATATCGTCGCAGAATATAGGCTGTTCCCAGTAAATCTGCTTTTTGTAATTGGCTGATGGTGGTTTCTGTGGCCCCTATGGTGTTGAGGTGCTCTTCAAGGTCTTTTGGAACTGCACCCAGGGCGCCAATGACCATTGGGATTATTTTGGTCTTTTTCTGCCACAGCCTTTCAATTTCAATTTGTAGATCTTTGTATTTGGTTGTTTTTTCTATTTCTTTTTCTTCTATTCTGCTATCCCCTGGTATTATTATTACTATTATTATTAATTATTATTATTATTATTTATTTATTTATTCAATTTATTCGATTAACTAAGCCACCTCCAACAATTTCCTTGCTAGATAGAAGCAGCCCAGTCGAGTAAGGAATGGATCCAGAGAACAAGTGGTAAGCCGCATTGCCCCAAGCAGCTTGTCCATATCCTCAGGCATCACAGATTGAAAATGATCCAGGGGTATAGATACAATTGAGCAGATGGGTTCAAAGAACCTGGGCCCTCCAGGTCCTGAGGGCCCCCCAGCTCCACCCCTCTCTATTTTCTTCATTATCTACTTCACTCTGAGGGGCCCCTGGGAAGAGGGGCAAACATGGGCCCCCTCTCCCCTAGCTACTTCCCTGAACTAATGCAATCTACTACTGCAAGAGGGATTGCTTGACACCATCTTAATAGACTGTGCAAAAACAATGCAGTCCAAGTTGGCCCAAATACAAGAGATTTTGTCTGCAAAGAACCCATTAAAATCATCATAGCAGAACATAGTCTCTGTGGCCTGGTTCAAAATGGAAGGAGCCTGACAAACTTCTCACAACCCTGGACAACTCTGCTGAATGTGAACCTGCAGAAGCAATGCGTGCAGACCAGAATTGGTTTTTTGCTGCACACACCGCTTCCATACAAACCTTCAAATGGGCTCTATGCTGTGTCCTGTCAATTTCAAGATGAGTTCTCCTCCACTTGCATTCCAGTCACCTACCTTGCTGCTTCAGACCCCACAACTCCTCTGTATACCAAGGGGACACTTTTAAAGCAGGTCAGAAGGAGCAATCGTGTCTACTGCCCTGGTGAGTTCCCTATTCCAGGTTCCCACCAGGGCATCAACAGAATCACTGGCAGCACCAACATTAAAACCCTACAAGGCTTTTTGGAATCCTATTGGGTCCAGCAGCCATCTCAGGCAAACCATCTTAATAGGTCTACCACCCCTGCAGGGCTGGATTGTGGCTGTGAAACCAACCTTAACCAGGTAGTGGTCCGTCCATGACAATGGGGAAACCACAGGGTCCCCAGCCCACAGAACACCCTCCTGATCCGAAGAGACCAAATCGAGTGTGTGGCTGGCAACATGAGTTGGTCCTGAAACTAGTTGGGATAGGCCCATAGTTGTCATGGCTGCTATGAACTCCTTAGCTGCACCAGACGTCAGCTTCAAATGGATATTGAAGTCCCCCAGCACTAAGAGTCTGGGTGACTCCAACACCAGCTCTGAGACCAGCTCCATCAGCTCAGTTAGGGAGTCAGTTGGGCAGTGGGGTAGATGGTACACCAACAGAATCCCTAATCTATCCCTAGTTCCCAGCCTCAGAAATGCACAAAACTGTGCTATAGGGGCCCTGGCAAGGTAGATGGTATTCTTGTGGACAACAGCCACTACACACACACACACACACACACTCTCTCTCTCTCTCTCTCTCTCTCTCTTCCCCTAGTCTGCTCCACAACAGTGTAGCCTGGTGGGAGAAGCTGGGCCCAAACTGGACCACTAACCTCCCCCATCCAGATCTCAATTATGTACTTTCTTCCAAAAGGCATAATTACACACACATAAACAAACCCATTTAACTTTATGATACAACAGTCATTTTGGATTCAGCTGTATTCAGGTACATATTTTGAGGACTGATGCAATGGACGTAGTCCACTAGGAACATCTCCTCTTGTTGGCCCCATTGAGATGAAGAGGTGGGCATAATAAGCATCAGCCACAACTTCAATTCATGTCAGTCTTCATCACTAGATGGATCGTGTCCATTGTCTCCCAAATGTCAAAATTTCTAAGCGTTAAATTATGAAATGTTGATGTCTCCAATGAAATTTGAGAACAACAAAGAGCAGTATGAACAATGAATCCATAACCCATCATACCTGAAAGTAAAGCTTCAAACAGGTTGACCTTTCTGAATTACTGTTCATTTTATATTTGCTGCTAGTCCCTTTTGAGCATAATGCAACAGGAAAAAACCATGGCCTTGTGCAAGAATGATTCATTTAAAAGGGCCATGTTCCTAGAGAAGAGGCCTTAAATAAAACTAAACTATTTGTTTATTATCTCTTTAGTATCACACAAAATCAACCAGAAAGATGTGATAAACAAGAAGGGCATCATTTGTGAGATCTGTGTGTCAGTGACTATTACGTTTCTTCCTTCCTTTTTTCGCTCACAGTCGGTTTGGTTAACAAGCTTGTGCACTGTTGCCTCCCTGTCTTTTAATCTCCGCCATAGATCACAAAAGCTAGAGTACTGTTCATGTCAAGTTAATGTTAGAATGACTGCAAATTTTCATTTTATATTAAACTCCCTGCACTCCATGTATATTTCCTGTTCTGCTTTATTAAATTACATACAGATTTTGCAATATCCTTTCCCCCTAAAGCATTTATACAACACAGACACACACACACACACACCATTGCCATTGTTGGTTTCTTGGCAGCAATGCTTGTCAAAAATGGATAACAGAGACTTGCCAGGTTAGGGTGGCCAATTGTTCCTAGTATTTATAGATTATTCATATTTCAGGAGCTCTGTCCATAATAAGCCCAAAATGTATCGTGGACTGTGTTTCTCCTGATTTCTGTGGCTGAAAAATTATGTGCCTTAACTAGTTGGGTGACTCTGGGCCAGTCACTTCTCTCTCAGCCTAGCCTACTTCACAGGGTTGTTGTGAAAGAGAAACTCAAGTATGTAGTGCACCGCTCTGGGATCCTTGGAGAAAGAGTGGGAAATAAATGTAATAATAATAATAATAATAGTGTCTGTCAAGCCAACCTTCACATTCAAAATGATTCATTTGAGGGGGGGAAACAGTTTCTGGAATCAGCAAAAAGCAATGGCAAGTATGCTTTAATAAAACCAAATAAGGATAATTTGTTCTACAAAAATGTAATGTAAAACTTCATGTTGTTTGTCATACCCACTTTGAAATTGCTGTGAAGGGAAATATAAGGTTCCTAGCTGATCCGGCGTAGAGCAACTGCGCCCCTAGTTCTCCCTGTCTCTGCCCCCACCATCTTCATTTTGTCTACAGCCCCAGTCCATTCTCTCTCCCCTCCCCTTCCCTTCAGCCCCAAGCCATTCTCCCTCCCCCTCCCCTTCAGGCCCAGTCTGTTCTCCCTCCCCTCCTCTCAGCCCCAGTCCATTCCCCTCTCCTCTCCTTCAGCCCCAGGCCGTTCTCCCTCCCCTCCTCTAAAGCCCCAGTCCATTCTCCCACTCTCAGTCCACTTTCTCTCATACCCTCCGACAGCGCTTTCCCTCACTGCCCTCCCGCTGGAGCTTGCCACCCACTGCCTGCTGGCTGGCCAGCCAGCCTGGCCACCTCTTTCCCTCCCTGCCCACTGGTCAGCCTGGCTGCCTCTTTCCCTTCCTGCCCTCTTGCCAGCTGGCCTGGCCACCGTCCGCCCTTCCCAGCCGCTATCCGGCAGCTGCTTGCGAACTCTCGCAAGAACTGCAAAGCATGGGTTTAGCGATGGGTATGCCTAAGAGAAATATATAGAGAGAGAGATAATGGCCATTAGGTCCCTCTCTGCATGGTCAGAAACCCTGCTTTTTCATAGTTCCTGATTGCCCAGAGGGCTGCACATGCATGTAGTTGTATGCAAATAGGGTCTGCCTGTACAGATCTCCAAAATAAGGATGTGCAAATTGATTTGAGTACAAATCAAGTTGCACCCAAATCTAGCTGATTCAGGTGATTTGGAGACAAAACAAATCACCCCTGTGGTCCATTGGCTAGATTCAGGTACAAATTGAATCGTGCCTGACTCGATTCGAATCGGTTTGAGATTCAGATCCCTCCTATTAATTCCCCCAGATTCCCATCTTTCTTTCTTTTTTTAAAAAAAGGCTACACTAGTGTCCCTTCCAGCAGACAAGCTGGCTTGAAATGAACTGGTTTTTTGAATTTGTAGCCCTTGTAGAAGTGGAGTTATGGAGCAAAATGTGTGGTCACTATTTTTCAAGTGTTTGGATTCTTTGGTGTATAATAAATTTCCCTCAATGAATCCCTATGAGGATTCATTATACACCTTAATTTTTTCTATTAATTTTAACTGTCTTTTTGACAGTGCCAACTGTCAACTGCCATGTGCCAACTACAACTCACTCCCACCCGCAAGGCAGTGGGGTACTACTCAGTTTATGTTCTAGGATTTTTTTTTCAAATGTTTAGGCTCTTTGGTGTCTAATAATCTTTCCTCATAGTGAATCCCGATGAGGATTCATTAGACACCAAAGCGTCTAAACACCTCAAAAATTCCTAAAATATAAACTGAGTTCCCAGTGACTTGTGGGTTGCAGTGTAGTTGGAACATGGGATGCCACTAATTCCCCACCCCCACCTGCAAAGCAGTGGGATCAAAATGAACAGAAGAAATGAAGGTGTGTAATGAAGACAACAAAGAATCTAAACACTTCACAAATACCTAAAAAAATAAACTGAGTACCCCAGTGTGTGGGAGGGGGGGAGTTGACACATGGCAGTTGACAGTTGCACTGTCCAATGGCATTGTTCAAAATGAACAGAAGAAACGAAGGCATATAATGAATCTTCATAGGAATTCATTATGAGGAAAAGTTATTCGACACCAAAGAATCTAAACATTTCAATATTCCTAAAAAATAAAGCAAGTACCCCACTGTCTGGCAAGTTTGGGGGGTTGCGTTGTTGACACATAGCAGTTGACAATTGGCACTGTCCAGTGACAGTCAAAATGAACAGAAGAAATGAAGGTGTGCAATGAATCCTCATAGGAATTCATTATGAGGGAAAGTTAATATACACCAAAGAATCCAAACACTTGAAAAATAATGACTGCACATTTTGATCCATAACTCCACTTCTACAAGGGCTAGAGCTTAGCTTTAAAAAAAATGAAAGCTGGTGATCCATGTTAGGGGTAGGATATGGCAACTTTGAATCCCCATTGTTTCCTATGGTGGAAATGTTCAAAATCAGTTTTAAAAAAATCATTAAAAGTGAACCAAGTGTTCCATTGCCTTTAAATGTGGGTGGTAGATGGCAACCATGGGGATCTACCCACCAGCCAAACAGGGTGCCCCTAGGACCTTCTTAAGTTGTCCAAATAAGTCTGAATCCAAATTGAATCAAAGCAAATACAAATCGATTCTGGGGTGATTTGGAGGGGGTAGATTTGGATACAAAACAAATCAGGGGTGATTTGTTTTGGACACAAATGAATCAAAAATATATTTATGCACATCCCTACCCCAAAATGCATAGGTCACTGGTAGAACCTGCTATTGTGATCCTGCTCCCTTCCACTTCATTGTCACCTGTAGATCATTTATAGCAAAGTTTTTCCCTCCTTTTTTGCTTCCCTAGAACCGATTTCTTCAAAACCTATTTCTCTCAAAGCATGTTATGAGATCTATGTGACTCCTGTTCCATTGATCTACTCTTTCAGCTTCCTTGCCATCAACTAAAAACAAGAATGAACTCCCTGCCACTCAAAACAACTGTTTTTACTGTACTGATGATGTGATGTCTCAGATCAGTGCTTTTGGTTCTAGAGCACCCAGGTCACATGCAAAAGAGTTCTGGCTCTTACAAACAGGTGCCATTGGGTCACAGGTGCCAGACATGATGCCAGTGCCATACTTGTGATGATGTCAGTGCTAGCTTGGTGATATCTAAGCTAGTCCCTTATATTTTAGTCATAGGTTTACGAGCCCTATGGAACAAATGAATTGAGCACACCAAATCTTACACTTTTGCATTTTTTGGCCCACTCTTCCTCCAAGGAATTCAGGTTGGCTTATATGGTTGGCTTCTTTCCCATATTTTATCCCCTCAACAACCCTGTGAGATAGATTAGGCTGAGAAATAACAACTGGCCGGAAGTCAGCCAATTTGTCTGACACTCTAAACTGACTCTCTTGTAGATCTAGCATAATACTGTTGTTTTCATTTCCTTATCAGCAGGTGTGTGTGTGTGTGTGAGTGAGAGAGAGAGGGAGGGAGGGAGGAGAAGGAGAAGGAGGAGGAGCTCTATTTTAACTAATACACCTTTTGTTAATCTGTTTAGTTTTTACATATGCTGCAGCTGGATCAGAGAGATCATTCATGTTTAATGTCTTTGTTCTGCCTGAAAAATTGTCAAAGTTCATCCTGTTCAATCCTGTAAATACGAAATATATTTCTGTAATAGATTAGCACATGTCATCCACATTATGGTGTGCCATGAACCAAGGGCAAGAATGACAAGAAGTGTCATTTTGTAGGATAAGAAGGTCCTCCATTAAAATAAAGCCAGGTGGCACAACTAAGAAAGTCATACCTCATCTTGCAGTGAAAAGGGGCAGTCACCCTGCTTGCCATGCCCTAAGGAGAGCCCTGCTTCTTTACAAAATACTGGGGGGGGGGAGAGAGAGAGAGAGAGAGAGAGAGAGAGAGAGAGAGAGAGAGAGAGAGAGAGAGAGAGCGCAAGCACACCCTGGTGTTCAAACATTTGGTGGGCTCCACATGACCACCTAGGGAATGCATGAAGTCGCCAATGAGTTTGCCATCCAACAAGAAACATATGGAAGCCCTGATTATATTACCTATTACCTCTATGTTGCATCTAAACGCATGGCCAGCTCATTTTTCTTCAATCACAGTGGCCCTGTCAGTCATAAGCCCCCACGTAAGGCACTTCTTCATACAAATAGCACTGGCTTCCATGCAGTCCTCACAGAGTTATAAGCACACTGGAAGCCCTGCATATACTTTCAGAGTCCTTCCCCCCAGGAAATTCATGCACGAAGGACCTTACACTCTCAAGAGCTACACTGTGCTCTTCCCATCTGATTTAGTAGAGCTCAACTTGCTTAAACTGCGTTTCCCTGCAGACATAGCACATTCTCTTCATCCCAATCCTCTCTGTCCAAATCCATCTGCTAAAGGCTTTTATGTGACATTTATTGTTGAGGTAAAACTCTGAAACTGTCAAAAATGTAAAAGAAAACTCATTAGCACATCTCGCGTCTCCAAATCCTTCTATTTGTTTTCATTAATCATGTTCTCCTTCACAGGTGGGATCTTGTTCTACCTTGTTATCAGTGAAGCAAAACACCATTTATTCTTTTTTTTTTCCCCATGCTACATTTGCTTTCTTCCTGCATGCATGAAGTCTGCTGTATTTGTTCAATAATAATGCTTAGGAGGATTTTGGACAGTCATGAGATGGAACGGGAAAGACATCAAAGCCTCAATACACAAGCATTCGTTTGCTGCATAAGAAGATTTCCATCAGTATGGGCATTATTCTGCAGCTGTACTAAGGCTGTTCACATGCACAGCAAAGATTGGGCTTGGCTGCCTTAGCCCAGTCTTTGATGCACGTGTGAACTGTTGGGAGCCCTGCAGCTCCCAGCAGTGGTACAGTGGCAAACCTACTGTATAGTGGCAAACTCACCTCTGGAGACCACCTCCAAAATGAGGTTAAGAGTGATGTATCAGGGTAACCTTGTCCCCAATAAGGAGGTTCGTTCCTGGGCAGATGGAGCCCAATAATCATCAGCCCAGACGAGATAACAAGATCAAAGGTTTATTTACTCTCAAGTAGTAATGGTATTGTTTGGCTCATGCTCAAAACAAGACAAAGGACTATTGCAGAGAGCATACATTTTATACTCTTAAAATTGTTCTCCAGAACAACATGTTGTTCAGCTACATAGCAAATACATCATCATGACTTGCTAAGATTAGGGAATAAACGACATCATGACTTGCTAAGATTAGGGAATAAACCACAAACATGCACGCAGGCAGACAGACAGCCTTATCTTAAAATTGTTCTACATTCTAAATCCATGGTCACTCTAACCTATGGGGGATGGAAAACTACCAGAGGGAATACACAGTAGTAAGCATCCTTCTAGCAGAGCAAATCCTTGAGTTTAGTTAAACATAATGGCGTTGCTTATGTCAAGCTGTGAACTTCTATGCATTTCTGATTTACTATAGTGCACACTCTCTAAGCCCCACTTGTTGATCGTCTGAGAGCCCCTGCTGCTTGCAGCCAGTACTGGGAGGCTGTGGGACTCTTGGCCGGTGCCAGTAGGATCCCCATAATGGATTGGCATCAGGAAGATACCCATAATGCACTTATGAGATTCTGTTCTGACTCTCCATCGCTTCCAGGGAACTGGAGTCCATGTGCATGACTCCATTATCTGAGGAGGAGCAATCATCTGAGGAGGAGGTAAGGTTTTACAGCCTTCCTCCCCACACACCTCAAGCCCTTTCTCATGGATCATGAGAAAGGGTTCACTGTATGTAACCCCAGGTGGCAACAAGAAAGCTTTTTCAACAAAAGTTTCCAAAGTGGTTTACAGAGAGAAATAATAGATAGATAGATAGATAGATAGATAGATAGATAGATAGATAGATAGATAGATAGATAGATGTCTCCCTGTCTCCCAAGGGCTCACAATCTAAAAAGAAACATAAGACAGACACCAGCAAAACAGTCACTGGAAGTACTGGAGGTACTGTTGGATGGGGCCAGTTGCTCTCCCTCTGCTCAATAAAGAGAATCACCACGTTAAAAAGGTGCCTCTTTGCCAAGTTAGCAGACCTATACATGTCAAAAAATGGCCCACACATGAGAGAGCCTGTCTTTAAAAAAACACCTCCAAATAGGGGTGGTGAGAAGGCACCTTGTAGTTGGCCATGTGCCACCACAGTGGAGTGGCAGTGGCGCAGCTCCTCTGAACCCCCCTGGAACGGAACTGGGGCTCCAGCGCAGCCTGGTTCCAGCCTCCACATGTGCGTGGAGGACAGAACCAGGCCATGCAGGAGCACCGGACTCAGTCCAGGGGGGTTCAGAGGAGCCAACCCACCCTCGCCCTACCACTGCCCTGCCACCATATCACATGGCCGACTACAAAGTGCCCTCTCACTGCCCTGATTACGAGGTGTTTTTTTAGACAGGCAGGGTTTCCCCGTTTGCTTGTAATGGGGAATCTTCACTGGATTCCCCTTTACAAGTATGCCCCCTCATACCACTGAACTGGTTCCAAACCAATTCCATTAGAACCAGGGCCAGAACACCACCCCTTTTGGGGGGTCCAGTTCAAGTCTGAACCTGTTGAACTGGGCTGGTTCTATTTGAACTGAGTTCAAATAGAACCAGTTCTGGACACCCCTAGTTCAGATGAGCCACTCCCCTACACAATTATAGAAGAGGAACGGTCTGCCAGGAGAGGGAACATGATGTGGGTATGCACATCCATAATTGCATGAGGGTTCAAACATATTGTCAAAACTGGCCCTAGGTCTTTTAGTTGCTTGTACAGAGGTCCACTCCATTTGCTGCATCACTCACTTAGAATAATTTTGATGTGGCTTTCCCAATGAGTCATGATTAACTCAGTAAATATGCATCTGGGGTTTCCTGTTTCCAGGAGCCCTTTTGCATGTGACCTGGGTGTTCTGAACCAGTTTGGCCTGGTTCAACCCCTGGACAGAACTGGTGGCCTGTTCTAATTGAACCGGCTCGCCCCCTGGCAGTCTGGTTGGAATTTGACTTGAATTTGAACTGAACCACTGGAATCGGTTCCATGCACACCCCTAATCTAAACTACCTCTCACACTTGATTTAAATACAACTTTCATACTATGTTTAAATTCTGTATGAGGGTATTTAATATTCGTGCAGGATTTTCTATTAGTGCAGCATTCAAACTGTAGCACCAGAGGAGGAGGACCAAAGGGACAAGTGTCTCTCTCTAGACAAGAAATTCTCAAGCAATTATGAGAAGGGGAATAGCATGTCAGCAGAGGGAGTGGGCTGCAACCATAACCAGACCTGATCTTAATAGGCAACAGGGTTCACGACAGAGAAGGTGCTCTCTTAAGTACCCTGGACCTAAGCCATTAAGGGCTTTATAGGTAATAACAAGCACTTTGTATTTCGTTCAGGAACATATCAGCACAGTGCAGTTCTTTTAGAATCAGTGTTATGTGGTCCCTGTCATGTTGTCCCAGAGACCAATCTGGCTGCCGCATTCTGAACCAATTGTAGTTTCCAAACTATGTACAAAGGCAGCCCCACGCAGAGTGCATCACAGTAGTCAAGCCTAGAGGTTACCAGCATATGTACCACCGTTTTAGTCATTTGTCTCCAGAAATGGACGTATCTTGCATATCAAAACACTCCTAGCCACAGCCTCAACCTGAGAAACCAAAGAGAGTTTGGGATCCAGGAAAACTCCCAGACTACAAACCTGATCTTTTAGGGGGGATGAAACCCCATCCAGAACAGGCAGATCTAAACTGTCTCTCAGATCCCGACCTCCTACAGACACTACCTCTGTCTTGCCAACCTTTTGATAACAGTCCCAGGGCAGGAGGGAATGCCTCCATACTTCAAACAATTTATATGTTAAGAAAAGAGTCTATTTACAGTGGCTATTGAGCAGCAAGAAGGGGCTTATAATTTGAAATAAGGGGGAAGGGATGCAAACACAGGCAAAACCAGAGGGAGGAGGGGTCAAGTGTTTGAACCTCCCCCATCATCATACCATTGCTTGACTCCTGTACTTGATAGAAAATCAGTTTTCAAATCTTAGTTTTCCACAAGGGAATGTGAGCAGCTTGAGTAATATCTGTGTCCCTGCACATGTCCAAATGGCTCCAAGGAGGCTGTGCCACGTGGCAGTAGTAAAGGCTCCATGGAATGTGCTCAAGCCGCCCAAGCCATCCTTATACACAGTATGTAAGCCAAAGAGCTTTGCTTTATCATCAACATATATGAAGAGCAGTGCTCGTTTCGTTCACTTCTGTCTGTCAGTGATGCAACTGTGGTGGGAGAAGAGAACCTTTAACTCCATCAAAACCAACAGGACTTGCTTCAAAGAAAATGCCTTTAGAATGGGAGTGTTAACATGGAATGTAATAGATCTGTTTCAGAAATGTAACATGTAGAAATACACTTTGCCCCATCTGTGCCCCTCAACACCAGCACCATATTATTTCTGGGACTGCCACTGGGTGCAAAAGAAAGAAGACAGATGTCAGAGATGGACAGCCCATAAACCTAACATTTCTGAAATGATAGCTCCTGAAGAAGCTCACTTCAGAAGTCCTTTACTTTCCTAAGCCACTTAAACAGAATCCCCCTCCTGTTACCATTCAGGGAAAGCAGATATTTCCTTCCCTCCCTCCTTGTAAGAAATGGCACATTGTTCATCTTTATTGTCAAATGGGGAAAAAAACCCATTCCCAAGAAGTGAAATAGCTTTCAAAGGCCAACACAGTGGGAGTGCATAAATGAGCCCACCTCTGGCCCAGCAAGTGTCCAAGTCAGTTTTCTATCAGACACACTGCCATAACAGATAGAGACACCTCTCAGCACACCAGCAAACTTCTTTTATTGTTCTTCCCTCAAATGGAGTAAAAAACCCATCCAACAAGAATACATTCTCATTCCTCATTCCTTTCACAAAATGAACTGTATTTCCTTTCATTCTTCTTCTTTACCCTTAATTCACAGAGTAGGTAAATGACAGAACATACCAGGAAGTTGAATCGTTTGTTTTTGGGAAAGCCATTGGCCTAACAAGCCATTTTTGTTTCATTTTTGTTTCATTTTTCTTTTGCTTTTGGACTAATGGACAGAAAAGCAAATAGCAAGGCTAGTGTTTCCCCTCTCAGCTAGTTTTTGAGGGTTTTTTTTAGTGTTTAACTAAATGAATAGGGAGATTTTGCACTGGGCTAGGCTCTGACTCTGACAACAATATCTGCCTGCATCCTCGGCCCCATCAAAAATTCCCTGCCTGCACCCCCAAATTCACTTTGGGCTCTTCCCCTGTGCCAGAGGATTCCACCTCCATGAAGCTTTTCACACTTTTTAAAGCCCTTTAACTTGCATCTCCTCTGAAATGGAGAGGGCGCATTCACATATCTGTCATTTTTACCCCCAAATCCCTGTGTTATCAGGGAACACGTTGCACACAATTCTGGATTTTCACTGCGCGTTAGAGTGTAGCCCGATTTATATCCAGAGTTTAAAAAATCCACTATTTGTGTTGGTTTTTGGGGACAACTTTGAGTTCGCAGTAAAGCCTCCCAGTAAACTTGCAGCAAAGCCAGCTGTGTGCAAAAGTCCCAGGCTCTGCCCAGACACCAGCACTTTAATTTTAAGGGCTGGAACCCATGGCTCTACAAGTGGGCTCTCAGTTCTACCAATCCCAGAAGTACCTATGCCATTCACAGGAGCCAGAAGGAAAGTTTTAAAACGGGGGAAATGTTCCATTTGAACTGAAGTCATGGAAGGCAGCTCCCCGTGTTTTATGTGCATGCTCCCTCCAGAGTGAAGATGAAGCAATGCAGCCTGTCCCCTGCTCCCATGCAGTCACAGATAAAGGAGGAGGAGGAGGAGGAGCAGGAGGAAGAGAGGGTAACCTGAGGTATTTTGGCAGTAGCATTATGTTCAAATGTGAACAACTCCATAACTGTGGTTCCGTTCCGTTTCTGGAACCGTAATCATAGAGAGGGTGGTGCAGACACATCCAGGATGCCCGCTTCATGCCTGTGGCACATCTCACTGGTTGCCTCTCTGAGCACTTGCCCCACCCCCTGTCTCTGACCCAACAAAGCAGTTGCCTGCCAACAGGGACACCACCAGGTCCCATCCCACGTTTGCCACCCTGTCAAACAGCAAAGTCACACAGGGCATGCTCTCTTCCCCCTCTGTCCCTTCCCCCACTCCTGGCAATCAGGAGAGGGAAAGGATGGGATAGAAAGATGGGCACTATGTGCTTTGCTCTCCAAAAATGAAGTGATACAGATTCATGTTCATAAGCATTTGCACTTGAGGTGACAACATAAACACGGCTACCCCATTTGAGGACTGGGCAACATATGGCGATGAGGCAGTACCCGGGGTCAGATTTAAAGGGTGGCTGCAACCAGGAATCCTTTAATGGCTCTGCTCTATTTTTTGCACAGTGGTGATGGGCAAGGGGGTCCCAGCCCCTTCCCTTTGAGGGAACGTTTGTGGTCTCTAGGCTTACTCATGGGCAGGACTGGGCAGCAGGATCCACATTGCCCCCAATGAAAGGAGTGATCCATAATCTGTGATGTTGATGGATGCTGTTCCTGGGCCAGCCGCTCACTCATGAGAGTGTAAGGCCATAGGGATACCCTTTCACAACTCATGAGAAGAACCATCTGTGGGCGTAATTGCTAATAATGTGTGATAACATGCCTTCTCCCATGGAACGCTCGCTCACAAGAGTGTCACGAGAGTGCCATAGATACATGCATGAGGGCCATATGGCAGATGCCACCCAGCCAGGCTGCTTGACACAAGCAAGCTGTGGGGTTGGGGTCAGCGGCAACACCTCTCCCTGAGTTGCCGATTGCCATGAAGAAGCAGTCAAAGTGAGCCCTCTGCCAGCCTGTCCACCCATTCGAACATGCCCATCTTAATTTTTGCCCGCACTGTTGACCCCACACTGGTGGTGCTGGGAATTGGCTCTCCCCTCTCCCACAATTCCCCATGGCGGCAGATCTGCGTATGGTGCAACACCAGTCAGAACCCAGGAAATTTGAAAGAGAGTTAAGATCTTTCCCGTGGTGCTGATGTTTCCCCAATCTGTCCACCCACCTATGCTTGGATACACGGAGTGTCAAAATTTCCTTTAGGTGCATGAAAGGCTTCCCTGGAGAGGAGGGATCACTGTGCAAAAGTTCTATCATTAACCAGGGATAATTGGGGGGGGGTGTCTGCAAATGGGCCTCCCCTTTTTCGGATAGTTAACTCATGAGCACCCAGTCCAATGGAAGACCAAAGGCTGGTGAGCTTAAGGTCTTCCCCAGTAGATTGGCCCTCTCATGGTAGTACTAGTCCCCTATCCATAAGCCACCTTGGGGGCATATTACCAGAACTGCTCCAGAGTGCTAGCTAGACACTCCAACTATGCTTTTGGTTTAAAGTGGGGAAATTAGCTTGGCTTGAAGAGCAGTTTGGTTCCAGTATCAATTTTATCAAGTCTTGGTGTATTTGAAAAGATGAGGAGGCAGAAGTACAGTTATTAAGGATAAAATAGGGTGCAGAAGGTAAAAATAGTTGGTTTGGCAAATGCAACAAACCTTTAGCTAGTTTTCTAAATGGAATTCTTAGTTGTAATGAGATTGGCTAAGGTTTTAACCTAGAGCCTGTCTAGAGGTTTGCTTTAAAAAGTGCCTGAGCAGAAGAGAGGGAGGCAAAGAAGAGAGCAAAGAAGCAAGAAGATTTAAGAGTACAAGAGGTTAGTTTTACCTATCCTTCCAGAGTAAAGAGGGTGCATTTGTTGTATGTTGGTCTCTTCGCAAGAGCAAAGAAGAAGATAAAGGGGCTATACTCACGACCAACAAAAATCGGGCTAGCAGAGGCTAGCCTGATTTTTGTTGGTCGTCAGAACCACCGGGGTCGTAGCCGAGACTGGTGGTTCGGGAGTGGCTAACCTGCTCGAGAACCCCTGGCAAAAAGCAGGTTTGCGGAGAGAGCGCTCTTGCAAACCTGCTTTTTGCGATCATGAGTAGCCGCAGCGCACCTTTGTGCCATGCCTACTCATGAGTAGACCCCCGGCCGGGAGGCTTAAAACCGGCTCGGGGGTCTCCCCAGTATGCCCTGCACGCTCACGCAGGGCATACTGGGGCTTGCAGGGGCCACACGGACCCCGCTCCCCCCCTGCTGGCTCCGTCTCGGAGCTGGCCATCGTGTGGGCAGCCGATCCAGCCGCCCAGGCTCCCTGCCCGCTCGTGATCAGGGAGAGCGGGCTTAGCCTGCTCTTCCTGCTCACCAGACAAAACCGGGTCTCACTGATCGTGAGACCCGGTCCAAGGTGTGAGAAGCAAAGAGCTGCAACTTGTATTTGCAGTTCCAAGATGATGGACTGAGTCACTTTGAGTGGATTTTGCATGACAAAACATAAAGGTAAAGGTGTGTAGATGCAGTGTATGTAGTGAATGGAGCTGAGCTCAGTTGCATATCTCAAGATTGGGATGTCTTCATGTGTAAAAGACTACAAGTTGCTGATTTCTATGGGTCACTTCTCCACTTAGTCCTTTCCAGACAATTTGTAATCCATACCAGGTTGGGAAGGTGCCATCTATCTATGCATCGCTTGAAGAGTGTTTTTACTTATAACTGTTGAAGTGAGGAAATCCCTCTCTGATTGATTCACCTTTGGAAGAGTCTGCATATGCATGCCCTCTCTGCATGAGAAAGGGATGGGGGTGTCCTATTCAGTCAGATTGCGAGTATGACCTGAGGCACATTGCCTCACACTTGCTTCATGCAAGCGGCCATTTGTGAATTCAATACTACCTCTTTAACTTAGGCAGGTGAAAAGTTCACTGTTCACTGATCAAGAGCCCATGAGCTGCTTTGCACCACTACCCTGAAATAGAGCAGTACTGGCAGCAGGCAGGAGTGTGGTTCGGTCTCCATGGACTGCTTTGCCCTGAGTAATCATGTTCCCTTCCACCACCACCACCACCCCACACCCACACACACACACACACCCACACACAACCAGAAATTGTGTTTGTGGGGGACTGTTTTGTTCCAGGGATCTTACTAGGGTGGCAGTACAATCACTGTCATAAGAGCTTGCATGGCATAGCATTTAAAGGGATTTAAATGCCCTTTCCCTGTCAAAGGTAGGTGGACCATTCTGAAAAGGCATAAACTTGCTTGGCATGTCCCCTTAAAGATCGTGGCCAATGGCTACTGCCCTGGAAACATGCTGACACCTTGCCACTGTCTGGCGACATGAGCACTACAGAGCTTGCTGGGATACAGCCTCAGCAGATCAGGAAGAGGGAGGGGCTCTCCTGCCCTGAAAACGGAGGTTGCCGGACTGCAGTTGGATGAATGTCTGCAATGCGATTGATGGTTTGAAAAATTAACCGTGGGTTTGGCATCCTCCAGTTTCACATTATGTGTGAATGCAACCTATGCAAAATCTCTTCAAGCTACAGTTAAATTCCAGTCCTGACCATCTATTGGTGATCACTGAAAGCATATGAAGACTGCTCTAACTCCATCTGTCTTCCTTGGTGTCATCACCTCAAGTGCACAAAGCAACCTGGACTCTGATATAGAAAGGGAGGATCCAATCAAGTTAGGAGGGCCAGTAGTGCAAGCTAGAGAGGTGTTGGAACAAGGACACAGCATCAAGTCAGAGCCCTCCACCACCAATACAGTGACTCCCCAATACAGTGACTCCCCAATACAGTGACTCCCCTCAGATTCCCCTGAGGAGGATCACCACTCCTGGGGGCCTAATGTTCCCCATGGTCCTTTTGCCAACACAGGCAGCATTCATGGCAAGATATAGCAAAGAAGTGACACAGTGCAAGGCTCCAGGTCAGAGGACTGCTTCTTTAAGGATCTCTATTCTGCAGGAAGGAATGAAGCCTAGGAAGCATATTCAGCACATTATCAGAACAAGTCTTCTGCTCTCTGGGATCTGTCCAAGGTCCTGAAAAACTTACATTTGACTGCCTTAATTTTCTGGATTCCAGTTCTGGGCTTGAACCCTGCCTGTTAGTCTCTGGACTCTATTTGCCTCAAATTGGCTGCCAGACCTCCCAATCCATCTGTGGCCTTGGCCTTGCCAGGATTTGTCCCTGACTCCCAGTCTCCCATAACCTGTTCCTTTCTTTACTACATTTCTCATGAAATTTCAGCCTCAATTCCTGCCTCTGTGTCATGTCCCACAGAACTTGCCTATTCCTTCCTTGGATGGTAAAGGATACAGTTTCTGTCCTGGAGCAGCAAAACCCCAGATCTCTACTGGAGGAAAACCCATCTATTAGCCGAGCTTCTGACATCCAGAAAAGAAAGGCATGAAAGGGTCAGTTGCAGAACCTCTGATAGACAGCATATGTTCTATCTGAAAAGCTCCACATTTTATCTTTGGCATCTCTAGTTAAAAGGATTTCAGGTAACAGACCTGGGGAAAGCTTTTGCATGAGCCCTTAGTAAGCAGCTGCTAGTAGCAAACCAGATAGGCCAATGTCTGGCTCAATATAAGGCAGTTTCATATGTTTAGTATTAGAAGGGTTTTTTTTAAAAAAGTAAGAATAATGAAATAATCCCTCCCCACTTGTCAAATACCTAAATAGTGCATTCAAGCTGGATGCACAGCAGATCCCATTCTCCACACCAAACAAAGCATGTGCTTGCTTGGATGGACTGGGGCATTCCATTCTCCCTGGGTTTACTTTTCAGCAGTGATCTTGGTTAGAGGAGAGCTTGCACAACAGAGTTTTCAGCCAGATTGAGCCTGACAAGTATCATATGCTTTGCTGCACCCGCTAACTACTGTTTCCTCACTGGCCTTACCGTCATTCATTCTGAAAAGAAGGTGCATTAGCGGCAGGGAAGAGTGGCTCAGGCATCTATAAATAGCTGGATTTGCCAGGTATAATTGCTATTTTGTAAGTGTCTGTGGGAATAAAATATGCTATTTCCCTTAAACAGCTGAAACATCTCTTGCCTTCTTGGTCGCTCAGCCACCTTCTTCTGATAACCTGCCTTCCTTCACTCTCCAGCTTTAAGGCTATCAATCATTTATTTCTTGACACATATTACTTCCTCAAACCAGCCACAACTATCTACTGCCCCGTAGCAGCCTGCATTACTAGGTTCTCTCTGAACTCTGATTCCCTCACATACTCTTTCAGAGGCCCACATTCAGCCTAAACCCAAGGTTCACATGGGTCCAGGGCAAAGCTAATTATGTCAACCCAATTTGTAATACAGCTTCCCGAACAAGCCCCTTCCCATTATGCAGGTCTGAGCATACCTTGCTGCTGTAGTCTGGGTCAAGGATCACAATGTCTGTTTTTAAAATAATATATGCAAATTCTACTAATTTGCATTTAGAAAGCTGGATTTTCATAATTTATTCTGATGGCTGGATACTGAAAAATGTGTAATATTATTTCAAGGGATAGAATGGCAAAGAAGATGGAAGAAAGGGGAAGTAAGGCTGGCTGGAGAAGGAGACTCTGGCAAACTAGCAGGAAGATCCATTTAGAGATGGGGATCTGTCATCAGGCCAACATCAGGGCCCAGCCAAAACACCTGAGCAAAGAAAAATGTCACAATGTTCTCTGCTAACATGAAGCAATGAGCCTGAGGAGAGCATAGAAGAGGGAAATGGAGAACCTTTCCCTCTCTCACTATTTGTTGTGTGTCAGCACTATAAATAGTCATAATTGATTTTTTAATTCCTTCATTGGGAAATATAGAAAACTATCTGACCTGGTGCAGAGCATCTGTGCCCCTAGTTCTCCCTGACAATCCCCTCATCAGCCCCATTTCATTCTTCACCTCCACCCTCCCAGTTCATTCTCCCTCAGCGGCCAGGCTTCTCCTACTCACCTGCCACCACTTCTCCTCCCCGCCACTTCCAAAAATCCTCCATTTCAAACACTAACTATTCGCTGCCACCGTCTAGTTCACTGCTGCCTTTCTTCCCCGCCCACCTCCACTGCCGTTTCCCCACCAGGCCAGCCTTCGCTACTGCCCCCCTCCCACCGCTTCACCCACCCACCTGCCACCGCTGCCAGCATTTTCTTCCAGGAAGAAACAGGTTAAAAGCTACCTAGGACACCTGTAGAGTAAGAATCTGAACAAGAATCTGCGAAAGTAAAGACCTATAAGGACTTTGTGGCAACCATAAGGATTGCTTTCATATTTATTCCTCCATTATACAGCAATCTATATGCACAAAGGAACTGTTGACATATTTGACCTTCAAGCAACATCATTTGGGACTTATGAATTTAGAAATTATTCTCTTTCACAATTCTTTTAAAATTTTGTGTTTCATCATTGTATGCAAATTTATTTACAGAAGGTTCAACTGATACTTGTGTTAAAACATTGTGTTAAAAACTTGTGTTAAAACATTAACATTTGGTTAATTGTAAATGTTATTAGATTTATTGTATTGTAATTTTGGTAAAAAATATTTGGCATAACGTTTATGCAGAATTATCTCACATGGTGTGTGTGAACAGATTATTATACACGGTGCATATATATTTTTCTATGTATATGGTCTGCTTCTATGGTCCGTGTATCCTCTAATTTCTTACCGTTTTCTTCCTGGCCAGCTGGTCTGCCTTTTCCACCTGCCCACCCTCCTCCCCCCACCTGCCAACTGCACCTTCGCTCGCTGGCATTTTGTTTCCCTGCTGGCCAACTGGCCGGCTGCTGCTGCCACCACCATTTTTTCCTCTACCGGCCGTCCCATTGCTATCTCTCACGAGAGCTGCCATGCATGAGATTAGTGACAGGTATGCCTAGGAGAATTAAATCTATAGATATTTGTGTGGTGTTTTGTTTTGTTTTTAAACCCTACTAATAACAACACTTTACTTTTGCAATTCCTTATTTTGAAATATGGCTTCTATAAAATATTTGGGATTTTTTTTAAAAAAAACAAAGCTAATTGGAGCAATAATATTTTTTAAATATTACAAAATTCCAAGTTTTCTACCACCCCAGTATGGTATTATATTCCTGTTTTGCTATGTAGGGAGCCAAGAACTCAGAGGATTTGTTTTCTTGATGCCATTTCTGAAGTGAATGCAACTCAATTTTAGCTTTCTCTGCCACCTGTCTTTCTTTATATCCCCTTTTAACATGTCCATTCACAGAGGTTCTCTCTCAGTCCTTTTAATGGGTCTCCATTCAGGGTGAATTTGCCAGTCTTCCTATCTCCATCTTCTCAATTAAATGACCTAAAGAGAACAGGAAGCAGCATGGCAGTTGCAACTGAGAAGTTAGATAAGCAGAGGGATGGAATGAAGTGCAATAAGTTAACAAATGGGCCTATGTACAATTCCCTGTTCAAGTATAGTAACAGAATGACTGACAATGTACACTAGCTCTTTGTTTCTAATAGAGGAATGTGGACAAACTTCAGTGTGTTAGGGGAGGTAAGAAGAAAATATCCCAATGTTATTTTGTATAGGGATAAAGATCTGGATTCTGAGTAGAGACATGTGTACTAAAAATGTTTACTGGAGTGGGACTAAAAAAAATCTGAATCCATTCAGGTTCCAGAAGTACATTCCCAGAAGTTTGTAAACTGGGTGAGGGGGATTCCTGCTCCCATTTTTGTCTATTTGCAGTAATAATATACCAAATGAAGACCAAATGAAGTAATAATATACCAAATGAAGAAATGAAGATGCAAAATATACTCCATTTTTTAAAAAAGAAAACTTATTCAAGAGCTGTACCATTTTTGAAAATTAAAACGTTACTTTAAAATCTTGGATTGGAGGTTCATTTATCCTTTTTATTAAAAAAAAAATCCTTCATAATCTAGGGAGAATTCACAGAATCCATTTTAATATACCAAAATCCAGAATTCCTGCCAGGATTCAAATGGAGTGGAGCCCCAAGGACAACAACATACTGGAACAATGATGGAGCAGAATGGAGGTAATCTCATATCCCATAGGAGAAGGATATGGAAGCCACACCCCGTAGAATGTGAAATATCCATTTTATATGAAAAACTTATATATTACATGGAATATATAAAGTCCAAAAGAAATTTGGACTTTACCACAGAAAGAATTACTGTGTAGGGGCCAAGACTATAAACCTCTATTACACACTCCAAACGAGTTGTTCTAGTAAGAACTGATCAGCCCACTTTTCTTTCACTTTCTTACAACTGGACTAAATTTGATTCAGATCAAGGTTCACAAGTTAGATCTCTTGCACCTCAAATGTCCATGCAGCCACCATCTTGGATCAGGGTGGATGACATTATTATAAACTATACCACTGAAGTGTCCCTGTGTGTCACTCACTACAACTGTATCAAATTTGGTTCAAATCGGTTAGACAGTCCTCAAATTAGTGCACTTGCACCTCAAAAATTCACACATCCACCATCTTGGATCAAGGTGGATGACATCATCACAAACCACACCATTGGGGCATCCCTATGTGTCCATACAGCTGTAGCAAATTTGGTTCAAATTAGTTAGATTGTGCACAAGCTCCTGATGGTAGTGCAGCAGCAAACCCTCTTGGGTAGCCCGCCACAACCCGGGTTTTGGGCACAGGAGTTCCCGAAAAGCAGGTTAACTGCTCATGTGTCACGACTCTGCGCCACAGTGACTCATGAGTAGCCCCCCGACCGGAAGGCTACAACAAGCCTCCCAGCATCGGGGGCTCCCTAGAATGCCCCGTGCACGTGTACAGGTCATTCTGGGACTTCCAGGGGCCAGGAGGTCCCTGAATCCTGCCACCTCAACTGGCTCCATGACAGGGCCGGTAATCGTCTGGGCAGCCAATCCGGCAGTCCAGGGAGGGATTCCTGCTCATGTGCGGGGAGAGCAGGTCCAGCCTGCTCTTCCTGCAAACCCCATTCAGGCTCTCCATACTGCTTGTGTGGAGAGACTTTTAGTCCGGATGTTGCCCACTCAGAATAAAAATTACTAAATGGGGGGAAATACAAGGGCTGGCATAAAAAAAAACAACCTGCCTAGGCTCACACAAGAAGCTTGCACTAGCATTTTTGCACTGTGGTATTTTTTTCCCTTACCCCCTTTTGAACACCTGACACCCAGGCCATATCCCGAACCACTTTTGCAGCTTTCCTCAGTTTCAAAAGCAATTTGCTGGGGGTGACAGGGTGGCTGTTTGCGAAAATAAGTCTAAAGTCACTCCAGGTTCATGGAAAGAGTCTGGCAGTTCCTGACCACAATCAGGAGCACCTTATGACTCATCTTAAGGCATCTCATTTCAAATTAGGTTATTGTCAGAATATTTCAGCATGAAGCAGTTAATTAAATGCAGCTCTGTGCTCGCCCAGATTACCAGAAAGAGAGTGGGCAATCTTCACGTGAAGTAGTTTGAATAATTATCTCTTCTTCTCTGTCCACCTCCAGGTTTCAACAAGCTCCCTCTAGGGTACAACGATGCTTAGCCTTCAACAAGTTCCCTCCAGGCTGTAGCGAAGCTGATGACTGCTGATGCAAATGTCTCTATAATAAATGAATGGTAATTGCAAATGTCTGTACGTACTTCATTAGCCAATATGGAAATTGCTTTCACTCATCAGCCTTTGTGAACTCTGGAACAGTTCACAAAGCAGAGTTTGGCAGAGATTGCTGTGGAGGTAGGTGCCATTTCTGCAGTTGCTTGTGAGAACAGTAGTGGCATTCCTCACCAAATCCTCCCACCGCTCTTAACCTTGCCAATATTTGCTGTGCTTCATTTTTCCAAGGGGGAAATTGTTACTGAGAGAGACCTGGGGAGTTTGTCATCAAGAGGGCTCAGAAAAAATTTATTTGGGTTAACTTTCTTCAAGGGACAGGAAAATCTGCTCACAGCCATTTATAATCCCCACACTAGGGTATTATGTGCTATCTCCCTTATTGAAATGGCAGGGTTGTCTCTGGAGAGTTCATTTGTCTCACAACAGATGCACAGTCTCTCATAGTATGTACATGCCATTTGTGATTCAAATACAGCGGTGAGGCAACAAGATTCATTCCTTAAACCTATCAACAGACAACAGTGGAAAGTGGGGTTGTAATTGGGAAAATATGCAGGAAACTCCGTTCCACATGAATCTGAGCCTTAACATTTGTTCAAAACCTGGCTAGCCAAAACTATTCAACCATTTTGAACTTGTCGCTTATGGTAAGGGAGGTGTGTCAAGAGGAGCGCACAGACTTCAAAATGCAGAGCTTCTTCTGAGCCACCCGAGGCACAATCTGAAAGTCCCCACATAATTCCAACATATAAATTACTCAGCTTTATGGCTACAGAGAGAAATACCTCAGCTCAAAACATGGGAGGGGATACCTCTGAGGTATTACTTAGAAGAGTTGAAAGCTGAGGTACTGATACTGTCCATGGTGGGTCTCCCGTGTATATCATAGAATCAGAGATTCATAGATTAAAGTTGAAAAGGATGTTGGAGATTCAGGAGTCCAGCTCCCTCCTCAGTGCAGGGAATTCCTACAGCATTGCTGACAAATGCCATCCAGCCACTGAAGATGTCTAGAGGACGGGAAAGCACTGCACAAGGCAGATGTGTTTATCGGCTCTTATAGGGAGGCAATTCTCCCTAATGTCTAGCCTAAGTCTGTTTCCTTGTAATTTCAGTCCATTGGTCCTAATTCTGCCCTCAGGAGCAACAGAGAACAAGTCCACTCCTTCTTCTGTATGACAGCCCTCCAGCTATTTGAAGATAGCTCACATCCCATAGCCTTTGCCTCTCCAAGCTAAGCATACCCAGCACCTTCAATTGTTCCTCATCTGACTTGGTTTCCAGACTCTTAACCATCTTTGTTGCCTGCCACCCCGAACCAGTTCCAGTTTATCAATGTCATTCTTAAAATACATTGGCCAGAAATAGACACAGTATTCCAAGTGATAACTGAGGAGGGCAGAATAGAGTGGCATAGTGATCTGGGCACTATATGGCTCTGTTAAGGCAACCTCTAGCTTTTTTTAGCAGCTGCATCACACTGCTGCCTTGTGTTCAACTTGTGGTCCATTAAGATATCAAAACCCTTTTCACACGGATTGCTGCCAAGCCAGGACTCCCCCTTTCTAATCTTGTGCATTTTATTTTTCTTACCCAAATGTAGAACTTCATACTACATCGGTTTTGGCTGAATGTTCAAGTTTTTCCATATCAGTTTCAATATTAATTGTGTCTTTACAGTGCAGGTCTCCCACCAGCTTTGTGTCCCCTGCATATCTGATACGCATCAGCTCAAATCCTTTAAGACATTTATCTCCTTTAAGACATTTATGAAAATGTTGAACAGCACGAGGCCCAATAGGGGCCCACTCAGTGGCTCCCTCCAGGTTGATATGAGCCATTAGTGAGCACTCGTTAAGTATGGTTGTTCAATCAGCTATGAATCCACCTAACAGTGGTATCACCTAGCCCATGGTTCTCAACCTGTGTGGTGCTCCAGATGTTGAAGAACTAAAACTCCCATCATACCCAGCTTCAATAAATTGTTGTTGTGGATGATGGGAGTTGTAGTTCAGCAACATCTGGAGTTTCACAAGTTGGGAACCTCTGATCTAGTCCATATTTTGCCATATTGTCAAAAGGGGTACATGGAAGATTTTGTCAAATGCTTTGATGAAATCACATACATTATACCCACACACCATCAGCTTTGCAGCACTCACACAGTGCATTATGGGAGTTCTGGGGGCCTCCCAGCCCTCAAATCTCTGTGCTACTGGGAGCATCCAGCAGTCATCTGGGTGGGCGGTCAACTGCCCAGCAATGGCAGGAAGATTGGCTGCAGGGCAGGTAAGCATTTCAAGGCTCCCCACTGCTGTCCCTTTTGAGCCCTGTCTCCCAATCATGATAAGGGGCTCTATTTCATGATTTTCATGGGTATGGCAATTTAAAAGATAAGCATTTGAGAGAGAAAAGCTTTCTACTAAGTAAGGCATACATAAAACATAAAACAAAGCATAAAACACCCCCAAAATAATTTAAATGGGTTTAATATTAAAAATAATTTCAAGGAGCTTAATTCTTAATTCAGCGTCTTATCCATAGCGTTTCCCACGCTACCCAGGGGCAGGTGAGGTGTCTGAAGACAAACTGACTTTCCATTTGGGCTTACACTCTTTTATTCTAAATTTTCTCGTGATCACAAAGAAAGTCATAACTAGAGAAATACTTCAGCATTTCAATCATACATTTTTCTCTTAATTCTTTCATCAAATCAAATTGTTACGTATAGCCTTGTTTACACCTTCCTTTGTATTCCTAACTTAGATACATTAAGTTATGTTACTTACATTAGCATTAACCTTTTAAATGTAAATAAAAATGCCTTCACCAATCCTTATATTTAAGGAAGAGAGAACAACTAAATAGCTACTATATCAACCAAAATATTTTTATTTATTTCACTGATTGATTGATTGATTGACTGATTTATATACTGCCCCTAAAGTGGCTCAGGGCAGTTTACACTAAAATTAAATATATACAACAACTGAAATTTTTTAAAAAAACCCACACAATTATAAACAGATTAAAATTACAATTAAAACTAGATAACATTAAAACTAGACATCATTAAAAGCCAGGCTAAAAAGTTGGGTCTTTGAGGATCTCCTGAAGGCCTCCAAGGAAGACAATCCTCTTATATCCACAGGGAGCATGTTCCAAAACTTAGGGGTGACTGTCACGCCCTCGATTTCCGACAGCGAGGAGGAAGGGGAAGCTGTCAACTTTCCAGCTGAGTCAGGAGTGTCTGAGGGGCAGAGCCCGGCTGTCAGCGTTCATGAAATGGCTGTGGTAGATCCAACTAATGATTTAGAGCAGGCACAACAACCTGAGTCAGCAGAAAGCGTGAGAGACCAATCAGAAGAAGAACTATGCAATGAAACACTGACACCACAACAACGCAGGCGCACTAAACGCAGAACGCAATTAGAATCTATTAGAAGGAGCAAACGCCTCTTGCTGAAGGCTGATAAGCCGTGAATTATTGCCAGCTGGGAGATATCGGCTTCCACTATAAATCCTGTCACCAGCTGTCTACTCCTTGCTGAAAAACAACGTACGTCATTCAGTTGACAGCGTTCAGCCAAGCCGCGAACTTCCCTGGCATTTGGCCAGACCTTGACAGTGACAACAGAGAAGGTTCTATCTCTGGGGGGGAGTTATGGGTGGATTTATCGAATCAGTTGCAGCTGGTAAAAAGCGCTTCTGGACACAGCCTCAGCCTAAGACACCAGGTAGAGATCTGGGTCCAAAAGAACTCTCAAGTTACAAACTGGTTCTTCTGGGCAAGTATAGCCTTATCCAGAACAGGAAGTTCTATCTCATCTTGCTGATTATGACCCCCAACAATGAGCACCTCTGTCTTGCTTCAGTTTATTATTCCTCATCCAGCCCATTACTACCTGTAGGCAGGCATTTAAGGGGCTTACATTATTTCCTTATATTGATGACAAGGATAAACAGATTTGGGTGTCATCAGCATAATGATAACATCCAGAACCAAATGGTGCTGATGACCTTACCCAGCCATTTCATGTAGATGAGCAATTATTCATGAAAAGATTGTTTCAAATGAAAGGGTTACAGCTGAAAGGACCACGAGGCTGTTCTTATGATCAGCCAAGACTAGGCTAAGAAAGCTGAGCCCAGTCTTGGTTGATCACAAGAACCACCGGGAGTCGCATGGCTCCCAGCGGCGGCGTGCTGCTAAACCCACAAAAGAGGCGCACTGCTTAGTCGGGATTAAGGGCACGACTAACCCAGACTAAGTGATCATTTGTCAGTGCTGCATGGCACTACATGGCTCCGACAAAGCAGCAGCCTTCCATTCAGTGCCAGGGGGATCCCCATAATGCATGGCACACTCGCACAGTGCATTATGGGATTTCTTGGGGCTGGGATGATGTGTCGTAGCTCCCAACCCTCCTCACTGCTGGGGAATGTCAGTAGCTTACATTAGGGTTCCAGAAATCAAATCTCTCTTGCTGGGTTTCCGACATCCACTCTAGCCACTACATCAGACTAACTCACTAGTTAGGCCACAAATATCTCCTTCCCATACGTCCACTTGGCAGGTGGCCCTTGTCCAGTTTTTCCAGTGTCTTTTATGAGACATTTATGTTCTAATGTAGTTTATAGCACTATATCCCTAATGGCCTTTTCCATTTCTAAAGGCAATATACATGAGCAGCAAATGCAGCCACTAGCCAAACGGTAAGATATCTAGTTCTTTGCCTGTCATTCACTAATGGGAATGAAAAGAGGTTATTTAAAGGTAGCACAGCTTCTTCCCCTCTTCCTGCCCTTTACTAATGTTCTCACCTCTGGCTCTGCCTACGGGAAACAGGGAATGGAATATTGATAGACAACAGCATTAATACTGAATGTGTCCTAGCTTGCAAGATGTGGCTATTTCCGAGTCTGAATAAAACTCAGTAGCAAAATCTAGGCAGGTGACTGAAATATTGAGTTCCCCGATTCACACAAAGCTTCAGTGATACTTCTACTTTCTCTCCCCATCCTCCTCTTCCTCGTCCTCCTCCTTCTCAGGACAGGCAAGCAAAGTAGAGAAGTGGAAACTAGCATCAGATTCAGATTCAGTGGCCCCATTCAGATGAGCACAAAAGCTCAGTTAAACAAACCTGTGGTTAATTTCTGAACCCAAGAACCATGCTGAGCAACTCAGTCTCATCACCTCCAGTAGGTGACCTCCCTCTTCCTAGTCCTCCAAGGCCTCATCTGAGTAGTCTCCATTCTGTTTGCATTGCCAGACTGTGGGCATTGAATCAGCATGTCAGTCACCCAGCAAATATTGGCCATGATTTGAGGGGGGAGGGTGCTCTGGGTGATTGTGTCTTCTTGGCATCGAATGCCCACTCTTGATAGGGAAAAGAGTTATTAACTCTTTCCTGCCACTCCTTATAGCAGTGACTTTCCCAGAATTCCTGAGCTACACATCCATACATATGCACAATTATGTGAGGATGGCAAGGGCTCTTCCATATGGAAGGAGGATGTTGGGGGAGAAATACAGGAGACTCACTGAGAAATGTGAAGGAGGAGTGATGGGTGGGTGGATGAAAGAAGGGAGTGGGAGAGTGGATGGATGAGACAGAAGAGTTTATGCCATGACATAGCTGCACAGCTGCTACCAGCATCTAAGGCAGATGGCATGCAAAGTATTTGTACGGGGTGGTTCTGGGATCTGTTACTTGGCTGGGAAGGCAGAGCCTGGCAAAGCCAGGTGAGCACCACTAGGGGTGTGCACGGAACTGCCTGGCCCGGTTCAGTTCAAGCCTGGACTGGACTCATACCAGACAAACCAAGTTCAGTCTGGCCCTGATTGAACCCCACTGGTCCGGTCCGGGGCGGTGTCCACAAATTTTTTTTAAAAAAAATTTTTTTTGACAGATTTAAAATACCTGTAGCCCCTTTGGGGGACTTCCTATAGGCCACGGTGGGGTCTGCGAAGGTTCCCCCTCCCCCTGCCGGCCTCTCAAATAACCATCACAGCCGCGATTTGAAAAAACAAAATGGCCACCGTGCATACACAAATGACCTCTGCAAGGCTGTAGGCCATGCCAGGCCTTGCAGAGGCCATGTACGCATGCACGGCGGTGGCCAAAATGGCCACCATGTGCCTTTAGGGAGTCTTGAAAGGGCCAAAAATTCTCAACTTACCCGGCCACGGTGGAGGCCAGAGGGGAAGGGGGAACCTTTGTAGACCCACCCTCCCACCCACCCCTGTGGCTGACAGGAAGCCCACCCAAAGGGGCTACAGGTATTTTAAATCTATTTTTAATTTTTTTTAAAAAAAATCCACGGACCTGTCCGGTAGTTTGGTTCCGGTCTGGACTGAACTGGGTGGGGTGTGTGTGTTTTGTTTGATCCCCAAACCTCCAGACCAAACCACCGGAATGCCGGACTGGTTTGCACATCCCTAAGCACCACTTTGGGTCAGAAGGATTAATCTGGATTCAACACACCCCAGTTTAAAGAGCAGGGGGACTTCATATAATTAGTACAGGCTCCTTGGATTTAAAATGGTAGTCATCAAGGCTCCCCTCACCAGATATTGTGGTGCAAATCCATACCCAAACATTGGAAAGGAGCCTACAACCAGCAAGTGGAATTTCCCTAGGGAGAATTCACTTGCAGCATTGCTGCACATAGGTTCCAATCTGGATGGTTTGACAGATTCAATTTAAAGATACAGAAAAATAGTTTGTTATGAGGATCCCTTTGTACCCCTTTGGGACCCTGCAAAGGGTACAAAGGGATCCTCATAACAAACTATTTTTAATCTTTTAATCTCTTTTAATCTCCCTGGGGAAAGACAAACTGTCTTCCCCAGTTAAGGAGGAAGGGACTTGGAGATTGGCCCCCTCTCTTCCCACCTATCCTGGTGAAAGGTAAACTTAACCTAGGGATCCTGCCTCTGTCTTTTCGGGACTCCTTTTCACACATGTACCCATTCATTGTGGAATAACGGGAAGGGAAAGGCCTCCTCAGTCCCTGGAAGGAAAGGGAATAAAGGGAATGGAGCATCTGCTAAACTACCTTTCCAGGGTGATGGGGTTATGAGAAAATCTTGTGAGCATAGATGAAGTACAGCTGGCCTGAAAATCTTGAGAATGTCTCCAGAAGATTGCATGCCCAATTCAAAAGTGGGGTCATCTTATTTAGGAGAAAGTTTCCTTGGCAGCAACAGATTGTACTGCATCATTCTGGGTGACCTCATAAAAATAGGGGCAGGCTACACCTTGAAAAATGTATGGCCAATATCACCATTTACGATGGGTGCCAGGCAAAGCAGTAATTTGTTGCCTCTGTATGTGCACTTTAAACATACATGTCACATTCAACCATGCTAGACACTTCTTGTACTGGTGTCCAGCCAGACCACACATGCAACTCCTTCCACAGAATGGCTTCAGAAACAGCTGCCCCAGATCAGGTGCAAGGTCCGTGAAAGGGTTCCTTGCATGCCTGCGTCTTCCTCGTCTTTCCTTGGAAGCTTCCACATCCATTTCGATAGGAATTCTAATTAGAGGTCCTTCATGCAAGGCACCTCACTAAGGAGTGCATTGGAAGGTCCCCAAGCAGTCCACGCGTTGATCGCTTGTAGCACTAACAATCCCACAAACCAACCCCCTTCTCCTCAGAAGCAAGCCAGGCTTTGCCCTTAAAACCTCTGTGAACCCTTGGTTTCCCTATGGCAACCCAGGACCACAGCCACAGAATCCCTGAGTTTCTAGCCTCCCCTGACATGCCAGCACACATGCCCATTGTGAATGTATCAGTATCTTTAACAGAAACACACATCACACTCTTAAAGGAAGTTCGTCTTTCTCTAATTAACTGAACAAGAACAAGGGGACCACAGGTGGGCTTAATGTGGTAGTGTTGCTACATAAGCTTCAATGGAGCTCGCGCTGTGCCCAGGTGCAGCATTTGAGTCTTTTGCACTTTACAAGTGGAGTGTTCGTGAATCACCCTGCAGCTGTCTTTCCTGCTGTTGGGGTGGGGGTAAATACTCCCAGGTATATCTGCAGAAAACTCATCTTGTTGCCTGCACTTCTCTGCTGTTGCTCTGACTCCTCTGCTGGCACAGGGGCAGCCACTGTGTGCACAGTATACAGAAATATGTTTATATATGTTTGTACAAAGGGTTTGTGTCTCCTGAATATAAACACTGAGGTGATAATGTTTTAGAACTCTCTCCTATTGTCTCCATCTTTTCCTCTCAGCTTTTTCTTGCTTGGGAACATGTCAGGTCCAAAGCAAACAGGGGGAAGCAGACTTATTCCGATCTGGCTCTTGCCCTTTAAATACAGGGACTCTAGGGATGCAGCATCCGTGTTGCCAAGCAGCATCAGGAGAAGTGGAGTGATGGCAGAAGCAGAGGGTTCACTCTGAGAGAGAGCCTGAGAGAGAGATAATCGCCCTAGAATGGACACATTTCTGAGCTGCTCTGAGCTCACCTCTTTATAATAAAGGGAGGAGCTTCCGCACGAAACCCCAGTTACAGCAGCCGCAGAATTTGGATGACATAATGATGTATTGGAACCTCCAGTTTCAGCAGTGAAACTCATTACAAATCAAGGGTTCAAATCCAGGTTTGGAGGAAAAAATTGAGCCACAGTTGGGTGATGGAACTGCAGCTTCAGACATCCAGACATTCAGAAACACCTACCTCAGCTATGTTTACTGTAACTGAGGTTTGGCATGATGTCTCAATTGGGCCTATGCCATATTTTACATTACCATTTATTTTCACTGCCCGTTTCAGTCCCATTAAGGGAGACTGCCCTCTGGTGCCTCTACATTCTCAGTCAAAATGTATGGCTTGTTTGGTTTGTGGCTAAGGACTGGTTCACACAGCAGCTTCTTCCACCACTTGAGGAGCCTCAGGACATGATTCGGCTTACACTCACTGGTACTGGCTGGATTTCCAGTACAGATGCAGCAATTCCTATTATCATGGTGGCTGATCCAAGTCCTGCTACAGTTATAGAACTGAATCTCCATCCATTGCCCAGTTCAGATTTCTGTTTCTCTTTGAAATTGTCATTTTCATGAATAAGGAGGATCCATTAATCACTTGTACCTTTAAGCTTTCTACCCTATTTTCTGCCCACAGAAAAACCCCATCTGTCAACATCTGATGTGATGGAGTGGGTTCTACTCCATGAAAACATATGCTATAATAAATGTGTCAGTCTTTAAGGTGTCATAAGATTCTTTGTTGTTCTGATAGCATTAAGCACCTAGGCTGAAGATATTGTTATGGGGTTCTGGTCTATTATTAGATGATTCCTGGTTAATAGTTCAGAATGGTCAGTTGATGTCTTATCATCAGAAGTCAAGTTTTAAATGTTGTGAAGGAGATAAGCTGTCAGAACTTGGGGAAGGTAGTACCCCCACCCCCAGGTCCAGCTAAGAGGACAGGGCAATTGTGTTTGTGAAATAGCAGTTTGTAGAGTGGACAAGACAGAGGCACAGAGAACTGTGAGTTGCTGAAGGTAGTGGAATTGCAGGGTCTCTCTCTTGAATCTGATGTGGTGTGGTAGACCTGCTGCCTTCCAGAAGTGCCTGCTGTTTGCCTCCAATCAGAGGTGGCCCCCCACTTGTCCCTCATTTATGAACTCAACAGGGTCTATTTCTGTGAAAATTTGCTCAAGATGAAAGTGTTAATGTGAAATATTAACTGGGAACCCCTGCTAACTGGGCAAAGAGGCACCTTTTACCATGGTGATTGTCTTTATTTAGCAGGGGGAGAGTAGCTGGCTCTATCCACCCCCAGCACAGTACTTCCAGTGACTGTTGCTGGTGTCTATCTTATGTTTCGTTTTAGAATGTGAGCCCTTTGGGGACAGGGATCCATCTTATTTATTTATTATTTCTCTGTGTAAACCGCCCTGAGCTATTTTTGGAAGGGCGGTGTAGAAATCGAACTAATAATAATAATAATAATAATAATAATAATAATAATAATACAAACCAGTCAATAACACCTGTCTGACTGTGTAAACAAGAAATAATAATATATACTATTATTTCTGTTTCAAAAATCTAATGTGTGAGACAGAGCACACACACACCTACTACTAGTACTACTACCACTCATTATACATGGGCATTATGTGCCGTCAAGTCGGTGTTGACTCCTGACAATAACAGAGCCCTGTGGTTGTCTTTGGTAGAATACAGGAGGGGTTTACCATCACCATCTCCCATGCAGATTGAGATGATGCCTTTCAGCATCTTCCTATATCACTGTCCGATACTACTACAACAAATATTATATACCGCTCTTCAACCAAAGTTCACAAAGTGGTTAACATATAAAAATAAATAATACATAAATAAATAATACATAAATAAGATGGCCCCCTGTACCTAAAGGTCACACAATCTAAAAAGAAACTTAAGGCAGACACAAGCAACAGCCATAGGAAGGATTCTGTGCCAGGATTAGATAGGGCCAGTTGCTCCCCCCCTGCTAAATATAAGAGAATCATGACTTTAAAAGGTGTCTCTTTGCTAACTTAGCAGGGGTAAGAAATGCACTTTGCCTCTTTGGTGCACCCCTCAGGTTTCCCCCACCCCACCGGTTGCTGCCACTACCTCTACACATTCTCTACTTCCATATTCGTAAAAGCAATCAGTACGAATACAAATACAACTAATATCTATCTATCTATCTATCTATCTATCTATCTATCTATCTATCTATCTATCTATCTATCTATCATATGTACATACCGCCCAAAACCTGCATCTCTGGGCAGTGTACAGCAAAAACAATACAAATTAAACAAAATTAAAAATGATTAAAACACCAAAATCATTTAAAACGCAACCTTAAAAACTATTAAAACTATAAATCTAATTAAAAGCCTGGGGGAACAAATGTGTCTTCAATGCCTTTTTTAAAGTTGCCAGAGATGAGCAGGCTCTTATTTCAAAAGATCTCAGCAGGCGATGGGGCTCATGGCCAAGAAGATGTTCTCTTAAAAACCCAGGGTTTAAGCTGTTTAGGGATTTATAAATAAAAACCAGCGCCTTATATTTGCCCAGCAGCTAGTGTAGTTCTTACAACACAGGAGTAATATGGTCTCTTGAAGATGACCCAGAGAATGCCAATGCATTCTGTACTAGCTGCAGTTTCTGAACTATGTACAAAGCCAGCCCCACATATAGAGCATTGCAGTAGTTCAGTCTGGAGGTTACCAGCATATGTGTAACACCATTCTGAGGTCATTCATCTCAAGAAATGGACATGGCTGGTATATCAGCCTAAACTGATAAAAAGCGCCTCTGGTCACCATCTCAACCTGAGACACCAGGGAGAGGTTCAGACCAGAAGCACTCCCAGACTGTGTACCTGTTCCTTCTGGGGGAGCATGATCCCAAGCAAAACTAGCAGCTCGAAATCATCTCCCAAGTTCCAACCCTGCCCAATATGTACCTCCATGTTATCTGGATCCCGCCTCAGTTTGTTATCCATCATCTAGCCTATCACCACCTCCAGGCAGGCATTTAGGGAGGTTATGCCTTCTCCCAATGAGGTTGACATGGAGAAATAGATTTGGGTATCATCAGCATACTGATAACACCCTGCATCAAACTGCCTGATGATCTCTCCCAGCTGCTTAATGTAGATTCTAAACAGCATCAGAGACAATATGGATCTCTGAAGGACAACATACAAAAGTTCAGATTTTGAAAAACAACAATCTCCAAGAGACACTGTCTGGAATCTGCCCAAGAGGTATGAGTGGAACCACTCCAAGACAGTGCCTCCCACCCCCAATCCCCTCAGACGTTCCAGAAGGATAATATGGTCAGAGATCCAAAAGGACCAACAGAGTCACACTCCCTCTGTCATTTCCCAGTTGATGATCATCCATCAGGCCAACCAAGGCAATCTCCTCCCCATAGCCCACCTGGAAACCAGATTGAAATGGATTTGGATAATCAGTTTCCTAGACCACCTTTCTTTCTTTCTTTCTTTCTTTCTTTCTTTCTTTCTTTCTTTCTTTCTTTCTTTCTTTCATTGATTTTTGATTATTTGATTTATATATCTAAAGTTCCCAAAGTGGTTTACATAGATGTGAATAAATAAATAAAATGTCTCCCTGTCCCCAAAGAGCTCACAAAAGAAATATAAGATATATACCAACAAGAGCCACTGGAGGGATGCTGTGCTGGGGATGCATAGGGCCATGAATCACTCCATCATCTCAAGGAAAGCAACCCGGGTAGCACTCCCCTAGGATTGCCTTACCAGTTAGGGAAGTGCGGATCATTCATGATTATGATTAGCCACTTAATCATCAATAAAAGTTCACTTTTGAAGTTAGTGATATTAGCATTAAATAACTTGAATGGAAATTTGTTGAAATAACATTGTAATTTAAAATATTAATCTTTCACCTCTTTCCAGATGGCAGCCTGGAAAGCCTGATAACTGGGGCTTAAAATATATTCTTGTTGGGTATCATTTCAAATCAACTTCTAACAGCATACATATGAATGAGAGTTCAACCAACACAAAACACACCAGCAACATTTCTATCTGCTGTGTGGGGCTGATAGTAATCACATGCAGCTCACTCTTGTCACTGCGAACACATTTCCATTGTTAGTCTGACAGAAAAGTCAAGTAGAAAGATTGCTTTAGAGAGTTTAACATCGAATATAATCAGGCCCAAGGAACTCTGGGTAATTTGTAATCAGCTTAGCCAGTGTTGAGTGTTCTTTTGTGTTACTTATGCACTGACATGATGCTACATGACATGGCTAAACAAGTTCCCATGTGATTCACCATGATGTGTGCATATTTGGCTGTACATATGCTCTGCACCAAGATAAGGACAAATTATTGTAGCGGCCCATGGATGCCACATTTGGAAGATGCAGGTTCACAAACCCTGCTTGGCCCTCAGGAATTCTGAGGCAGGTCACTGTATTTCAGAGTGATCAAGTGTAAGAATTAGTGTTTCTCTCTGGGCTTGGCCAAAACCTCAGCAGAGACACTTTGCTTCAGGAGGTAGAACTCTTACAAATTATTGCCCCCATACCCCCAGCCACAAAGACAACACAAACACCAAGCATTGGATGGAAAGAGCCACAACTTTATTAAATGTTTCAAATTAGCAAACTGAATATTGAAATTCCACCCCTTGCAGTGCGGGCCTGACAAGGCTGGAGGTCAGACTTTATGTCCTTCCCTGAGCCTCTTATGGTCAACACACACCAGCTCAAAAGTAGAAGCAGTGCAAGCCTGCTTCCTTTTCAACCTTGCCAACCTAGAAGGTCAAGGCAACGTCTAGGCTTCACCCCCGCCCCCAAGTCGCAGAGCCTTTATGGTTTGTGAAGCCCTGAAGTAGGTGTAATGGCCAATCATAGCCCCTGAGCCATGAAGCCTTTAAGGACCAATGGATCACTCCACCCTTTCAAGATGCCAAAGGGTGCTCTATACATCCACCCAGCCCACACTGCACCTGCCAAGTTGCAGCCAATCCACGTACTAACTAAGAGGGAAGACAGAATGGAGTAAGCAAAAAAACTCCCCAGCCCAGCCAATCAGTTGGGGAGCCAAAAATTCTTACTCACCCTGCAAAAGGATGACCCGCAGTCTGAGCCCCAGGAGGGAGGGTGTGAAAGCCCAAGCAGCAGCAAACCGAGAAGGGAGACGAGTGACGGGCCAATGGCCCGTCAGTGCCCACCCATTCCCTCTTCTCCTCTGATCAGGGCAGCCTGTCCTGCAGCTGCTCAAGTGAGGGTGGGGCAAACAGCCCACCCCCTGCACGAAGCCGTGGGCTGGCGCATTTATTCTAATGACTCTCAAAAAAATGATCACACCTTACTACTCTCATACATACAGTTTATTTAGGAACTCACAACCACTCAAGGATAGGATGTAGCAAGACAGTGCAACCGCTTATTCAACATGGCTGAAGGTACCCAGACTTTCAGTAAGATCTAAAGACTTCATACAATCGAACACAATCACTTTTATACAATTTCCTTTGCCACAGTTGTTTGCTTCTAATTTTAGGTGTTTTGATTAGCTAGTCTCCGAGGCCCTCATTTTTGCACATTTCTCATTGGCTGTCTCTACCTGGTTACAAGTTGTTCGCTTATGGTTTCCCCCAGATTTGTCTTGTTCCACTACTTCAGTTTTACAGATGTCTGCAGAAGGTTTTGTTTTTCTGCATCCGTGTTGAAATCCCCCTGCCTTCAGCTATAAGAAGCCATGAGGTAGCTTAACTAACTTCTAACACGATGACAGAAGTCATGAAAAATCATATGTTGTACAGTCTTATCTATGTTCCAATGTGCTGTGGAAATTTATTTATTTACTAGCTGGGCCAGTGCAGAGAATCTGTGTGCTAGTTCTCCCTGCCTCTAACCCCTACGGGCCAATCTGGCCCCCTCCCTCACCTTCTCCCCCCACTTAAGCTGCCCCCTGCCATCTGGGATGGCAGCGGAGGTGGCGAAAACTCCTTCTGTGGGCCCTCCTGCTGCCCAAATGACAGCAGGAGGGCCCTGCAATTTTTGGTCAGTTTCGGAGCTCTCTTCGCAAGCACGTTGTGCACCTTACAGAAATGGCAACAGTTATGTATTTATTTATTTAACATATTTTTATACCACCCAAAATTTATGTCTCTGGGAGGTTTACAACAAGATAAAACATTAGAACATTAGTTAAAAACAAAAACAAAAACAAAAAATTTAACACACAACAATTTAAAATTTGTTAAAACAATATTCTAAAACAACATTAAAAACAATCAAAACAGTATCAGTTAAAAGCCTGGGTGAACAGATGCATCTTTAAAGACTTTTTTAAAATTGTCAGAGATGGGGAGGCTCTTATTTCACAAGGGAGCGCATTCCAAAGCCTTGGGGCAGCAACGGAGAAGGCCCTTCATTACTAGGCTGACATACCTGACTTGCACAGTATGTCAGCTATTATAAATTGTTTATCTGCACTTATATTGCTAGTTTTTGTATGCTGCTTTGGTATGCTAAAATGAAAATCAGGTTATACATTTGGAAATAAGTGAATGCATAACTATATCACCTTGAGCCCTGTTCAGCAACTAGTTTTTCAGGAGGACTGTTTTGAGGAGGGGATGGACGGTGACAGGTGAAGCCCCCCTTCACCCTCAAAGTCTGCCAGCAAGACCCATAGTGCCATCATCCACTGCACCCTTCACAACCTCTCTCTCCATAAGACTAGTGACAAGAGAGTAAGATTTGGACCAGGGCTCCCCACTCTGATCCCTGGTCTAGATTGTTCTCTTGTAAATTGTGGAGGCTGGAGATCTCTGGTCCCTAAAATAATTAATCAAAGGCACAGAACTGCACAGAACTGCTTCTACTGCCGTATTACCTACAGGAGGTAGCAGTCCATAACAAGGCAATTAATTAAAGGTGTTAATTTCCCAGCATTTGTGTTTGGCCTCTTTAGCTTTACTTCACACATGCTAATTGCAATTTGTGCAAGTTCCTTTTAGCACCTTTTTAAAAAAACTCTTCAAATCCTGGGCATCTCATACCACAGTACACAGCTAGAGTACAGCTGAATTGCCCTCCCATCTCCCAGTAAGAGAGCTTTGTGATTTTAATTACAGCCTGAAGCCATTTTATTTGACTGCTGCAGTAAAGCAACTGGAAGGAAGGGATATGCTCAATATCAGAGAATTATGACTTTTTTATTATCTCCTTGAGTTTTGTTTTCATATAATTTCACCACTCGCAGGAACTGTTTTGTCATTTTAAATGAAGCATTCGAAAGGCCTGTTTAATTATTAACATTGCAAGAACATCAGCAAGGATCCACCCTAAAAGTACACGACCATCTTCTTCACGTGCCAAAACCGCTACATTTTAATAAAGGCACACCGACAAATCTGAGCTGAGTTCACTGCCAGAGGCCTCTTGCATATTTTATAATGCCAGCAAAACAACATAAAAGAAACCTAGGCTTTTAAAATATTTTTCTTTTTAAAAAAAATAAAAACCTTTGACACTTCCTTGAAAATTACACAATTTAGAAGATGAGGGGATAAAAATGAACCATTCTCTCTTCTCTATCAGGGAAAATTGTCCTGTGAGTATGAACAGCTTGTTTCTCATTTTGCAATGAGGTTGCTAGGTTTCATAGACTCAGTGGAAGTCCTTTTAAAAGAGTGCTGTTTTTTTCGGCACTCACTGTATCAAAATCGTCAACCCAACATCATCGTTAAAAAGACCAAGCCTGAATAAGGACTGGCTTTCTTAGTGATATGTCTGTTCTCAGATGCCTAAATATAAGCTACACGCTGTTCATGTCATCTATGAAAAACACAACTGTCAATGTGTTCTGGCTTTTCCCTTCAAAATATAAATAAGCAATGACTCAAAACAATATCAGGCTAGGCTAGAACTTGTCTCCATGACATACTAGGTTTCCACATCCAGAGAGATTTTGACCTGTCTGCTGGGAGTGTATCCAGCCATGCAATCCCCCCCCCAGTGTTCTGAAGTGGTATGGTCCCAGAAGGTCTGTACAGTTGGGTATGCTCCTGCCAAGCCTCTAGGGGGCTTCTGATGTTGTTCTGCTATAAAATCTAGCAAGCTGCCTAAAGTGACCTGTCTGCATAGTAAAGATGCTGTTACTGTGGATTACATCCAGTGGTATATGGCCCACTGATTTAACACGTACCACCTCTATTTTTCTGAATGTTTGAATTGGCTCTAAAGGGTGGTTCACAAGTGCATGCTCATCATTTGGTGACTGCAGCATCACATATTGACTCACACATCTCTGAATGGGTTGTCACAGGTCTAATAGCAAAGATAGAATTTCTGTATCATTTCACAACAGCTCAGACACAATGTTTTATGTTGACACAATGAAGTCAATTCACAAATCATAAGTCATCAAATGTTGATTTAATCAAGCAGTCGACATGCAACATGTATTTGTTCCCTTTGCTGCCTTTCTTACTGTGTACCAGTATACACAGTAAGAGAGGCAGCTAAGAGAACAAATTATTCAATCCAGAGCAAGTTCAATAGAATAGGAAGAAAGGGTTTTCTGCCTTATTAATGTGGGGCATTTCATAGCTGCACATTCAGCACTTGAAGACTATAGAATGGTTTATCAGAGCTCCAGCACCACAATCAGAACTTGAAGATCATTGATGGCTTCTCAAACACCATACATTTTAGTAGGCACAACTCACATTTCCTACCTGGAGTCATTGAGTGATGTGATATATACTGATACACATGCCTGAGGCAGAGAAAGAGTGAGCTTCCAATGGTCACTCGGTGAGATCATGGAAAAGGGCTTCGGGTACATAGAACAATAATCTGTGTGTGCAAAAGATTACTCATACAAAAGCATATGGCTGGTCTCTCTTCCCAACCGGCCGTAACAGCTGGAAACCATTGCTGCACACAACAAAATGTATGGACACGAGTACCATACATGGATGCATAAGTACCATACACATGCACAGCATCAACTGTGTTGTATGTGTATAAATAGTCCTGTTTCAAACCACATGGAGGCCCCATCCGTTTTTCTATTCAGTGCTTTCATATATTATTTATTTATTTGATTTGATTTATATACCGCCCTTCCTAAAATGGTTCAGGGCAGTTTACACTAAAATAAAAAATACATAATAAATAAAACCAAAAACCAATTAAAAGCAGATTAAAATTACAATTAAAACTAGATATTGTTAAAAACTAGGGTAAAAAGATGGGTATTTAAGGCTCTCCTGAAGGCCTCCAAGGAAGTTAAGCCTCTTATATCTACAGGGAGTATGTTCCACAACCTAGGGGCGACAACAGAGAAGGCCCTATCTCAGGTTGCCACCAGAGGAACTAGTGGCACCTGAAGACAGACCCCTCCTGGTGATCTCAGTGAGTGGTGGGGATCTTGTAGAGAAAAGCGCTGTCTCCGGTAACCGGGACCTAAGCCATTCAGGGCTTTATATGTGAATAGAGCATTGGATATTTATACTGGGACTCAAACTCATGATTTTAGATCCAAGATCCAATATGGATGAGCACCACATAGCCAATTGAATTTGTTTACGTGATAGTGTTACTAAATGCCCTTACGCTACTCCATCAATGGGAAGGGGGCTCAGGCAAACATATTGTGCTGGCAAGACCCAAAACAATGCTGCTCTAATAGCTTCTATCCCAACTACAGAAGATGTGCAGAGGAATTTGGTGGGAAAGATGGTTTTTTTTTTTTTACAATTTTAGATGAAAAAGATGGTTATTGGCAGGTCTAGCTTGATAAAGAGTTCTCTGAACTGTGTACATTCAATACTCCATGGGGTCATTACCATTTTAATAGGCTACCCTTTGGAATTAAATCAGCAAGTGAAGTTTTCCAGCAGAAAAACTATGAGTGCTTTGGTGATATATTGGAGGTACACATTATAGCAGATGGCATGATAATAGCAGCTTCAATAAAGGCAAAACATGATGCAATTCTTAAAACAGGTTTTGACAAGTGCATGCCAAAGAGGTATAAAGTTCAATCCAACTAAAGTTCAGTACATGAGACATGTTTTATCAAAAGGTGGTGTGCAGCCTGATGATGACAATGTGCAAGATATAAGACAAGTGCCTTTCCCCAGTAGATGAAAAGGGTATTCAGAGACTTTTGGGGATGATACAATATCTTTCTCAGTATATTCCTAATGAATCAGCTCTGACAGCAAGCACCCTTAAGCACCCTTTTACGAAAGGATGTTATTTGGCAATGGGACTCAGTTCATCAACAAGCCTTTGATAACCTGCCATCAGTGATTGTAATGGTCCCAGTGCTTTGATTCCGCCCCCCTAAGGAACAATTACATGTTCAGGCCAAATATGAACGCCCACATAGAACAGTGGACGAGGAATTGCCCACAATGTCAGGCACTGTATCCCAATAATCATAGGGAGCCTATGATACCTTGTGAGATTCCTGAACTTCCTTGGTTAAAGGTGGCAACAAATATATTTGAGCTAAAAGGCCATTCCTATCTTCTAATAACAGATTACTACTCTAAATATCCTGAAGTTCTCTATCTCCCTGATAAATCAACCTCTACAGTTGTCTCACAGATGAAAGCCATATTTGCCCATCATGGTATCCCGAAAGAGATTATTTCAGATCATGTGCCTTTTGCAAGCAGAGTGATGAAACAGTTCACTGAGGAGTGGGGCATCATCCTGACTCATTAGTCCAAATTATCCTCAATAAATGGGCAGGCGGAGCATATGGTTCAGACTGTCAAGCATATGCTTAGGAAGGCAATGCAGGATGGTAGAGAACTTCATCTGGCTTTACTTTTTAAAAGGAATACGACAGTCATGGGCCTTTCTTTAGCACTGCTCAGATGGCCGTTGGGCGACTTCTATGCAGCACATTACTGGCTACATCAAAAGTATTGGCCCTATACTGACTACTGGAGTATCAGCACATTTACGTTAACTTTAGCAGTGGCAAAAGTTGTATTATGATAAACGGAATACTCCCTTGTCACCATTTCTTGTTAGTGAAAAGGTTTACATGTAGACCAAGATGGGCTGGAAGCCAGCCACTGTCACAGCCAGGAGGGATGAGCCGCAAGCATACATGGTAAAAACCTCTAATGGAACAATATTGAGGAGAAGTAGGAGACATTTAAGAAAAGATTGTGCTTTGTCTACTATTGGGTCATGTGAGGACACATTTGGTGTTTGTGATGACCATGCCTGTGCAAACAGTTCAGACTTGGAGCCACAGAACGGTATACGATCACCAGGTCAGAACGAAGAGGACAATTTGGAATCAGCACCACAGAGTGGTGGATATCTATCAGAGTGGTGGATATCTATAGAAGAATTGGAGGTACCTCAAGAGACTGTATTACATACTAGGAGTGGCAGAGTTTTCCATCATCCCCCCCCCCAATATGATGATTTTGTCATGGGGAAGTGGTAAAGACTTGCCCCCCAATGGGAGTCATGTGCTTGAACCTCTGGCTCCAAGTATTTACAGTGGTTTACAGTGGAACTGATGAAGAGTTGTATTAATCTAAGGGGGGGGGGGATGTAGTATATATGTCCTGTCTCTTTAAGATTAGCTTGTTTTTGCTTGAGTGTGGATTAGCTTTCTGTTTTAGCCCAGAGTTTGTAGCAGTCTTGTCTGAAAAAAGAAGGATTCTAAACATACTTTGTCTCCTGCTCCTTCAGGCCCAAGGTCAGGCCAAGAAAGTGACTGGTTGTGAGTATGCCTAAAAACCTTACCTAGGGGAAGATACTACACCCACACCAGCATTCCCTCTAACAGGGATTCCCAGATGTTGTTGACTACAACTCCCATAATCCCCAAGCAAAAGCCATTACAGCTGGGGATTATGGGAGTTGTAGTCAACAACATCTGGGAATCCCTGTTAGAGGGAACACTAACCCACACCCCTGGCAAATTACCAAACCGGAGCACTTTTCAAGGGGAAGCAAAAATGTTCTGCTTGGTGACACATTCTACATAATCAAAAACCTTGCATAATCTATAAGTTAAAGTTGGTTCCACTTAAAGATACTGCCTTGTCTCCTGTTTGCTTCTTGAAGGTGGTGTCTTTTATGTCCTATTTCCATGAGGCAGTGATTTCCAATCCTTTGTGCCATATGCTGCCTTGAATTTTATGCAGCGGTACTTTATTAACACTCAGATTTCCCCTTGCCATTAAGGGGAAAATACAGCATTTGAAATGGACTGTGAAATAAGATAAAGAAAAGTTTAATCATGCTAAAATCAATTGGGTGGGGGTTTTTTATGAATGCTTTCTCAGTCTGACCAGCTTGTGCTACTGTGCTTTTATGGCTTTCTAGCTAAAGAAGCTCGTACCATTGCTAGTTGGCTTTTGAAGGCGACCCTATGTTTTTCAGGACAGAACCCGCTATGCGAAAAAGAAGATGAACCCTGCTGAACCATGGAATTCAGCAACCTAATCACATTATAGGATGTCCTGAATTACTGAGGAAGATACAAGAGTCTTCTGGCACCGTAAAGTGCCAAAAGACTTAAACCAGTTTATTGTGGTATAAGCTTTCATGGGTTGCAGTTCATTTCGTCAGATGCATGAAGCATTCTCTTCAGTTGGCGAGTACATATCTGTACATGGACAGAGAAAAAGAAGGGGGGGGGAATATAAACAGTGAGGCCAAGTAACCATGAAATGCAAAAGGCATGGTCTGTGACAATTCTGTGCAGATAAGCACAGACAATTCACAACTGCAGTAATGTTTGATAACAAAATCCTTCTAGCTCAGTTTAAGTTAATTCATACTGGAATGTGAACCTACACTCCCAATTCAAAGCTGTGTGAATATGAGTATGAATATTTATCTACTGCTTTTCAGCAAATGTTCTCAAAGCAGTTTACACTGAAAAATAGAAATAGAAATAAATAAGATGGTTCCCTTCCCCCAAAGGGCTCATAGTCTGAAAGAAACATAAGGTAAAAACCAGCAACAACCCCTGGAGGGATGCTATGCTGGGGCTGAATTGTGCCAGTTGCTCTCCCCCTGCTAAACAGAAAAGAATCACCACTATAAATAGTGTCTCTGCTAGATAGCAGGGGTTACAAGCAAACATCTCGGTAAATTCTAATTCAGTTCCCTCATTCTGTAGTGTCTCTTTGAAGTTCCTTTGCTGAAGGACCACAAGACTCTTGGCTGGTTTTGTGGAAGAAGAAAACCAGACCCAAGAGAGTCATCGAACCACTTTGCAAGTGAAGCAGTATTTCCAGAGGACTTATCAGAGGCCTGCCCAACCAAGCATGGAGGGAGGCCAGCGGTAGCCCACATTCTGCTGCCACCATGGCCCTCTAGCTCCACCCCCTACACCTGACATCAGACACAGGGAGCGCTCAGCCACGCCCCCGCTTCTGACACTTCTGTGGGGGCGTGGTTTATCTCCCAAATGGGGCCGCTCGACCCCATTTGGGAGTTAGATTGACCAGCGCTGCATTCACAGCACAGCCGGAGCGACTCTCCCTGCCTTTTAATGTCAGGGAGAGCCGTTCCAGCTGCACTGTGAACTCAGCGCTGGCCGATCTAACTCCCAAATGGGACCATGAGGCCCCATATGGGAGCTAAACCATGCCCCCACATCTGACATCAGATGAGGGGGGCATGTCTGGGGTGAGAGGTATGGCCCCTGAGGGGTGGCAGCCCAGGTTCTTTGAGCCCATCTGCTCGATGTTGGCTCAGCCCCGTGCACAACATTTGACCCACCAAGCCAAACAGAATCCATCAACCACCTTAAGCCTCAGAGGCAAGATACCTCTAAACACCAGTTGTGGGGGGGGGGGAATAGCAGTAGGAGAGAGCATGCTCTCAACTCTTGCCTTTGGGCTTCCCAGAGGCATCTAGTGGGCCACTGTGTGAATGCTGGTCTAGATAGTCCTTGGGCTTGATCCAGCAGGGCTTTTCTTATGTGGTCATGTGCTTGAGCTTGACACATCATCCCTCCACATTTTATTTTTTGCAGTCATAGGCAAGCTGCCAAAAAAAGGCGGGGGGAGTGATTGAGTCCCTGGTGCGCTACCCTACATGGCTAGTAGGATGAGTTCAGCATGGTGCATGACATTTATCAGCACATATCTCCACTGCTTCATATAACAGTTTAGAATTAATTTTAAATCATAATGACCAACATTCAAAGTAACAAAGTGTGGGTGCTATGTGAGAAGTGCTGCTGTTGCTGCTGAGATTCTGGCTGACTCAGCACCAGTGCTCGTGCAGGACAGGGCCAATTTGGACGACCTGCTCTTCCCCTAGAAGTCCTCTGTGCCATCCAAAAATGTGTCCCTGTGTGTCCCTCAGGGACATATTTTCAGGTGGCAAAGAATGCTTCCAGGCTAAGAGGAGGTAGTCAAAATTCACCCCTCCCCTGTGTCAGTCCCATCCATCAGCAGTCCTGGCACTTCTCACATATCACCCGTACTCTGTTAATCTGGACATCTGCCAAAAATTGGTTTAAGTCGCAATGAAAAGCGTGTGCCCTGGTCCAAAGGGGCTCACAGTCTAGAAGGAAATGCAAGGGAGAGACTGACAAACAATAACTGAACTATGTCGGGATGAAAAGGGTCAGCTGCTCTCCTACAACCAACAATTTCAAAGGTCCCTCTTTTCCCAGTTAGCAGGGCCTTGTTCCCACCAGTATATTCTTGCAAGTGAGGTGATCAGACTGTGTGTGTGTGTGTGTGTGTGTGTGTGTGTGTGTGTGTGTGTGTGTGTGTGAAATGGCTGATGGTGGGAGCTGAATGGGATGATGGGAGTTGTAGTCCAACAACAACTGGGGATCCAAGTTTGAGAACCCCTGAACGAGAGTGATAGCCTTGGAATGGAATTGTTACTCAGCCACTGGGTGACTTTGGGCCAGTTGTGATCTCTCAGCATAACGTGCACCACAGGGCTACTGTTAACATAAACCAAGAAAACCCCATGTGCACTATCCCGAGTCCCTTGGAGGAAGGATGAAATACAGATACATTAATCATGAAACACACGGCCAGCTGAAACATTTTTGCCATGCACCTTTAAATTCCACTTAAGAACACGATTTCATTTTCTCATTCCTTGCCAGTTATGCTAAAGCAGCAAAGTTGAAGTTTAACAGCAGTTGCCTTGATAAGGAGGTGATTCTCATAAGGTTACTGAGAAGCACCATGGAGGAAACAAGAACTGATTCATGTTAATCCTTGCAGGAATCATGCAATGAACACAGATTGATAAGATGCTGCATCTGGTAAATCATAATGTAAATAAAAGGACAATTTTTCATAGGGTGTATTTACAATGGGGTTAGCATGCTACATTTTGCAGGGAAATATATGTTCTTGTCAGAAAACTTCAGGGGAAGTAAATGAGTTTGCATCACATGAGTAGGTTTAAATGCCAGTCGGAAATTTAGTAAACTACTTTGCACTGCCTCCTTTTCTTTATTAAAAGGGGAACATTTTTCTCTGTCTCTTGAGGCAGTTAATAATAATAATAAAAAAGGCTGGGTCATATTCCCATGACTCTTCAGCATAGGCCTTACCTATCAAAAAATCAAGCATCATGGAAGAAAAAGATCCTCACAGAATGTAGTTCACTACCTGCACTAACACAAAATTGAGGTGCTCCACATGATCGGTGTGAAGCGCCTGAGGGGGTTCTGCAGAGAGAGCGGGCTTAGCCTGTCACTGAGCCAACAGGGATGGTGGGGATCAGGGGCTGTGCAGCCCCCAGAAATTCCAAGATGCCCCGCACGAGCACGTGGGGTATCCTAGAGAGACCTCTGAACCTGGGAGGCTGCTTGCAGCCTCCTGGCAGGGGTCTCCTTGTGTGTCGCCACGGTGCGGAGGCATGCTGTGGCAGCATACCATCAGAAAACCCAGGTTAGCGGAGGTGCTTGCTCTGCTAACCTGGGCTAAGGGGAGGGCTACTTTGGTGGGCTCGCCGCCAGAGAACCACCGGGCTCACCTGCTGGTTCTCATAATGGAGAAAAACTGGGCTAGGTTTCTTTCGCCTCATTGTCTGTACCCAACACATCTAGCAGGTTTGTTTGTTTGTTTGTTTTTTGGTTGTTTGTTTGTTACATTTATATCCTGCTCTTCCTCCAAGGAGCTCAGAGTACATGCTTATTTTTATCCTCATAACAACCCTGTGAGGTAGGTTAGGCTGAGAGATATATTACTGGCCCAGAGTCACATCCAAACAGAGATGGAGAAGTACACTATTCCAGAACTGTCTATATCACAGGAAATCTAACACCATCAACAGTCAGAGCTCTATGCATTCTCTAGTACGCACACTGAGTACTTGTGTATGTGGGGTACCATCTTCATTTCAATGCAGACAACAGATTCATGCACATAATGATGTGGACTGCTGTAATGTTTTCTCAGTTGAAAATCAAGGTGCAGCCCTTTTAGTCAGGAGCACTGTATGTGTATTGAAATGCCCGTACCCATAAGATATCACTGGAATGTATGGATGTGTTGAGCAAAAGAAAGCCCAGATAGCTTAAGTACAAAAGAAGGCAAGGAGTGTGTGAGGAGCTAACTTCAAGTTGACAGTCAATCTAGCCTAGAGAATCCTTCCTAATTCTTGATTTGGTAATTGGTAAGATCTCAAGCCAGGCTTATAGCTGAAGCCAACACCAGTCCTTCCTTCAAAATTTTGCTTAGCACTTTAGCACATATTTGCTTAATGCAATTTCTAAGCACCAGATACTTAATGAAATGCTGGGGAAACTAAAATCTCATGGGAGAAAACTCCTTCCAAAACTCGAATGGTCATTAACAAGGTAACACATGTTTTAAAAATATATGAGCTTCTCCATAATTAAATCCTGTTTCATTTTATTTTAATTAATGAAGTTGTGCTATTGGCAATGCACATCACAATAGTGAAACCAAGCACAATGGTCAATGTGTTTTAATCCTCTGAAGATAAAGGAATGACAGCAAGTAAAGGACGAGGTGCTCCTTAACAAGGATTCCTTCTCATACTTTAAAATGTCTTACCACCACTACATTGTGGCAACCATCATATTGCTATAGAGTTCCCATTTCACATGGAAAAGGGAACATGAAATTGACCATTTATTATTTGCATATGTATTTCTATACATATTTGTTTAGTCTTTAAGCCATCTGAATCTCCGAAGCCTCAGATAAAGTAAGAGAAACACATCAATAAAAGACCTAGATATATTTTAATTTAAAACATGAGCTGCTAAAGTACCCCTTACTCAGTGTCGGTTACAAAATGCTAGCTGGAATTGCTTTCAGGAAATTCTTAAAGTTGAATTTTCCCCTGATTTCTGGAGATAATGGAAAGGTGGGCCACAGCCACTGACCTCTTTACATGCCTTGGAAGTTGAGGCCTAGCGAGCAGAAGTCACCTCTGAGATGGTACACCTGCCTATCCACAGCGAGTTCAAATGTATGCAGATTTATGCACATTTAAATTGCTCATTAATTAGCAGCAAGGCTGAACTTTAAAAACATACCTGAGAGGCAAAAGAGAGCAGACTGGAAGTCAACTCTAACAATGACAGCTTTGCATGTTACAAGAAGTAGCGACAGAGGATGTTCAAATAGTTCAGGGAGCCTCTTTTTCCACTTCTCACATGATGCACAAAGAGAGAAGTTGCCTACAGTACCTCATCTCTCTCATTAGTGTGGCACTGCCAGGAAGAGGTTTATATGCATTACATAGCTAGCTAGCTAGCTAGCTACAGATCCTCAGATACAGATATGGAGTGCCATCAGACACAACTGAGTTTGGGCAATTTCTGCATGAGACTGGAAATATCTGGATTTCAACAGGAACAGATCTGGAAGGCTTCATAGCCCACCCTCTTCCGTGCTTTAACATGTGGAGGAGAGGGGTTGATCAGAATAAGATCCCAACATGTGTAGACAACAAGGAGCAACTAAGGCATATAAGCACAATTAATCCAGACACCTGCACATATGCCTTCTTCACCACATCCCCAATCAATGCAAGTTTCCCTCCTGTAGGAAAATCCAGTGGGGCAATTTTTTTGTCCTCATTTTAAGTACAAAATGTCAGAACTTCCCTGCAGGAACTTTCCAGACCAGTCCTATTAATTATGTCCTTTAGTCAATTCTAATTTCACTCCATGTTCCACTCTTTCCCCCTGCTAAAGCTGATCTTATTGATGTGTTAATTAAAACTTTTCTCTGCACATTTCCGAAATAACAGCTTTAAATCAACCAGAAAGAAAGAAACATATCTTTTATTAAATCCATAGGTCATATCACAAGTTTCTTCCCCAAATCCCGAAACTCACTGTATTTTCAGTAGTTCTGAATAGTTAAAAATTGTGTTTCATTAAACATTTATACACAACACTAATAGGTTTGACCATGTTTGCCTATAGGCTGCTCTAATTTCCACCTAAAGATATTGTTAGTGATGGTTCCATTTGTCTCAAATATTCCCAGGAAAACTTTTGTTCTTTTCATTATTCTCATTTCTACGTACCTTCTCTGTCTACATAATAGAGATATGGCTTTTTAAATTCTTCTCTGGAGTCCAATCTAGGGATGATTAGAATTCTAAAGCATTGCTCTAAGCACCACAGTAACCTTTTCTCGGGTCCATCCTTAGGGTAGGGCAAGTAGGCCGATCACTCCGGGCCCCACGCTGGGGCAGGCCCCGCACTGCTCAGCAGCCTACCCTTGCTCAGTCACTGCTTCTCCAGACTGCAGGAGCAGCAACTCTCCCCCTGTGAATTTTGTGGGGCAGACAGTTCCTCGGCAGCAACGGAGTGAGGCCCAACGGAGTGAGGCCCCGCCGTGAGGCCCCTTCCCCCACATGAGGCCCCCCGAAACCTCCTTTGGGGTACCCGCCACACCAAAGCTCCGCTTTTTAAAAAACTCTTACCATGGCCGAGTGGGGGAGCGGAACAGTCCTTCTCCCCCCTCTCCCAGTGGCAGTGGGGACCAGGAGAGACGCTGGGCCCATCCGTTCAGGCCAGCATCTTTAAGCAACTGCGAGGCATGCCTGCACAGTTTAGAGATCGTCACAAGCCTGTGATGTCACATTGGTTTGCAACAATCTCAACTGTGTAGGCAAACCTCACAGTTGCTTAAAGACGTTGGCCTGAATGGATGGGCCCAGCATCGCTCCTGGTCCCCATCACCACCAGGGGAGAGGGAAGAAGGGAGGAGGACTGCTCTACTCCCCCCGCCCAGCCACCCTTTGGCTATGGTAAGAATTTAAAGCGGACCTTTGGCAGGGCAGTTGTGGGGTGGCTGCCAGAGGTCCCCGGGCCCAGCCATTTGGAGCCCCCACCTCCAATGAGGAACAAACCAGGTCTCCAAGATCTGGGGGTTAGTGCACCTCTGAGCATGAAAGGGTTTAATTATCAAAATGTGGGGAGGCTGTGGGCCCAAGCCCTGGATCTGTTAAGTACCTAGCAAAACATCTGCAAAGGAGATGAGAGTGGCAGGAAGGATTATCCATGCAAATTCTGCTATCGATAGGTATGTTGTTCAGAATTTCTTCTAAAATTTAAAAGAACGTCTTGTTCGTTATGATCCCCACTGCCCACTGAGATCTTCAGGAGAGGTCAGTCAGCAGTTGCCACCAGCTCGTCTGGTGGTTACTCAAGGATGGGCCTTCTCCGCTGCTGCCCCGAAGTTTTGTAATGCGCTCCCTATTGAAATAAGAGCATCCCCGTTTCTGACAATTTTTAAACCATATTTAAAGACTCATCTGTTCACCCAGGCTTTTAATTGAATACTGTTTTAATAGTTTTGACATTGTTTTAAAACATTGTTTAAAGCTTTTAAATTGTTATAATCTTTTAATTTTCTGCTGTCATTTATTTTAACTGTTTTAATTTTTGTTGTCATTTATTGTGCTAATGTTTTAATTTTTTGTTGTCATTTATTTTGTTCTGTTCTAAACCGCCCAGAGACATAAGTTTTGAAAGCAATGTATTCAGCTAATTTAAGTGGCAAGGCAAGGTGGTGGGAGGGGAGGGGGGAGGAAGGGAATGAAAGAAAGAGTGGTGGGGGAGTGCATCTGTAAATGCACTATGCTCAAATTTGCAATCCAGAAGGTCTGAGTGAGAACTGTGAAGCAAAGGGCTTATGTTGTGCTTCTAACCTTTCCCCTTACAAATGCACTATATGTCCAAGCTGGTAGACCATGTCCAAAAACCTCACTCACAAACACTATTTACATAGTATTTCATCAGTCACTATGATTCTGTAATCATACGAAATGTTAAGGGGGCCACGCACATGCTGACTTGCCCCCACCCCTCTAGGGACAGCACTGCCTCTTCTGGCCACTAGAGGCACAATGAGATCTTAATTAAGAGTCTTAGTTAAGAGTCAATTAGAACTGTTGAGTTGTTGAAGGCTAGTGCCTGTTTAAGTACATTGTTTTGTCTCCCTCATCATGTGATATTTAGTTTCTTAATAAATCTTTGGATTTTTTAACTCAGTGTACAAACTTAGATAATCTCTTGAGCTGAACTTCTTTACCACCAGAGCATACTCTGCTGTGTGAGGGTTTTAATGTTTCTCCTCACACTCATCAACAAAGACTACCAAATTCAACAGGTGCCTGCACATATGCTGACCCAGAAGTAGAGTTGCTTGAAAATGGAAATTTTCTGCCTTTTCATCTAGGCTTCCAGGCATGTTTTGGCATAGTGTAATCCTGATATTCTTATGGAAGACTCTTCCTCCATTACCATCTTCAAAACAGAAACATAATGCTCCTTAGTGTTGACTAATATGTGCAATGATGTTGGCAGTGCTTCTAGCAGATTGGTTCTTCTTGCAGATTATTTTTCCAGGGATAAGTTCAAAGACAAAACTAGGATCCATGGAACCCTGGTTTATACAGTTCACAAATAAACCCTTCCCTGTGTAAGCGTTTCATGCATGCCTGGCCATGTTTAATATCACTTATCACATCTATCTATCTATCTATCTATCTATCTATCTATCTATCTATCTATCAAATTTATACCCCGCCCAAATGTACATCTCTGGGCAGCCAACAACAATTAAAACACATATAAAAGTTAAAACAATTCAGCATAAATCAGATATAAAGTTAAAATGCATCAGCCAAGTAATGTAGTGCCCACTGGTCTGCTATATTGGGATACTCACATGATATGAGAATGGGCTAATGCATGTGGTCAGTGCATTTGCAAGTGACCAGTGTCCCGTTCTGGCATGGGGGCATGTGAAGTCAGGGAAGGGGAAGCTGTAGGCTCTCTGAAAACTCCAAGGGAGTGGGTTGATCCAACAGAGTCTCAGCTTAAGCTGAGACCTTTAAACATGCCTCTTGGCCCTGACTACTTTTCTCAAGCTCCATTCCTCTGTTGCAGAGTGTGGTTATTGAAAAGGGTAGATAGCGGACCTGGAGCCTAGCACTCCTCTGCCTCTCAGCTACATCTCACCAGATGTGTTCCCTATGGCAGTGGGCAGACACCACAGGGCCAGAAGTTTCTGGTATATCTAGGTCCAACCTCTCGGATGTCTGGCTCAGGGGGACCTTGGCAATTAGTGTTGGTGAAGGGGACTTACCTAACACTTTCCCCTTTGAGATCTGAGCCCTGGTTACTGTTCAAGGTCATGGCCATGGCATCAAGCTCACATGGAAACCTTATGCAGGTAAGGGCTGTCCTCCAAAGCCTGTTCCAACCAGTCCTAAGAGAAGATCAATACACTGGAGAGGGAGGTACCTGTAGAATCAAAAGCTCTTATAGAAGCGCCTACTATATTGTACAGAACAGAAACTGGTGGCCATTTGGCATGACTTGAGGCATTTTTGAAGCAGCATTTCTCCCATTCCTCATTTGATTCAATTAAATTTTTGATGGGGTGGGGGGAAGATTGGAAATTAGGTATGATGTGACATGGAAGAATACTCAGAATACCACTGTGGAGGGAGCAGTAGAAAGTAGAACAGTAGAATCATAAAATCATAGAGTTGGAGGGATTCTCATTGGCCATCTAGTCTACGTCACTGTTCAATTCAGAAAATCCAGAGCTAAAGCCATGCAAGTCTGGGTGAGCATCTTGGTGACCTGTCCTTCCTTCCATTTCCCAGACATATCCTTTCTTTATTTTCTGCTCATCACTAAACTTTTTTGTGCAGCCACATTGGCTTAGATGTCATTGAGTTTTCTTTCTCATGGGAATTGTTTGGGATTGTGGATTCAAATCAAGATACCTGTGACCTGCTGGTATCATCTGTGTGGAATGAACAGTTGCAGTCCTCAAAGACAGTACCATGCCAACATTCCCTAAGGCTACAGGTTATACCATCCATCGTGACTTAAATACCACACAGGCTCCCAATCTCCCATCAGTGGGGCATGCATGTTGGCATCCGCAGGACTTTTTTCAGGGGGGCAACGCCAGCAATCCTATACCCACCTCCCTAGCAGTATGCCCCACAGAGGTACAGGAAGCTCACCAGCAACCACCGCCTCATTGCAAATAGGTGTGCACATCAGTGCATGCCCTGACCACAACCCCTGCATCAGCATCAGATGCTCGAGATGCTCACCCCACTCCCGATTCTCCCCAGTCCACTTTGTTCAAGTGCTGACTGGGAAGCTTCTTTCTCTGCTGTGGGTGGGGGGAGAGCAAAGAGCAAGCTGTCACCCAGCCATCCATCTCTCCCCGCCCCCTGCCCAGGAACATTTGTTCCCCTTTGTTCAACTATAGCTTTGCCTGCATGTTTGTATCATCTCAGCACTGACTGTGATTGGTCTTTATCTTAGGCTTTTATTGTATCATTGTTTCAAGGCAACCAAGCTGATCAGGGGCATAGCGCACCTTCCTTATGAGTCAAGGTTGCAACACCTGGGGCTTTTTAGTTTAGAAAAAAAACGACTGTGGTAGAGGTCTATAAAATCATGCATGGTGTGGAGAACATGGATAGAGAGAGATTCTTCTCTCTCACACATAACACTAGAACCAGGGGTCATCCCATGAAATTGATTGCCAGGAAATTTAGGATCAGCAAACAGAAGCATTTTTTCACACAGCACATAATCAACTTGTGGAATTCTCTGCCACAAGATGTGGTGACAGCCAACAACCTGGATGGCTTTAAGAGGGGTTTGGATAACTTCACAGAGGAGAGGTCTATCAACGGCTACTACTAGGGCTATAGGCCACCTCCAGCCTCAAAGGCAGGATGCCTCTGAGTACCAGTTGCAGGGGAGTAACAGCAGGAGAGAGGACATGTCCTCAACTCCTGCCTGTCGGCTTCCAGCAGCATTTGGTGGGCCACTGTGTGAAACAGAATGCTGGACTAGATGGGCCTTGGGCCTGATCCAGCAGGGCTGTTCTTATGTTCTTAAGAAGTTGTTAGCTGCCCTTAAGTAGGTCCCTTAAGTAGGACTGAATGACAAGGTTAAAAACATTCTAAATAAATAATCTCTGTCATCCATGCAAGCAATTACCTGGAGTATTGCAATATCATGGCTTTTTGCAAGCCATGATCTCATTTGTATAGCTTTTAGTTCAATGTAAAGCCCACAGATCCACATCCTGTTGTAAAGTGCAGAGCGGAGCCCATTCTTAGTAGCGGTGACACAGTTGCAATAAATGGAACTCAGATCATCTACTAGTTTGCAAATAAGGAAATCAAGGTTATAGCTGCCAGAGAGAAGTGTCTGAAAACATTAGCAACTTTGTGATATGGCTGGCAAACTTGAAACACCTCCCACTGTTCCTATGCATTGCTAAAGAACACTGCATTCAGCGGACAAGTCCTTAACGATCCCCTCTTTATCGTGGAACCGAATATTAGATTCAGAAGGCCATTTTCATGTGCAAAGCTACACATGTGAATGTTTAACAGGGAAGAAAGGGCTTGTATGTAGAACATTCTGGCCTTTATTTTTGTTTTTTGTTTTTTGCTTTAACCTGGTAAGCCCTTGTAAACAACCCTGTAAAAAGCCCTGCTTTTTCTCAAACAAGATGTAGGAAATGTTTCCATACACCAGAAGCGAAGGGTTTCATTTTCTTTTTAATTGCTTTTAAACCACGCCCGCAATGCTTAGTTCAAACTTCTGCATGATTACTATTTACATAGTAATTTCTTCTCTATTCAGTGTTGCTTAGATCTAAATACATCCTACTAGCCAGGACTATTTTTCTTAACTGCCATCATTCAAGTATTAGGCCAGGGATTCTCAAACTTGGGTCCTCAGGTGTTATTGGACTTCAACTCCCATAATCCCGAGCCTCAGTGGCCTTTGGTTGGGGATTATGGGAGTTGAAGTCCAATAACACCTGAGGACCCAAGTTTGAGAATCACTGTATTAGGCCATTCCATACACCATAAAATCCATACACAAGCTGTAGGGAGAACTGCTTTAAGATCTCGCTGAGATCTCCCAGTTTTCTCAGCCAGTGTTCTGCATCCTTCTTTCAAAGAGGGATTCAATGTTCTGCGTCCCTCTTTGGCATGGAATCCCTTCTAAGAATGTATCTGTCCAAGCAGTATTAGGCAGATTATTTGGTAAAATATAACCTAATACTAATACCAGCCACCTAATGGTGCAATAGGGAAATGACTTGCCTAGAGAGCAAGAGGTTGCTGGTTCGAATTCCCACTGGTATGTTTCCCAGAATATGGGAAACACTTATATTGGGCAGCAGCAATTTAGGAAGATGCTGAAAGGCATAATCTCACACTGCACAGGAGGGGGCAATGGTAAACCCCTCCTGTATTCTACCAAAAAAATCCACATGGCTCTGTGGTCACCAGGAGTCGACACCGACTCGAGGGCACAACTTTACCTTTAATACTAATACCAGGTCATAGAGAACTCCTTTTAAACAGAATGATGTTTATTACAGAAGAAAAGAAGAAGGTTAAGGTGGTATAAAAATATCAAAATATTTGTGGGCACCTCTCAATCCAGACATCCCAGGACATTTTTATTAGCCCCCCCCCCAACTTGTGTCTTGTAATTTATAAAATCCAAATGTAAATCTTCAACAGCTATGAACAGTTAAGGGTATTACTGCTGTGCTAATCTCACAGAACAAAGAAGCACTCAGAAAGGGTAAAGGTAATATCCTTTATTTTACCAACATCAGCTGAAGACATGTAGGTTTTGTTTGAACCAAATGTGATTCATTAAAGTCATTCTCATGACCAGCCCTACCTGGGTAGGACAGAACAAGACCAGGTAGGACTGGTCATCTGCAACCCCCGGATGGCTCCCAGTCCTGCCACTCCTCCCCTGGGTAGATCTGATCCACTGCCCAGACTTAAAGTGAGACAGAAGGACAGGTGTGCACCTACATCCTCACTTGATGGTCATGTCAAGTTCCAGTCTGCAGGCAGCTGTTCTCAGTCTGCTGGCAGCAATCTTGTCATAGAGCTGGGAGGAAGGAGCAGCCAAGCAGGGCAGAGCTTTTTCCGATGCACCGTACAGCTCACACAGTGCATTGTGGGATACCTGGCAGCCCTGGTTTCCTTCCACTCCCCTCCCAATCGCCACTGGGCTCGTTGCCACACCACTCATGTGGGCACACAGGTGGCAGAGCCCTAATCTGGCTCTGGTCATGTGGGAGAAGGAAGGTAGGTTCCTGCCTTCCCTCTAGCTCCTCCCCATTTCATCATGAGAAGGACCTCATTGTACATCAAAGATGTTCACAGCTAACCACAATGAAGTGGATGATATGTGGTTCCAAATGTGATGTCACATTTCTTTGTTGGTTGCATTTTTATACTGCCAAACCATAAAATGTTGAGGAAGTTTACAATCCAAAAATAATTTAAAAACTGCACCCTTTCCTGGAAGAAACTGATCTTAAAACAGTGGTGCACATGCTGGCAACCTCCAGCCTTGAGTACCGCAATGCACTCTGTGTTGTAAGTAGTCTGGAAACTGGAACTGGTGCAGAATGTTGCTGCCAGGTTGGTCTCCAGGACTTCTCAAAGAGATAATATTACTCCTGTTCTGAAAGAAGTATACTGGCTGCCAATAAGTTTCCAGGCAAAACACAAAGTGCTCTCTATTACCCATAAAGTCTATAATGGCTTGGGCCCAGGGTACTTATGAGAAAGGCTGTATTTGCATGTAATGGGGGACCAGAGTTAGAGGGACCTGCAGTTTACTTGCCATTATGTCCAAAACCCAGTCAACACCGGTCCTGTCCATAGCACAATCAAGGTCGTGCTGACATGACTCCAGTTTGAACCCTTGGTTTGTAGTGAGTTTCGCTGCTCCAAACTGAGGGTCCAGGGATTCTCCTTCTTGTCTGAATGCAGCACTGGAGGCTGCATTCAGCCAAACTGCTTGAAGGAGGAAGCTCCTCCTCTTCTCCCTCCCTGATTGGCTGTGCAGGCTGTCCTTCAACCAAGAAGGAAGCCCACACAGCCAGCTCCCCTGCCTCTCTACAGTCTTGCTGACTGCAAAGAAGGTGCTCTCCTGAACATCCAAATGCAGATGGGAGAGCGAGGTAGGTGGGTGGGTGAGTGGGTTCCATTGGAACCGTGGTTCCATGTTACATGTGAATGCAGCCAGTTTCTTCATTATGAACTCCATTGCCTATAAAGAGTGTTAAAGGAGGTTTGTCTGAGGGTGTGGCCAGTTCACATGGTGGAAGTCTAGGGAAGACAGAAACACTCCCTTAGCAGGGACTCCTTACTTGGGTGATGCGCCCATATCCTCTCGCACAGAGGATACTACTCCAGGGAGTGGAGGCCTTTAAGTAGTGGGTGAGTCAATCATTAGGGGCATAGAGAGATGAGTCTGTGACACATGTGTAGACTGCACAGTTACTTACCTCCCTGGTGTGAAGGTTGTGGATGTCACGCTGCATCTAGGTAGGCTGTTAGGCATTGCTGGGGAGGAGTCAGCTGTTGTGGTGCATCTTGGCACCAGCAATGTTGGGAAATGCTGTCAGGAGGTCCTGGAAGCCAAATTTAGGCTGCTAGATAGCATACTGAAGTCCAGGACCCCCAGGGTGATGTTCTCTGAAATGCATGCTGTTCCACACACAGGGACAGCGAGACAGGCAGAGCTGAGGAGTCTCAATGCATGGATGAGATGGTGGTGCCGGGAGGAGTGGTTTAGATTTGTTAAGCACTAGGATACATTTTGGGGAAAGTGAAGCCTGTACAAAAGGGACAGGCTCCACTTGAGCCAAGATGGAACCAGACTGCTGCTGCTTAAAATCAAGAAGGTCACAGAGCAGCTTTTTAAATGAAGCCTGGGGGGTTACCAGTAGGAACTGGGTGCTTTCTGCTTCGGCCAGCAAAATGGTGTGAGTGTGAGTGTGAACATGTTTTAGATAAACCAGAATAGGACAGAGCAGAGCCAGGAGTTGAGCAGAAGGAAACACAGGACAGTTTACCATGGGTCAAATGATGGTAAGGGGGATAGCGCACACCAACAGGTGAGGGACCTGGTATATAAGTGAGCTGGAGATGGGTTACTAATGAAAACATAGATATAGTGGGTGTAACAGAAACCTGGTAGAATGGTGAGAACCAGTGGGACACAATTGTTCCTGGATATAAACTCTATAGAAGGGACAGGGAGGGGAGGATTGGAGGAGGAGTGGCACTATCAAAGAAGGGATAGATTCTAATAAGCTAGAAAACCTAGGTGGACCGGAGTCCTCCAGAGAATCATTATGGGTAACATTATGAGGACTGAAAGGAAATGTGTTACTAGGGACATGCTACCGCCCTCCGGATCAAAGTGCAGAGAATGACCTGGAGTTGGAGAAACAAATAAGAGAGGTGTCAAAGAGAGACAGAGCAGTAATAATGGGTGACTTCAACTACTCATACATAAAGTGTGTCAACGCCTGTTAACTCCTGGCACCCACAGAGCCTTGTAGTTTTCTTTGGTACAATACAAGGGGAATTTACCATTGCCTCCTCCCGTGCAGTATGAGATGATGCCTTTCAGCATCTTCCTTTATCACTGCTGCCTGATACAGTACCAGTAGGGTTCAAACCGGCAACCTTCTGCTTGTTAGTCAAGCATTTCCCCACTGTGCCACTAAAGGTGACTGGGTAAATTCACATTCACGTAATGACAGAGAGGCCAAATTTCTAGACGTGCTAAATGACTGTGCCTTAGAACAGTAAGTCACGGAACCAATCAGAGAGATTACGACTTTGGATTTAATCCTGAGTGGTGCCCAGGACCTGGTGCGAGATGTCAGAGTTGCAAAACCATTGGGTAGCAGTGACCAGTGTGATCCAGTTCATCATATATGCAAGTGGAGAATTGTCAAGGAAGTCTTCAGAAGAGGAAACTTCTCAAAAATGAGGGGACTAGTAAGAAGGAAGTTGAAAGGGGAAGTCAGGAGGGTCAAATCACTCCAGAAAGCATGGAACTTATTTAAAACCACAGTACTAGTACCGGTGGAAAATTTAGGACTGACAAGAGGAAGTACTTTTTCACACAGCACATTATTAATCTGTGGAATTCCTCACCATGGGATGTGGTAATGGCCACCAGCTTTGATGGCTTTAAAGGGGGCATAGACAAATTCATGGTGGACGGGTCTATCAATGGCTTCTAGTCTAGTGCCTGTGGGCCATCTCCAGCCTCAGGCATAATGCCTCTCAATACCAATTGTAGGGGAGCAACAGCAGGAGAGAGGGAATGCACAGCCTATGGGCTCTCACAGAGGCATTACCACAGGCAAGAGCCTGTGGGCTCCCCAGAGGCATCTGATGGGCCACTGTGTAAAACAGGATGCTGGAACAGATGGGCCTTGTGCCTGATCCAGCAGGGCTGTTGTTATGTTATTACTATATTATACTGTTATTACTATGAGAGGAGAGCTAGTCTTGTGGTAGCAAGCATGACTTGTCCCCCTAGCTAAGCAGGGTCTACCCTGGTTGAATATGAAAGGGAGACTTGATGAGTGAGCACTGTCAAGATATTCCCCTCAGGGGATGGAGCCGCTCTGGGAAGAGCAGATGGTTTCAAGTTCCCTCTCTGGCTTCTCCATGATAGGGCTGAGAGAGATTCCTGCCTGCAACCTTGGAGAAGCCACTGCCAGTCTGTGAAGACGATACTGAGCTAGATAGACCAATGGTCTGACTCAGTATATGGCAGCTTCCTATGTTCCTATGAATATGTTCTTATGAATAGAGCTGGAGAACAGATTGTCCCTCCCCTAGGCCTCGTGCAGAGGGGAGGGGGTTTGTAGGCCTTGTGCAGAGGGGAGGGGCGTTGTCTCGGCCCTGCTCTGCCTTGGGCCCAAAAGGGGAGCCTTCTGATTGGCCCGAGGTGGTTTGGGGGCAGGGCCTGGGACTGTTGGTCTTTGGTTCCCGCCCCCGGTCTCTCATTCTGGGCTTGACGTTCCCACCCTCCCATCCCCTGGTACAGAGCGGGTTTAGTGACTGGTCACCCATGCGGGGGCGGAGTAGAAATTTTTTGCTCTCAACGCATTGGCCACTGTTGAGGGTTTTTTCCGCTTACTCTGTTCTGTGCTGAGGGAATTAGTTAGAGTTAGGCTGGCCACAATGGCGGGAACAGTGTGGGCTGGATGGTGATTTCAGGGATATAACATTGGTGGGCACCTTTGGATATTTTAAAGGTGGATTGGTCAATCGCTTCCTTGTGGTTTGTGCAGCCCAGGGAGAATGGTTGGTCAGGAAACCGGCTTCAGGACTTCGCCAAACCTTGGGCTGAGCGGTCCAGGGTGGGTGAAGCCCTAGAAGTTTCCAGGCCTCTTCACAAAAGAGGTTGGCTTTGAAGGAGGTGGGCAGGTTGCACCTGCGTGTTTCCTGAGCCAAGGTGTGTCACCCTTGCAGGGGCAGGGAAGAACGACAGAGTCCTAACTCAGCCTCGTTAGGCCCACACTATGGTTAAGGGAGATTAATCCCCTTGTTACAGTCCGCTATGCCTTGATGTTATTTGTTAATAAAGTTGTGGCTCTTTACCCAATGCTATGTCTCTGTGTCTTTTTGGGCCAGGGGGCCCGGGGACGAATAAGTGTTATAGGCAGGAATCTATGCTCTAGACAGGGCTATGGGCACTTCTGCTCCTCTCCAGGAGTTCCAACTGCCTATGTCACTTATGGTACCCATGCTGTGGGTTGCTCACCTACATAGCAGCATTAGATCACTGAGTTACATGAAACTCATGTGATCACAATAGATCACAAGAGTTGCATGAAAGAAAGTAAACAGAACCTTCCGTATATAACTGGTGAGGCTACATGGTCATTACAAATGTTGAATGATGGAGTCCCAAGAGAAAAACACACACCTATATTATACACCTGTATTAGGAAAGCATTAGTAAGATTCTCTTTGCTTGTCAACAAGCATTTCAGATGTTAACTTGAGGCACATTTGTGCAAACACAATTTATGTTTACAGTGTGGTTGAGAATGGGCAGCCCCCATCAGCGGATTATGGCTCATCTCTAAATCCAAACTTTTTAAAAGAATGACTTCCCTTTTACCAGTGATTAATAAGCTGCCACTCAGTACCAGCTACCCAATCTCTTGCATGGAGCCCTTTGAGCTGCAGCACCAGAGTGAATCTTACAGCAAATTAATCAACAGGAAAGACAGTGAGCAGTGCCTACATCTCAAAAGAAACTTGGTTAAAACCATCAACAATTAAATACTATAATCAATCAAACTGAATTGTCAGGTTTGCAGACCAAGTCCCAAGTAGCATCTTCCCATGATGGGATTCTTTCTTCTAAAGCTTAGCTAGTTTTTCTCTCCCTGAAATGAAGATAAGCTGGCGAAACATCTGAAGGAGCCACAATGGATAGAAAGTAATGTTGAGAATAGAAAATTGTATAGCTTTTATGTATTTCTGAGACACCACCAGAAAGCCTGTTCTTGATCTCGTTTGATTATGAAGTAATCTAGAAGTACTGTATCTGTCACTGCTTTTGAATTTAACTCTATGTACACACCATTTGTTCATCTAGTCTGCTACTGTTTATTCTTGTCTGTCTGGAAACAGCTCTTCAGTGTTGTAATTCTGTTGTAATCCTATGCATATTTGCTCAAAAGTAAGTTCCTTACTCCCTAAATGTATTTATAATTGCAGTCTTAGGTAGAGGTCTTTCTCAGCACCACTACTGAGGGTACAGGGGCAGAGCTATAATTGGATGGATGGGTTCAAAGAACTCACCTGGCCCATCCCTTTCCCTGAGCTCCAGCAGCCTCATTTCCCAGCTGGCTTCATAGCAACATAAAACATTGCATGTTTTAATTTTTGTAAACCGCCTTGGGGTTTTCTTTTAACGAAAGGCGGTATAAAAATGTAAAAATAAATAAATAAAATAAGAAGCTGCCTTATACCGAGTCAGACCATTGGACCGTCTAGCTCAGTATTGTCTACACAGACTGGCAGCGGCTTCTCCAAGGTTACAGGCAAGAGTCTCTCTCAGCCCTATCTTGGAGATGCCAGAGAGGGAACTTGTAACCTGTGCTCTTCCCACAGCATCCCCATCCCCAAGGGAAATAGCTTACCGTGCTCACATATGTCTCCCATTCAAAGGCAAACCAGAGCAGACTCTGCTTAGCAAAGGAGCAGTTCACGCTTGCTGCCACAAAACCAGCTCTCCGTTGTCAGTTGGGTATCTTCTTCATTCTCCCCCTCAGTCTGAAAGAGAACACCCAGCCCACTTCATTGTCCGCTTGGAAATGAATTCAGGAGGCCCGCACTGGCCCTTCTGGGTGCTGGCCACACCCCTGATTGTGACATCATACCGAGGGAGGTGGGACTACCAGGAAGAGAGGCAAACTTGAGATCTTTTTCATTCAAGGCATCTGCTTGACCTCTGATCTTTCTTCTAACAAGGTTCATCCCACTGCCACACTTCTCTACTGCGGTTTTAAAATCACATTCAAATTACAGATCAAACAAAATGTTGCACATATCCAAAACTGAGCAAAAGTTCAGGATCTGACCTTTTGAATGTCAAACATTTTCAAAATTAACTTTTGAAATACAATCCAGTGATGGATTGTGTCCCTGAAATTTAGGTTTTGTTGATAAATGTTTAGGCAATTGCCAAACACAGCACTTGCAGCTTTCCCTTAACACCCCCACTTCCAGTATTCATAACTAGGACGTTGAAAATGTGTGTATTAGAAAAATATGGATTACAAAATTTGTGAGGAATTCAAATTAGGAGAATGTGTTGAGAATGCCATACATGCCCCAAAATATACTTTAGCCCTGTTGTAAATTAAATAACGGAAGGGTTTACAGTACTGAACACAGTTAACTTAATGTAACTCAGTAGCTTTTAAAGGGCTTAGCTGTGCACAGGATTACAAAAAAAAATTGTATGAGCTGAGCTGTTAAATCAAAGCGGAACTTCTTGCAAGAGGTCAGCTCTGCTGCAAGTTAAAGACAAGTAGGGTTCATTTTGTCAGCTGAAAATCAGTTAAAATTACTTGTTTCTGCTAAAAAAGAAAACCCTTCTCCGTATCTCCAGTCTTGTCTCCTGCCCTGCCCAGTTTCCCTGATCCTTTTCTCATTGACCTCAATCTCTTAATCTTTATTCATCTTTCCTTAATCCTTGCTCATCTTTTATTGATGCTTCTTGTTTGTTTATTAATGTAGTTATCCATATCACTAAAAGGACAATTCAAATACCACTTAATAAGAAGCACTTCGATAGAACTGTGCTAGATGAGGTGAATCACTCCTTTAAACAAAAAGGAAGAAATGTGTTCAAGTTTCAGTCCTCTGTATTTTCCTATGCACGCTTTGAGAGAGAGAAAGTAACCTTCAGAGCTTTTCAATCTTTTGTACATATCCACAATGCTTTATCTTTGACAAATATGAGGGTTTGCAAAGGTACAGAATGATGGAAGGGAAATGAACAAAAGGAAAAAAATGATGGGAGGGAATCGTGAAAAGGCCAAAACAAAAGGAGAAACTGCAAGGTAGCAAAAATCAGAAGCTTTCTGTATGAAAAAAACGAGGCAATTCTTCATCTAAAATGACAGTGAAATGAAATATTCCAACAGTCTTTCTGCTGACATATTGGGAGTGTCTTGCTTCTCACTGCAGTACGATGGCTGAATATTTTGGATAGCTAATGTTTTTTATGAGGAACTGATTCATAAGATGCTAGGGATCATGGAGCAATCTTCTCCACTTCATTTCCAGCTTTTATTATTTTATGCCTTCTCTAAAGCTAGCAAAGTTTATGGCTACTATGTTATTGTACAGTATAGAAGTTATGAGGTGGGAGGGGGAGGCTAATGTGTATATGTAGTTTCAGAAATCAAAATGTAGATAAAAAGGAACTCCCAAGTTATTTTGGCCATTTATTTGGTTAGCAGTCTCCATTTTGTGATTGACGATTTTAAATGTACAGTCTAAATTATAACCTGTTCATGAGAGATGTGCCTAAGACTGCTCCACTTTTTGTTTGTTTGGATTTAGGAATGGGAAATTAACAGACTAATAATTCTTAGTTACATGCATGTAAGCACTAGAGCTAAAAGAGAGAGCACCAGGCAGGTATCTGGTTCCCACTGTCAGCACTGGAAATCAGAGCTGAGAGTGCCTTCTGTTACATAGGCTCACCAGATCATAGCCAAACCATATGCTTTCCATTCATTAAATGGCTTGTATCATATGGCCGACCTACCATGGCCGGAAGCTTCACAGTTAAAGCGTCAGAAGTCAGATGCAACCATCCCCATGGCACTGCATTGGCACTACCCTTACCCTTACAGCATGTGGCTTGGATGAGGCTGCCATAATGTCATTTTGGCTGTGTGTGTTACATCACAGGTTGTATTAATTTCCTGCAATACATGAGAGATATTTAAAGTGGGCAGGAGGGGGAGGATCCCATCCCCTTTCCCTAGCCATACTTTCCCCTTTGAAATTGCTTGTCCCCTGCTGTTTCTCTTCTGGTGGGACTTCAAGACCAGGCACTGCCCCTGCCAAGAGAAAAACGGCTGGAGAGATGCAATTTAGGATGGAAATCACAGGTGAGAGAAGAGGGTCAAAACCACCCACCACTCCCCATGCTATGATTCCAATGGACTCCAATTCCACTTGATCAAAAATCTTCACAACCACCATTATAAGACATGAGTTGTGTTACTGCCACATTTAGTTTGACCCTTGGCTTACTTCATGGATCACTTTGTCATGTGAGCATTTTTCTCCATGTGGCTATAGTTCATGGGATGGCCTGGAGAGAGAGAGAGAATTTATTAACAGACTTGTATACTGCCCAGTACCAAAGTCCCTAGGCAGTTTACAGCAAAGGATGGTGGATGGTCCCTTCCAAACAAAGAATTCTAGGAACTTGGTGCATTAGGTTGGTGCCAGAAGCTGAGCACTGACACAGCAACCTCCACTAGCATTGCCAACTTTCCCCTTGCCCCAATATAGCATTGTGATGCTGTGAGCTTCAGAAGAGGAGACTTCTGTAAAATTAGGAGTTTGGTGAAAAGAAAACTCAAAGGGAAAATCAGGAGTCACTACACTCCAGAATGCACAGAGTTTGTTTAAAACCATAATTTTAAAAGCCCAGTTAGAATGTATACCAAAAAGGAGGAAAGGTACCACCAAGTATGGGAGGATGCCAGCCCAGCATGGCTAAAAAGTAAAGTCTAGGAAGCTATAAAGGGGAAGAATACTTGGCCTGCCCAAATGAGGAGAACAGGAAGGAACATAAACTCTGGCAAAAGAAATGCAAGGAGACAATAAGGGATGCAAAGAGAGTTTGAGGAGCATATAGCTAGAAGTATCAAAGGGAGTAACAGAAACTTCTTTAATTGTATCAGAAGCAGAAAACCTGCCAGGGAGGCAGTTGGACCCTTAGATGATGCAAGCGTGAAAGGGATTTAGGAGGATAAAGGAGATTTCAGAGAAGCCGAATGAGTTCTTTGCATCTGTCTTCACAGTGAAGGATACTTACCATATACCTGCTCTGGAACTGAACTTCTCAGGCTCGGAGGCTGAAGAACAGGGCCAATTTGAGGTGGCCAAACCTGGAGCTTTTCCAGAAAATAGGCTGTAGGCTTTACCGTGGGTTTACTGCACGTTCGAATTTGTCCAAAAAGCCCAATGCAAAAAAACTAGTATTTTTTTATCCTGGACATTAGGGATGTGCACGAACTGGTTCATGCACTCCCAGGAGACAGGGTGGGTGAGTTAAGGGGCAAAGAGGGTGCCCTAACTTGCCCCACCACTTTCCCCCCACTGGCACACTTCCCAAAATCATTGCGGCGGGGCTGCTGTGTACCTCCCTGCAGCCCCAGTCAGCATCATACCAGAAATGGCCAAAGCGTGTGAAGTGCCGTGCACAAGCACACCAGCCATTTCCAGTATGATGCTGACTGGGGCTGCAGGAAGGTATGCTGCAGCCCCACAGCAACTATTTTGGGAAGTGTGGCGGTGGGGGGAAAGTAGTGGGGCAGGTAAGGGCACCCTCCCTGCCCCTTAAAGCCCCCTCACCTCTGAACTGGCTCAAACACTGGACTTTCAAACTGGTTTGGTGCTCTAGAAAAGGAGTGTCAAACTGGTTCATGCACATCCCTACTGGACATAAATTGGGCTATGCTCTAATGTGCTATAAAAAAACTCATATCATGTCTGGAGCTCTCCCTGATAGCTCACAGGGACTTCGGAGTAAATCTGGCCGATATGTGAATGCACACCCTCCATTCTGGAGGAGACGCAGCTAAAAGCCCCATCTTGAAATGCTCCTGGTCACAACTCAAACAATTGTATGCAAAAAATATACATAAGATATACATTAATACATTAATAGAAATTAACAGACATTAAGAACAGTATCCAGGAAAATACTTTATAACTTGGTATTACAGTACCCTGGAATGAATTTCCCTCACCTTTTAAGGACTTAAGTCATGCTTTGAAGAGGTTTGTAAACACCGAGGTTGTTCCCATGAACAATCATACCCAGGTAGGGCAGCATTAGCTCAGGCAGGGCTGGTTGTGAGAACCACCAATCACTGCTGATCCTGATGCTCCTCTGCCCAGTAACCCAGGTTTTGTTCCCTGGCTAAAAGTGAGATAGAAAGTTGCACACTTGCCCTCCTCCTCCACCTCCCAGTTGTGTGAGCTCACAGGCTGCCTGCAGCTCTGTTTGTGTTGCCAGCAGCCATTACAATCATAGAGGCCAGGGAAAGGAGTGACAAAGCCGCAGAGATTTGAACAATGTACCGTGCTGCTCACACAGTGGATTGTGGGATTCCTGGAAGCTGGGCTTTGCTCCCCCAGCCTTTGGCAAGTGGCAAGTGCTGTGCCACTTGCTTCAGCACAAATCATGTGGGTGTCCAAGCAGTGCAGCTGGGAAGGAACGGGCATGTAATGGGCAGTCAGCCAGCAATTATAGGTTTGACAGGTTTTCCTTGATTGACAGTCTGTAGCCCAATTGGTTAACAAGTTGGGCGGGACTAAAGGGCTCCTAAGGGTCTTCTGGGAAGAAGAAGGTGTGTCCAGGTGAGAGAGGAGCAATAGAGTCTTGCCAGATTCTCTCAGAGTCTGCAGGTCCCTGCGAATCAGGGATTGCAGGGGTTGGTCTCCCCTAAGTACTGGTGAGGTCCAAGGGGAGGAAGCCAAAGCTCATCGCTTCGGAGGTTTAGACATAGGAGAAAGTGTTTTAGTAAGACTTGCATTAAAGTTATTTTCTTGTGTGTGTTGCTTTGTATACCCAAGTTGTATACCCAAGTTGTTTTTGCAACTACCTATCTTCAACTTCATTGTAGTTAAGCACCTCCTGAGACCATATGGGTGTTCTGAAAAAGTCTTGTAACCACAAACCTAACATTATTTGGGTATTATTTCAGTTACATGTGAAATCTTGAACTGGCTTTTTTTAAATGGTAGGAAAATTATTTATTTATTTATTTATTATTTTACACAGTCAGACAGGTGTTATTGACTGGTTTGTTTTATCCAGACATCGAGTCCTTCCCAAGGACCTAGGATGGCTGAATTTTATTGTCAATGTTGTTGCTGTTATTACAGATATCGTCGCAGAATATAGGCTGTTCCCAGTAAAGCTGCTTTTTGTAATTGGTTGATGGTGATTTCTGTGGCCCCTATGTTGTTGAGGTGCTCTTCAAGGTCTTTTGGAACTGCACCCAGGGTGCCAATTACCACTGGGATTATTTTGGTCTTTTTCTGCCACAGCCTTTCAATTTCAATTTGTAGATCTTTGTATTTGGTGATTTTTTCTATTTCTTTTTCTTCTATTCTGCTATCCCCTGGTATTGCTATGTCGATTATTTTGACTTGTTTTTCTTTCTTCTCGACTACAGTTATATCTGGTGTATTGTGTGGCAGATGTTTGTCTGTTTGTAGTCGGAAGTCCCATAATATTTTTACATCTTCATTTTCTTCAACTTTTTCAATTTTATGGTCCCACCAATGTTTGGCTACAGGTAGCTTGTATGTTTTGCAGATGTTCCAGTGTATCATCCCTGCTACATTGTCATGCCTTTGTTTGTAGTCAGTCTGTGCGATCTTCTTACAACAGCTGATCAGGTGGTCCACGGTTTCATCTGCTTCTTTACAAAGGCGGCACTTGCTGTTTGTTGTGGATTTTTTGACTTTTGCTCTTATTGTATTTGTTCTTAGTGCCTGTTCTTGCGCAGCCAGTATTAAACCCTCTGTTTCTTTCTTGAAGTAACCATTTTTATATTTATACCCTGCCCCACCAGTGCAGATTCATATGGGTGAATGCAGTCTGACAGGTACCCCAGCCCCAAGCCATGTAGGGCTTTAAAGGTCAATACCAGCACCTTGAATCTAGCCCGGAAACGGACCGGTAGCCAATTAAGCTGACGCAGGATGGGTGTAATACTCGTGAAGGGACTCGCACCCACGAGCAACCTTGTGGCAGCATTCTGAACCAGCTGAAGCTTCCAAATAGTCTTCAAGAGTAGTCCCACGTAGAGCACATTGCAGTAGGGCAATTTATTGATTTATATGTTTTTACAAGCCTTCTCGGAGTGTATGACTGACTCGGTGAAAGGGGGAGGGGAAGCCTCTTGTCCACATGCCCTCAAACAGGTTAGCAAAGCCTGCTACTTCCTCACAGACATTTATAAGTGGAATCACATTTTTAATATACTTCCCTGCTAGCAAAGTAAAGAGCAGACTGGAAGTTTTAGCGTTACTGTCGGGAGTTCCTATCCTCCCCTGCAAGACAGGGTTGTGTACCCAGCCAAACGGCAGGGTGCCAAGAGAAGCCAGAGGCGCCAAACAGCAAGGCAACACCAGTCATTCTCTCTCAGGAGTAAGGGATGATTCAGAGAGACGTGCAACAGCTGGCAGAGGACGGGCGGGGACAGCCTAGGAGACAGAAGCTTGGTGGAGAAGGAATAGCAACTATATGAACTCCACAGCTGAAAACAGCTGCAGGGATATTAAGGAAGGGAGTGGAGGTAGAGAACAACTCCCTTTTGGGAGCCAGGGGTTGGCTGGCCACTACACCTGTCCAGCCAGGGAAGATGGAGCAGGTTGGAAGTGGGGGAGGAGTCTCTGAAATGCCAGGCTCTATTTAAGCCAAGGGCTGCTGAGGATGAGAAGATCAGACGGGACGGGCTTGTCAGTCTGACTGTCTCCCAGAGAGGAACGCAGACCTTTTTGCTCTCGCTGATAGGAGATGAAGGGAGTGAATGAACTTCCCTCCTTCCCCAGCTCTGAGGCCATGCCTACGCCTAGAATTTAGTGCTGGAGTGCAGCTGGTTTGCCTTGGAGAATTCCTTCCCCCCAGGAACACTGACAGTTACCATTCCAGTCCGAGATAACTCTGTTAACAAGGAACGCTTGGTGGCAGTGAAACAATCTACCAGATATTCTTATTTTCTTTTTAATTTAAAACCCAGTCAGCCCATGAGGCTCAGAGAGGCGTGGCTCAGTTAGAGTCTCCTCTCAGGTGGTCTGGGCTTGGGTTTGAGTTCGTTACAGGGCAATCATGTGGGAGAAGGTAGGTGCGATTGTCGTAAATCTGTCAGGCTAGCCAGATGGCTCATTAAAAAGGCAGGCAGAAATATAACAGCAAAGTCTTACAGAAAGGAATTCTCCAAACCACGGCCAGTCCGAGTCAATCCAATCAATCCAACATAGTCCAAAGCGAAATCAACGGGCAAGGTCAACACAGTCCAGGGTCCAAACACGGTCAAGGCAATACATGAACACAGCCGATTAGCTCACAGGAAATTGATGTTGCTATCAGCAGGGTAGCTGTGCTACAGTCATCTTAAATAGGCTGACCCTGGTGCTGTTAATCAAGAGTTCCCAAGCCAGTGGCTTTGCCTGTTCTACGCATGCAGCTCCTTAACTCTTACTGTCTCTTGGAGCGAAGCCTCTCCACAGCTGAGGCTGGTCACGCCTCCTCCACAAGAGCTGCCTCACCTGGCTCTAACTCATCTTCAACTCCCCGTGCATCGGACCCACTCTCCTTGGCAACCTCTGGTCCTTGCCCTCCCTCTTCTGCTGTCAGCTCTGTCCCCTCCTCCAACTCCTCAGTGTCTTCCAGCATGCCCATGACAGCGATCCTGTCTTCCCCCCACTCTCCCCAGCCTCAACAGTTGTGTGAATGACCATATTGTTATTTTTTGATCCCGCCCTTTTGTTCAAGTAGTCCAGGAGCATGTATATGGTCTATTCCTCTGCTCTTTTATCCTCACAATAACCTTGTGAGGTAGGTTAGGCTGAGAATGTGACTGGTCCAAGTCACCCAGAGCTTTCCCAGACAGCAGGCTTTACCACAGTTTAGTGTGAGGCTTTACTACGTGTTTGAATTTGTTGTGTTTTTTTAAATGAAGCAAAAAGTAGGGGTTTTTTTTACCCTAGACTTAAATCGGGCTAGGCTCTAACGTGCAATGAAAACCCCAAATCATGTGAGAAGTACTCCCCAATATCTCGCACGAATTTCAGCGTGAATCTGGCTGATGTGCGAACACACATCCTCCATTCTGAGCTAGAATCCTCATCTGGAAATGCTCAAGGTTAGCTTTATGGCTGCATGGGAACTTCAACCAGATTTATCCAAAAATACTCTGATACACTTACTGCTGATCTACAATGGCTCTCACATCCACATCCGATGCCCTCTGAAACTTTATCTTACTTATAACTCTGCCCTGTCTCTCAATATGAACTGCTAAGACAAACAAAGCAGGGCTCGGAAGACCCCATTTTTAGAAATCATTTTCAGCAATGACACGTTGTAGCAAATCATGTCAACTCAGTCACTCAACCTGTATCAGTCACATTGTGTTAGGTCACTTCCAACTCCACAATTGTGCCTGGCATTGGGATATTTTTTAAAATGGCAATGAGGAGACAAATATGGCAGTAAGGGGTAGCTAATTACTGTAGTATAGCATTTGTTTTGTATATGCCAACTCACCATTCATTGATACTTGTGATTTGGGTAATTATAATAATGCTTACAAAAAACCCATATTGCTTTCTCCTGTTTTCTGTTTCTCTCTTTTTTTAACCAAGGTCTGAATGTTTTTCCAAAGGCTGGGAGAACAGCATACTACAGTCCTCCTTTAAACAATGAATGCTGTGTTATTGAACATAATAGAAGAGGAGCACAGCTACTAAATAAAGAAATCATGCAAGAGCTGAAACTGATCAGACTAAAGAAGCTTTCCATTTTTTCCTGGGCAAGAATCAACTAAGGTGTTATTGCAAAGCCTGAAGATTAGCCACCAGCAGTGAAATTGCCAATGGGTTTTTCCGGGGTCTTCTTTAAGTTTAATCAATTTAATCTGACATGCAATTCTTTCCATATTTGCAAGCTGAGTGCTGTGTTAGGGTTGCAGCATACATGGAAACAGACTACTGTTGTTTATACGTATGACCAGCATGATTTAGTTTCAGACAACACGCCAAATGCAATGTCTCCTTTTGAAGTGGCTCTGCTACCTGAGGAAAGAATTGCATTTTCCAATAAAGTGCTGGGGAAATGCAGTGGATGACACACTATGCAGTGTCTCGCAGATCTATGAGTGGGTACACACACAGCCTCCAAGCTATAGAACTGCCCATCCTTGCTGCTTCCAAATGTGGAATCATTTGGAATAATAACAGTAGCTGCACAGCAGCAATGATGCACTCCTTAGGAGGCATGGAGCTGCCACGCATTTGGAAGCAGCTAGGATGGGCTGTTCCATAGCTCTGAAGCTGTATGCATGTCCTGCTCTTGGATCCATGAATGCTGTGCTGTATGTTAGCCACTGGGCTCATTGCGAGGCAGACGAAACCTGGTGGGGGGAGGGAGGTCGAGGAGGAGGAGGCAGTGGCACGGCCAATGCGAGCAGCCAAGCAGGCAGCAAGAATGGGGCCGCCGGCCTCCTCGCAAGCAGGATGAGTGCTGCTGGCGGAGAGGGAGACTGGCTGAAGGGATGGAGAGGGAGGAAAGGAGAACTAAAGGCACAGATTCTCTGTGCCTGGGTCAGCTAGTTACCTTTAAAGCCATGAATGGCTTAGGTCTGGGTTACTATGAGATCCCCACCGTTCATTAAGATCATCCAGAGGGGTCCATCTTCGGGTGCCAACAGTTCATCTGGTGGCGGCCTGTGACAGGGCCTTCTCTATAGTCGCACTTCGTTGTGGAATGTGCTCCCCATGGATATTAGAAGATTATCTTCCTTGGAGGCCTGGCTTTAACAATATGTAGTTTTAATTGTAATTTTAATCTGTTTTTAAGTGGTATTTGATTTTAATCATCATGTACTTTTTATTTTAGTGTAAACTGCCCCGAGCTGTTTTAGGAGGGGCCTTATAAAAATCGAAATAAATAAATAAATAAATAATGCTCCAACAGTTGGGGGACCTTTTCAGAAGGAGAATGTTCAGATCAGTGAAGGGAAAGAAAGTTATCAAGAAACCAGAAGAAGGAACATTAATTTTATTCCAAACTGGATAACTCCTTTATGACTGGCAGTTCAAAACTTATTCCGCCCTTTAAACTAATTACTCCTTCATATGCAACCATATTTTCCTGGTAACTATTATCTTTGACACGATAGGATCTTGCTGCCATCTTCCATCTTGTGTTAGGATATCTAGCACAATCTAATCTAATCTATCTATCTAGCTGGATGCAGTTGGATTCTGCATCTTCTCTGAACACATGGTGCAGGGAGAGGAGCTTGCTTGCGTGTTGCAAGGCAGAAGGAACAGGAAGAGAAGAGAGAGGAAGTGTCCCTGATATTAGCAATCTACATTCCAAAGGGATAGTGTCAGAGCAGTAGAGAAGGGATGACCAATGTCTTGACCCTCTAGCCCTCTGACTCACTAGTCTGTCCTCCACTGTCTTTGAGACAAGAGACAGCGCAAAGTCCTTAACTTCCAACAGAAACCACAAGTGAAATATTTTTAAAGGAGGAGGCCAGGTCCTTACCTGCTCTCTGCCACCCCAAGAAGCTTCCTGCTGCTGTGGCACTCATCCCAAGAACTCTCGTGCAGTGCCAGCATGCACATGGCATCCGCGCATGCAGCGCCAAACTGATTCGGATCTTGTCCAAACCAGTTTGGCACCAAACCTGTGGACCTCAGAACCTGTGGGCATCGGTTCACGCACATCGCTACATTGAAGCTGGAAATGATGATGGAGATGATGGACGCCATGTGCATGCTGGCAGTGCACACGGGTTCTTGGCATGAGTGCCGCCGCAGCAGGAAGTTTCTTGGGGCAGCAGAGAGCAGGTAAGGACCTGGCCTCCTCCTTTTTAAAGATTTCACTTGTTGCTTCCTCCCCGCCCCCTGCCCCCGGTTGTTGTAGTCCAACAACAGCCGGATACTCTCAGGTTGGCCACCCCTGACATATATGATCCAGTACATACATATTTTTAAAACATGTGTTATGTCCACCCAGCAACTTCAGTGCATGTACAGAAGCAAGTTGTGGAATCTGATGTACAGGGTGCAAAAAAATCGACAAAAGTATGCAATCCCCGAGGACAAAACCATATTGAGCAATGGGAAGATGCTTGTGTCAACTACACATTGTGTTAATCCTATCAGCACTGACAGTCTTGGAAAGCCCGGCCCATGGTGGGGAGGGGAAAATTAACCCATCACAGTTCCAATCCAGATCAGGGTTCTATCAGCTGCTATTTGAAAAGTTAAAAGGTTCCAATTGCTGGCTACATCCAGTGATGACTTGCATGTGTGAATGAATCCTCACAGATTTTACTCACAAGCAGAATTCATAAGCTTTTCATGAAATTGGGTCACACATTTAGCTGAGATGCATCAAAAACAGAGAAACATGAATTGTACATACATGCAAGAACCAACCTTTTAATTTACCTTTTTGAACTATACAGAGACAAATAAATTCTGTACTCAGTTGCTGGCATTCAGACTACACTAGTGCAACAAACAAAGATGCACTTGCAAGAAGGCTTCAAGCTGAGCAGATGTTCAAAGCTGCTCAATCACTTGTAGTCTCAGTCTGGTTGTGCAAGCATTGTGCTTGTGCAACCAGAAGGGCAGATAGCTTTGCATCATTCCCCACAGTTCCATGCAACCAGGGGAATAGCCACCACTGGGAGACCAGTTTCAAAGAACCTGGGTCACAGCCGCAACACACACACACACACACACACACGCGCGCGCATCTGACGTCAGCCCCCTCCCCGGCTGGTTTAGCTCCCGAGCGGGGCCACGAAGCCCCATTCAGGAGTTAGGAGGCCAGCAATGCATTTGCAGCCACAGTGCGAATGCAGCGCTGGCCTGAATCTAACTCCTGAATGGGGCCCCGGGGCCCCATTTGAGAGCCAGACGATGCCCCTCAGGTCTGATGTCAGACACGGGGGCATGGCTAACCCCCACATCTGATGTCAGACGTAGGGGGTGGGGTGAGCGGGGCCTCTGCGGTGGCTGGACACAGGCCGTCACTGGTCTGACTTAGTGGAACTAGCTAGCACAACGTCCTTGCACTAATGCAACATATTCACTAAAACAATTTTGCACTCCTGCAGCATTAGTATGGATGTTAGCCAATGAGTTTTCTGTCTCTTTGCAGGGGAAAATATTAAAATCATTTGAAATTCTTTCATGGAAGATGTAGAATGTAACAATTTTATAAACATGAAATATTTTCTAACCTTGTTATGGCTGTACTCTACATTTTGCTGAATAGGCTGTTTAATAACAATACAAAGGAAATTTAAGGGGTAAGGTTTTTAGTATTAAATTAACTTTTCAACAAATTTTAGCAATTTTAATCCAGCAGAGAAAAAGGAAAATAATTCATTATTTTGTTAAATTTAATTAATTTACTAAACTCTTCATGGTTCATTGAATTCAATCCTGTATCATGCGATCTTTCCTAGGTCTATTAAGCTCATGGGGTTCAACTTCATCTCTTTAAACTCATAAAAACCTCATCAAAATGGAAATAAAATGCAATTTTGAACTTGCTAATGAAGGGAAAAATGTTAACTTTCCAGCATGGTTGAATTAATGGATTATCTTTGCCAACCCACTATAAAGAGGAATTTCTGCATTTAGGGCAAACTTATAAAATAGAGGATAATTATATAAAAAGCCATTTTCTGGACTGGTAATTGTCAGCATTTTATCTGCTGTGATTGTGGATATTTATGTAGGCAAGTCCCTTTCTTCAACCCGGATACTTCTTTTCTGCTTTTAGTTTTGAAGGAGAAATACATTTTTTTTCTTGTAGAATATCACAGTGATTTTATTCCTACTGAAACTTACTTATATTCTCAGATATTTAGATAGCACAGATGCCAATGGTGGTTAGATGAGAACTGTGATTTTATATCAGCGCAGGAGTTGATGTAATTCAATATCATCTCTACATAAGAACCAAAGAAGAGCTCTGCTGGACCACACAGCTCTTCTTTCTTCCTTAGCTGACACTCTCTGTAGACTCTCTTTCTCTGATCAAACATGAACTGTGGGCAAAAGTTGGCCTTTCATGCTGCTCTACCCCACCAATCTTTTTTTTCTGGGTTCTCAGGCCTTATTCCTATTGATCTTTAACCTGGTCCTCTCATTGGTCAGAAGGGAACTTAATTAATGGTCTTTACAGTCCACTTCTGTCCAATCGTGGCTTGTTATTCATTATAGCTCTCACTCTGTCACTCCATTCCCCCCTAGAGCTTCTCTCCTCCCTCACAAAACACAGACAAAAACATAACCTGTCTCATAAAGTTAATCTATTACATTCCTCAGTTCTGATTTCTCCGTAGTGACCAAACCAGAGGCCAGATTGAAAAGGAGCTAGATAATGGTAATTAGATCAGGGATTCTCAACATTGGGTCCCCCAGATGTTATTGGACTTCAACTCCCATAATCCCCAGCGCCAGTGGCCTTTGATTGGGGATTATGGGAGTTGAAGTCCAACAACATCAGGGGACCCAACTTTGAGAATCCCTGATCTAGTGTTCTCTTGTAGCCACTGCTTACATCATAGGAGCAATGCAATAGTTGCTTCTCCATAGCTGCATCTCATTTATTTTAAATGTTTATCCCACCCTTCCAGCACACTTCTGCTCAGAACAGCTTACAATAAAAGAGTAAAAGCATAGTACGAACAATAAAACAACATAATAAAACAACAGAAGCAAATAATATAAGTCCTACACAAGGTAAATCTTCCAAGCCTGACTGGGAGAGGTTGCCCAGTCACTAACTGAAATAAATGAAACTAAAAAATGCTTAATGTTGACTAAAGCATATAGAAAGCTAATGAACAGTGTAACAGATGTGCTTATTCTGAATCATTATGTATATTGTTATTATATGAATGAATGAATCTTTATTTCGATCACAGACCAGGGAAAGCATGAAAAACTAAATAATACTAACATAATGCTGATCTAATACTAAACAGTTTAAGCATAACAACACTGTTAAAATATGTAAAAACATTCCAATTAACTTATTTTCTGTGAAACCCTCCCTGCTGTAAAACAACCTTTGTTATGCTTAAAGATAACTTATCATTCATATCAGATTAAAAAAATAATAACTTACATCAAACTTATCAGAACATGCTGGATAATCTTTTCTAAAAGGCAGCAAATCATAACTACCAGTATCATATAAAAAAAAAATAAGCTGTTATTTCAATACTTCCTATGTTACATGGACATAGGTTCTGCATACGGAAACTTCTTAAATTTTCCTTTAAGCACAATGCATCTAAACAGACTAAAGGCTTTACAATATTTGGGGACAGGAATCTGACCAAGATACCTGGCAGGCTTGATGTTAAAAACCTGAGAGTCCAACACCACAGACTTTGTAACATGGCTCAATTCCAATTGCTATTCCATGTCATCCACTCTGTTTGATCATTAATCTAGCCGTTTCATAGCCCATGGATACATATTATTATATATTATGTGTATATTCATATTTCATCAATACATATATCCATATATATATATATATATATATTCATCTTTCTTCCCTCCTTCTTTTCCTCCTCTTCTCCTAGCGATTAAAATGTGTGTTCTCATTTTCTAGATTCCCATTGTCTCTAAAAAGCTTTCATTCTAGAAATGACTTCCATTTTTTTTATTTGTCCTTATTTTGTTTTAGCGCATAAGTCTACATGGTGTGTGGGAGATTAAGTGGTTTTTCCAGTGCTTCTTTGCACAGTCTGAGGCAAATACCAAGGCCAGTTTTGGATGACTAAATTTTCTCTTTACCCTTTCACATTTACCTTTGCTTCCTAAAATATCATGCAATACCAACCCAAGGACAAACCAACCCTTCCACAGCAACTCTTTCCATTTGAGTTCTTGTACTGTATATTTATTGAGGGCAGTGGAGTGCAATTTGAAGATCGTAACTCTGCCAGTGATCAAAGTGTTCACTTTTGCCTCTATGGCTCCTCTTGGTGACTCTCTCACACAAAAAATCTTTTTCATCTTTACCTTAAAGAATTTCCAAGCAGAATGTTGTAGCCTGTGAGGTTGTATCTTTAGCCCCAGAGAACAAGTGATCATTATTATCGCAGATTCAAAACCAAGGCTGTTTCTACAATATTCTCCACTTGTCAACATCTAGATTGTAAACCTCTTGAGGCAGAAATCTGTTATCTTCATCATCATCATCATCATCATCATCATCATCATCATTTTATTATTATTATATATATATGTATATAAAGCTGTATAAAGAATGCAAAAACAAGGAAGTTATTCTCACAAGCAGCAGAAACCAAGCTAAGGGAGCCTAGCCCAGTTTCTGCTGCTCATGTGCATCAACGGGAGCTATGCAGCTCCCAGCGGCAAGCCTGCTTACGGAGCCCACCACTTAACCTGGGTTTGGGGTGTGAGCGTGCCCAAAAAACGGGTTACTGGATCATGTGTCAGGGAGGGGGAAGGGGATACCAGAAATGCACCATGCACTTGTGCAGTGCATTACTGGGGCTCCGGGGGGGCAGGGCGGTACATTGCTGTGCTTCCCTTCACTTGATCCCCAGAGCAGCTTGGCAAGGCATGGGCAGACGGCAGAATAGCTGCCGCTCATGTGCACCACTGATCCATCTGCCCAGAGCCCTAGCTCGGATCGTCTGCAGGGAGGTAAGCACTTTCAGGCTTCCTCTCTGCAAAAGAGGGTAGCCTTCTCACACGATCATGAGAAGAGCTACAAGGGCTTACAAACTATATATCAACACAGTGAAAACAACAGAGAAATGGGAAGGGATCATTGGTAGAGCAGGGTTGGGGTTGGTTTGTTTTTTAATGTACTGCCAGCTTTATTTTTTGAATCACTTAATCAGATGATGGCAAGAGTAAACTCCACACCCAGCAGTGTGGGCCTAACTTAGACTGGAGTCAAACTTTCATCCTCCTAAAGCCTTTAGGGTGACACATCCTGGCTCAGAGCCAGGAATCAGGGCATGTTGCTTCCTGCTCCTCTTCACCAACCCAATGGAGTCTGGGCCTTTCGTGGATTTCACCAGAACAAGCTGCACGGACTTTGAAGTGGTGAAGCCTAAGAAGTAGGTATGGGTGCCTACCCACATGCTTGAGCTGTGAAGCCTCTAAGGATAGAGGCCCCTCCTCCATCCCACACCACCCAAAAATTCCTGAAGTCCCCGCTTCAGGTCCAACAAGTAGTAAGGAGCCAATATGCAGCCTTGTCTAACCCCTTCCCGAGTCAGAACCTCTTCTGTAAGATGACCTCAGATGCTACAGTGAACTATTAAGCTGGAATTTTCATATAGTTTGTACATCAGAAGCAGTAAGCACTTATCTATAGTGGAGTTCTTAAATTTTAACCACAATTTTTCTCTGGAGATTTTCTCTGGAGATTAAATCAAAGGCAGACTTCAGGTTGATAAAGGCAGCATACAGTGTGGCAGAATATGCACTTAGTCTAGAGGGGAATGACCTGCACAAAAACCAGCTTGTTCATCTGCCAGAACATTTTCTATCTTGAGCAAATCCAAATGTTTCTCATTTAGATGTTTTGCATAAAGCTTATTTATGAGACTCAAAAGGCTATTGGCTGTGCAGGCTTCCTTCTTGACAAAAGGTCAGCCCGCACAGCCAACCAGGCCAGAGTGAGGGAGGAGCTTCAAACTTCTGTGCCAGCGTTCGAAAGTAGCACTGGCACATCTAAACTGGAGTTAAGGGAGGCAAAACTCCACTCTGACCAAAAGTTCAGAGGGAAGAAAAGCCACAGTCCCTTTTCACCTTAAGTCCAGTTTGCCAAGTTTGGATATGTCCCTTCAGAAACTGTAGGTGAAGGGACCTCCGGTTTCCCAGTGCTTCTGAACTCAGCCTATGATTCTAGTTTGTTTGTTTTTTTAAGACCTTAAAAAGCTCAAACCCATTTTTCCTTTACAAAATAAATTTCAATTCAGCAATAAATCATTAGTTTCATTTTAACATTTCACACACATGGGATTGTATAACAGCCCCCATTAGAAACTCTAAACCTTATTGTTTGGGGCTGGTATTAGTACTGTCAAATTTATTATTATTATTATTGTTGTTGTTGTTATCTATTTACACAATCAGACATGTGTTATTGACTGGTTTGTTTTATCCACACATAGAGTCCTTCCCAAGGACCTGGGATGCCAGAATTTTGTTATCTATTATTATTAATTATCATTATTGTTTACACAGTCAGACAGGTGTTATTGACTGGGTTTTTTTATCCAGACATCAAGTCCTTCCCAAGGACCTGGGATGGCTGGATTTTATTATCAATATTGCTGCTGCTGCTGCTGCTACTGCTGTTGTTATTAATTTGATTTCTATACTGCCCTTCCAAAAATGGCTCAAGGCAGTTTACACAGAGAAATAATAAATAAATAAGATTGATCCCTGTCCCCAAAGGGCTCACAATCTAAAAAGAAATGTAAGATAGACACCAGCAACAGTCACTGGACGTACTGTGCTGGGGGTGGATAGAGCCAGTTCTGAATCCCAGTTCTGAAGGTTTTTCTCTTTGTTAATGTAGGCTTCGAAAGCAATGGAACTTAACTCTAAACAACAAAGTATGTGTGAACACACAAGAAAAATAGACAGGTGTATTGCAGTGGCATGCACTATGTGTACAAATTATAACAACGTACCAGTGCTTGGTTCCAAATTTCCCTCTTAAAAGCCCCGAAGCAGAAGAAAGTGGGGGGGGGGGGAATATGCAAATATTTCAGGTAGAGCTTAGTTATGAGTAGGAGTAGTTGGTAACTAAGGTATTGTGCCAAAGGTTCCACAGAAAAAGTGGGTTTTAAAAAGGGATTTGAGGGGATGATGGTGGAAATAATTACACAGACTTAAATTAAAATAATATAATTATTCCTTATATTCCACAGGCAATAATTCTATTACATTTATGTTTTCATATGTATTAAATGAAGAAATGGGACACAATATATGAACTTCTATGGGATCATTGTTGGGCACAACAGATGTTGCAAAACTCTGATAAATACTGAGGACTCTAATACTTTAAGTAGCATTTTTTGGTAATATGCCTATGGGCATATTTGTATAAAGCTACTAATTAACTCATTATAATCAGCTCTAGCCAGCTAAAACAATGGCCTGAACTATCATACAGAGCTGCAGTTTTTTTGGTTCATTGCACCTGGAAAAGTCACAAAGGAGTCTCGGTAAATTGAAAGACTGATAATTTTTTGCAAGCATTAAAAAATGGGGAAATTTAAAATTCTCTAAAAATTGCACAAGCATAGTTATATTGAAGACTATTTCATATATTAATGGCATTGTAAGAGAGAAAGAATGAGGCAGGAGTTGTGACTACTAAATGATGGTGTTGGACCCTCTGTACGTCATGGCAGATTCGTGGGTGGACCACCAGGATGTCAGATTGCATACTGGAAATAATATTGCACAATGGGCAATTGGAAGTTTTCTTCTTGAGACAAATCCTTTTTTAAAAGGCTAGCTTCTGTCAAAAAGTACTACAAAGTCTAAGAACCCTGGTATAATCTTAGCCACACACTCCTTTGGGGAGAGTGTAATGAGCTTGGAACAACTTTAAATCTCAAACTATGCAAAAAACTTTCTTTTGGGCTTCAGTAAATTGTGGGTTTAGTCTTATCTATGTTTCCTCTATGTCTTGTCTGCTTCTCCTGTTCTGGTATCCTGCGGATTGTCTTTCTTTCAATTACCTTATACTCTAAACTTTTAGAAGAGATTAAACATTTCTGTTTGAACAACTTCAGAAAACACAGAGAAAGGGGGGCAGAATTTCATGCAGTATGTGATGTTCTGCCATATATACACTTCCCTGAGCTACTGGAATTCTCTCCAGATTTCTCTGATCTTTTTAGAAGACTCAGAAGAATACTGGAAAACAGGAGAAAATGGAAAAAAAGTATTGGAAGTTGGAAAACACTGTACTTTTAATAGCATGGATCAAGAATAATTTATGAACTGAGGGTAAATATATAGAAAGCCTGAAAAACATTACTGGTGGGAATTTGAAATGCAAACCCTCCATTCTTCTCTTGAAACTTAAAACAATGAGGTTGTGCACACGGCCATAATATCGGCAGTGAGGGTGAGCGGGGAGAAGGAAGACATGCACCTACCTTTCCCCCAAATGAGCAGGCAGATTATCTGTACTGCTCCCGGCAGCACAGATTGTTGGAGAACAGGAAAATGAGTCCCAGCCACCAAGAATCCCCTAATACCCTAGGGGTGTGCAAACCAGCTCGGTTCAAGCCGGGCTAGATGTCGAGCCAGCTCAGCGGGTTCGGGGTCAAATCAAACCAGCCTTGGCCAGTCCAAATTAAAACATAACTGGGACTGGGTCGAACTGAGCCAGCTCAGAATTCCACTGGTAAAGGGAATCCGGTGAGATTCCCTCTGTACCAGTAAAGGGGGGCAGGAGAGCTTCCTTAAAAAATAGAGCAGGTGGTAGGGGAGCAAGAAATTACTTCTAAGTGCTACCGCTAGCGGCTGCAGCAGTAGCCATTGTGGTGGTGGTAGTGGCTCCCCCCACCCCTGCTGGCCTCCCCCAGGGTAGGCAGGACCAGTCTGGGTCTTGTTCAAGCCTGGTTCAGGCCTCTGAGCAGGCATGGAGATCACTAAAGTGTGATGGCCTCTTTGCATGTGTGGAGTGAATTAGTGACTACCACATCTGTGCAGAGACCTGAAGCGGGGCCAAATTGTCCCTGTCTGCCCTGGGGGTAGACAGCCCCCTCCCCAGCAGCACTCATAAGAACTTTCTTATTCCCTTCCTACCTGCTCTATCTTTAGTAAAGCCTCACTGCCCCCTTGCCCATTACTGGTAAAAGGGTAAAATCCTTACTGGATTCCCCTTTACCAGTAGAACTCTGAGCCATTTCAAGTCAGCTCAGTTCAAACTGGGTCCGGCTCGACGGTGCACAAAACTGGGCTGGGCCGGGTCAAATCCAGATTTTAGCCAAACTGGCAAAAATAGTTTTGTGCAGATCCCTATACTGCACTGCGTGATGAGAACAGTGCATTGGGGGATTCTCCCGTGAGTTGGGCACTCTAGGCGCCCAATTCTGTGCGCTAGGGCAAGCCCAAGCACACACACTATTGTTTACCTGCACTCACACCCTTCTACCTTCAGGTAAACCACTGGGTAAAAAATCCTGGCTACCTGGAAGGGTGGTGGCGGACTTGAGGCCAATCCCCGTGCTTCACATGAGTAGCCCAACCCAGGCTGAACTAATCTAGCCCGGGTTGGGCTGTTCATGTCCATAGCTTTAATTTCTCACAAACAATTTACATTGTAATTATCAAATGATAAAGTTTGCATATCCTAATTAACCTTCTGCAGAGTGGCCCTATGCAAAAATGCAAAAATGCACAGGAAGTGACAAATATTCAAATATAATATTTTAATTGTACAAGAATTTTCACTTTTACTTTTCAGAGCTGACTATGAGAGGGTTTGCGGGGGGAGTTAAATGTATGGGAAACACCTATATCGGGCAGCAGCGATATAGGAAGATGCTGAAAGGCATCATCTCCTACTGCGTGGGAGGAGGCAATGGTAAACCCCTCCTGTATTCTACCAAAGACAAACACAGGGCTCTGTGGTCACCAGGACACTAACTCAACGGCACAGTTTACCTTTAAATGTAGAAGTGTTTACATTTTAGAAACAAGTCTTGTTAATGAATGTTTGAATCAATTCATTCATTCATTCATTCATTCATTCAATCAATTTCTATACCGCCCTTCCAAGAGAAAGATAAAAACACTGATTCACATAATGAATCTATTATAAGCAATCATCATATAAAATATGTGACCATGTGAAATGGCTCTCAATAACTTTGTGAGTTGTTGGGGGAAGACCTATAGAACAGTGGTAGAGGCCTTGCTTTGTATAAGGTTGCAGGTTCAATCCCTACCCTCTGTACTCCAGCCCATTAAGTATCATTGTTAGCAAGGCTTAAAAAACAAGATTCTGGCAAACAGACAATCCTGGATGGACCAATGGTCTGATTTGGTACAAAAAAACTTCATAGAGATTCAACTTTGTTGAGCATCATAGAATCTTCACTAGCTCAATGCCTTGGTTTTCCAAAATGTCTGGCTTTCTGATTTCCCTGTGTCCTTCATGGACTGTTGTGTCAGTTTAACCTTTATCTACATAGCCTTTGTGTTTCTCCAACTTCTGATTACCCCAGGCCATTAAGATGAATGAATTTATACTACATTGTATTCCTCCTGCCGAGAAAGAGAGAGGTCACAGATCAGCTCAATTTAGTATGAAGGATGTCTCCTTTTTGGCAATACAAATAGATGGCATTCAGAGGACATTGCTACTTTTTCCCCTCTTCCAGTCTGTATAGAGGTCACAGCTCATTTTGCTGTAGCATTCCTGGAACTCAGAGGTACATTTGGGAAAGAATGGAACATTACAAGGGAAACATCAGTACTTGCCTTTCTGTGTGATTGACTCTGTCACACCCAAAATGGAATAGGTGACGATGAAAAGTAAGGAAAACTACCAGCAGTATTGACTGGCTTCCTTAAAAGGAATGGCTAATGGATTAAAGGTGAAAATCCTTATTAGTACTAGGAGAGCACAAACCACTGATTTTAATCTCTCCACATTTAAATCTGTGCTGAGTTTGGGGCAATCTACAGGATTTTTTTCCTCTTCCTTAACTGCTTAAATAACTTTTTAATTTTGCAGTTTTAACATATACTAGTTGACCGCACAGAGCATCTGTGCTCTCTTTGGGGCCAGCTATTCCCCACTCCCTCCTGCCCCATTCTCCCTCCCCCTCCTGCCCCACTCTCTTGCCCCTCTTCCCCTCCCTCCCACCCCACTCTCTTGCCTCCCTCCCCTCCCACCCCACTCTCATGCCCTCCCTCCCCCTCCCACCCAATTCTCTCCTGCCCTTCCTTTCCCCTCCTGGCCCACTCTCTCCTGCCATCCTACCCTCCCCCCTGCCCCACTCTCTATTGCCCTCCCCCTCCCTCTTGCCCTCCCCTTCCCCCCTCCCCTCCCATCCCCGCACTGAGTACCTTACCTCCGCTGCCACAGGCCAGGCCCTCCTTGCCGGCTGGCAGGCAGCCAAAAAGGCCCCCGCCGCTGTTCCTCCTCCCAGGCAGCAAACAGGGAAGTTCCACCGCCCGGTTTCCTCCTGCCCCGGCCTCCCACAGGCACCTTGGCTCCACGGGCAGCTCCACGGCCAGCCCACCGCCTCGCCTCTGCAGCCGGGCCCATAGGCCCGCCGCCGGGCCAAGTACCGGCTCCGCGGCCCACTGCTTGCCTCCCAGTGCCAGCCATTTCCAGCAGGCCGGCCCGCCACCCACGACCGGGCCCACTGCTGCCTTGCCTCCACAGCCGGGGCCGAGTACTGGTTCTGTGGCCCGCCACTGGCCTCCACAGCCGCCACTTGCCTCCCAATGCCAGCCAATCCCAGGGCCAGCAGGCCAGCCTGCCGCCGCCATTGGCCTGTGCCCCAGCCAATCAGATGGCTTGCCAGGATGCACATTCCATGGCACACCTAGGAGATAGATAGATAGATAGATAGATAGATATACTAGCCGACCCCGCACAGAGCATCTGTGCGCTTTGAGGCTGGCAGTTACCTCTCCCCCCGCCCTTCTGCCCCAGTCTCTACTTCTGGGCCCAGCCACCTCTTCTCCCCACTGCCACTTCTGCCCCCCTTTCTTTCCCCCCTCCTGGGCCTTGCCTCCGCAGCTGGGCCAGACCACCGCCACGGCAACCAATCCTCCTGGGTGCGCCTCAGCCAATCAGGCACATCCACCACCCAGCCAATCAGCTGGGCTCTGGGACGCACATTCCAAGGCACACCCAGGAGAATTAATATAATAGAGAGATACTCCTCAATCCCCACATAGAAAAGAAAACTATTCATTAATTCATATTAATGGGTGCTACAGAAAACAGAAAGGGTAATCATATATAAGTTACCTATACTACAAGAAGAACTATGTTTGTTTGTTTGTTTGTTTGTTTTAAAAAAGCTCCCCTGTGGTGTTAGAGAGTGAGCAGAGTCAGAGGCTATATAGGATGTTTAATAAACACTTTTCAATCTGATAAAAGAAGACTTATTACCCAAGATCCACCCCACCCTCAAGACGGACATTTTCCTTCAAGAGGGATATTTCCCCAGCCCAATTGTGCTTGTGTCTCAAGGGAGAGGGAGAGGGAGAGGGAGGGAGGGAGGGAGAGAGAGAGAGAGAGAGAGAGAGAAGACTCCCCACTCCATTATAGCCACTCACTACTGGGGCATCCATTATGCAGAAGCCCTCAGCCATGAGAAGTTTGGGAAGATATCAGCAAAACAGCTGTCTATGCTTTATGTTGAACATTGCTGTCACCTTTTATACACTTGTATTTATTCAGTTTAGTCTGAAAAATGAATTGTCCAAGCTCCTCTATGTATTCTAGAGAGAATAGTTGGATATAGGTGAGATTTTACCACATGTTAATTTATCACAGCACCCATGTAATCATTTGGTAAGGTCTCTCACTCCAGCATAAATTAGTATTCTGTATCAACCTGCCAAGTGGTAAGGAGAATTTTGTCATACATCAACTATGTGTGTTTGGTAAAATTATGTAATGGAATGTTCGGTAAATTCATCCGTATGCATCCATACCACAGACTTAGCAAATAGATACATGTCAGCCATGCTATGTTACCATTTCATGACTGGTTTTCCATAGGTATCCATTGTTCCTTAGTTTCACAAGTAAAACTCTTTTTCCATTCTTCTGTCAGTGCTAGACTTCAGCTGTCCAACTTCATTGTGCAGCCACCAAGGAAGGAGAGACATATCAAGCTCCAAGAATTATTGCTGGCTGCCATTGCCTCCCTTAATGAACTTAAAATAATGTTCTAAACTACCTGCTCAGCAAATTATGCCTGCTGCACCTGGGACAGGTGTCACCTGAAAAATAATTTCCCCTCGGCATTGCAACAGCTATTTATTGCAAGTGCTGGCTATAGTGAACATTTCAGCCAAGTTAATTTGAACTGTGTGTTGATGTACTGTCATTTTAAGACCATGACTATAACGATAAGGGAAATCATTCTGGCAAGTGTATTATGCTGGTTAAAATGAATTACTTTAAATCATGGCCCCTTAACTTGCAGCACTGCGGCTATGAATATACTATTTTGTTCTTAGAGCGTAAGGTAGCCAATACTAGAGACTAACCAACACTGAGGAACTAAAGCCTATACTGAAAATGCTTGTTTCCATGAATTCCCAACAATATTTTCTTATAGTTTGCAGTAGCAGTTACAAGTCCCAAGTCAGATTAAGAGCCAATGGTTTGATAGTGTCAGGAATAAGGATAGCATGTCCAGGTTTTGTTTACACTCAGAAGTAGCTGGCTGAACAGGGGACTGGCAGATGGAGTTCCCTACAGGAATCTTGTCAGCATTGATCCAGCAAGGCAGAGATATAGATAGCAGGACAGGTGAATCTGAGTACCACACAAAAGAAAAGGAAAGGCATGCTCATGGGGAAGCAATCCTCACTGCTGAATGCCACATCCAAGTGCAGTGAGGCACAGTTGAGAGGATTTAGACAATCCATACACCTTTTTCAAGTAAGAAAATACTGTTCCTTTTAAGAAGACACCCTTGTTAAGGTCTATCGTGATTACATTATTAGTAAAGGCTTTTATAACTCTTCAGGTTTGATTGTGGCATATAATAAACTGCATAATGTGGGTTCATCTGTGGAGGAGAATTGGTTGGGGCAGTAGGTTGGACATGAGAGAGCCAGCATGGTGTAGTGGTTAGAGTGCTGGACTAGGACCGGGGAGACGCAAGTTCAAATCCCCATTCAGCCATGAAACTAGCTGGGTGGCTCTGGGCCAGTCACTTCTCTCTCAGCCTAACCTACTTCACAGGGTTGTTGTGAAAAAGAAACTCAAGTATGTAGTACACCGCTCTGGGCTCCTTGGAGGAAGAGCGGGATACAAATGTAAAAATAATTATTAATGATGATGATGATGATGATGAGTTCAGAACTCCTTACTGTCTAATGACTGCACTGGAGAGTGTCACTGTTGGAAAGTGACACTGTTGGGCCAGATTTTTCAGTGATATGTATGATAGAGCCATTAGGTTGTATCCAAACCACATCTTCCTTGAGTAGAAGACTGTAGGCATGTGCAAATTCAGATTCGGCCCAATCTGACTTCAGCAATTTTGGATTCAGGTTCTATGGGCTCTGACGATGTTTGATATCAGATGAGATTTGGAATTTGGATCCAAATTCCATCTTAAATTCAGATTTTCCCCCATTACGATCAATGGGGAAATCTTTAAAAACCACCAAAAATTACCAGTTGGTCCTAGAGCCTTGAAACTTGCCACACATGCGGGGAAGGAGGTCAGAGCCGCTTATAAGGAATTTGAAGATATTTCTTTACATGCTAGTGAAATTATGATCCAAAGAGAGGTTCAGATCTAGAACTTTTTTGTAATGTTCTAGATTGAAACAAGCCAGATTTCACCATTTTTAGCTATTAAACAAATAAATTCACCAAAGGGGACTGACCATTGCTCTTCAAATTCACAACAGGGAGCCCTGACATCCTTCCCCACAGATGTGGCAAGTTGCAAGGCTCTAGGAGCAACTGGTGATTTTTGGTGGGGTTTTTTTTACCATTTCCCCATTCACCTCTAAGGGGAAAAATAGCACCATTTTGTGAATCCCTAAATTCTGAAGTATTTCTGAAATTAATTTTGATATTTCAGAATTAATTCCAACTTTACTGATCAAAAAATCAGATTTGGATTGTATCAATTTTGGACAATTTCAGATAAAATCTGAATTGTTAAATCCAAATTTGCACAAGCTTAGAAGAGAGTTCCATTTGTGCAAGAAGAGGGCCTTTTTTTTTTGCCTTCACCCAGCACGCAACCCCCATCATGTGCCACATAAAACCCTACTCCAGAGGGTCCCATCAGGAGCAAATCTGGAAGGAAGAAGGGAACGAATGAAAATTACTCACTACATGTGAGACTTCTATTCCTAAAAAGACTTAGGATACAACTCATTATTGCCTGTGGCATGTATAAAAGGTAAAGTGTGCCGTCAAGTTGGTTTTGACTCCTGGCGACCACAGAGCCCTGTGGTTCTCTTTGGTAGAATACAGGAGGGGTTTACCATTGCCATCTCCCGCTGCTGCCCGATATAGGTGTTTCCCATAGTCTGGACCACCTATTGCTGGTGGCCTGGGAAACATACCAACACGGATTCGAACTGGCAACCTCTGGCTTGATAATTTCCCCACTGTGCCATTAGGTGGCTCGTGGCATGTATACCATATACAAATGTATTTACCATTCTATTGATGGTGGTCAAATAGCTTTTTTAAAACAACTGCAAAAGCTGACCAGCAACAATATGTGGAAAAAGGCAATGAATGTGTACACCACAGCAATAATTATTCTATCACACTGCCTTCAACTCTCTTAAAAAATATAACCTGTTACCAGTCTTAAATACAAATCACGAAAAACAAGCAAACATAAAAAATGTATTTTGCAAAATAGATGCACTAAAATCCAACAGAAATTACTGTGTTACACTTCAAGCATTACATAGACAGTATTTAAACATAATATTTTTGACTCAAATATGTGGCTTTTGTTTTGAAATCATCAACAGCTTGGTGTAAATCCAAGGAACATAATGTTACCAAGTACACACTGCTGTCAATTTACTATCCCAGCACTCAATTGGCATACACTTTACTCTCCCTGCTCTAATGGGTTGTGCACATATTTATGTTTTTGCAGCATTTAACCTGAGAGGCATTCGTGTTACCCTGAGGCAGTAGCCATCTGTCCTCACATTATGCTAGCAGTGGGCTGTGGTTACCCTCTTATAGCACGCAAGGAGTAAAATATAACATTTGCACAACCTCAGAGTGCTAAGAGGTCTCCATCCCCAAGGGCCTTTAATGTGTTTTACCATTATGAAGGTTTACTTAGGTTGCGTAACTGAGGTTCTTCTGAGGAACAATTTAGGATCTTCCTAGGGCCACTTCAAACAGACCCAAGTATGTAGAGTTTACAAAAGGAAGCAGCATTCTTGTGAGTCTTGGGCTCATATGCAAACACAGACAAACACACATGCTTAGAATATGTTGTGCATAGTCCCACTCATACTGTCCCACTCATAAGGACCCACTGTCAGCCCTTTTGCAGCAGATAGATAATATGGGCATGGTACTCTGGCCTAATGGCACAGTGGGAAGTAACTTGCCTAGGGATCAAGAGGTTGGTGGTTCAAATCCCCTGTTGGTATGTTGCCCAGTCTATGGGAAACACCTATATCGGGCAGCAGTGATATAGGAAGATGCTGAAAGGCATCATCTCATACTGCGCTGGAGGAGGCAATCGGTAAACTCCTCCTGTATTCTACCAAAGAAAACCACATGGCACTGTGGTTGCCAGGAGTCGACACACTGACTCGACAGCACAACTTTACCTTTACCTTTACTCTGGCATACAGATGTCCAACTGGCCTTCTTATTACTGACATTTAGGCAGGCAGTTAAGTTTTGTTTTTTGTTTTTTTATGCTACGCCAACAGTTAGTTCTTTGACCCTCAATATTAGTTTTATTACTTTGTGGTTGTTGCAGTTTTGCTATGGCATTTGGTTTTTGAATTGCGTTGTAAGCTGCTTTGTGGTTACAAAAGGTTGGATACAAGTCTTTAAAATAAATTAAATGCACACCCATACAAATGTTTGTAAACACACATAAATTTGTGTTTGCATAGCCCTTGCATCACATGACATAAACTGTTACAATTTTTTTTTTTTGTTAAAAAGCAATATATAAATATTTTAATGATAGCAGCAGCAGCTGAAGCATTTGCTAAACAAGAGAAGGGAAGTTAAAACTGGTTTTTGTGTCCTACAGCAAATATTCTCTAGGTATTTAACTTGTGTGAACAGCCAGATCAATTCCCTTGCTTAAAAGGAAGGGAGCTCTGGTTTATGGAAAAGGTGACTCTGGCAGCAGCTGGTGTCTAGGGAGAGTCCTTAGATTTCCTGCTCTCTCTAGCCCTATTCACACATTATATTCAGCACCTGTAAAATCTGTGAACAGTGTGTACATTTATGGATCAGTGTGCACATACAGTTATTCACACAATATGCTCAACACATGAACAGTAGTAAACTTCCTAGCTATAACATGCATGTTAGGGGATGCTTAGGAGCAAGCATGTCTACTGCCCTGGTGAGAGCAGGGCATCTCCACCAGCTCTTCACCAGGGCATCACCAGGATCACCAGCAGAGCCATCACTAAGGCTTCTTGGAATCCTATTGGATCCTGTAACATTTTTGGGTGGACCATTCTAATAGGCCCCTCACCACTGCAGAGGTGGGATGGGATTGTGAGTCAAACCTTTACCAGATGGTGGTCTGTTCCTCAGTCCCACACTGAAAGCCCAGTGCCAAAGGTCAGCTCGCTTTGGTGGCCTGCCACACCACCAGCCATGCCTCCGGCACAGCCACCTTTCTTATAATTTATGTATCTATCATAATTTTTATACCACCTGATATGTACATCCCCACCAGAATCAGGTGTTTGTGATCAAGCACTCAAGAAGGGAAGGCCACAAGTCAAGGCAACAGAGCTTCAAGGCTGCCTTGGCCAAGGAAGAGGTGGGGGAGGCGGCAGTAAATCTCCAGGCAGTCCAGGCAGGGTAGAAGAGCTGGCAAGGTCATGATGTCTAACCTCACCCCCTACGGTCTTCTCAGATGCCACCCGTTCAGCCACTTTCCTTATAAGCCCCCCAAACCCCAGAATGTCTCATTTCAAGAGAGACACTGAAGAAGGGCTGTTGTAATTAGTGCCCACAGGTGCTGGTGATCAGGCACTCAGGAAGGGAAGGCCACAAGTCAAGGCAGCAGAGCTGAGCAGATCTTCAAGGCTGTCCCGGCCAAGCAAGAAAGTGGGGGAGGCTGCAGTAAATCTCCCAGCAGTCCAAGCAGGGGAGATGACCTGGCAAAGTCACAGCCTCTTACTTCACTCCCTCCAGTCTTATGTCCAAGTTTCAATTCAGTTTCTACGCAGCATCTGAGCCTGATCTAGACTTGGTCCTGTCTGCTCGTTATAACAGAAACTGTTTGTGGTCGGCTGGATGGACTACCACCACAATTGTATCCTTCAGAAGGGGAATGGGTAGACTTCTTGCAGATGTTCTGGAAGCTTGAGTCTAGGAAGACTGCCAGGAACACTGTTAGAGTCATCACTGTGGTGAAAAGGCATTTATTTATTTGATTTGATTTGATTTGATTTGATTTCTATACCGCCCTTCCAAAAATGGCTCAGCGTGCTTTACATGGAGAAATAATAAATAAATAAGATAAGATGGATCCCTGTCCCCGAAGGGCTCACAATCTAAAAAGAAACATAAGATAGACACCAGCAACAGTCACTGGAGGTACTGTGCTGGTGGTGGATAGGGCCAGTTACTCTCCCCCTGCGAAATAAAGAGAATCACCACATTAAAAGGTGCCTCTTTGCCCAGTTAGCAGGGGTAAATGACATTCTCCACCAGTACTACTCAACCAAAGAAAATGTCACAACTGTTGGTGACCAGGCAACTGGTTAGGGACGAGTCAATAATAGACCTTTCATTCATTACACACTCCAAAGATGAGCTATTCAGGAACCTCTGGTGCCTTGTCTGTTGAACCCTGATTGCTGTAGGAGAACTCCCATTAGCAGAGGCAGTTTGGTGAGAATTCAGCCAAGCAAGAGGTCTAGAGATGGTGCTTTTAGTTTGAAGGATTTATTTAAAAGTTACAAACAAATAGAAAGAGCCTGCAGCTTATTCTAGCTAAGCTCACGAATGAAGGGAGAGAGAGACAAAACAGCAGCCAACTCAGGGAGACAAAATGGAGACTACAAACTCTGTGAGAACAAAGAGGGGAGGAGTCCAGCACTTTTCATCCATGACCCTAAAGCCCCCCAGTGGTCACTATGGGACACTGCAGCTGATGAGAGCAGATGCTGCTAGGGTCCCGGTTCCAACATTTACGGGCTCCTTGGGTGTTAGCTTAATTCTTTTCGTAACAAGATTCAGCTCCCTAGCAGGGCTGCTCACACAAAACGACTACAGAATTTTTTCTCAGCCAAGGAAAGCCAGGGAGCAGGGAAGTCTGACAGCCTGGGTGTGCATAAGGGGACACGACAGTTAATTCACTGTGCCTGAATACAATACATCCAGGAGAGTCTGACAGCTGAGGTGACTGTCAAATATGCCACATTGGATCCTATGAGATTTCTTTTTCATAGGCCCTTGGGCCATCATACATGGGATCACGCCACGTATATGCCAACCTCACTGCTCAATCTCTCTCTGGATTTTCACTGGAGTAAATGAGATGCAAATCAGACTCCAGTTTCATGATCTTGCTATCTTGTAGATTCGATATTCTTTTTTGCCTCCTCCCCAAATAGATGCCTTCAGGGTTTATGCTGCATCTCCATTTCCCTACACACAGCTTACACTTTCCCCATTAACAACCTAGCCAGTGCTAAAATATTTATGTATGGAGATGAAACTGTTCTTCAGCTTGCTGCTAATGATGTTTGCTTCAATTTCTGATGTCCTCTTTGTTGAAATGATATGTATGATCACCTAGCTTAATACTATTCATCTCTTTCCATCTTAATAAGAACCTGCCAAGCGTTCTGTCCCTGAGAGCTTTAATCCTGCTAATATATTTAATGTGTTTGACCCCATCAACTCAACTTGCCAATTCTGCTTTGGGCTTAAATTTGTTCTCCAGATGCTTAAAAAAACAACCTTCCCAGATCCCCCCACCCCATACTAAGCAAACTGCTGTTTAAACTACAAATAGCAACAATACTCCTCTTGGAATTAGGGATAGTGAGTGAGGAAGGCGGAGTGGCTGAGCTGACATGCTGTAGTGCTCAGAGTGTAATATGCTCTTTTCATCTGTTATGTTGGGCACTTTGGATATGTTTAAGGCATAAATGACTATCCTTAGCAACTGAATCACTGAAGTTATTTTAATGCAATCCATAAGTCAACTATATCAGATAAGGGCTACAAGCCTGTTTATGCTTACTTGGACATCAGCCCTACTGAATTAAGGGGGACATCCAAGTAAATATGCATAGGATTTGACCATGAGGGCAATTTCTCCATCACCATGTTGTACTTGAGTACAGATATGCAAGTATAAAACATACAGGTATTATGTCAGTTGTGATGGATCCATATGGAAATGGAAGCTCAACCCTTTTGCAGCTGCAACATATGCGTTAAAAGCCCGTCCCTTGATTGTTCTTTGCAGAATCACAGATACATTCAGCTCCAGCAGAAATATGTTTCAAATCAGCAATGGCCAACAACCCCAGAGGGGCAACAGATTCTCTCCAATCGAACCACTCAAGGACCACCAACACATTCTGCCATGATGATATGATCACGATTTCCCCAGCTGCTTGGCTAGGAAGAGTCTAGTCTCCATTAATATGGTGGGCTGTTTCTCACCCAGCAGCCTCTCAACAGAGACCTGTGATTGGGGCAGTGTATAAATGTGTTAAATAGAATGAACGAATGAATTTATTTATTTCTATTTGCCATGGCACTTTCAGGGGCAAGTAGGCACTTCAGGGATGCAATTTTCAGTGGGAAAATGGAATAAGTGCAGGATTAAAGCCCTGCACCACCCACACCATGGTCCCAGTCCAGGCTGTCCCTCTCTTCTGTGGCTGCTATTGTAAAGTGAAACAAAACCACTCATGATGAGATGAGACATTTCATCTGGTGTGGTCCTTTTTAAAAGAATTTGAAGGTTAGATCAAAATTGCTGTCAATTCGTGCTGACCAACCTGGTCTTATCTATGTTGATTGTGAATTTATTCCCACTGAATTCAATGGGGCTTCCTCTCAAGTAAGTGGATTTGGAGCAGAATCTTATTTTGTTGGATTTCCATTTCAGTATATGCACTTAGGCAGAATTTTTAACCCTTTACTAGAGACCAATATTTAAAGGGTTCAGGGCACAAAGATGACCACTGCAATCCAGATATTTTTCTCTTAGGTGGGACTTGTTTTCAAGCTTGGCCACTATAGAGAAATCCTGGTTATTCTGGAGAATTTGGGCAAAGAGAAGAATCATAAACACCAAAACATTTGGAGAGATAGGACCAAACTAGACATGACCTTATTCATGACCTTGGCCCTGGCATGCTTGTGTAAATAGCATGTATATAGGAGGCTTATTATGGATCAGAACCATGGCTTGCTGGTAGGATGCCTTAGGGATCACCATGTCTGTATTTGCCGGGGGGGGGGAGCAGAATGATTCAATTAACTCCAAGTCAAAAGCCCTATTCATACATTATCTTCAGTGCAGATACACTTTGTATACAGTGTACACATATACAAATCTATACATATAGTTATTCAGACATTCTGTTCAGTATACTGTATGTACGGTAGTACAGGTGCACCTTGTTATTTGCAGCAATTCTGTTCCCTCCAATTTCCACGGGTAATGAATCAGTGACTAAAGAGACTTTAACTGTATGTTAGGTTCCTAAGCAGACTGAAGTGTGCTAAATATTACAAGAAAAAGCAGGAGCAGCAGAAATAAACACAGTAACTTGGTCTCCAGCTTTTCAGATATCCAGCAATGCCCCTTCAAATTTCCATATCGTCTGATTTTTTGTTCCTTTGGGGGGGGGGGGATTTCTTCAGAAAAGAGCCACAAAATGGCTCAACACTATTACATGGCAGAAGGAAATTATGTCAGAAGTTATTTCCAGTCACTCAAGCACTGTGGACAGGTGGAAATAACCCTATTTTCCCCCTGTGAATAAAGAAACTGGGTCCCTATGACCAAATCACAGATACGTAAAACCACGGGTGCTGGGACCAAGGTTAAGAGGGCCACATGTCCAATTCCTACCCATATCCTACATTTGAGGAGGCCTGTATCCAGGTTCACTTTTGAAATGAACACTCATACAGCCATTCACACAAACATTTGTCCATGTGTAAAGACACTTGTATGCACATACTATATAATAGGGCCTTTCACACAACCATTTGGTTGTGGGTTGGACAGCTAGAGAGCTCCTATCCCAATAGCAACAGATAAGCAGAACCTTTGCTTGGGTCAGCAAACTCAGGAAACACACGAGTAAACCAGGTAAGCCGTCCATTGCTGGAACAGAACGCTGGAAACATAGAAGGTCCTCTGAAGGCCTTGCAGACCTTCCCAGCATGCTTTGTGCTACCAACAGATGTGAGTTGCATTACATCAGCAGCTGCCTCTGACTGGCCATGAAGGAGCAGGAGGCAAGCCCAGCCCTGCTGAAGCTTCTGCAGCTACAGAACATAGAATGTGTTATTAAGAGTAGCAAATCCATAATGGCAGCTGCTGTGTAGCCACAGGTCTCTATTGTTTCCAGGCCTGCTGTTGCTAGAAATGGTGAGTGGATCTACACACTAGGGGTGTACATTTCGGATTTTCAATGTTTCAATTCGGACCCGAATCAAAACACCCGTTTTGTTTTTGGGTCCGAATATGACCCATCAGAATCACCCCAGATTCAATTCAGATCTGAATTAATCTGAATCTGAATCTGAATAAATTTGGATCAAAAAAAAGGGCCCCCAGGCCAAAAGAGTGGGGTGGGGTGGTAGTTCCTAATGGGTGGAGGCTACCACCCAAACTGCAGAGGAATTGGGCAAAGGGCTGATTTTTGGTGAATTGTTGAGGTTTTAGTGACTTTGGGGCAGATTTGGGGCAGATTTGAGGGTGTATCGTTTCATGTCAGGGAGAAAGGGGTGGCCTAGAGAGGTGTGGGGTTGGTGGTAGTTCCCAATGGGGGCAAGGAAGCTACCAGAATTTTTTCAAAGGAATTGGGCAAAGGGCTGATTTTTGGTGATTTGTTTAAGTTTTTACGTCTTTAAGGTTTTTCCTCATAAGGTATTAATGGAGGGTTCAGCAGCCCCATAAGTGCACTTGGGGGGCTCTGGGGTGGCCCAGAGCGAGTGGTGGTGTAGTGCACATAGGGTGTCAACCACCCTCATGGGTTGCTAACCCATAGGGTACAGGGTTCTGTTGTTTCTGAGGTGTTCTTCTGAGTGTGGATTCTCTGATAACAAATGAGAGTGGATTCATGGTGTCTCATTGAAAATATAACTTGCTATCAGAGAATCCACACTCAGAAGAACACCTTCTTCCAGTTTTTTATGTGCTTCTTTCCTGATAGTCCAGGTTTCACATCCATACAGGAGAAGAGACCAGATGTAGCATTTCATCATTCTGATTCTGAGTTGCAAATCTAGTTTACTCTCACAGAGGAAGATCTTCATTTGATTAACTTTTGTTCTTCTTTGTTATTTATTTATCGTATTTCTATATGGCCTGATATAGAAAACTCCAGGTGGTGTACAAGTTAAAGCATAATATAAAACAATATAAAACAATTAAAATTCATAAAACAGATAAAAATGTCAATGAAGTTCTTTTGTTTTGTTTTGTTTTGTTTTGTTTTGTTGCTCTTGCTTGTCCTATGAGGCTTTGGATTTCTTTTGTTTGATCATTATCATGATAAAAGCTTTCCCCTAGATAACAGTAATTTCCTACTTGATCTAGATTTTTGTTATTGCATTATATTTTTGTATTGTATATACCAGAGTTTCTTAACCTTGGGTCCCCAGATGTTGTTGGACTACAACCGCCATCATCCCCAGACATGGCCTTTGTGGCTGAGGATGATGGGAGTTGTGGTCCAACAACATCTGGGGGCCCAAGGTTAAGAAACCCTGGTATGTACTACAGAAGGAAAATCCACTAATTTGGTTTCAAACAGGACAGCAAGATGTCATATATGAAGTTACCCCAATTTCTTGGGATTTAAAGACAACCAAGCATGTTATGGGCAAGGGAGGTTTTAAGATGAGTTGATTGTGATCTGATTTTCAAAGCCCCATTCTGAAGCAAATGTATAAAAATAGACTTTTGGTGGGTGGGTGGGGGAAAATGTTTGATGTTGGTTTTAGCCATTTGTGAAGCTACCTTCAAGAAGTTGGGATATTTTAGTCCATTACATACTTATTAAAAAGACGATGGCCTGGTTCACATGTGCACATTAACAGCAGTTAACCCTAACCGGAGATAAAATTACAAACTCCAATTCATGCTGCAGAAGTACAACTAACCACTGTTAGCCTAAACTGGAGCAGAAGGAGAGGTGAGCCCCTCCCTGCAGCTTGACCTCCTAGCCCAATCCCAGCTACCTCTGCAGCTGGACTGTGGGCAAAGAGTCACTGTGTCAGCTGCTCAGCTGCAATTGGATACGATCTCCAGCAGCTGAGTGAGATCATGCATTTTCAGAGTGCCCCACCTGCCCTCAGCAGGGGAAACACATAAAAAGCCCTTTAAATACCCTGTGATGCCAGTGCCACTTCTGCCAGCCATAGCACCTCCGCCCCCCACAATTGGCCCCGCACCCAAAAGCACCACACGAACTCCAATCCCCGGGGGGACTGGGGGCACGGGGAGATGGAATCCCACTTTCTTTGCGGGATGGGAGGTGAGAACCCACATTCACCAGAATGGGATATGCAGATGAAGCAGAGCTAAGGATGCTGTGGGGGTCTGACCCACCATGAAGATGCCATGAGGGGAAGAAGAAAAATAAAACTTCCCTCTCCCTTAATCCCTCTTCAGCATTCCACACACCCCGAAGGACATCACCACACCCCCTGTTCCATAGCCTGGCCATGCGCACGGGCATGGAGTGGGCCAACGGGACATCACATTTGCTTGAGTTTTAAAGTTCCCTGGTCCGGTTTATCTGTGTGCCATATGCAGATGAATGGGCATGGGGAATCACGAGAGAAGCCATTTTCCTCTCCCCTGACCCCAGGTAAGTAAGTAAGTCATGAGTAAGACTTGCTTGCTTGCTTGCTTGCTTGCTTGCTTGCTTGCTTGCTTGCCATCAAGTTGGTGTCTACTCTTAGTGACCACATAGATTCTCTCCAGGATGATCTGTCTTCAAGTTGGCCTTTAAGATCTAGTTGAAGACAGATCATCCTATAGAGAATCTATCTATGTAAGACTTAGGGAGAAAAAATTTCCCTCTCCGGGGAAGGGGCTGGGCCCCCCTTCCCCACTCTTTCTTTGTCAACAATAGAACTTGGTTGCTCCAGCTCCCTTGCTTGGGTCTCCCTCTTGGCTTCCCTCTCTTGTTCCCCTGCTTGTGCTTCCACTTGCCATGTTTGTGCTTGTGGACACCCATGACTGCTCACCCTGAGCAGCTGAGTGGCTTGAAAGGATGGCCAGTCTGGGATGTGGCGTTTTGGTGTCCTTGTAGCCTGGCAACTCCATAGCTGTGCAGCTGACAGGAGGGGTGGGGCTGGTTTGCCGAGCAGCTGACAGTGAGAAGGGCCAGAAGCATGGAGCAGCCATGTCTGCGGTGCCACCGCCTCTATGATAAGAGTCTGGAAATGGGCAATTAATTGTGGTTAGGGACAAGTCTGCCTTCGGGCATAACACTTCAGTGGCATAACCACAGTTATCAGTGGCAAACCATTGAGAAAATCTCAGGTCCCAGTTGGAGTTTGTCGGGGCAAAATGTTCTTAACTTTAGATGCTTAACAGAGGTTTTCTGAGTTCAGGTTTTAACAGAGGTTTTCTATACTGCAGTTAAAAACCCTGGTTTGTTTGTTTGTTTGTTTTGTTTTGATTTGATTTGATTTGATTTGATTTGATTTGATTTGATTTGATTTATTATATACGTGCAGTTAAACTGTATGTCTGAACTGGCTCAATATGTAAGTTATATTATATATGAGCTACTGTTACAAACACAAAGCAAAATATAATAGTAATGATTATGAAAGGAAACATGTTGAGAAAACCATTTTCTCATATTTTTCCATTTAAGCCATTTTGAGAACTTGGTTGCTTAAAAAAAAGCAGCATATAAATATCTGTAATAAGCAGAGGGAGGGCGGGGGGAAGAGAAAGTGAGAAACACCCACACACAGAGACCAGATTATAGCTATATGCAGTTTAGTATCTTCAGGAACAACAGGCAGGAACAAAAACAAAAACAGATCCATTAAGTTGGAGCATTTTTTCTTCCCTCTTATTCTTTTGTACATATTGTTGGGATGTAGGGATGTGCAAACATGTTCAGTGTTGAACTGGTTTGACATGGAACCTGTTCAGTTTGATGGTTCGATAGTGAACTGAAGCCTGCCCCGCCCTCCGGTTCGGTTCGCCATCTGATAACAGGAATAGCCCAGGTGTTTATGGCGTGTATGGTGTTCCCGCCATTGAGTTTGGACTTGAGGATTTTTCTAACTCTCCTGATGTATTCACTTCCAATTTTTCTTTTAACTTCAGTGTGTGCAATGTTATCAGCCTGGAGAATGCCCAAGTATTTGTAATGTTCTTTCTCTTCCAGGTTCTTGATGTTGCTTCCATTGGGCAGTTCTGTTTTTCTTATTTTTCGTCTGTTCATTATTAATGCAGCACACTTGTCTCATCCAAACTCCATTGCTGCTATTATTATTTATTATTTTACACAGTCAGACAGGTGTTATTGACTGTTTTATTTTATCCAGACATCGAGTCCTTCCCAAGGACCTGGGATGCCAGAATTCTATTGTCAATGTTGTTGCTGTTGTTATAGATATCGTTGCAGAATATAGGCTGTTCCCAGTAAAGCTGCTTTTTGTAATTGGTTGATGGTGATTTCTGTGGCCCCTATGGTGTTGAGGTGCACTTCAAGTTGTTTTGGAATTGCACCTAGGATGCCAGTTACCACTGGGATTATTTTGGTCTTTTTCTGCCACAGCCTTTCAATTTCAATTTGTGGATCTTTGTATTTTGTGATTTTTTCTGTTTCTTTTTCTTCTATTCTGCTATCCCCTGGTATTGCTATGTCGATTATTTTGACTTGTTTTTCTTTCTTCTCGACTACAGTTATTTCTGGTGTATTGTGTGGCAGATGTTTGTCTGTCTGTAGTCGGAAGTCCCATAATATTTCCACATCATCATTTTCTTCAACTTTTTCAATTTTATAGTCCCACCAATGTTTGGCTACAGGTAGCTTGTATGTTTTGCAGATGTTCCAGTGTATCATCCCTGCTACTTTGTCATGCCTTTGTTTGCAGTCAGTCTGTGCGATCTTTTTACAACAGCTGATTAGGTGGTCCACGGTTTCATCTGCTTCTTTACAAAGGCGGCACTTGCTGTTTGTGGTGGATTTTTCGACTTTTGCTCTTATGGCATTTGTTCTTAGTGCCTGTTCTTGTGCAGCCAGTATTAAACCCTCAGTTTCTTTCTTCAAGTTGCCATTCTTAAGCCATTGCCAGGTCTTGGTGATGTCTGATTTTCCACTTATTTTGTGCAAATATTGACCATGCAGTGGTTTATTTTTCCATTTTTCTGCTCAGTTCTTGACTTGTTCTTTCTTGTAGGCCTGTTTTGTTTCATTGGTGTTGAATAGTTTCGCGTTATTGACCATTTGAAGTGCATCTTCTTCACTGTCCTTTATATATTCTTCAAGGCCTCTTTTCTCCTCCTCTAATGTTTGATGGACTTGCAGCATTCCTCTTCCACCTGAGCTGCGAGGGAGGTATAGCCTATGTACATCACTGTGGGGGTGCAGAGCATGATTGATGGTCATGATTTTCCTGGTCTTATGATCTAGCATCTCTAGCTCTGCCTGGGTCCAGTCTATTATTCCTGCAGTGTATCTGATTACAGGTATTATTATTATTATTATTATTATTATTATTATTATAAATTTTAATTACTGCCTCCCAGGCTTAGATTCAGCCATGGGGGGGGGCAGTCTCCATTGGTTTCCCCTCCTCCCTGCTGCCCTCCATTTATGTATAAATCACCTGGTTCGGGCAGCCTTCAGCCTGATCCAGGCCTGCCCTCTGTTGTAGTGGCCATTTTGGATGCTGCCATGCATGCCCAATTTTATTTACTGCCACTCGGTCCAGGGGTCATGCATAGGCAAAGGATGCTTGGGGGGGGGGGCGGTCTGACCCACCACCCTGAACCGGGTGGCAGTAAGTAAAAAAAATTTTTTTTATGTAAAAAATAATAATTTTTTATAACTCCAGTCTGGACTCAAACCAAAACAGGCAATCCAGTTTTGTGCACACCTCTATTGGGATGGGGAGGGGTTTTCTTACAAGTTTGTGATAGAACAGTTTTTGCTTATAATTTAAAAATGATAAAGTTAAAAACTCACTCTCACACACACATGGGGTGGGACTTCTCTCACATCTGCACACACACACATGCACACACACACAGAGTTCATGGGGGTGGAAGACGAGATAAGCATAGTGACTTCAGCAAGGGGAACAAATCACACACAAACAAAACAAACAGATAAGTGTTAGTTTTAAAAAAAATGTTTTAATTTCCTTCTTTGAGACAAGCCCAACAGCAAGCTTCCTTGCTATGCAATTGCATTCAAGTGCCGAGCTTGGGAGGAGCAAAAGACTCCAGGAGAACAAATAGGCAGGGGGACAGCAGGACTAGCAGCAGGAAGGGAAGTTAACCCTTTTTACCCTACTTTCCAGTAGGCTTATGAGATCACCCAGCATTCTCTGGGTGATCACAAATGTTTATCCGTCCGTGTATCCCCACCTATCAACTTCACAACGCCTGGACCAATATGAACCAAATCAAGTACAGTTGTAGGGACACATAGGGACACCTCAACAGCATAGTTTGTGATGATGTCATCCACCCCAATCCAAGATAGCAGATGCATAAACCTTTGAGGCAGCAGTGGGCTAACTTATGAACTGCCTGACCGATCTGAACCAAATTTGCTACAGCTGTAGGGATACATAGTGTTACATTCCAGGCCTGATTTATATACTAAATCTGCTTATTAGCTAGCATACCAAATTAGGCCTGGCTCATAGTGTCACCAAGTGACCAAGTTCTTTTATATGATGACCATGTAGGATCTGGGTGCAAGGAAGAAAGGAGATCAAACCAGTCCTCAAAGATTCAATGGGCTTTATTGGGTATAAAAGAGTAACAACATAATCTAGCAGAAAGAAGAACACTCTATCAATATTACTAACAGCATTTAAACAGAGCATCCTAGCCAGCACCAATATTCACCCAGTGTTCCTAACTACATATGTGTGTGCATTAAATCTTCCTAGAGCCTAATATAATTCAGATACAGTTGGAAAAGGGGAAAAGGAAAGCTGAGGGCTGGCATAGTTTGGGGAGATTAGTAGTGGAAAAGGGGGGAAGGAGAAGGGGAAGGGGAAGGGATGAGGGGATTCCAGGCTTGTAGGAGCAGCATATTTATCAGGATCAGAGACTTGAGAGCGGAGATCTTTTCAGTTGAAGGAGCCAGGGCTTTGGCAGGAGACAGGAACCTTTTTGCAGTCTGCTCAGGGCACGGCTGAGAGCCAGAGCACCATGGCTGGGGAAGTCTTGACTTCTCACTCTGCAGTAGAAGTCACAGACAGCTCCTGTCCATGGACAGAGTTCCTGCTTCTGCCCCGCGGCTTAGCAGCAAACTCTGGGATCTTTGTGTGAGCAAGATTGCCCGTAAGCATAAGTCTGCTGACTCTCTGTCTAGTAGCCTCCTTCTTATAGTGTATTTTCCTTTGATCTTTCATAGAACCTATTCAAATCTCATCTTTTCCTGGGTCCCCCAAAAAGGTGACAACTTGCTGCTACCTTCTGGACAATGTCTTTTTAATTATTCAGGATATTGGCCAGTCCAGAGAGATCTCAATCTCATCTTCTGTAGACTGTGCGCTCAGAAGGGAGGGGAAACATTGCCCAAAGCAAATCTGCATCTCAGAGCTGCAAATGGCATCTCGCCAGTCTGACTCCAAAAGGTATTAAAAGTCAGGAATTAGTGAGAGAATTAGATCTATTTGTGTAGCAATTACATTATTTCTTGTGTACCTCTATCTGGTAAAACAAGAGAATATTTAAAGTGACATAAAAAGGTTAGACGTTCAATACATTTGGCTAGGGCAGAAGCATCCTGTCGGTGAGGTAAGAATTACAGGTATTTTCTTAGGGTGGAATTTCTATAGACAGCAACTGAGTAATCCCCTTTGGGCATAGCAGAGCCATCATTGACAACGATTACCATAGATTTCTTGCAACAGGAAAGAGGAGTTCAGCCCCTGGCCACTTCCAGAGACATTATGAGTCACATTTTAGCATTTTGGATATAGCAATCAGCATTCAGGCCTGGCTTTTTGTATTCCTTTGAGCAGTCAATTACAACACAATGCTGGATTGTCTCCTGCTTCACAGAGCAGTTTGAGATCTAGTATGCCAGTTCACCTCGAGTTCAGGTATTATTTCATTTCTTAATATAAAATGAAATCAGACACAGGCCTATATTTCACATACTTCTGAGTTGGTACCTCTGGTTCTGATATGTTATATGAACCGTCCTCAACAATAGGGATGGCCAAATGGTATGGTGTGTGATGATGTCATCCACTCCAATTCAAGATGGTGGCCATGTGAACATCTGAGGCACAAGCAAGCTAATTTGTGGACTGTCTAACCAATTTAAACCAAATTAGGTACAGTTGCAGTGAGTGACGCATAGGGTCACCTCAACGACGTGGTTTGTGATGATGTCATCCACCCTAATCCAACATGGAAGACGTGTAAACTTTTGAGATGCAAGTGGGCTAACCTGTGGACAGTCTAACCTATTTGAACCAAATTTGCTACAGCTGAATGGACACATAGGGATGCCCCAATGGCGTAGTTTGTAATGATGTCACCCATCCCTATCCAAGATGGTGGATGCATAAACCTTTGTGCCACAAGTGCACTAACCTGAGGATTGTCTAACCAATTTAAACCAAATTTGGAACAGCTGTAATGAGTGACACACAGGGACACCTCAATGATGCAGTTGGTAATGATGACATCCACCCCGATCTAAGATGGCAGACACATGAACATTTGAGGCATGAGAGATCCAACTTGTGGGCCTTGATCTGCACCAAATTTAGTTCAGATGTAGAGACAGTGAAAGGAAAGTAGGCTGATTAGTTCTTACTAGAACCACTTGTTTGACTCTCTGCTACTGCCGATCTCGATGAGACTTGACCCAAATTCACAGGGGGTACAACTACACCCTTGCTCTCCCCCTGGATCTGCCCCTGCCTGATGCTGATGATCTAATATCTGAATAGGGCTAAAATCTCAAGCCACCTGTCCCAAGAAAGACTCCTCAACACACTATTGCTCTGCAGGTCAGGGTGCCCACACAATTCAAATCATACAGAGCAATGGCACACTTGCAGAACAAGCACATTCGCACTGGCACCAGAAGATAACTTAGTTGTACTGAAAGAACTTCTTAGTTGTACTTCTTCGTTATGAACCCCACCACCTATTAAGATCTTCAGAGGAGGTTTGCCTGAGGGTGCCTCCAGCTCGTCTGGTGGAGACTCAAAGATGTGCCTTCTCTGTAGTTGCCCCAGGTCTGTGGAATGCACTTCCTGCTGAGATTAGAGCTACTCCATCCCTGTTGGCTTTTAGGAAACAGCTGAAGACACATCTATTCAGCCAAGCTTTTTAGTTACTGTTTTTATGGATATTTTAATCTGTTTTTAATATGGCTTAATTCTGCACTAGCCTAACATACTACAACAACTACTTCAAATATCCATATACCACTTTTCAGCCAAAGTGCTCAAAGTAGTCTACATAGAAAAATAAATAATAGATGGTTTTCATGTCCCCAAAGGGCTCTCAATCTAAAAAAAAACCCCATGAAGTAGACACCAGCAACAGCTACGGGGATGCTGTGCTGGGACTGGATAGGGCTAGTTGCTAATGGGGTTAGTCTTCTCATAAGTGCACCATTGCTGTGGATATTAGCCACAGTATGTCTCAAGCAGAGAGCTGGAGTGAAGAAGGAAATCACACCAAACAGCTTATAGAGCAGAGCACTCTCGAAAAGCAAGGCTGAATGCCTTAAATTATGTAAACAAGAATCAGAGTAAAGCTATGCACATACATCATGCATGCTCATTGTTTTTCATAAGTACGCCCTACGAGAATCATCTTGACAGCACTCTCTCTGACTGATGCCGATACAACTTGAACAAATAGCCGATATTATCGTGCCAGCATCAGTGTGAGTCTAGAGAGATGTAACTACAGGGAGCAAAAAGAAGAAACAGTCATTTTGAGAGGTAAATCCATGGAGATGGGATTGCCGCGTCTAAAACACCACCACATCAATGCTGCTCAATGGAGATGGTGTTGAAGAGCATCAGCTCAGATGAAAGGATGTCAAAGGCAACTCTGTAGAGAGGCTGTGTCACTCCAATGCCAGCTATGTCTAAGCTGTGGGAAATGGGGCAAGATGCAATGTGCTCCCCATGGAACCTCCAGGAAAAATCAATCAAAGCTAGTAAAGCTTAATCCGTCTTTGGTGAAGAGAAGAAAAAGATCTGAAGCTCAAATTCATGTACACTAAATGACTTCTTACATTTTACATTAAAAGGCATTTGGGAAAGTAACAACAATGCTTGACATTTTTTTAATTTCCAAAACAGATACTTGTTACTTACTTTCCAAAACATCCTTGAAATTAGAGTTACTGCCTTGGACATGCACTTTTAATCCCACAATGCACCTTTACATATACTTGTTCCTTTAACCTACCAAGACCAAAAGCAGGTGGGGCTCTTCCCTGCCTATTGTCTGACTGGCCCTGTCCTCTGCCTCTTCTCTCACTTACTATAAATGAGGTGAGGGAGGTGGCAACAGGATTAGGGAGGGAATGGGTTGGTGACATCAATGGCTGCTGTCACACCTGATGCATTGGGAGAGTTTAAGTTATGTGGTAATGTTGTTAGGGCTGGATATGAATGTTTACAATCATCTGAACCAACCTTCAACACACAGGTGTGAGTCTGAATAGGACCCAACAGATTAGCCCAGGGGCCCCAACCTTGGTCCCCAGATGTTATCTGCTCCCATTATCCCCAGCCACAATAGTCAAAGGTCAAATGTGACAAAGACTTCTAAATGACAAATATACCAAATGCACATCTTTATTGCTTTGTGTCAAGTTCTCTATACCCTGCCTTTCTTGGAAGAACAACTTGGCAGCTAACAGCAATCTCAAAGTAAAACACTACTACTACTACTACTACTACTACTACTACTACAAGTATTTATATACCACTTTTCAACAAAAGCACTCAAAAAGGTTTACATAGAAAAATAAATAATAAATAAATTAGATGGTTCTCTGCCCCCAAAGGGCTCACAATCTAAAAGGAAATATAAGGTAGACACCAAGGCTGTTCTTACAACTGAAAACTGGGTAGAGCAAGTATTTTGGGAGCTGTGCATGCTCCCAATTTTTGGTTGTGTGGGCACAAACTACTAGGTAAGAGGAGGGAGAAGTACCTTTGTGAGAGACTGGAGCGTTTCATACCCAGCTTTTGACCAAGTGAGTAGGAAACGCTGTCCTACCCAGCTCCTGTCTCCCACACAAACACTTCTCCCTCCTCCTACCTAGTTGTTTGCTCCCACACGGCAGAAAATTGGGAATGTACACAGCCCCTTTTGAGTTGTGTGAACAGCCTCACCAGCTGAAGGGATGCTGTACATGGGCTGGATAGGGACAGTTGCTCTCTCCCTGCTGAATATAAGAGAATCGCCATTGGAAAAGGTGCCTCTTTGTTCAGTTAGCAAAGCATCAAAAGGCACTTCTCAAGTGGTGCCTCAACCAAATGAGATACCAGTATCAAAATGTACAAAGCAGACTCAAACGCAAGAAAATAGATTAAAACAGTAACATTTCAAGCAAACCACAGCAAAACCAGTAAAGGTATAACAATCAGCAAAAGGTTTTAAATGATCACCCCTTAATAGCGGACAAAGAAGGTGCCTGACATCTCTCTCTGGGAAGAGCATACTCGAATTGTGATGCTGCCACTGAAAAGGCCCTTTTCAACAGAAGGGCTTTCAAGTATGAGGCACAAGGTTTAAGCAATGCATATGAGATGGCAGGACTAGAAAAGGCATACCTGCCTTTGAGGTCACATAGTAGGAGTGGCAAGCCTGAAACTCTCCTGATGGGAATGATGGGAGTTGTAGTCCAAGAACAGCTGAGAGCCTAAGGTTGGCCACTCCTGCCATAGAAAGTGGGGTCTGCAGGTTTGGAGCTATAATTGGGTGGAGACTCAGCTCCCCCAGAGCTCCAGTGGCCTCATTTCCCAGCCAGCTCCATTGCAGACTGGTATTTTCTTTGTTCTCTCCCTCATTCTGATCAAGGGAAAGGATAAAGAAAAGACCAGCTGGCAATGAAGGCAACTAGAAAATAAGCTGCAGAGGGCCATGTGCAGGCCCTTCCAAGTACTGGTCAGGGCCCCCCCCCAGCATGTGACATCACATGGAGGGTCATGGCTGTACATACGAGGGGCTGCCAGCAAGAGGGGTGAACACAAGCCCATCTCCCCTAGCTACACACCTGGGGATCTGAGAGCAATGTCAGCACTCTGGATGGATGGAATTGACTCTGTATAAGGCAGTACCTTACACTCCTGGGACAAGATAGAGCCAGATGTGTGATGCTTAGGAAACATGTTCAATAAGATATATCCTGATGTCCCCAAAACAAACCACAGGGAACTTGCAGGGAAATGCAAAACATCCTCTCCTGCCAGTCTGCATTTATACTGACCTAGGGCAAAACATTTCTTCTTGTTTCTTCCTTTGGTAACTAATTAGTCCCTCGGCAGGCAAACAAGAGCTGTCAGTCAAGCGACTAAAATAAAACTGTGCAAAGCTTTGCTGTATCAGCCCACTGCATCCAATGCCCTGTCTTGTGTAGTGGTCACCTCTGAGGCCACAAAAGACAAACCATTAGAAAGCCACATCCCTTCTTTATCCTTCGGCTGAATTCACACAAGCACGTACATTACTAAATGAGGACATTCACATCAACAAACCTGGGTTGAAGAGCTGTGTGTGCTCCCAGTTTCTGGTAGTGTGGAAGCAAGTTAGGAGGAAAACCTGGGTAGCTTTTCCTCCTTCCTGGCTTCCACACAATCACTTCTACCCAGGTTTTTCTCCTATCTGGCTCCCACACAACCGAAAACTGGAAGCACACAAAGCTCTCAAACCCGGGTAGGACACAATTTTTGACTGTGTGAATGACCTCAGTGTCTCATCACCCATTGGCTTTTAAATAAATGTGGGAACTTTCACCAGTAAAAAGCAGACTCTGAAGTGAGGCAATAACATATTATGGTTTCATTTATTTATTGATATATTGATTTTCAAGAAGAAAATTGAAAATCAAATTTTCAAGAAGAAAATTGAAAATCAAATTTTCAAGAAGAAAATTTATTGATTGATATATTGATTTTCAAGAAGAAGAAAATATTCACAAAGCAGTTTACATAACAAAAGGAATGCAAAAATGGTTATCTGTCCCAAAGGAATTCACAATAAAAATATTATATGAATGCACAATTGCCAGCTGTTTGTGCCAGCCTGGAGACAACCAGGAAAACAGGTCATTTAAGTGGCACTCGTAATGGCACAGCGGGGAAGTAAGTTGTCTAGGGAGCAAGAGGTTGTTGGTTTGAATCCCTGCTGGTATGTTTCCCAGACGAGGGGAAAACACCTATATCAGGCAGCAGCAGTGATATAGGAAGATGCTGAAAGGTATCATCTCATACTGCATGAAGAAAGGCAATGGTAGACTCCTCCTGTATTCTACCCAAAAAAAACCCACATGGCTCTGTGGTCGCCAGGGGTCAACACCACTCGACGGCAGGACTTTACTTTTACTTTACTTAATATACATTATTCCATGTCTTATACAGCATTCCAAGCTACATTTGAAGAAGAGTTTTTTCAAGTTCCATCTCCATCCTGATTTGGAATGTCTGAACTGGAGTATCTTCACCATGCTTTCTTACATAGCATCAAATGGTACGGCATCTCCTGTTGGAAGCCAGATACTGCAGCAAGAAAAGCTGCATAATATATTATGTTCTACATTATCAGGTTCTGTGGGAACTTTGCTCTTCCTTTCCCCACAAAAACCTCTTCAAATCATGAAAATACGTAAATTAGTTAATCAGTTTTATTTATTTATTTATTTATTTATTTATTCATTCATTCATTCATTCATTCAATCGATCTGTATACACCCTTCCAAAATGGCTCAGGGCAGTTTACAATTAAAACCATTAAAACAGTAAAGAGCTAAAACAAATTAAAAAACAATATAACAATTAATTCAAAAACATTTCAAAACAACAATTAAACAATTACAGTGATTAAAATCCCAAAATCAAGTTTTTAATTTTAAAATAAACCAGATATTAGTTCCCTGTTGGGAACCAGATATAGTTCCCTGTTGGAAGCCAGGTATTGCAGCAAGAAAAGCTACATGATATATTATTTCCTACATTATCAGGTTCTGTGGGAACTTTGCTCTTCCTTTCCCCACAAAAAACCCCTTCAAATCATGAAAATATGTTAATTAGTGAATCAGTTAGCAGTCCCCTGCTAATTGAGCAAAGAGGCACCTTTTTAAAGTGATGATTCTCTTTATTTAGCAGGGGGAGAGCAACTGGCCCAATCCATCCCCAGCACAGCATCACTCCAGTGGCTGTTGCTGGTGCCTATCTTATGTTTCTTTTTTAGTTTGTGAGCCCTTTGGGGAAAAGGAGTCATTCTATCTATCTATCTGTCTATCTATCTGGGAACTGTTGTTGAAAAGCAGTATATAAATATGTGTTGTTTTTGCTGTTATTGATTAAGATATGGAAGTTGTTATAATTGAATTGCGGACTATCTAAATGAATTCACAATTATTATAAAATTATCCTAGTTCATGGTTTCTCAAAGGCAGCTAGCAGTAACTTTCAATGTGGCCGCAAAGGAACAAAACTTAAAGTGGAGGAGGTGGGGGCAGGGGGAGAGATTTAATGAAGCCACACACACACTATTTTGATAATTCATCATTTCGCATTTTATTTGTTACTCCCCTCTTTATGATGTGACGTAGGTCAGCCAATGAATGATGTATGGAACTTCAAAAGGAACAACTTCCAGGCAGCAAACAAAGCACAAAGTGAATGAGGAATGAAGCAAACAAATTATAAATTGCCAAATGTGAAACATCTGGTTCCCTAAACTTCAAAACACTTCCAGCCCAATTTCAGTGTGGAACGGACAGAATAAGTTCCAGTGGAAGCCGTCACACTGTTTAATCCATTAATAGTTCTTTAACAAAGTATACTCAGAACTTTTTGCTTTATTCCACGCTCTACCCCCAAATTTTAAGAAACTAAACAAAGGGAAAGAAGTCCAAAAGGTCACTGTTATTTATTTGCTTTCACATAGGATCAGAGATCAGGGCCAGAAAGATTGTGCACACTTTAGTATTTAAATACCATGAGATGATCTCTGTCATAATGACTTTACACAGACAATGCTGGCACACACACAAAATGTGTGCAGAGGAGTATGTTTGTACTAGACTACATAGCAGACATATGAATGAGTTTCTGCTCCTTCAGGTCCCAAACATTAGGCTACACTTTGGCTGCTTGGACATTTCCTCTTGCTGGCACTGCATCACTGTCAAATGTGGCAAAGGTAGGTACCTCATAAGTGCTTGGGCACTTCCTGCTGCTGCCACTCTGTGACAGTCAGAGGTGGTCCAAGACATGTTGTACCTCATGGGAAAGGAATGGTGGACAGTGTGTACAGGTTGACACTGTTCTGTCTTCCCTCCATTGCATTGCCACTGTAAACTGATGGCATTCAGTCTTCTGCCTAGAACTGTGATGGCTAGTCTGCTGTTGCCTTATACTGAGTCAGACCATTTGTCTATCTAAGCCGGGCTTTGACTGGTAGGAGATCTCTAGCATTTCAAGCAGAGGTCTCCAGGATCTCTAGCAGAGGCATCTCACGCAGAGAGAGAGCGGGAGAGAGATGATAGCTATCTTCAGATTTCTGAAGGCTGTCACATGTTGAGCCCTGTCCCATGATCAGTGAGAAAGGGCTACAGGGTAAATGGGGAGGAAGCCCTGAAGTGCTTACCTCCCTGCACACGATCCAGGCTGCTGATCTGGGTGCGGAGATTTGCACCCAGATGTGCAGCTGCCCCCTTGGGCAGTGCGGAGGGTCAGGAGCCGGGATGCATCGGCCCACGCCCCAGAACTCCCATTATGCACTGCACAAGTGTGCAGTGCATTATGGAGATCCCCCCAACACTGGCCAGGAGCCCTGCAGTCTCCGAGCCCTGGCTGCAAGCAGCCAGGGCTGGCAGATGATCCTAAAATCGAGGCTAAGGAAGCACTTGCTTGCTCCCTTAACCTTGTTTTGGAGGTGGACTCCAGAGGTAGGCTTGCTGCTGTGGTGCTGCCAGGAGCTGAGTGGCTCCTGGCGGTTCTCACGTGCAAGGGAAACCAGGCTGGGCTTCCTTAGCCCGGTTTCCCCTGCGCAGAGTCATTTTGAGTCATTTGCTTGATAGTACATTACTCTGTCATCATCTCCTTCCACTCCCTCATCCACAAATAGACTTCTTCCCAAGGCCCTTCCATCGTAACAGGGGTCCCTTTGCACATTAGGAAGGAAGGAGAAGGCAGCAGCATCAATAGAGGGTTCAATAGAGATCTTGGTCCAGAAAGACATAGTGCCAATGTAAAAATGCAGGCACTGAGAAGGCGGGCTTCAGGATTTGGCCAGGAGTGTGATGAGCCTGGGGAATACCCACCTTGGCTGATCTCTGAAGCTGAATGTGATCCAAATATCCCCCTTCACAATCTGAGCTATTTGAAAAGGTGTTAATAAAGGAGTTCAACATAAGTCACTTATGGGCATGATCTTCCTATGGAATATATATATATATATATATATATATATATATATATATATATATATATATATATATTCTGCAAATAAAGTGATTTCTCCACTACTGTGCACAATACACCCCACCCCCACCCCCAAAAGCATGTTATTATTAACCAGAAAGCTCCAGCATAACTCATATTTGAATTGTCTGCTTCTTGACAGTCTCCTCCAAAATGCTTCTCTGGGCCTCTTTGGTCTGTACGAGGCAAGGCATCAAAGCTCCTGCCACAGTTTAATTACATTTGCAAAGCATTTAGACCCATGCTGGCAACAAAGCTTTGAAGGCCGGCATTTTAATTTTACCCCTAAACTTTCTATGAAACTTGGCATTTAGCACGAATATTTTGGCAGTATTCAAAGCCGATCATCTCACCAGGAGGTTCATGAGACATAATCTCTTAATTTTCTCTCGTATCATGTTTTCCGGTATTAAAATGTCTTTGCATGGGCCACAGCTCTATGCAGCATTGAAACATGTGTTGAAGTTTGACTTGAGTCACTAAAAATCTGCACTGACTTACTTTGGAGAGATGTTTGCCAATGCTTCCAGGGCTATGTGGTGCATTTTGCTCTCCCTTCTCCAAGAGACGGCATGTTCTGCTTTTTCCAACCTCCATCTCCAGAAGCACATAAGTGATTATCCTTCAGAAAGTGGAAAGCGGTAGATAGAGTCATCATTTTTCATTGTGTGTGTTCATTTTCCTGTCTCATTTGTTATCTCTGGTCAAACAGATATTGTTTTGCCGATTGTTGTGGTATGGCTCTCATATGAGTTGTATTCCAAACCATGTTAATCCAAACCATGTTAATGATAGCCATATTTATCAGCCGCAACAAGAACAAAAAGGAATTTTGTGGCACCTTAAAGACTCACAGATTTATTGTGTCATAAACTTTAGTGGACTAGAGGCCATTTCATAAGGTACTTCAAGCATCCCCAGGTGGCAGCTATAGATATACATGGATACAGAGAAAAACAAAGAGTGAGACCAAAAGCTATTAAATGCAAAAGGAACACCAACATATTGGTTAAGAACCAAGGAGTCCATGGTTCGAATCTTGCACCTGCAATGAACTCCCTTACCACTGTCTTTTTGTCCTGTGCTCCCGATATGGGGATAATTTATTTATGTATATCCCACATTTCTTCCAAGGCAAGCAACATACATAGGGCACCTAGGTGGTCACCAATGAAGGCACTGACCAGGCCTAGGCCTGCTTAGCTTCAACAAGGTGGCAGCATCATGTGCCTTCAGATCATGCTGTGAAATTATACTACTACTGGTCCATGCTCATACTACTTGGGAGTGCAGTGCTAAGATTCTTGCTTCCTTTCAAGGAAAGCTCATTGGAGACCTATGGTACCTTTGTTATATTGGATTTACTCACAGATATACAAGCTGATATCATTAGGTAAAGGCAAGCAAAATGTTGCTCCTGCAAGTAAGCAGCAGATCCCATCTGATTCCCAGAGATATACCCCTGCACCCTAAAAGTGCCTTCAGTTGACTTTCAGCTTAGTGTTTCTCTCTCCCTCACAAAACAGCTCATCTGTCCCAAGCTGCTTCTCTTGTGTACACAGGGGCATAGCTAAGGGAGAGGAGGCCCGTGTTCACCCCTCTTTCTGGAGGCCCCTTGGATAATGAAGAAAATAGGGAGACATTGAGCTGGGGGCCCTCAGGAGCTGGGGGGCCTTGGTTCTTTGAACCCATCCACTCAATTATAGCTACACCCCTGTGTGTATACAGACAGACATACACACTCAGCTACAGAGGAGGAGGATGGGTCACTTTGGATGGCTTCTCCACCTTATGGGGAAATCTACCATTAAGAAATCATAATGGGCTATGAAAGAGTGATTCCTTTTTAGTGAAAACTTTACAGGGTAGTTATAAGGATTTCTGAGCTAATGTATGTGCGAGGAGTTTGATAACTCAAAGCACTATATGAAGTCATATCAACCCTTTGAAAACAAAACTGCTGGCTATTTCCAGTCGACAAACCAAAAAACTGTTTGCTCTGTATCTGTTAGCACATACGACCTCAATAGCAAAGCTATGCATTCCATGTACCTGGTTACAGAAGTCCTTGTTATAGCCCGGTTTATTAATATGAATGGTCCTTTCCAGGAGAAAATAAATGATACCCCAAGATTCACTAAGCAATTGCAACAGTCCACTTTGCTGAACGGCAGTGGTTTGTGCAAAGCTACCGAGTGAATTATGATATTTGGTAACATCTTAAAGTATTTGATACATTGTGACCTCTAAGAGATTGTGCTATGTTTTATTCTGCAGCCCAAGTAAGTCAGAGCCATAGATTTCACTCCCCCACCCTGAAAGTCAGGCACATACAATAACATTGACAAATGCAACTTCTTTCTAATTGGCACCAATGGAACCAGAAGCCATAGTCATATCTCTGTTGAATGCACTTTCACCCTGAGGTACATCAGTGAATGCAAGTCCCTCGCTCATCAGTGTAACAAAGAGTGCCTGCCTTGACCAGGGCAGCCAAACAAGCTTGATTTGCCAAATTACTGAATGTTCCTTTAACCCAAGTACAGCTGTGAGCTCTGGGAGGCAGAGAACTGAAATAATGCCTTTTTGTGCCATCACTACACTCCTTTATTGGGAAGTTATTATTTATTAATTCTTTTTTAAACTGCTCAGAAAGGTAAGAAACACACTTTAAGTTCAAAATATAGTGTATCCTTGCTCAATTGCATGTCCACTCTGCCCCTGGGGTTTCTGACCTTTGCATATATATATTTGCTATGCGGTGACAAATGCAGACAGGGTGACATACATCACAGTACTTCCAGTGACTGTTGCTGGTGTCTATCTTATGTTTTGTTTTAGAATGTGAGCCCTTTGGGGAAAGGGAACCACCTTATTTATTTATTGTTTCTCTTTGTAAACTGCCCTGAGCTATTTTTGGAAGGGTGGTATAGAAATAATAATAATAATAATAATAATAATAATAATAATAATAATAACAACAACAACAACAACAACAACAACAACAACAACAACAACAACAACAGCAAGTGCCGCCTTTGTAAAGAAGCAGATGAAAAAGTGGACCACCTGATCAGCTGTTGTAAGAAGATCGCACAGACTGACTACAAACAAAGGCATGACAAGGTAGCAGGGATGATACACTGGAACATCTGCAAAAAAATACAAGCTACCTGTAGCCAAACATTGGTGGGACCATAAAATTGAAAAAGTTGAAGAAAATGAAGATGTAAAAATGTTATGGGACTTCCGACTACAAACAGACAAACATCTGCCACACAATAAACCAGATATAACTGTAGTCGAGAAGAAAGAAAAACAAGTCAAAATAATCGACATAGCAATACCAGGGGATAGCAGAATAGAAGAAAAAGAAACAGAAAAAATCACCAAATACAAAGATCTACAAATTGAAATTGAAAGGCTGTGGCAGAAAAAGACCCAAATAATCCCAGTGGTAATTGGTGCCCTGGGTCCAGTTCCAAAAGACCTTGAAGAGCACCTCAACACCATAGGGGCCACAGAAATCACCATCAGCCAATTACAAAAAGCAGCTTTACTGGGAACAGCCTATATTCTGCGACGATATCTATAACAATTGACAATAAAATTCAGCCATCCCAGGTCCTTGGGAAGGACTTGATGTCTGGATAAAACAAACCAGTCAATAACACCTGTCTGACTGTGTAAACAAGGAATAATAATAATAATACATGTGAAGGAGAAGAGGGCTTGCAGTATAGTTTTATATACATATACATCACAATATTTTATCACATTATCACATAAAGGGCTTCTATGCTTTTAATCAAGATCCAATTGAATCTTTGTTTCAAGTCCACTCATACAGGCCTTGCTGCTGACAGCAAGTTATTTTTAAAGATTTCTTTGCAAGCTCTGTAGCTAGGGGAAAAGGGAAGTTTAGCATGGCTATAGGTCAGTTAGGCAAATTAGGTGCCATAGTAAAGCTGTTTCAGACTGGAAGTACCACAGGAACACAGATGGTGGTGAAATCACCTAATCCCAATATATTTTTGCAAACAATGCAATAGGTCACCATTTTAAAAGTCATATTCATTAAATGATGTTTTTCTGATTAAGATGGGTGGTATCTTCTAATTTGAAGTGACCTATCAAAACAGATCATCCAGGAGAGAATGGATCTATGTGGTCGCTAAGAGTCGACACCAACTTGATGGCACTTGATCAATCAATCAAAATCAAAACCTAACAAGTACCTCAAGATTATCCCCTTGGGAGGCTAAGACCGTTCCCCTGAGTATAAAACTCAAAATATAGCGTATCCTTGCTCAATTGCATGTCCACTCTGCCCCTGGGGTTTCTGACCTTTGCATATATATTTGCTATGCAGTGACATAGAGGAGAGAGGAAAGGTGGTCTTGTGGTAGCAAGCATGACTTGTCCCCATAGCTAAGCAGGGTCTGCCCTGGTTGCATATGAATGGGAGACTTGATGTGTGAGCACTGCAAGATATTCCCCTCAGGGGATGAAGCTGCTCTGGGAAGAGCAGAAGCTTTCAAGTTCCCTCCCTGGCTTCTCCAAGATAGGGCTGAGAGAGATTCCTGCCTGCAACCTTGGAGAAGCTGCTGCCAGTCTGTGAAGACAATACTGAGCTAGATAGACCAATGGTCTGACTCAGTATATGGCAGTTTCCTGTGTTCCTATGACTATAAGAGAGTTTTGGAATTTTTCTGTCCTCTTCATTTCCTTAGCTTTGCGCTTCAAGTTCTGGCTAAAGTCTCTCCACCACCACCACTACCCCTTTTAATTTTTCATCAGGTCTCTTGATCTGGGTTCTGTCATTTGTGTTGCTGAAACTGATTTGCTGACTACCTGGAGTGCTGAGATACCTACTGAATTCTTTAATATGTTTAGACCTTTTTAGGATCAGCTCTTCTAACATACTTAAAATGTCTCTCGAATTAAAAAAATAAATAACTTTGATCCCTGAAGTGTGTGCTTCATTTTCTGTGCAGTGGGCAAGCAGCTGGTCATGACCCAAAATCCCATAGCTAAAATTTGGCTATTGGGGAACATTGGTGATTAATAATTCCAATACATGAAACCACACATCCACTTCTCCTATAGCAATTCTCACCTACTTGGAGATCCGAAACAGAGTGGGGGAGGAAAAGAGACTCAGAAGCCCTATAAAGACTCAGAAGCCAGTGATTTTTGCTGGTATCTTATGTTTTTTTTTCCCGATTGTGAGCCCTTTGGGGACAGGGATCCTTTATATATTTATTTATTTATTTATTTATTTATTTATTTATTTATTTATTTAAACCACTTTGAACACCTTTGTTGAAAAGTGGTATATATGTATTTGTTGTTGTTGAATACAGACATTATTGAAAAGAGACACTGTACTCGGATACAGAGTCCCAAATGGGGCCAGAAGTCTCATCCCATTCTCAAGCGTCACCTCCTCAGCCTGAGGTTCATGCTTACAGTGGCATTCGAAGAGGTGAACACCATTTCCATGATGGCGGGCACTTCTGTGATTAAGGCTCTGGGGCACCCCCAGCATCTTGATCACAGAAGCACTCACCATCATGGAAGCAGCATTTGCCTCTTCAGACAAATACAACTGTAAGCGTGAGCAACAGGCTGAGGAGGTGAATGATAGGAAGGGATTTCCAGCCCCGTTTGAGATGTTCTACTTGAGGACTGTAAAGGGCTAGAGTATGACTATATCGACTTATTTTTCTTAGATATATTCCAGGACATACCAGAAACAGTTGGTGCCACCCCCAGTTCTTACCTGGAAGGAATACAGAAACAGTATGTTGTTGCTGCTCAAATCCGGAAGCACATCTGACCGGGGAGTATTTAGAGAGATGAGGGAGTATCATATCATCTACTCTAGCCAGAGACAGTGAAAAGTCTTTCTTCTGATCTGCTTGCAAATTCCTCTTTTTGGCCCAAACTAGCTAATGGTAAACAGGCTGAGTCCTGAGCCTCTCTCTCAGGTTCAGGATCCATTGCAGGCCTGACACTCTGGTATCCCCAAATACAGCCCTGCTTCAATATTTTGTTATGGGGAATGTTAGTTCTTCATTCAAAAAGGACTAATTTTTCTTCCATATCCCTAGAAAAAGATTGCATGGAATGTTACCCCCCACAAACTTGCCATAAAGAGAAGGCAGGGAGCTTTCTTGTGAACAGATCTGCTCCACAGTCAGTCCTTTCTTCTGTTTGCCATATCAAGTGGTAGCTGGCCATACCTATCTGGGTTTAGAATGGTCCTACTCATGAGGATAGGAAGTGCCCCAGTCTGCTGTATTCAGTAGCAGGTTCCAGTGCTCCCTTGGAAATTCTATAGTCTCTAGGAGAGCTACTTCAAGATGTCTGCAAAAAGGTTCCCTGCACTTTCCCCGTAAGTGTTGCCCAAGAACTGAGTGTGAGAGGCTTTTTCATTTGGGAGCCCAAAACAACTTTATTGATCAAACATGCTTCAGGATACATATGCACAGAGATTCAAGTTACAAAATTACAAGAGTGTCATGGACTTAAAGATTACATATGCAGTTTCATAAGTTTCAAAAACACAAAGTATGGAAAGAAAGGTAACTCTCAGTCCTTCATTCAGGTAATTGATAGGGTGACTTCTTCCCTCCATGGCTAGAGGAGGGGAATCTCTCCCTTTCAGTGGCACCAAAATTATTCACATGATGTAATACAAACTTTATACAGTACATATACTATAGTATTGTTCCTTTTGAGATATCAGTTCTCATGAAATCAGAAATTTCTACATCTTTTCTCAACATTACATTACTTATGACTTGATACATTTTTATTGCATCACTTTCAGTTACTCCTCCATTTAAGTCAAAATGAAGGTCTTCCAGGCCCAAATTTAGTCTTCCAGGTTAAATAAGTAGTTCTCAGTCTTGCCTTATCAATAACTAAGTTCCTCATACTCCATTCTACTGCCCTTTGATATTTCTTAATCTCAGCAGCATTTGGATGCATAGCCGGAAGTTGTACCCCAACTGGATTTAACCACTTTAGTTTCTCAGGTGCAAATTTGCATACTGCTTCAGCAGTGCTAATTGTAACCCAGATATTTCAAGCTTCAAATCTAAACTCATCAACCCTCTATTTTCTTAAGCTCTGTTTTGTTTATCAATTCCTGCATATCTTTTTAAAGATCCTCCTCTTCCTCCTCTTCATCGTGCCATTTCCTCATCCCCTTCTTCCTTTCACTAATTTTCCTTTGTCTCTTTGGAAAGCTTGAAGCCTGAGTGATGGCAGTATCACCATCTTCAGACAAGACCTTTTCTTCTTTCCCATGCTCCTCCAATAAAGAAAACCTATTAGACTGAGACAAACCAAGGTGGCTGTTTGGACTTAGAAGCTTTTCGTTTTTGAGAATGGATTACTTGCCACCCATCAGTTTCTGCCTCAGCTCTAGGATATCCAGTATTTCCTCTACTTGTGTGATGCTCTGATTTGCCACCTTCCTGTCCATCAGAATATTTCAGTTGACCTGGTCTCTCTTTTTGAGGCCTCTGCTTCTCCCTCCTGTTTCCAGTAACTTCTATATGCATTGCCTTGTAGGGATGTGTGAACAGGTTCAAATCCAAACCTGTTCGTAGTTGAACTGGTTCGGTCCAATGGCTCGATGTCAAGCTGACCCCGCCTGTTTCAGCTTGGCATAGATCTGAAACACACACCCAGCCATTCGGGGGGAGGGGAGGGTCATGAATATATATTTTTTTAATTTAAAATTTATTTTGTATTTACTTTGGGTCATGACCCAGCCATGGAGGGCCCATTGCGCATGCACAGCAGCCTCCAAAATGGCTGCTACAATGGGGGAAATGCCCAGAAAGGGCTGATAATCTCCTGAACCAGGAGCTTTTTAGCAAAACAGAGGCCAACTGGGGGAGGTGGAGTATCCATGGACCGCCCCCACCCCGTGGCCTCAGAGAAACCCCCCTGGAAGAGCTAAGTACAAACAATTTAATTTTTAAAAAAAGAAATATTCACAATACCCCTAAGCGAAACCAAACTGGGGAGGGAGGGTTCAAGGGGGGGCAAAACTTAACTGGCCCAGTCCAATTTGAGGCCAGTTTAGCCTCAAACCAAACCAGGCCCACGGTTTTGTGCACACTCCATTGCCTTATCTAACCTTCACTCATCTTTTCTATTATAGTAAGTTTTGGGGCACTGTGCATAAGTATGACCCAGTTTCATACACAGGTTACATTGGATGCTCTTTTTTCAAGAAGCTACGTTCCTCACATTTAGAACATAGAGCTGACCCACAGTTTTCTCTAATGTGATTGTAGCCACTACATTGGAAGTAAGAGGGTTGTCCAAGATACCTAACCATCCCTCTGTCCACACTTAAGAAAAAGTACCTAGGTAGATGTCTCACCTTTTTGGTTTCAGGATCTTTCCACAAAGAAATTACTGAGCAATACTTGCCTGTCAATACTCTAATGCTGTCCTTTTTATGAGGGCCCATTAAAAGGTCCACACATCTTGTAATCCACACCACCAAGCCAGAATTGGGGTGATGCGCAATGTCACTTTCATCACTTTAATGTTCCCTCGGAAAAGGGGACAATGTCAACACCTTGTAAGATGACCACTTGTGTAATGTGGTCCTACTCATAAGGAGAGGAAGTACCCCAGTCTGCTGTATTAAGTAACAGGTTAGAGTGCTCCCTTGGAAATCCTACAGTCTCTAGGAGAGCTACTTCAAGGTGTGTCTGCAAAGACGTTTCCTGAACTTTCCCCTTAAATGTTGCCCATAGAACTGATTGTGAGAGACTTTTTCATATGGGAAATGCAACCTGGATTATCTGATGCAACAAAGACCTGACTGTTTTGTATGCTGGCGACTCTGTGTTTTTAGTTGGTGCTTTTTGGACCTCGGCAGTTCATGTAGTTCTTAGGAGCTGTAACTCTTGGGTGGAGCTTTGGCAGATCCTGAGTCATAACCATAAAGAGAAGTTGCATTTTTAGGCCTGTGCAATCCCTCCATTAGGGGTGTGTACAAAACCAGGTGGCCTCCATTAATGGCCAAATCACCCAGATCGGAACGGGCTAAGGACCACCCCAACTGGACAATTTGGCCATTAATGGAGGCTGGCATGGGGAAGGGGGAACCTCCAGAAACACATACACCCCACTGCAGCCTTGGAGAAGCCCTCGGTGTGGCAGATATAAACTTAGAACCACCCAAACAGGCCGGAGGTTCGACTCAATAGCGAACTGAACCAGGGTGTTCAGTCCAATATCGAGCCAGCAATCCCGACCAGTTCAACATCGAACAGGTTCAGAATCGAACCTGTTCACACATCTCTACCCTTCATTTTTCCTGATACCAGCACAGCACTGACTAGGAGTTTCTTTCTGTTAGACGGGCAGTGATTAGAGATTGTTATAGAGTCACTGGCTGCCCAGGAAATGAAGTAATGTTTTTGTGCCTGGAGAGGGAGCTTCTCAAACTAACAGTGAAAAGACTAACAACTAAACTGGAAGTGAATAAACTCCGGCCCATACACACCAAAACAGAATCTTCTAGTGACTGCAGGATTTACTGTGAATTGTTCTTTATATATCTCCCCCTGCTCTGTCCAGTTCTGCAACCTCTTACAGGCTTGTGTGACCCTCAGGTATATATTTTTTGGAAGGCACAGTGGGATTCAGAAGGAAGGGGAGATTGGTAAAAAATAAATAAATCACCTCTTCCTCCCTCATGCAACAGTGCAGCATTACTCTGGATGTCAGCACTGTTGCACAGTGCTTGTCTGAATGCCAGCCAGTGTCTGAACTGGTATTGAACCAGAAAGTTAAAAAATGCTTTTGAACCTAAACAGGAGCTGAATCCAAATTTCTAATGGTTCAACTCCTTGCTTGTATCTCTCTTGCCATGGGGTTGTCTCAGAGGTAAAAGTGAGTTAAGCAGTCACCTGTGGACATGAGGACAGATATCAGATCCAGAGCCTGCTGCCACATTAAAAGTATATTTAGTGGTTTTTATTTCAGAAGTTCTAACACCAAACCTACTGCTCTGCAGACTGGCAACAGATATTTCCCTTCCCCCTCAACAACCTATGAAACCGCAAAACAAGATATTGTAATTAAAATGCCTCCAGTGCTAGAGCAACCGCCAGGTGGTGAGTGTGTGTGTGTGTGTGTGTGTGTATGTGTGTGTGTAATCTTAAATACATTTCTTATAAGAAATGTAGCTGCATCTGACACAGCCCTTTGGGAGCTGCTCAAATTGCAACCTCCATTCTGTATTGCATTTATTCCTCCTAATGGATCCAAAATAAGTATTTGCTAGCAAGCCTATTATGTGTCCATCATTCTCCGGTTTTGCCTCCTAGCACAAAGACTAGTCTTCTCTTCGTTGGCCTTCTCTTGACTTTCTCTGTCCCTCTCCCTCCACCCGCTTTTTCGCTCTTATTTCTTTCAACTGGCAATTTCAAACTGCTTGACAAAGAGGAGTTCTCCGTGCTGCTATAACATGAGAATTCTCCTCTTTCAGGATGGGGGTCCCTGGAGGAGAGGCTTTTATTGGTTATTACTGGCTGCATCAGCAAGATATTTCTACAGTCTAGACCCTACACTTTATTCATGTAAGATTTCCTGTGGTAATTTATTTGGGGGGAAGTCATGCATTTTTATACCATCAGAGAGAGAAAATATTTAAACCATCTTATGACTAATGACTGGAAGGGAGGCAGGTGCAAAGTAAAAGTTCATGTATCCACTGGAACATCTGGTGCGATCCAAACATTGTGGGCTGAAACATTTTTAGACAGCCATACTTCATATTCATTGCCAAGTGCTGGAATTCTTCTGCACTGCAAGCTCTGAGCACACCACCATCAGCTAAGAGGATTTCACAATATCCATGCTCCCCAGGGGCTCCAAGAAAAATGGCCTGGGTTCATGAAGCAGTTCATTCTTAAAGCTAAGCATACCTCTGTCCGGGAGACTGACTGGCAAGGAGCTCCATGGAAGCTGTTCTAAGCTTCCTGGAGGAACAGGGACATAAGGAAATCTGAATGCAGAAGTCAAAAGTATAACAGAGTGTAGAGTCAAGAAGAGCAATATCATATACTGTATACAAGATCACACACTCATATTCTGCAATAATAAAGTCTGTACTTAAAGGGGGGTAGCCATTCCCACCCCCCAGTAATACACAGGGGAGAGGATGCTACAGTGTGATGTTGCTTCCCATTGGAGATCCAGCTCCAGATGGCATTGGCCTTTTGTAGCAGTAACCAGTAACCCTGATGACCACTAGGGGCATTGGGAGTAGGGGTAGATAGTTAGGGTCTCCTTCTCTTTCCTGTTTAATTCTACCTCTATGACTACTCTATGGATAGAATGTACTCAGGAACTTCCTGGGAGTGACTTCCTCTAGGGGTGAGTCCGAACCGGTCCGGCGGCCATTCTAAAGAATGGCCGAACTGCCGGACCGGTTCGGCCCTTGCTGGTCCGGGTCCGGGTGGGGGGCATTGCTTTAAGGGCGGGAGGGCTTGCTTACCCCTCCCGCCTCTTTGCCCCCTCCAGCGCCCATATTTAACAGACTAACGGGGCGCTGGAAACCAGCCGCCCCCGCCCCCGCCCCCCCCCCCCGCCTGCCGGGCTGGGTAGACCGGGCCTCCAGCGATCGGAGGCCTGGTCTACCCGGCCTTTTCCCGGCGGGTAGACCGGGCCTCCGGTGATCGGCGTCCTTTGCGGCGTGCGCATGCGCGCGCGCGCAAATCACCTTCAGTATGCAGCAGGCCTTCCTAGCGAGAGGAGCTCTGTCCAGTAGCTCCTCTCGTTTTTTACTAAAGCATCGGGTGAGGACTCGGACGGGCGGGCAGGCAGCTGGGAGGGAGGGAGGGAGGGCTGGCGGGCAGCAGCGGTGGCAGGGGTATTGGTAGTTTTGGGGGTAAATCTGCTCGCGGCGGGGGGGGGCGGCGGGGGCGGCTGGTTTCCAGCACCCCGTTAGTCTGTTAAATATGGGTGCTGGAGGGGGCAAAGAGGCGGGAGGGGTAAGCAAGCCCTCCCCGCCCTTAAAGAAAGGCCCCCCTTCGGTGCCAGTCTGGACTGCTCCGGACTGTGCACATCCCTAACTTCCTCCTCCTCCTCCTCCTCCTTCCCAGAATGCTTCTAGCTCTAGCTCTGACCACCATGTAGCCAGTGGTTAGATAGGTCTTTCCTGTCATCATGGGCTTCTGAATAAAGTAGGTTAGTTTAACCTTACATGAATCTCCATGCTTATCATTTACAAGCTGTTGCCCCTGAGACCCTGTCCACCAAAGCTGTAATGGGAGTGAGTTAGCTCCTGAAATACCCTGCTATAGAAGTAATTATCCCCAACGGAGTTATGGGCCCAGCCCCTAACAGGGGTTTTGGGACTCAAATCTTATCTCAGGATTGATAAAGGCACAGCTACAGTAAAAAGAGACAGCATGGATTTCAGACAGATTAGCCTCAGCATTCCCAAGCTAGATGGCTCAAACTACAGCGACTGTAGTTCAGATAAAATCCTACCTGATGAACCAAGGACTCAACAATGTTCTGGAGGACACACAGAGAGCTGGTGAGCAACAAGCAGATGCAAGAAAGCTTTGGGATTCTCAAAGCAAGAAAACTCTTGGAATCTTTGGGATGCATGTAAGTCTAAAATTATATACTCATTTTATGAGTGTGGATTTGGCCAGTGAAATTTGGAAAAGGCTGGATGAGCTTTATAATCGCACCAGTGCTACAGTCTTTCTCATTCAAAAGCTTTGCAACCTGAAGCTAAATGAGAGACAAAATCCCACTGAACACATAAGTCAAATCCAGGATCTGGGAAAGCAGCTTAAAGACTTGAGGACAGACCTCAGTGAGGCTGTAATTGTGGGGTTCATTTTGAACTTATTGCCTGAATGTTATCAAGCCTTGAAATTGGCAAAATAAGTTTCAGATGCATCTTTAAATTTAATATATATATCTGGGTGCTTGGCGGAACATTTTTGTAGAATGCAGGATCCTGCTGGAGATCATGTTACAGCATCTCACTCAGAAAAAACAGAACAGGGGTTTTCAGTGTAACCTTGATGTGGGGTTTCAGGTGCAAAAAAATGGGTTTTCAGGTGGAAGACCATTTATATGCTAATTGCACTGATAAGTCCAGGAAAGCTGCTGCTGGCAGAAACAAGACAAAAGGAGAGGTAGAAAGGGTTAAGATTCCCGATGCTAAAAGACATCAGAATTCCATACCGGGAAGAGATTCTCATAAACTGAAGTACATAAAGGGCAAACCCAAGCTTAAAAGTCACAATACCACGATTGAGACCAATAAAAATGCATTCTGCATTGATTCCAGAGCAACAGAGAATCTTTTGAAAGATATTAAACTGTTTATAGAATTGGATAAGGATTACAAAGTCCTGATTTATTTTGCAGATGGCAGATCCCTTTCTGCTGAGGGGAGAGGTGTTGCAATAGTGCATTGTAAGCTACAAGATGGACAGTGTGTGGCTGTTACGATTAAGGATGCATTATTTGTGCCATCATTGGAGAATAACTTAATCTCTGTGAAATATGGAGTTGAAAAAGGATGCAGAGTTGAATTCAAAGGAAAGCATTGTTATATTACAAATGGAAATGGTTGATTAATCCATTTGTGGATCGCTGCCACTCCTTCCTTTCACAGGGGTGATGGACTTATTTGGATGAGGCCAGGCGCCTTATGGATCCTGATGGTTTTCAGAGGGTGCTTGGGGAGTTTCCCAGCAATCTGGTAGACAACTCGCCAGTGCTACTCATTGAGGCCTGGAATGTCGGGGCTATGAGGGCACTTGACCAGATTGCTCCTAAGCAGCCTCTTAGGGCTTGTGGATTTCGACTTCCTTGGTTCTCTAAGGAACTTCGAGAGATGAAGCAAGCCAAAAGACACCTAGAGTGCTGCTGGAGGAATACTAAGACAGAAGCTGATTGAGCACGGTTGCTTGCCCCTATTCAGGAGTATACAGTGGCGATAAGGATGGCAAAATCTCCGTGCTTATTGCATCAGCAGATTTCCAGTGGTCCAGTGGTCCTTTTCCGAATCACCCGCTCTCTGCTGAGAAGGGATGGTTCTGGTGATCTTCCATCTGGCCACTTTGACATGGTTGCCAGGTTTTTTGCTGATAAAGTTGCTCACCTTCAGTCAGAGTTGGACTCCAATTGTTCAGTATCCATTGAGGTAATAGAGGCTGGGTCTTGGGATACTATCTGGGCTACCTTTGAGCTTGTTGAAGCTGATGACGTGGACAGGATTCTCACCAACCCGGCTAGAGAAAACAGCAACCTCTAGCCTGGACCCTTAGCCCTCCGGGCTCATTAGGGCTGAGAGAGGGAATGTTCTTTCCTGGCTTCGGGAGACAGTTAATTCTTCAGGAGGGATTTGTTCCATCACCCCTGAAAGAGGCGGTGGTCTGCCCTCTCCTGAAGAAGCCTTCTCTCAACCCTGACAATCTGGATAACTATTGTCCGATCTCCAATCTTCCTTTTTCTTGTTAAGATTCTGGAGAAGGTGGTTTGTCCTCACTTGATGAGAGTCCTGGAGGAAATAGATTTTTCTAGACCTTTGCCAATCGTGTTTCAGGCCTCAGTACAGCACTGAAATGGCATTGGTCACCCTTTTGGATGACCTTTATTGTAACCTTGATGTGGGAAGCGCATCTATCTTGGTTCTACTTGATCTCTCAGTGGCTTCCAATACCATTGACTATGCTATCCTTCTGGAACTCCTAAGTGGGCTGGGCCTTTGGGGCACTGTTTTTCAGTAGTTCCGGTCCTATCACATTGGGTGATTCCATTCAGTGTTGATTGCGGGTGAGTGTTGGACCTGGATGGGCCAAAACAAGCTCAGTCTTAATTCCTCCAAGACTGAGTTGCTCTTGTTCTTGTTCATCCACCGTCCCACCGGCTGCCTCAGCCCTCCCTTTACCGGCTGGCCCAGCACCACCTGCCCACTCCTGCTGGCAGCTGCATCTTCTCACCCGCCCGGCTGCACTTCCTCTTGCCCACCAGCCAGTGGACCCACTGCTTCCTCCCGCTGGCTGGCCACACTTCCTCCAGCTGGCCGGCCCACTGCTTCTTCCTGATGCAGCCACACTTTTTCTCACTGGATAGCTGGCGGGCCCACCACCTCTTCCAGCCACCGCCTCCTCCCGCTGGCCAGCTCTCGCTTTCTCCTCCCTCCCCGTCGCTAACCCCCCGGCAGCTGCTTGCAAACTCTCACAAGAGCTGCTACGCATGGGATTAGTGACGGGTACGTTTAAGAGAATTATATATAAAGAAGATTCAAAAAATCCTTTCTTTGATGTTCTCCTGTGACTATTTGCATAACAACATTGTCACTAATCTATGCAGCAAATCCACTAATCTTCATATTTGCTTAGTCTAAAGTTCCACCTGTTTCAGTTAAGAAGCAATATAAAAGTTCCCAAAACAGTAAACCAAAGTTATTTGTCTACTGGGGAGATGAGCCAAAGTATCTGTCTAAGGGGAGTAGGATGCAGGAAAGCAGCCAACAGGGAGGGGAACAGGCAGGACAGAAAGGAACACCTTCTTATTTAAAAATACAGCTCTTAGTGTATGGACAAACATAATGTTTAATGCTGGAATAACACTAGAAAGAAACTGAAAGAAACTGGAAATAAAAATCTGAGGGTAGCACCTTGATCCAGGCTGTAAGTGGTTCTAAATGCAGTGCCTTTATTCATTCATTCATTCATTCGGAATATTTTCACCTCACCCCTCAGGACCAAGCTGTTCTGGTACCCATGAAACATATGTGTCTTAAAGGTGGGGCTCAGAGCAAGGCTTGGGAAACTTGATGGGGGAACCTTGATGGGTCCCCTCTTCTGAGCAAAGCTCCCCCCCCCACAATAAAGGTGTTCAGATTGCTATAGTCATGTCAAGACTAGCCTCTAACCCTTTTCAGGTGTTATGAGCACTGGCAGGGCAAAGGCAGGGAGGAAGTCCCATTGTCCCGCTGTCAGTCACACCCTCCCACCCAACAAACATGCTTATGGTGTTGTTTGTCCAAAGGGCAAGGTGCTGTAAGCATGTTCAATAGCAATTCTTTGAGCTGCCACCTCAATCAATCGAGGTGGCAGCTCATGGAATTGCTGTTGAACATGCTTATGGTGCCTCATCCTTCAGACAAACAGCACCATAAGCTTGTTTGGCGGGTGTGAGGGGTTGATTGACAGTGGCCTGATAGGACTTCCTTTCCACTTTTGCACTCATTTGTGTGAGTTCCCTCAGCAGTCATATAACATCTGAAGAGGACTATTGCCAAGACAAAAAATCAGGCCCGTCTGAAAATATAATTAGGCCTGATAGGAACAGGAAATGGGTTACCTCAGAGACAGGAAGGAAAATACCCCTTTTGTCCCATAAGGCTCTTGGAAGCTTACAGTTATAAAAAGCAGATATTATATCAGCCAAGAACTAACTACCTGCTCCCAAAGGTTTCTGCCTGTTTGAAAAGATCATCGGAGGGGGCTCTGCTCCACGAGCCAACAGTTAGAGAGGCTTAGTGCAGGACAGGGTCTTCTCAGTCATTGCCCCCAGGATTTGGAAGGCTCTCCTGCCTGGCGTGGCTCTTCATCCAGGCTTTTAAATGAAAGTATTGTTTTTACTGCTGCTGCTTTGCATTTTGTATATTACTGTTTTGTATAGATTTTTAAACTCTTAATTAGAGATGATATATTTATATTTATACTTAATAATGACTTCTGGTTTCACAAATTTATTATTTATTTAGTACATTTATATACTGCCACATACAAAAAAGTCCCTGGGCAGTTCACAATATAAAACCAATTAAAACATTAACATAATTAAAATAATTTAAAATACAACTCTAAAACCAAAGCTTTAAAACTATTAACTAGAAGCCTGGCTAAACAGGTATGTTTTTAGGTCCTTCTTTAAAATATTCAGAGAAGGGGAAACTCTAATTTCATTAGGAAGCACATTCCAGAGTCCTGGGACAACCATAGAAAAGGCCCGGTTTCGTGTCACCATCAACTGAGCCTGTAGCATAACACAACCAGACCTCCCCAGATGATCTTAACAAGCGGTGGGGTTGATAAAGAAAAAGGCGCTCTCTTAAATACCTCAGACCCAAGCCATTTAGGGCTTTATAGGTAACTAGTATGTTTAAGCCCGTTATAATAACGGGCGCTAGCTTTTTTCTTTTTTTTTTAACCTGTCTGTCTGTTTCTTTCTCTGTGTGTCTCTTCCTCTTTTTCTCTTTGTTTTTGTTTTCCTGCACCTTTTTTCCCCCCTCTTCCCTCTCCCTTGTTTCGGTTTTTTGTTGTTGTTTTTTGCTCTTCCTTCTCCCTTGTTTCGTGGTCCCGCTGCCCCCAATCCAGCCTGCAGCAGTCCGGCGAAGTAAAAGCATATTTTGCAAAGAAGAAAAAAGGAGCTTGCGAACAGAGCTCCTCTCTGTGCTAAGCCACTACCCAAACTGCCACTATGGACGCAAAGGATGCAATAGGCGTCCTTTGCGCCCAAAGCACCAGTTCGGGAAGAGGCTTGGCACAGAGAGGAGCTCTGTTCGCGAGCTCCTTTTTTCTTCTTTGCAAAATATGCTTTTACTTCGCCCGACTGTTGCGGGCTGGATCGGGTAAGAAGGGCTCGGGCAGCTGGGAGGGCGGTCGTCGGCTGTGGCAGCGGCTGCGGAGGCATTATCATGGGCCATTTTGGCCCTTAATAATTTGCGGGGGGGGTGCGGGGAAGGAGAATTCGGGCAGCTGGGAGGGCGGGAGAGCGGTCGGCAGGTAACATGTGGGGCAAGGGCAAAGGCAATTTTGGGGCCGGGCAAGGGCCCCAAGGTCTCCCAGCCGCCCGTCCTTGTTGGCACAACCAGGCCTCGGCGGCGGCTCTGCCGCCACCTCGGCCAGGCTTCACCGGCTTCTTCACGGAGGCCGCTCCTGGTCGCCCAACATGGCCGCCTGTTCCCTTTTTTTGTTTCTGACTTGGCCGTTGTGCGTATGCGCTCTGCGCATGCGCAGAACAGCCGAGGGAGGCATGGACAGACACTTGGTTGTCCACAGACGGACACCAAGCCTTTTATTAGAGAGGATAACCAGCACTTTGTATTTCACCTGGAAACTTATTGGCAGCCAGTGTAATTCTTTTTAAATGGGTTTACACCATTTCGGCAGCCCCGGAGACCAACCTGGCTGCTGCATTCTGTACTAACTGCAGTTTCCAAAGCTACATACAAAGGAAGCCCAATGTACAGCACATTGCAGTAGTCGAGTCTGGGTGTTACCAGTATATGCCCCACTGTTTTAAGGTCATGATGGTAATGGCATGAGTTATTGAAGGTAATGGCATGAGATTTTGCATTGAGTTGGCATTGATTTTTGCATTGAGGCGTGTTCACACATGTTGGCTCTCAGAGCGTGGGAGCTATAGGACAATCACAGGCAGGCAGCAATCTTTCTGAAGCCTGTGGCTCCACATAGAGGCTGTACACACAGTCACCAGACTCAAGGACTATAAGACTGGAGATTCGAACTTGGGGAGAAACATTGAACTTCCTCCTATTCAAATTCCTACATGGCAGCCTCACAGAAAGAGTTTGCAATGCTGCTCTGAATAGAGCCCTGAAGGATTATTAAAATAATCCATCTTAATTAGACTGAAAACCATGACTGGCCTAACATAATAATGCTTCACTTACCATTTATTGAGTAAAGTCTGCATACTAACTTCACATATGCCATTCATTCCTCAAACAGCATTTTTCTTCTCTATTTCTCTCAACAGTATTGCTGGATTCTTTTGTGATTGGAAAGCAGTTTTCAAAATGAAATGATGGCACTTCTGTCCTGTTTAAATCACAGTTCTAGTGACTGGGATTGAACTTTTGGGGTGTGCAAGATTTTTTTTTAACCCTCACATAGTTATTCAATTTATTTTTGCTATTTTAAAAAAATCATTCATTTAGTTCATTAACATCAAATTCATTTTTGTTACTCTCATATGTTTTTGTTTCCCATTGCTTTCCATGGAGAACCCAGCTGCTGTTGTGCTGTCTGTAACTTCTTCCATCCAAATAGCATGAAATTTTCAGGTGGTCAGCTACCCCTTCCAAGCAAGCAGACCTGCCAAATTTCAGACAGATACAGGAAATGATCCATATTTTAGAGGCAATTAAAAACAGTACAGACAGCATAATTACAGTCTAAACTTAATGAAATGAGGAAAGTATCGAAAGTCACAGAGATATCCAAAAGGATCAGCAGAATCACATACCTCTGTTGATAGCCAGTTGGAGATCATCCATCAAGCCGGCCAAGGCTGTATCAACCCTGCAGCCCACACAAAAGCCAGTTTGAAATGGATCCAGATAATGTGCATCATCCAAAACTGCCAGAAGCTAAGAGGCCACCACCCACTCAATTTTTTTGCCCAACCATGGGAGATTAGAAACAGGTCTGTAATTAGTTAACTCCGAGGGATCCAGTGTAGTTTTTTTTTAGAAGTGGTCTAATAATCGCCTCCTTAAGACAAGAAGGCATCCTACCTTCCCTCACAGAAGCATTTATAATATTTAACAGACCCTCTCTGACAATATAATTATCAGATAAGATAAGCCAAGTTGGGCAAAGGTCAAGAAAACAGGTTGTAGGGCGCACAGTCCAAAGCAGTTAGTCCACTTCCTCAGGAGTCACAAACTGAAATGATCCAATCTAATCCCTTAAGAGTTGTTGCTGGACACCTCCACAGTAGACTCTGCAGTAACTGTGGAATCCAGATTGGCCTGAATATGAGAGATTTTATTCGCAAAAAAATCATTAAAAAGTAGGAATGTTTGAATCGATTTGGGTACAAAATGATTCGTACCCAAATCTACTTGTTTCGGGCAATTTGTGGACATAACAAATCTCCTCTGTGCTAGCTGGCCAGATTCGGGTCCAAAACAAGTCACCCAGGTTTTGGACCTGAAAAATTTGTAGATTCAGACCTTCATTTTGCAGCGATCTCTCCATTTTGTGTCAGTAATTTTTTAAAAAAATAAAATAAAAAATCCCACCCTCCTAAGCTTCAGATTGGTGACTAAAATGTGTAACAATTGGCTGGTGATTCCCACCGCCCTGGTTCCAGAATGGCTCATTTCCAGTCGATGCTTGTGTTGCCAGGGGTGACTGACCCTGCATTAGCTAGGGGAAGGGTCAAAGAAGGGACAAAGGTGGGGAGAGTTCAAAGGAGGGATTTTCAAATGTACTTAAGAAGGCAGTCAGCCACCGTTCTGCCTTTCTGCCTCATGGGAGAAGATAGAGAGCCAGAGGAGCTTTGCTTTGCCTTGTATGCCTGCTTTCTGGAGTGGATTCTCTGCTTTTTGTTTCTGCTTTCCTGACTGAGGAAAAGAGAATATAATTTTTTCCATCCCCTTCCTACTGCTGAGAGATCACTGCCTGCACCTGCTGTCTGTGTGAATTGATTTGGGTACAAAATGATTTGTACCCAAATCTACCTGTTTCAGGAGATTTGTGGACAAAACAAATCACCCCTGTGCTAGCTTGCCAGATTCGGACCCAAAACAAATGGGGGGTGATTCGATTCGGGTAACAATTGAATTGAAAAAATTGATTCATGCACATCCCTATTAAAAATGTCACAGTGATGGTTCCAAGTTTAAATTCAAGGGGGAGTAGTACATATTAGCCCCCTCACAACCCTAGACAACTCAGCAGGATGTGAATTTGCAGAAGCAATGCGGGCAGAAAGGAACTGCTTCTTTGCTGCCTGCACTGCCAGCGCATAGATCTTTAATTGTGCTCTGTGTTGCACCTGGTCAGACTTGCGCTGAGTCTCCCTCCACTTGCACTCTCTAGTCATCTACCTCGATGCTTCGGTTCCCATAGTTCATCCGAATACCACAGGGCTGTCTTTAAAGCAAGTTGGAGAGGACGCTTAGGTGCGATTGTGTCTACTGCTCTAGTGAATTCATTATTCCATGTTTGTACCAGAGCATCGACAGAATCATTAGCACAGCCAACCCTAAACACTTCCAATGCTTCTTGGAGTCCTATTGGATCCAATAATTTCCTCAGGCAGACCAATTTAATAGGTCCTTCACCCCTGCAGAGGTGGGTTGTGGCTGTAAGTTCTACCTTAACCAGATGGTGTTCCATCCATGACAATGGGAAGATGGTACCCACAGAACACCACCCTGATCAGGGCAAAAGCCCAAATTGAGCATGTGTCAGTCCAGAGACCAATTGGGATAGGCCCACAGTCATCATGGCCATTATGAATTCTTGAGCAGCTCCCGATAGCCCAGTCCCAAAATGAACATTGATGTCCCCCACCAACTACCTGGGCCACTACAATGCCAACTTAGCAACCAGATTCATCAGCTCAGTTAGGTACTCCACTGGGTAACGGGGTGATTGGTACACCAGCAGAAGTCTCAGTCTATCCCTGGTCCCTAGACGTAGGTACACACATTCAATATAGGCCAAATTACTGAATTTCCTTCCCCTATAATGGCCTGCTGGCCTACCAACACCATATCTTCGTCGATTCCCCACCACCACTGATATATGATGCCCCATGGCCATCCCCCTATGTTCAACCCAAGACACATACCTGTACCAGTTCTAACTAAGTACTAGGCAACAATGAAGTGAGCAGGAGTCTTCCTTCCAGCAGTCCAGAAGCAATACGTCAACTGCAGCCCTCATTCCCACCCCCCGGTGGCCACCACCAAAGTCCAGCCCTCTTTGGCAGCTGGTTTTAGTGGCCGCCTGTAAGGGCTGCACATCTGGCTGCTGCCCACCCTAATAAAAGCCAGGAGACCAGAAGCCCAATGGGTGTGGCTCTCACCCCCACTAATCAAACAGCTTGGCCCAGGTGCAGAATATCAGAACACAATTAGAGTGAGCTCAGTCCCAGATAGCAAACAGGCTGCAAAGAGGAGGAACAGAGCACAGAAAAGCCTCAGCTAGACCCTTTTCCCCACCCAGAAGGAGAGCAGAGTGTAGAAGCCATATAAAAACTCCTTACCCCGCAGTGTGTCTTCCAGTTACTGTTCTTCAAATGAATAAAGAATACACTGAATGAATATCTGACCTCTTGGAACACATTTGTGCTTCAAGCATTCATTTATTTACTAGTAATGAATTTTTAAAATGAAACAAATGCACCTCATTAATTACAGAATAGATGCATACCCCTATAGGACTCAGCTCTGAAGGGGGCAAGCAGAAAAAGAGCCAGTCACTGCCCATATAAGGTAATCACCTAGGTACTCTCTGCTTCAGCCCTGTAGATCTTTGCAAGGCCCTGATATCATCCATAACATGGGACAATTTGCCTGGGGAAAAAAGAGATCCTGCTCCATCTCAACACAAGACCACATTTATAGCACCTCAAAGGAATGATCAGATCTGGGGAATAGGAAGATGAGGCATCAGGCCCCAGTTAGATCTGGCAGTCAGCTGGAAACTTTGCTAAAGCCCTGGGAACATCTTTCAAGGCATAGGCTTCATTCATAACAGGGAGATCTGCCTGGGGGCAGGTACACAGGATGGATGTCCAGTATATGCAGCCTTGAAAACATGGGAGACTTGGGGTCAAGTAGAGGTTGTTTACCAGCTTCCAAGCCTTGTGCCCACAGCTGCTTTCCTGTTTATTTTTTGAAAAATTATAACCATCAACTTCCACAACCCAAAGCAAGATTTAATCAGCAATACATTTTCCCCTGCCCTCTAGGCATTTGGGGGCACCTCCGCTCCTCATATAAAAGTAAAATATCTATTTACCAGGAGTAGCATTTTTCACAGATCGGTATTTTAGCTTATAAGTAGGCACTGAGGTTTAAAATCATAGCCTTCTAGCAAATGCACATGTGCATCGCTAGCCTCTCCATTTCCAAAGATTTTTCCTTGCTCCAGAAGCACTCTTTGGCCCTCAGAAACAGGTTGCTGGAGACTGCACACTCCTCAGGGATATGTTTCCACTGTTAAAAGCACTTCCAGAGCAAGGGGAATTTGACAAAAATTGCCATGCTCTTGCACAAGAGTGCCCACACTTTAGAGGCGGAGAGGCTAGTGCTGCATGGGTGCTTTTGGTAGAAGTACATGCTCAACATTAGTCTGCACAAAGGCCACTATTTTTGAATCTGGCTAATGGCAGGTTGCAAAAAGTTGCCCACTTCCCCTAGGGGCATGAACCAATAAATATTTTATAAGACAGTAAGAAACAGAGCCTGACTGGTGAAAAACCAATTGGAGAAGTGGATGCTAATAAAAGGTTTCCATTTCTCAAGCTAATGAAAGATTACTTGAACCTGAACATTTAACCCTTATGGAGGCCAGGACAGGGGAAGTTTCTCTTTGCCACTTCTCCCAGGTAGACTGGAACAGTAATTTGAGAAATCTCTTAGAGAAATTCAGAACACTTAACAGAGTCTAGGCAGTGGATGGGAAAGGGAGATTTTATAGTATAAATGACAGAAAAAGAAACAGGACACACTAACCTGTGTGACTCCTCAAAATTGAGTTTCTTACTTTTAAAAAAGAAGCTACTTGTGTCAAGCTGGCCAATATAAGCACATTTCATCAACGTTTCTGAAGGGTGATATGAAAGAGATTCCTTTAGATTTGCTCTTCAGTGGGATCTGAGATTGGAATCAAATGGGATGTGATATAAAATATCTTTGGATAGAATGTGTGCTTACAAAGTGCTTCCTCCTTACACATATAGAACTGCTGCCAGTTTTCCCTTCTGGCAGCAGCTTTTCACTTCTAAAGGAATGCTGCTTGAAATGGTCCCCTGACTTTAGGGATAACTTTTCAAGGGATCTGAGGCTACCACTGGAAAGAGAAGAATGGCTCTTTAGAACTTAATGTAATGTAATGTAAATAATAAACAGACTCCAGGTTCAGACGTAATAGGGAACTGGAGGCAGAGTAGCCAGAGGTCACCAAACCTGAACGTCTGAATGCAGGAAACTGCAGATCAGGCCTTAAATCAACCCGAGGGTTCACTCACCAAACTCCAATTTGAACCCTCAGTTTGTAGTAAGCTTTGCTGCTCAGGCCTCCAGTTTACAGCTGCCCCCATTATAATAACAGAGACAGCCTTCCCCAGGATCAGAGTTCAGGGGAGGAAGCTCCTCCCTTTCTCTATCTCAATTGGCTGCCATGGCTGTCCATCAATCAAAGAAGGAAGCCAGTTCCCCTTCCTTTCTGCAGTCTTGCCATCAAGTTAAGGTTGGTTTTGAAGCCACTATGTACCACTTCAGTGTTGGAAGTTTGTGCTGTCTCTTGTCTCAGACAGTGGAGGACAGACTAGTAAGTCAGAGGGCTAGAGAGTCAAGATATTGGTCATCCCTTCTCCACTGCTCTGATACTATCCCTTTGAAATGTAGATTGCTAATCTCAGGGATTAACTTCCTTCCCCTCTCTCTTCCCTACCTGCCCTTCTACCTTGCAACATGGCAAGCCTCTCTCCCTGCACCATGTGTGCAGAGAAGATGCAGAATCCGTCTGCATCTAGCTAGACAGATAGATTAGAGATCCTAACTCCTCACTTTCCTGTCTAGAATGGAGTTCCTTAATAAATGCCTTATATATTGATTTGAAACTATGAATTGGCTCCAAGTTACTTTACTCTCAGCATACACACATGCCTAACTAAATTCCGCTGTGTTGTGCCTCTGTGCACTCTGCTATAATGAGAAAGGGATTCTCTCACCACAGAAAATTTCCAACAAGATCATCAGGAGATTTGGAGCAGGGTGTTGATGAAACTCAAATCTATTTCTCCATGACATCATCATCAGGAAATGGCATAACCCCCCTAAATGCCTACCTAAAGGCAATAATGGACTGGATAAGAGATAATAAATTGAAGCTGAATCCAAGCAAGGCGAAGATACTCATGTTAAGGGGTCATACTTTGAGGGGTGTGATAGATCTTCATGTTCTGGATGGGGTTCCACTCCCCCTGAAGGAACAGGTATGTAGCTTGGGAGTACTTCTGGACCAAGACCGCACTCTGGTTTCTCAGGTTGAGGCTGTGGCCAGGAGCACTTTTTATCAAATTCAGTTCCTTGAAGATAATGATCTCAAAACTGTGGTGCACTATCTGATATCCTCTAGGCTTGACTACTACAATGCCGTCTATGTAGGGCTGCCTTTGTATGTAGTTTGGAAATGTCAGTCGGTTCAAAATGCTGTGGCTAGATTGTCTCCGGGGTGTTTCAGAGAGGCCATATTATGCCTGTTTTAAAGCAATTGCATTGGCTACGAATAGGTTTCTGGGCAAAATACAATGTGCTGGTAATTACCTTTGAAGCTCTAAATGGCATAGAACTGGGTTACCTGGGAGAAAGCCTTCTTCTGCATGATCCGCAGGATCATTGAGAGAGGTCCGTCTCCATATACTGCCAGCTCATTAGGCAGTGACTCAGGAGTGGGCCTTCTCTGTAGTCACTCCTGGACTGTAGAATGCATTCCTTATAGACATTCATGGTTTAACATCTTTACCAACCTTCAAAAGAGCCCTTAAGCCAGCCATTTTTTAAGCCAGGCTTTTAGTAATCTCTGTATGTTTTGAATTTTTTAATTGCCATTTTAACAGTTTGTTTTATTTTGTTTTTATTGTATTTATTTTTGTGAACTGCCTAGAACCTTTGGAGGCAAGGGGCAGATAGATAGATAGCCAGACAGTCTTGGTGTGCTGGTTATCACTTGTTAACTATATTTAAAGTGTTTGTGTGTGTATGTGTGTTCTAAATGTAAGAACGGAATCAATCCTGTCTCACTCCAAGTACATTCAGAGTCTGATTCAAACATTATTTGCAGTGGTTGAGGACATTCTTTAATGATATGCTTAATTAGAAAGGGGGAATGTCTCTCATATGAATTGTTTCAGGAAATTATCACAATCTGACCTGGTAGTACATCTCTTGCCAAATAATAAACTGGACCACTTGTTCTAATACAGATGCTCCAATTAACAGGCAATCGGTTTTAATATCTTAAAGAGACTTAATTTTAGCATTTTTCTTGCCTCATTGATGTTCAAAAAAAGATGCCCAGACTATGGTAAAGCTTAAATGTACAGCAACATTTCCCAAGAGTAAAGCTTAATTAAGTCAATTACTCTTCTCCTTCAGTCCTACAGAAGAAAAGGTTAAGGTAAATTTAAACAGGCCACCTTGATCCCCACATTATTCACTGAGTCATTGACATATGGAAGTCATGGCAATCTGTGCCCTTAAATACAGCCTGGGTATTATCCACATCTTGGCCTGACTGTTCTGAAATCAGATGAATTACTTCAGCATCAGTGAGACTGTAATTACATCTACCTATGTGTTTTGATCTGTAATTCAACAGGGCATGGATTTACAATAGAAGTCCCAAGTAATCTACATCTGGAGTCACAAATCAAGAAGCATTTCCAGTGATTAACTGCTTCTATAACACTTTTAAAGGACAAAAGTGTTTTGAGGAAGCCCTAGCTCAGTGGTAGCTGATAAGGCATAAGCACCTGTTTTATGTGTAGAAGGTCTCGGTTCAAAACTTTCAGTCGCTAGCTTCTCCACTGTAGAAAACAGCAGGGAGAATCTCGGGTAACAAGACTGGGAAAGACTTCTACTTGAGACCTTAGAGAATTACTCAGTCAGTTTAGAGAGCATAGTACTGAGCTAGAAACAGGGGCAGTCCAAGACATTTTGCTGCCTAAGGCTAAGAACAGTATGAGCCTCTCCCACCATCTGAGGGTGGGTGGTCAACGGTCTCAAACCATTCGGGCAAGGCAGTGGTGTCAGCATGCAAGTGGACTATGCCACCAGGCCAGGCAGTAGTGGCAGGGGTGTTCCTACCTCACATGGGTGGGGAGGGGGCTGGAAGAAGGAAAGGATGAGATGTGTCCCAGCAGGGCAAGAAGGAGAAAATGAACAGCATACCCCAGTGGGGTGAAGAAGGGCAGTGGCAGCAGGTGGCAGGGGCCTTGCTTTTTAATTTTGGAGGCAGTGTTTTTAATTTATTCATAAATTATCTAGAACAGCAGTTCCCAGATTTTTCCTTTATGCAGACCACTACACTGTCATCAAAAGCTTCTGCAGACCACCACGTAAGCAAGCCATTTAAAACATTTTTTATACAGCCGATGGCTAAAAGGAGTTGCACTTATATCAAGGGGTATTAAAAATGCAGCTATTTCTAATAATTTATTATGCTCACTCACAAACCTATTGCACAGTACATTTACGTGCATAATCTACCTGGATTATATTATTACCTTATCTTTCTTCTTTCACAGATCACTTGCAGTACCTTTGTGGACCACCAGTGGTCCAAGGATCACAAGTTGAGAACCACTGATCTAGAAGTTGGAGTAAGCAGCGAGGTGGCCAAGTCTGCAGGTGACATCTCCAAACTGGGGAGGTGGGCAACAAAATGACAAATGTAATTCAATGTAAGTGTAACCTGATGCACAGTGGGGCACCCCCCCCCCAAACTACACATATACATTGATGGGGATTAAGCTGTCGGCGACTGACCAGGAGAGGGGTCATGGTGGACAGCCTGTTGAAAGTGTCAACAGTGTGTGGCAGCTGTGGAAAAGGCAAAGTCCACACTCAGAATCATTAGGAAAGGGGTTGAAAATAAAACTGCTAATATCATAATGCCCTTATACAAATCTATGGTACAGACACATTTGGAATCCTGTATATAGTTCTGGTCACCATATCCATATCTCAAAAGGGACATTATAGAATTGGAAAAGGTGCAGAAAATGGCAACCAATATGATCAGGGGCCTAGAGCACCTTCCTTATGAGGTAAGGCTACAACGCCTGGGCCTTTTTAGCTTATTAAAAAAAGATGACTAAGGGGAGACATGATAAAGGTCTGTAAAATTATGCATGGTGAGAGAGAAATCTTTCTCCCTCTCACATAACACTAGAACCAGAGATCATCCAATGGAATTTATTGCCAGGAAATTTAGGACCGACAAAAGGAAGTATTTTTTCACACAACACATAATTAGCCTATAGAATTCTTTGCCACAGGATGTGATGACAGCCACCAGCCTGGGTGGCTTTAAGAGGGACTTAAACAAATTCATGGAGGATAAGTCTATCAATGTGTACTAGTCTGAGGGCTATAGGCCACCTCCAGGCTCAGAGGCAAGATGTCTCTGAATACCAATTGCAGAGGGAGAAAAAGCAGAAGAGAGAACACACCTTCATTTCTTGCCTGCAGGCTTCTCAGAGGCAAGAGTTTGGCCACTATGTGAAACAGGTTTCTGGACTAGATGGGCCTTGGGTCTGATCCAGTAGAACTGTTCTTTGGTCCTTATGTGCCTGGGCTTATCACCCTATGAACTGCTCCTCACACCTGTGCCTGAGGCCCAGGGCTGTCCTTAGGGCAGGGTGACCAGGGCAATTGCCCCAAGCCCTGTGCTAGCACAGGCCCCTCTCTTGGCACACTGCAGTGCAGCCTGCCCTCCTTTCTCCCCCGGTCCCAGGCACTTATCTTTCCTTGCAGTGGATCTTTTGTGTCTGTGTGCAACTTGAAAGACTCCCTGGCAAGCTGCTAGAGTTCCTTCTCTCAGCTGTTCAGCGGGTGGGTGGGGCTTCCAGAGCAGCCTCCATGCAGGTCTCACTGAAGCCTGAAACTGAGGAAGGAAGCAGGCAGAGAGAGAGAGAGAGAGAGAGTGAGTGTATATCCAGCACCAGAGCTCTCTGCAGACCCTCTACCCAGCCCAGCCTTAGTAATGGAGGTATGATGTGTTTTCTTTTTTGTGGTTATCCCACCCCGTTGAATATTTAGGGACTGGCTTGCCATAGAGCTTTGGTATTGAGCAGAGATGTAGGGCAGAGTGGGAGGAAAATGTATCTCGAAGGTGGTTGGACATGTCCAAACACCTCACTCACACTATTTACACTCTGTGTCATCAATCAGTATGATTCTGTAATGATATGAAATGTTAAGGAGGCCCCGCACATGCTGATTCGCCCCCAGCCCTGAACCCTGATAGGGACAACCCTGCTGAGGCCACCACGTCACCCTGTCAATGTGGAAGAGCTAGATGAACCAGTGGATTGGCTCAATATGAGGCAGCTCAGTCCTTGAATGTTTGCACACACCTTTTGAGACATGCAGACTCGGGGAAATGGGGTAGCTGTTTTAAATTCAGTTCTGTGACTGTTCCCTGACAAAGTAAACCAATTGTGTGAAACAGGTGCCACATGGCAAATCTTTTGCACTCCACCTTAAATCCATATTTAGGTGCAGATAATGGTGTATACCTCCCCCCGCCACAAAGTTACTTTACCCATGCACATTCACAACAATGATTGCATCATCATCTGGCTATAACAGCACAGACAGAAGTTTCCTTTCACCTTGCATCATACATAACACAGTCACAGTGTTTTGCAATGGAGTCAGTTGATGCATCCTGCTGCTAATCGTCCATCTATACCAGGGCTGCACAACTTTGGCCCTCCTGCAGATGCTGAACTACAGCTCCCCTAATGATGGGAGTTGTGGTCCAAAGCAGCTAGAGGGCCGAAGTTGTGTAGTCCTGATCTATACAGTAATTAAGTGTAAAGAAATCAAGTGATGAACCTGCCTGTGTGAAACACGTTTTAGTATATAAATGCAATGCAATTGCCATATGCTCCAGGATTTGTCTGCATTAACCATAAGAGGACAGCATTATAGATTGCTCTTGTCCATTAGCATTTTCTGAATTCATTCACAATCACTAGGACCTCTTCCAACTGCTGAAGTAGGTTCTGCCAACAAAAGTTCATTCTGCAATAAATGTGTTAATCTTTAAGATGCTATGAGACTTTTTCTTATTTTAAGAGTATTTGATTTCTTTCACATCTAGCAGATATTATTTGGGGCATTATAACAACAATGTGGTAACATCTTGTGCATTCCAAGCACAGACAGATTTATACACCTCTATGTACAATCTAATGCTTCCATTGCTTAGATGGATATATAATAAGAATAGCACAATGATATGACACAGTCACCAAATCCTCCCTCATCTTTCCCTAACAGCCCTTGAATATCCAAACTATGGAAGATCCACCAAAATAAGACAGTCATAAAAATGTATCTCTCTTGTCACAAATCCTACAGTTTAAGCAGCTATTAAAACCAATGATCCATGACTTGACTGCTCAGCTCTACTCCTGGAAGAATTATAGGGTGGGTGTGGAAAGGAGGGGAAGAAATAAAAAGATATTATTTGGGAAAGGAATGGAAACCAATTTCCTCTAGCATTCTTAATGACAGGTCAAGATCTCTAAACAATCTCCCTATCTCCCCCCATAGGGGATGTCAGCCATCAAAGGAATAATGAAGGCAAAAGCTTGTTTTGGAGAGAGAAATGGGAGGAGAAAGAATGAGCACACACATTATCAACAGCTCAGTGGGCATGTGGAAATGTGTCAGTCACTGTCAAGAGCAGGAGAGATTAAAAAGGAATGAAAGAAATCATTGCAAGATGGAAAAAAGGAGAAACAGTTATTGGTATATCTCACTGGCTGGAAAACTGCTGGACGTCCCTTCTCTACCACATCAAACTCACAATTGTTCTAGGTAAGTCTGCAGAGTTTTGTGTAAACTCCCAACTTGTATAAAATATGAAATGTCTCCACAGAGCCAAGGGGTGTGTACCGTCTGGAAAAACACAGACCATTCTGAATAACTAGATCCATCACCATAAAAAGTACTTCTAAATGGCTATTTTAGGGTAAAAAGGCTGGTAAAATATCTGACCAGTGGCTGAGGCTATTTGTAGCCATATTTTCTTCCTTAACTGAGAATTTTCACAGGTATAATAATACATTTATGCCAAGTCACACCTAAACATCCCTGTTCACTTCAGAATATATATGTCAACAACAACAAATATTGTATATTGACTAACACTTGTGTCAAACCAGACACACAAGCTAGAATTGTAACCCTATTGAATAGTTTGCAACCAAAATGTTGATTTTGGAGTAAAATGATATTGATGTAGCTCTATTAAGGGACTGTGTTCAACATCTTAGGTTCCTTGATGCAATGAAAATGTTTATATTGAATCCGATGTGGAAATTAAGTAGCCAGTCAGGGGTATACATAAACAGTTTAAACCTTTTCTAATATTAATGTATTCCTCACATGTATAGTCATGCTCCAAGGAGCTCATGGATGGCATACATGGATAGGGTTATCTCCTTTCACAGCAACCTTGGGAAGTAGCTTAGGCCAAAAGAGTGACTGGCCCAAGGTCACCCAGTGAGCTTTCTGACTTAAGCAGGTATTTGAACCCAGCTCTCCATAGCCCAACACTCCAGGCTTGGACTGGCCCACCGGGCAACAGGGCATATTCCCGGTGCGCCCCACTCACGAGGCACCCTTGCACCCCAACTCCCACCCTTAATTACCCATTCTGCTCAAAACCCGGCGTCCTCCCAATATACATTCTACCACCCTCTCAGTGCCTCCAGTCCGGCTCTGCAACATTACACCATATCACTGAAAGAACCCCTGAAGAGTTCAATTGTATAAATTTTTCAGGAAAGCTTTATAACTAATATCAAACAATTAATATTTTAAATTTGATCCTCATTGTTTTGCAGTGGGGATAATGTAATTTTCTGTAAATACCTGTGAAATATTCAGGAGGAAACAACTGTTCATCTCATGCACAGCAGTCCTATGTCTGTTGCTTCATTAATAAGTCCCATTGTGCTCAATGGGACTTTCTCCCAGAAAAGTGTGATTGTAGCCCTAAATTTTGCCCTCAAAACAATGTGGCTTTTTCTCTGAAGCCAAGATTTTCATTCATGCTTACAGGTTTTAATTTCACTCATCCTTTTGCCTGACAAGTCAAGAATGGATTATAAGTGATGGATGGGGATGAAGGAATGCAGTGACCCCCAACCGACAGACGGTGTGAGAACTAAAAACAAGATAGCAGAGTTTTGGTATATTGGCACATTTTGCTTGAAAAGCAAATAGAAGACCTTTGAGCTGACTGCATTCAGGAAGCCTGACAGCTGAGATAATTAAACAGACTATAGGAAAGAGTTGGGGGATGATATAACTGTGTGAGGAAGGAGTCACGACTTTTCTACATTTATGTGGGGTTTGGGATGGAAAAGGAAGTTGTTATTTAAAGAAATGCAAGTATTCGGCAGTCAGGATAATTGGATGGGTTTATGGTTGAAAGCAACTTGCTCTCTTATTCCATGAGCATATATTTATTGTAATGGTTGTGTGTGATACATCACAGCAAACAACGTAAAGTTAGTCCCAGTTCATCCATTCAGCCAGAGTTGGTGCTGAAATAGTAGTCAGTGGAAGAGTGCAGGTTCTTTCCCCTGCAAATCACCTCTGATATGAACTCAGTCCCCATCCCTATAGCACAGAAGTCTAGTTCACATACTTTCTCCCTATCAAAAAATAAAAAAGGCAAGGGGAGAATCAGGCATACTGGGCCTCTGGCATTCACATGGCGGCCCTGGCATTCACATGGAGGCCCTGGTTCACACAAAACAATCTGGTGACATACAGATCACATTACCGCCATACTTTTATGTGGGGCTGTTTTTGAAGACCATTCAGAAACATCAACTGGTTCAGAATACAGCAGCTAGGTCTTCAAGTCTGAGCACATCTTGCCAGTATTAGAAGATCTTCGTTAGCTTCTGGTTTGATTCAGGTACTATTCAAAGCACTAGTTTTAATTTTTAAAGCTCTAAATGGCTTGGGACCATAACATCTAATGGACCATATGAATTCTATAGCCATACTTCAAGATCATCTGCTTGAACTGGGGATAGGGCCATATTATTCATTTGGTGCCAACTTTTATGTGCCATTAAAAACTGCTGGTTATTTGGGACACTAAATCATTAACTCCTTTAGTTCTCATAGTTACTTATATCTGGGGCTTTAGATAGCTTAGTTAGATGCTATTGTTGTTGATCTGATTGTTGTGAGCTGTCTTGAAAGTTCTGGGGGTGGAGCATCTGCTTTGCATGTAGATGGTCCCAAGTTCAGTCCCCAACATCTCCAGATAAGGCTGGGAAAGATGCCTGTCTGAAGCCCTGGAGAAGCCCTTCCAGTCAATATAGACAGTCCTGAGCTGGATGGACCAGTGGTCTGGGTCAGGATAAGGTAGCTTCATATACTCAAATGTTAGAAAGAATGAAAAATGTTATGAATTAAATAAAATCTTTATGGATTTTGTTCCTTTAAATACGGACCACCCTATTGCATTGTTGCCCTTTGGTGAAGGTATGCATGCACCAGTGATTTAACTGGAGACCAGCAGTGCTAGCATTGGAAGAAAAAATGTTGTGTGCTCCAAAATACTAGTTCCATGCCTTCCCTTGATGGTGCCCTGTAGATGATTATGCCATAGGATTGTGTAATCTGGATCCTTTGACCTCAGAATCTATAGCAGGGGTATGCAGATTTCAGGTTTGCAGGATCTACTTTGCTTTTTAAGGTCCACCAACCAGAGCCAAGGGTAAAATAGTGGTAGGAGGCAGAGATGCACTTAGAATTAAGAAACAAGGTGCATCAGAGCACATGTTCAACTCATGGAGTTATTTTCAGTATCACAAGTGAGCTCACAGGGGCTTGGGGGCCACCAATCACCATGGGTTCTCCTGCACCTCCCTGGTAAGGTGTTGTTTTTAAAAACATATGATACAATGTAATTCCTTTAGTTCCAGTAGCAGCCAATGAAGTGGAGTGGGGAGATGAACCTACTGATTAGATGCCATCATACCACACACTTTTCTACTAAACATTACAAAGGAAAAGTGGAAGAAGATGCAAGTCAGCAGCACAACCCATATGCCTCCCCACCCCATAATTTTATTTATTTATTTATTTATTTATTTATTTATTTATTGTTCAATTTTTATATCACCTTTCATAAGACATCCCAAGGCGGTTTACACAAATTAAAATACAATAAAACTCCAAAAAAAACCACATTAAAATCAGTTAAACAGTAACAAGCACAACAACAACACCCAACAGAACATAAAAAAGACAAACAGAAGCAGGAAAGCTGAGAGACCCGGCAGCCCCTGAGGTGTAAAAGTCTGAACAAATAACAAGTTCTTCAGTTGTTTTTTAAAAGCAGCCACAGATGTCAAAGAGCCGACATTCACTGGGAGAGCATAATGTCTAGCTGGGCCTCCATGACGGTACACCTAATTATAGGTATATTTTTCTGTATTCCTTTCAATGTTCTCTATTTTTCAACGATAGAATATGAGTTCATATTGCAAAAAACTGGAGAGCAACTGTACCTGTTCCTGGGAGAAGCTTAAGACAGCAGAGCTGCTTCCCTGTGGTGTGGTCCCATGCTGATCCGGTAACGTTTGTAGAGAAGAACCATATGAGCTGGCCAGATGCAGTTGTTTTATAACTAAATAACTGTTACAAATGGGCCAGCAGGCAAACCAAAAAGGTGAATGTTTGGTATGTGACAAAACTATTGCTATAGTTACAATGAAGTATAAAAGCAACTATAACAAATGCTTTAAAAACACACTGAAGCTATTCTCACGCGCGAGCAAAACTGAGCTAAGGAAGCCCAGGGTTCGAGGGCGAGCTGAGTGGCTCCATGGAGGCAAGCCCGCCTACGTAGCCATCCCCTTAAACGAGGTTAACGGAGCAAGCGTTTCATTAACCTCATTAAATTGATCATGTTAAGATCCCCCCCCACAGCAGGCACACTCGGGGGGGGGGTGTCCCAGAAATGCACCGTGCACTCGCACAGTGCATTACTGGGTCTACAGGGGGTGCCGCACAGCGGTACTTCCCTGCGCCTGACCCCTGGAGCTGTCGGGCAAGCCACGGCCAGGATCATCCGCAGGAAGGTAAACGCTTTCAGGCTTCCTCCCCACAAAGGAGGGTAGCCCTTCCCACTTGGTTGGGGGAAGAGCTTCACTGCATTTTTGCAATTGACTTCACAATCCTATGCATGTTTACTTAGAAATAAGTTTCAATTACTGATATCCAGACTAATTTACTCAGTAGTGCTACTCGAGTTACTGTAAAGGACTGCTTAATTTCAGTAGCATTTCCATCAAGTAATTTAGTTAGGATGTCACCCATTTTCTTCAGTGGTGCTTATTATTCCCTACTGTTACATATGTTTAGGATTTCAGCCTTACAGTCCAATCCTTTGCATGTTTACTCAGAAGTAGGTCACTGAGTTCAATGGGTCCAAACTGAATATATCCAAGGCCAGGGCCAATCAGGGACCGGGAGATGGGGCGGAGAAGAGCCATTTGGCTTGGACCTCAAGCTCAAAAGGAGCCTCAAATTTCTTAATTTTATGGCATTTGATATGTTTTACATTTTGTTTTTTGCACATCCCTATCAGACCAAAAATGTGACACACACTCTCAGTTGCATTGAGTATTTTTGTCAGTTTGCCTACATCAGTGGCTTCAGGTGAATGCACCTTCAACATGCTGAAGCAGGTAAAAACTATCGGCATTCAACTGTGGGACAGGAACATTTGAATGGTCTCATCATGCTTAATATTAACTGTGACATTGCACAAAAGTTAGATTTTCCCTCAGTAATTAGTGCCTTTGCTCAGAAAAAAGCCTAGAAAAGTGTTTGTTAAAAAATAGGTGAACAAATTTTTAAAAGGCTAGAAAAGCATTTGTTAAGAAATATTGAAATGATGTCTCACCCTTTTTTGCTGCCCCCCCCAATAATTAATAAAAGGGTTGTCATCTTTTATTTTTATTACAGCTGAGGGCCTCAAAAGCTGGAATCTTCTCTGGACCTCTGAGAGGGCCTGTCCAAGACCAGAACTTAGCTGTGTGTACTATGGAACCTTGCTGTAAATACTGTCCTCTCCCAACTACTATTGCCTCCCCCTTCGGAGTCCTGAAGAAACACCCCAGGCTATCTGCATTTCATTGTCCAGTGGACTGTATTACATTATTTTACCATGAAAACCTGAAAACTTCCTCTTTCCTTTCTCTTGAAAACTTCAGCCGGGGTGGAGGGAAGGGAGAGCCTCCTGGCCATACCAACTGAAGGTGATGATAAATAATTGACAACAGATCACAAAACCAGGAATGTCACCAGTCCCTGTCAAGCCAGAGACATTTGGGAAACATTTCCAAACTGCCCTACAGCTATAAAAATAAAACAAGGCCCTGTCTCATCAGCTCAGAGTGACAGGCAGATCACATAGTGCAGTCCAAAGACTCTGGTTTCCAGGTAGGAATTTTATTTGGCTCACTCTCCCACTACGGAACAGATATTTCTAGTCAGTGACATCCAAGGGTCATGACCAGGTTTTCCACAACTCTAGATTTTTGCTTAGAAGCCAAATGGCTCAAATGGCTCAGAAATGCATTGTGCTGTCGTCACTATACACCAGACTATCACATGGATTTCCATCAGAAAGAGAAGTGCAAAGAATGACTATAGAGTAGGGGAGTAATTTGTTTTAATCTGCTCCAGATAGGGTTTCCAAGGGACCATAGGAGAGGGAAAAATCAGATTGGTTTGCCCTTTTGCCTTTTAACTAGGATTGCCAGGTCCATATGGTGAAAAAACGTAAATATCCATCACCAAAAAGGTGGAAATAGAGGACATTTTTCGCACACACAAAAATCTCTTAAAAGTATCTACTTTGCATAAAATTTGCATGTTTGTTGGTATTATATATGCATATTTTGATAAAAATGGGATAATATGAGAATAAATACAGCTCACCACTGTGAAGCTGATGGCCAGGTGAGCTGAATGTGTTAGAATTTGCTGTGTAGAATTGTCTCCATTATTGTCTTAGATGTACTTGTCTATGTGTATATATCTATGTTCAGGCTTGGGGGTGGAGTCTAAATTTCAGTTAAGTTTCTTACTTGTTCAGAATTAAAACAGAGAAGTTATCTCTCATTTGCATAAGAAGCTGTTATGTTTGTTAGCTAATGTTTAAGTAATAATGAATGTTCAAGCTCTTGTTTCCTACAACTAAAGCCAAGCTTCCTGTGCAGTTATTTATAGAATATAAATAATCACTCTGCAACTTTGGGTTATGACAGTCAGCCCAGAATTTCCAGGACTTTTTGAAGAAAGCTGAACAAGATGACTATCTTTGAATCTGTGGGGAAGCATCCTACTGTTGAACGGATGGATGATACAAACTACAGAAGACGGTTATTCAGGGTCAAGATGTTGCAGAATACACTTGGATTATCCTATCTATTGAAGGAACAGAGACCAACATAGAATGAAAAGAAGCAACAAGAATGTGATTTTGCAAACAAACAAGCAATGGGACACATATATCTGACTGTAAGTGTTTAGTTAATTTATCATAAAGAAGATAAAAATACACCAAAAGAGTCGTGGGAAAGATTAAAAGAGGTTTTTCAACAAAGAACAATGAATACTTAAGTTCATCTGTAGGTAAGCAGTAGGATGCTTTCCCACATAATCAAAAACAGTCATCTTGCTCAGCTTTCTTGCCTACAAGCTCTTTGTTGCTCCTTTGATTATATGAACATGCCAGAACATGCCCATATGAACCTGCCAGGGCCCTCCGCTCGATATCTCAGGCCCTGCTCATGGCCCCACCACTAACAGAGATCTGGCTGGTGAGGACTAAAGACAGGGCCTTTTTGGTTGTGGCCCCTCAGCTTTGGAACACCCTCCTTAAAGAGCTTCACCATGCTCCATCCCTCGGTGTTTTTAAAAAACAATGGAAAACAAATCTTTTTGAATGGATATAGACCCATTTCAAACTGGTTTTCAGGCGGGCTATGGGGTGGAAACTCCCTTGTCCAGCCTGATGGATGATCTCCAATTGGGAATTGACAGAGGGAGTGTGACTCTGTTGGTCCTTTTGGATCTCTCGGCGGCTTTTGATACTATTGACCATAGTATCCTTCTGGAACGTCTGAGGGGATTGGGGGTGGGAGGCACTGCTTTGTAGTGGTTCCGCTCCTACCTCATGGGAAGATTCCAGATGGTGTCTCTTGGAGACAGTTGTTCTTCAAAATCTGAACTTTCCTATGGTGTCTCTCAGGGCTCCGTATTGTCTCTGATGTTGTTTAACATCTATATGAAACCACTGAATTTCATCTATATGAAATGATCAGGGGATTTGCTGCAAGGTGTTATCAATATGCTGATGACACCCAAATTTATTTCTCCATGTTAACATAATCAGTAGAAGGCATAACCTCCCTAAACACCTGCCTGGAGGCAGGAATGGGCTGGATGAGGGATAACAAACTGAGGCTGAATCCAGATAAGACGGAGGTACTTATTGTGCGGGGCCAAAACTCGGGAGATGATTTTGTTCTGCTGGTTCTGGATGTGTTCACACTCCCTCGGAAGGAACAGGTGCGCAGTCTGGGGGTGCTTCTGGATCCAAACCTCTCCCTGGTGTCCCAAGTTGAGGCGGTGGCCAGAGGTGCTTTTTATTGGCTTTGGCTTATATGTCAGCTGTGTCCATTTCTTGAAATGAACGACCTCAAAACAGTGGTACATCTGGTGGTAACCTCTAGGCTGGATTACTGCAATGCGCTCTATGTGGGACTGCCTTTGTACGTAGTCCAGAAACTGCAGTTGGTTCCAAATGCGGCAGCCAAGTTGGTCTCTGGGTCATCTAGGAGAGACCATATTACTCCTGTCTTGAAGGAATTGCACTGGCTACCGATATGTTTCCGGGCAAAATACAAGGTGCTGGTCATTACCTATAAAGCCCTAATCAGCTTAGGCCCTGGGTATTTAAGAGAACATCTTCTTTACCATGAGCCCCACCACCTGCTAAGATCATCTGGAGAGGTTCACCTGTGGCTGCCGCCAACTCGTTTGGCAGCTACTCAGGAACGGGCCTTCTCCGTTGCAGCCCCTGGTCTTTGGAATGCACTCCCTGTAGAAATAAGAGTCTCTCCATCTCTGACAACTTTTAAAAAGGCACTGAAGATACATTTATTCACCCAAGTTTTTAATTAGATTTATAGTTTTAAATAATTTTAATAATGGGTTTTAAATGCTTGTAATCTTTTGAAAATGGTTTTAATTGTTAATTGGTTTAATGTTTTAAATGATTTTAATTGTAAACTACCCAGAGACGCAAGTTCTGGGTGGTATATAAATATTTTAAATAAATAAATAAATAAAATAAAGAGGCTTTCTAATTTTTGTCTGCTGCTTATATCTGGTAGGGTTTTTAGCTTTTTAGTTCTCAGTTTTTAGCCTTTTATTAATAACTTTTAATTTGAAACTTTTAACATTTGTAATTTTAAATGTGGTTTTAGCCTGGTCTTTTAACTTGTTTAACTGTATTAATTTTTTACTTTACAATCTATCTGTTTTGTTGATGTTGTGAGCCACCCAAGCAGTAGGGCAAGGTATAAATATTTTAAATAAATAAAATAAAATTATCTTATGCTTCAGTTGTGTAACAAAAGATGCAAAGTGGGAGAGAGTTTGCAAGAGCACATTTGCTCATTTTTGGGAATACTGAGAGAGTTGGAATCGCCGGAGATAAATATGCCCTGTTACCAGCTGAGCTTATTCTGCCCACTCCCAGAAGCCTCCCTGGTTGCAGCTGCATCCCCAGGCTTGGAGATTGCATTTTTGCTATGCTCAGGACCTGCAACGCAATATGAGCTTCCATTCTATGTTATACATGGGGACAAGTTGCTTAGTTGGCAGTGGACTGGTCGCCCATAGATTTGGGTGCAAGCCCCATACACTGGAAAGGGGATTAGATCCACACTCCCTCTTTCTGTGAGGGGACCCTGGCTAAGCAGACTTCAGAACTAGCTACGGCAAGTGTCTAGCATTCAAGATCATTTCAGACTTGGAATGAAACCTAAACTCTAGCCATGTGCCTGAAATGATTCAGAGGCCATTATAAAGGCCTCCGAAACATTTCGGCTCGGGGGGGGTCGGTGTTTCGGTGCCAGTGGGGGTAGTACTTTAAGGGTGGGGAAGGGTGTACTCATCCCTCCCGCCGCATTTCCCCCGCCGGCGCTCTGTTATCTTTAAGCCTCTCAGGGCGGCAGCGTTCCTCCCTGCCTCCCCGTTTCCCCCATCGGCCAGAAGTGGTCGGAAGTAGCGAATGCACGTGTTCCCATTGTGTATGCGCATGGCAGATGGGTGCACCTGCACTCGCTACTTCCAGCCACTTCCGGCTGGTGGGAGAAACGGGGCGGCAGGGAGGAATGCTGCCGCCTCGAGGGGCTTAAAGATAACAGAGCGCCGGTGGGAGAAGTGCGGCAGGAGGGGTGAGTACAGCCTCCCCCGCCCTTAAAGTACTACCCCCGCCAGCACTGAAGTTATTCGTGCACATCCCAACTAAACTCCTCTCTTCCTCTTGCAAGAGAGATAACACCTGTTGTTAATGAAACACTCAGGCCAGGAAACGAAGGCAGATAAGACAGTAGACTCCATTAAAATAGGGATGAGTCAGTGATGTAACTTTGAAGAGATGCCCATCAAAACTCTTGATAGAACTATTGGGAAGCCATTTCAAGCACAGGATGCTCTGGATGCACCTGCACACTCCAGTTGTCCTCACAATCAGCCTTGAATACAATAGGTGATTCACACACCTTCCCACCCAGGAAGGGCAATCAGACACAATGCGGAATCAGTAAAAAATTCAAGGCCACCAACAGCTGATTGTAGACAATGCTTTATGTGTGGAAGCACTTTGCATTTAAGAAATGTATGCCCAAAATAGAGAGCAAGGAAATTATTTTCAACAGAGAAAAGGGGATAAGAGTAAATTCCAGAAAAAATGGACTTTCTAGAAAAAAGACTTACCTTTGCAATGATAAAAGCAGAGAAAATAAAGTTGTGGATAATGGAAAATTGTGCCTGGGTCAAAGTAGAAACAAAATATATTTGTATAGGGGAGCTATGTCACATTATGCCACACAGCTATATGTGGATCCCTTTCCAATTCATGGGGCTTGCAGCCAATTTTTTTTTTTTTTTAAATTGCAGGATTTCTCTGACATAAGCAAGGATCATAAAATTCCAATATACCTTGCTAATGGGCAAAATATTTTTGCAGAAGGAAAAGGCACAGTTTACCTGAAGTGTATTCTTGGTGCATTTAATATAAGTGACATGTGTATTCCAGTGGCCTACTATGTGTCATGCTTGCAAAACAATCTGATGAGTGTGAAGACAGCTACAAGGGCTGGATGTAGAGAAAGGACTATTGCTTTGTTTTCAAAGGAGGAAAATGTCTGATGAAAGGCATGGTGAGGGTATAAAGGGTTAGGGTCATGGATAAAAATACTGGGCTCCTCTCCTCCTTGTTCTTCCAGTGTTAGTTCCTCCATTTTGTCTCTCCAGAGATGGCTGTTTGTTTGGCCTCTCTATTCAGCCCTGAGCTACAGCTGAAATTAATCTGCAGGCTTTTTCACATTTGTTTGTAACCTTTTCTTTAAATAAATCCTTGACTTGCCTAGAGAGCTAGAGGTTGCTAGTTTGAATACCCGCTGGTATGTTTCCCAGAATATGGGAAACACCTATATCAGGCAGCAACAATATAGGAAGGTACTGAAAGGCATCATCTCACACTGCGCGGGAGGAAGCAATGATAAATCCCTCCTATATTCTACCAAAGAAAACCACATGGCTCTGTGGTCACCAAGAGTCGACACTGACTCGAGGGCATGACTTTACTTTAATTTAGTTCTTCAGTACTAAAGAACTGTCTCAAGACCTCTTGCTTTGCTGCTTTCTCACCAAACTGGTTTTGCTTTGCTATTTGGGGACTGAACCACCATTCTTCCCTACAAAGGGTTATGGGTCCAGGAGCCAATAAATAAAATAGAAAAACCTAGAGAGTTAAATAGAAAGCAAAGCAAAGAGAAAAACTTTGAAAATGGAGACAGCACATGGATTCCAGATGACTGAAAAGCTGCAAGATCCTGAGTACGAGCTCTGGTCATTTAAGAAGGAGATGATCCTCAAGGGTCATGGACTTGGCAGTGTTCTGCACACCAGCATCCTGCAGATGCAGGAAAGGAACAGGAAGAATGGGGCAGAGCAGTTGAAAAGGCATCATGAATGATTTGCTTGACTGTGAGTGACCCAATCACAGTGCTTCTAAAAGACAAAGAAAATGCAAAGGGATTATATAAAAAGAAGTCCATGGTTTCCAAAGTGTGTCTAGTAAGAAAACTAAACAATAAAAGACTTAGAGAAGGAGAAAGACTGTCCAAGCACATAAATGAAATGTTAAAAATATCTAGGCAACTGAAAGCTCAAGAAGCAATCATGCCAGATGCATTTTTCATAGGATTGCTGTTGAATAGTTTCCCACATTACTTTGATAGTGTGACTAGTACTTCAAGGAGGATGCAGGCTTACAATTTGTAATTAACCATCAAGAGGACTTTGATTTGCACAGAAGGGATGATAGGCAACCAAAGGAAAATTAAGGAAATGCATTTTAAAAACCTTGCAAAGAAATAAGAAATGCTTTATTTGTGGAAGCCCCGAACACTTGCAAAATAAGTGTCCCAAGAATAAAGAGTTTGCAGACAAAAGGCAAGCAAAACAAAGTTACGAAGAGAGTGAGTCATCTCGGAACACAACTTACAAGCAATCAGGGACTAAAGTTAATAAACAAAGGATATACCTTGCAAGAACAGATAGAGTTTTGGAAGCTAAGTCTAAGAAATGCAGCAGTGGCATCTGCATTGACTCGGGTGCTACAAGCACCTACAAGCACCTGATTAGAGAAAGGGAGAGATTTATAAACATAGATACAAGTTGTGTAAAATCTCTATATATTTAGCAGATGGAAAACTGATGTATGCAGAAGGGAAAGGACCTGCACAGCTGCTCTGCAAACTGGAAACCATTGGATTAACAATTTAAGAAGCTTTTTATGTGCCTACTCTAGAAACAAGTCTGATGTCTGTAAAAGATTCTACAGAAAGGGGCTACGAAGAAAAATTTAAAGGAAGGCACTGTTTCATTACTCATAAACAGGAATTCTTATGAAAGCAGTTTTACAAGAGAATGGATTGTTTGAAGTAGAATGTGCAACTGAAGCACAAAACTAGAAGGAGGCTGCAAAAGAAGAAATGGAATCACTGCACAAAAATAACACATGGACACTCACAGAGCTACCTGAGGGAACAAAGACTGAGGGGTGCAAATGGATTTTTAAAATTAAGCAAAATGCAGAAGGAGATGTCCAGCATTACAAAGCAAGACTGGTGGCAAAGGGATTCTTGCAAATATATTGGGAAGATTATGATGAGACATTTGCTCCTGTTGTAAAACACACCTCAGGAAGGATACTCCTAAGCATTGCAACAGCAAAGAAAATGCAAGTGGATCACATAGACGTGAGAACTGCATTTCTTCATAGACATATTAAAGGAGATGTTTATATGGAGCAGCCTCCAGGATTTGTGGAACATGGTAAAGAAAAACTTGTATGTAAGCTGCAGAAAAGTATTTATGGACTAAAGCAGGCTGCAAGAGCCTGGAATGTCAAATTAAACCAGTTGGTAGTCAATGAGGGATTTACCTAAGGAAAGGCTGACCCTTGCCTGTACTTGAGGTTCAAAGACAATAGATGGACCTATATACTTACTTCCATTGATGATCTGATAGTTTGTTATGAAAATAGAGAGGACAGCCTTGAAATAATAAAGCACCTGAATAGTGAGATAGAAGAACTTGGGCCTATTTCACACTATCTTGGGATACACATAGAGAGAGAAGAGGATGGAAGCTGTTTGCTTAAACAAAAACAGAAAATAAATGATTTACTAGAATACTTGGGACTTATAGAGGCCAAAGAAATGAATACACCTATGGAAACAGGTTACCTAAAACAGAAGGAGGAGAGTGAACTTCTACCAGACAACAGTAAGTACAGGACAGGGATTGGAAAACTCGTATATGTAGCTATGATAACAAGACCGGATATAGCTGCATCTGTGGGAATCTTGAGTAGGAAAATAAACACACCCAGCAAAGACAACTAGACTGCAGTAAAGAGACTATGCAAGTATCTAAAAAGGACAATCCATCTATAATTAAACTTGCCTGCTAGTAGTGGACCCAAATGATTAACTTTTATGGATGCAGACTGGGCTGAGGATCAAACAGACCGGAAGTCAACCAGAAGTTATGTATTCTTTTATGGTGGTGCAGCATTCAGTTGGAATAGTTGCAAGCAATCAATAGTTGCTCTCTCATCTACTGAGGCAGAATATGTATCTGCCTCTCAAACATGTCAAGAGCTGGCATGGCTGCACAAACTAATGTCGGATTTCAGCACAGTCGAACCAAAACCCACTGAGATGTTAAAGGATAATTAAAGCCGCATCCAGATCTCACAAATGGAGATAATTAAATTTAGAACAAAACACATTGAAACAAAATAACATTATGTGCAGGATGCATAAGAAAAAGGACTTGTAAAATTGATGTATTGTCCAAGTGAACAAATGGTAGCAGATGTGCCAACTAAGCCATTGCCCAGGGATTGTTTCAAAACCTTGAGAGAGAAGTTGGGACTTATAGACAGCAGCACAAGCCGATGAGAAGAAGTGTTGGAGCTAGGACCCTGGCAGCATCAGCTCTCCGCTGCAATGTCTCATAGTGACCACAGGAGAGGGTGTGTGTTAGGGTCATGGATAAAAGTACTGGACTCCTCCCCTCTTTGTTCTTCCAGTGTTAGTCTCCTTTTTGTCTCTCCAGAGAAGGCTGTTTGTTTGGTCTCTCTCTTCAGCCATGATCTACAGCTGAAATTAAGCTGCAGGCTTTTTCACATTTATTTGTAACATTTTCCTTAAATGAATCCTTGTAGTTCTTCAATACTAAATAACTGTCTCAAGGCCTCTTGCTTTGCTGCTTTCTCACCAAACTGGTTTTGCTTTGCTATTTGGGGAGTGAACTGCCATTCATCCCCAACATGTTGATCATAATTCCCAGCAGAGGCCATTGCAGCTGGGGATGATGGGAGTTATAGTCAGTAACGTCTGGGAAACCCTGTTACAGGGAACCTTGGTGGACATGTTAAGCTTATAGCATTGGTACTGTGGAAGCCACCTTATACCAAGTCAGATCATTGGTCCATCAATGTCAGTATTGTCTAGACTGACTGGCAACAGCTTTCCAGGGTTTCATACAGGATCTTAAGATGCCAGAGACTGAGCCTGGGACTTCTGCATGCAAAACATGTGCTCTACCACTGAGCTATGGCCTCGTCGCCACATTCTTCTGGACATGAGGTATACCGTGGAAGAGAGCTAGTCTTGTGGTAGCAAGCATGACTTGTCCCCTTAAGCTAAGCAGGGTCTGCCCTGGTTACATAAGAAAGGGAGACTAGACATGTGAGTACTGTAAGACAGTCCCCTTAGGGAATGGAGCTGATCTGGGAAGAGCATCTAGGCTCCAAGTTTCTTCCCTGGCATCTTCAAGCTAGGGCTGAGAGAGATTCCTGCCTGCAACCTTGGAGAAGCCGCTGCCACTCTATGCAGACAATACCGAGCAAGGTGGACACTATGGTCTGACTCAGTATATGGCAGCTTCCTATGTTCCTATGAATTGGAAGGGGAAAGACACCCCTTATTGGGCCCAGAGGTCCAAGAGGATAAAGCCTGGGTTTCAAGCCCACTATCGGGAAACTCTAGGACTTGTGGTCTGAGTCTCAGAGAAAGGTGCTTCCCTATGTGACATATTATTTATATATTTATTCAATTTCTATACTGCCCTTCCAAAAATGGCTCAGGGCAGTTTACACAGAGAAGTAATAAATAAGATTCTCTCAAGAACTACAAGTTTCACCATTGCTTAGTTCCTGCTGCTGGCATCTCCTGTGCACTGGCAAGAAGAGCCAACCAGCTGGCTGATGAGAAGCAGGAAAGAGTGACAATCAACATTATAATCAGGGTCATTACGATCTAAAGGACAGGGGATGTCTCGGTGCTGCAGATTTATGGGCTGCAGAACTTGTGTGAGTAAATCAGTTAGGCTTCCAAGGACAGGGAACAGGGTCTAAAGGGCATTTGTCACTCATATATAATTTATATATATATATACATGCCATGCTGCCTTGTTTGGCTATAAATACATACAAGTTGGGCAGTCAGAAAGGAGCTTTAACAAAAGGCTTGAAAGAAATAAAGGTCACCAATCAATTCTCCAATTTTTCAAAACAGCCGGGTTGTTTTGTGGTGGGATGGGGGGAGGTGGAAAAGGACCCTTTACAAAAGTATATAGGAGTCAGAGAAATTGTGCTTGATCACTGAGCATGCAGATGGGCTTCCACAGAGTCAATCTGCCTGAGTTCTCATGGCCAGGACTCAGGCAGCACACACAAAAATCTTATAAGCAGTGGTGGTGTGAGAGAAGCTCATATGAGAGAGGAAACAGCCCATCCACCTCCTTGCCATCGCAAGAGCCAGCAGGGAAATGAGGGCTGCCGGTGGCAGGAAGAGGGAGATGGAGGAGGAGGCAGTGGTAGAAAGAGGCGGCAGGAGGAGAAGGTGGCAGTGGCGGCACGGAGGGGCTAGCACCAGCTCCCACACAACAGTGGAGGGGAGCGGGGGTGTTGGTGGGGCTGTGGGGAGCTTTGCAGGGGAGGAAACAGGTGAGGGGCCCCTGGCAGCAGGCAGCTCTTGTCCACACAAATAAAGTTACTCCTCTGCTTAGAACTCAAGTAAGTCTAGTGGTTAACTGTACAGTGGCCTCTTGGGATAGACCCATACATCCCAAACACCACATGGGAAGTGGGCCTTATAGCTTTTACTCCACACTTATTTATTACACACATACTCTGCTCTTTGTCCAAGAACTCCAAGCAGCTTGCACATGGTGACCTCCAAACCAAGCAGTGCTCAAGACCAGACCTGCTTAGCTTCAGCAACAGAACTGCAACAAGAGATCTGGTATTGTGTCGTGGTTAAGAGCCTGGTCTACAAACCAGGAAGTCCCTCATTCAAATCCTGCCTCTGCCACAAATTGACTAGGAAGCCTCAGGCAAGTCACTTTCTCACACTCAGCCCCCCATTTGCAGAATTAGGGCAATAATGGTCCCCGCCCTTACAGGGTTGTTATAAAGAGTGTAACAAGAAAACATATATGAAATGTGCTGAACACCTGCTAGTCTTATGCAAATGTTAATCATTACTCTGTTAATCTAATGCTAATCATTATTACTAGACCATTCTAGCACTCTGTGACCCATCAACTGCCTATCTCTTAACAGAAAAGGGCAGACCTAGTATCCCAAATGTGTATTTATGATAGCAATGAAACAAATGATAACCCACTCATACTGCTGATAAAATAATACAATACTAGCTTATCCTGCACAGAGCATCTGTGCTCTAGTGCACTCAGCCCCCACTTGCCCATTCCTTCCCTCCCTGCTCGCCCATTCCTCCTCTCCCCTTCCAATCACCGCTCACCCGTTTCTCCCACCACCACCTGCTCACCCATCCCTTCCCCCACCCGCTCACCACTCAGTCATTCGGGTCACCCCCCTGCTCACTGCTCGGCCATTTGTCCCACTTCACCTGCTCACCCGGCAGCTACGGGTCTAGGGTCGCACTGGGGCCCATTCAACTTGCCATTTGGCCGGCAGGCAGGTCACCTGCTCGACCATCTCCTCACCTCTCTGTGCAGGTTCAGAGGCCTCATTCGGCCCCAGTATGACCCGACCTGTCATTTGGCCGGCAGGCAGGCCTGAAAAGGGAGGCTACTCTGGCCTAGAGTCTCCACTGCCTGCTCAGCCAGTCTCCTCACTAGGAGGATAGCCACGGTCAGGCTGCCTTCCTGCCATCTCTCCACCCCGCCAACCACTGCCACTGCCACCGAACCACCCATCTCTTCACCATTTTTTGTGACCACCCGCCGCTTTCTCCCCCCACACACACACACACACAGACTGCTTTCTTCACACACATCCCGCCGTCACCACCACTTTCTCTCCCCACCGTCCACTGCTTTCCTATACCCCTCCCGGCAGCTCACTTGCGAACTCTTGAGAGAGCTGCCACACATGGGATTAGCGATGGGTACATCTAAAAGAATTATATATAGAACTAGCCAACCCTGCACAGAGCATCTGTGCAGCGCTTTGGGGCCAGCTGTTTCCCCCTCGCTCTCCTCTCTTCCCCTTCCCTTCAGCCCGCGATCTCCAGCCCTTCTCCCCTCTCATTCCACCTCCCACACAGAGCCGCTGCGGGCAGCCATGAAGGGCCCCACTGCGGCCGTTTTTACTCCCTCCCGTCCACCCGCTGCCCGTGGCGCCTTTCTCTCCCCCTGCCCGCTGTCCACCACCGCCTTTCTCTCCTCCGCCCGCTGCCCACCGCCGCCTTTCTCTCCCCCCTCCTTCACTCACCGGCCGGCCAGCGGCCACTGCTGGCACTTTCTTCCCCCTCTCCTCCTGTCGCAGCCTGTCGCGAGAGTTCCACTGCCAAATCCTGGGCACGCATGTCCCACTCACCCCCTCTGACGCCAGGCCAGGACCAGTCCTTCCCACTGCCTCCCGCCTCCCAGCCCAGGATGCAGCCGAGATGGCCCCTCCTCACAGGCTGGGCCAACCAGGCGCCTCTGCCAGCCAAACAGAGCTCAGCCAATCAGGTGCCTCCCTCACCGGCACGCATTGCCTTGCCACATCTCCACACGGGCTGGCTAAGAGAATTAATTATAAAGTTTATAGAGAGAGATACATGTTGACCGTAATAAAGATGATTGATTGATTGATTGATGTAGATACATGTCTTTTTCTATAGATAGTATCTCTGTGCAGTGTGGGAAATGCAATGTTTGAGTCAGCCTTCAGACATCTCAAGCTATCCTATGTTTCCTGAGAAATGCCACCAAAGTTACAAAATTAACCTTATGTCAGAATTCTTCCACACCATAAAATTAATTTCCTAAGCTCCAAAAAGACCTGAAGCAGGAATTCTAATTCCAATTCTAAGTTATTTTCCCCAAAGGTTTCCTCATCTTGTGCAACACAGACCTTTATAAAATATCACTTTATTTCACTTCTTTTTAAAAAGAAGATCACCCACTATGCCTCTTATATTACAAGATGTTTTCTTTCTGCCTCACTGTGTAATTGTCCAGGAATAAGGATGCCCCAACCCCACCTTGATTAGCTCAGCAGAAGCTAATCTAAAGCTGTTACCCAAACTCAAGAAGGTAATTTAGTAGGATACTATCTTCTATCCAGAAAGTTATAACAAAAAAACACAACACAGACGGTTTCTGCGCAACCAGCGGTTAACAAAAAAAAGGCATTCTTTACGAGAACCACTGTAGCAACATCTCTTTCCAAACACTGCACTGCCCCCTGCAGGGTGTTTTGAAACAATGCAGGCCACATGAGAAGCAACCATCAGAGCTGCCTCCTGGAAACATAAATAGGACACTGGCTGTGGCCTTTAACTCTTCAGTGCTTAGCTTGGAATGTTTTGTTTCAGATTTATTATGGAGTCATGCTTAATACAAAGGCTATCTCCAAGGCACTTTTTTCAGTTGACAGTTACCTGCTCCCATTGCTTGTTTTCCTCTCTTCTGATTTAAAGCTGTCATCACCGGTCAAATATAGGATCATCCCTTTCTAAGATGAGATAGAATAAGACAGGGAAGTGGGGAGAAAAACAAGGCTGAGTTATGGTGTGCAGGCTGCCTCCCTTTGACCCTCTGCCAAGGACACTCGATAATTACCCTGCACATTTTATGCCTGTTTGCTACGAAGATTGCATTCATTCAGAATTGTTTATGGTTTATCTCATTAATTAATTTCTGCACCATCCAGGACCCCCTGCATTTATACACATATGCATGAGCAATTGTGCATACTGTACCTCTAAAGCTCCAGTGACAGCTTTGTATAGGCTATGCAACCCTTGGATAAATCCATATATCATCAGAACCTCATTATCTCATGTCGAAATATTGGTTGTTAACTATATTTTGTGTTTGCTTGCATACAGAAAGAGGCCAGACAGATTAATGAAATCTTTCCTACTTTGATAAACCTGCCTGCCCTTGGTGCTGGAAGGTTGAGTTTGGAAAACATGCTGAGGGAATCTAACACTCAAACGTGCTATTCAAGTGCACAGTTGTTGTTCTTGTTGTTGTTGTCATCCACCGTCTGGTCACAGTATGTGAATAATATGATTCAATAAAGAAGTTGACTCTAAATGGACAAAGAGAAAAGGGCTATTCATACATTAATTTGTATGTGCATAGAGGTGTCTGTACACGACATACAGCGTCTATATGTGAATGTTTGTATGTGAATATATGAACCCATGTATTCATTTTTAAAGTGAATGCAGGGGCTGAGCCCATCAAACATAGGGTACAGATTCTGCATTCTGTTACCCATGCATTGAACATAATTTGTGAACAGACTGACAATTTGTGCACAATCTCGACACAGATTGTGCATGCATACAGTGTAATGTGTGAATAACCTAAAATCAGGCCCATGTTCTAGAATGCGGCTCAGGGACAGCCGTTCTGTGAGGCAAGGTGATGCAGTTGCCTCAGGAAGCCGATGGCTGGGAAACTAGTGAGGCAGCGAGCAGCCCTCATACCCACTGCTTTTTCAAAATTGGCAAGTTGGGAAGGAGGCTGCACGCAAGAAGGCAGCCTTGGCACCCTGCCTCGGGTGCACAGAACCACCCACCACTGATGGGGTTCATTCTGGTACCTCTAACATAGATAACTATCATCGCAGTAATTTTTTTTACCCCAGACTGGTGGATTATATGCAATCTGCCCAGATTTCCTTAGACTCCAGTGCATCTGAATATAAGGAAATGAAGGCATCTCTTATGACTGCCTGTGTTTTATGACCTAAAGAGCTGAGAGTTCAGTCATTCTCCTCTCACGGGATCACGGAACTGAAAAAAGACAAAATGCCTCTCCCAGAATCAGAAACCTCACCCAGAATATCAGGAACTCACATAATCCAAATAATATGGTACACACTGGAGCAAGCATAGGACATTGTACACACTGGAGCAAGGTATCTGCAGAGCATATCGCTCTAGATTACACAAGCCTGTGAGCCAAGCCACATGCTGTGCAAACCTGTCAATGTGATTGGGAGGAAAAATATTTTAATTATTTTGACTATTAAAAAAACAATGTTATCTTGCTAGAACAGTCAATCAAAAAAAGTTCCATACATCTCAAACTAACACCAGCCTTCCTGTACGTGGAAACACTATGTATAAGAGAAGACTGATTTAAAAAGAAAAAGAAATATTGAAATACAGTATCCAGCATGCCATAGTAATCTCCTGCCTAACAAATGTGGTTGTTGGACAAACCTTCCCCATGTGTCACTGGCTTTCCAAATCCGGGTACCTAATTTGCATATTATTTAAATTGGCTTGCAAATAATTTGCATATGCAAATTAGCTGCTGCACTTTCCAGTTGACTTGTATTTGTTCTGGACCAACATTTGCTCTTGAACAACAATAGTTGGGGAAGATATCTTTGCCTGACTATTTTCCTTGACATATTAACAGCAGCAATGGGGGGGGGGGCACAGCTTTTTAATTAAGGCTGCAGTTCTGTACACACTTATTTGAGAGAAGATCTGATTGAAAACAACGGTGCTTACTTCTAAGTATGCATGCATTGAATGTCCTTAAACATTACAATACACAGAAAATACTTAAACATTACAATACACAGCCTGATAGGCAGGTAGTGATTTACATCAAAGCAAGCTATCCTCTCAACTGCCCAAAAGAGATCCCCTGCTGAAAACAAACAAAGCAACATTCATCAGGAATGTACTTGTGAACTGTACTTGTGAAAGTAAACCCTCCCAGCTAGCCTCCTGTGCTCTTTCTTCCTCTCTTAATCCAAGTCCAGCAGTTGAGCAGAATAGTGACTGCACGTTCTGCTCCATAACTCCACTTCTACAAGGGCTTAGCTTTTTAAAAAAAAATTAAAGCTGATATCCAGGCAAATCCAGGTGGGCTAAGCAATCCAGGTGAGATGCTTAAAATCCAGGTGATACCTGGAATTTCAGGGGGCATGGCAACCCTACTACAAAGGAAATTTTGTACCAGCCCTTAGAGAACGTTTGCACCTGTCCTTAGAGGAGTGCCCACTGGTTTCCATTGCCACCTGGTAATAACCCTCCTCACTGGGTCCTGGCAAGCATACCAGGTGATGGTGGGCCGCAAATGGGAGCCAGTGCACCATCAGGGACCCAGTGCAACTTTGCTCCAAGACCCCTGTGTGAGGGCTTTGCCTCAGCTCACCCTCACTCTAAACACCCACTGCCACCAGTTTAGGATTTTTAGCTTTTTTGACTGGTTCCCCTCCCACTCACTGCAACCTCTGTCTCTCAAAAATAACAAAAACTCAGTTGTGTGGTAAATCAATAGGACAAATAACATATACAGAATACACAACATACACAAAGAGGCCTAGCTCTCTCTTTCTAGTGCTTGGTGTCTTGGTACATGCCCAGTGGGGCTTGAGAATAACATTCCAGTTTCCTCAACCCAATCTGGATCTTTTGACTGAGTAGAATGGATTCTTTCCACTCTCTCCCACAACATTGTCAGAGTGGAACAAAGCAGTTCTGTGCCATCCCTGATTCTCACAGTGCATGAGAGGAAGTGATGGGAGAATCTGGTTCTGAATAAGAGAAGAAAAAGCACTAAGCAGCTCCTTGCCTCATAAGTCAAGTTCTGAATGCCTAACATTCATTCACAGCTGGGGTCCAGATCTGGCTGTGAGAAACTAGGCTGACTAGAATAGTAGAATGTATTGTGAGACACATACATACATACATGGAGAAAGTTGTCACACAGAATGATGCCTGCTTCATTTCGCCTCTACACCGGAGTCATTTGGCACTTCCCTGGAAAGCTTCTGCTCTCTGCTGGTGGCAGACTGGAATGTGGCTTGCACAGCTGATCTGTGAACAGATGGGAGGTGGAGGGTCTGACCTTTGGGGTTTGTGGTTTTCAACTGAATGGCCTTCCAGACTCTTCCAGCTTTATGAACTTATCTGTGCAGTTATTATGAAGCTCGATGCACCTAATTCATCACAAATCTCCCCCCACCCACTCATGCTCATGTCAGCAGAACTCTTTGTAACAGCACTCATCTAAACTTCTGATTGTTTTAGCTGCCCCCCTAGGCTATTTGGATAAATTTTGTTATGCTGCATATGATATTCCTTGACAATATACAATTCCTCAGCCTCCCTGTGCATAGAGATGTTGATTTATAAGGCAATCTGGAGAATGGGAGAGACGGGGTGGGGGATTTGAGAGCTGTCAATACAGCGGAGGAATGTGAAATCCACAGCGCAATTACCTTCTTCCCCACTCTCCTTTTCTGCCTGGGCTACCACAGCACAAGATACCCACCGCCCGTGGGGGAGCCAGAAGAGTTGGGTATTTCAGTCCCAGCAAATCTCAGCAAAGCAGATGAGAGAATAACACTTTGCTTTGCTGCTTTATAGTCTCCATAAGGAAACACATAATTCAGCCTTCTTACCCAGTGGAGTGCTGATGAGATTTATTGGAAATGCAAGCCGTCTTTATGAACATGCTGGGAGCCAAATGTATGGCTGTGAATACATTTGCTTGGGGATACTCAAAAGAAGAAGGCGGGGAGAAGATAAATATCAAACATGTTGGGTGGGGGGGGCGGCGGTGATCAGATGTTTAAAGCCACAAAATGTACATAAAGAATGCATGCTGCACAATTATTCTTTCTTTCAGGTCCACAATGCTTTGTATGTGTTACAGAATCCCTACTGATAACCTAAGATTTCAAGTACATCAGCAGCTAATCTGAGTAAAGGTCAGCTATAAGGATATTTGAGTACATGTACACCCCAGCGTCGTTTCCCTTTGGCATTCAACAGTGGCAGATCTCACCGTTAAATGTCTTTGCAACTTACCTGCAGTAAATACAATCAGATATGGCTTTTTTGACTTCTGCTTTGTAGGTCTCCATGGCTGTACTGCAAAACAGGCAGAGAGTATTGCTTTACACAACTATGTTGTACTTGCAATTGTTTTACAGCTCTGTTAGATCACAAATGAATTGCCTGTATGTGGGTCTAGCAAGGCAGTAGCTGGAGGCAAGAGCATGAAGAAAGTGTTAGAAGTGAGAATTCTAAAGCATTGCTCTTAGCACCGCAGTAACCTCTTCTGGCCACTACAGGCATGATGAGACATTCATAGGTCTGTCTTGGTCAGATAGGCCACCTTCGGACATAGCATGAAACCTCAGGTAGATGAACCTGCAGTTAATCTGTGAGCTGGGAAATCATCCTGCAGACAACCATCGAGCCACGGTCTCACAACCACTAGTTTGTGGGCAGAGGGGCCCCTCCCTCTTCCTGGTCCACTGAGGCTGCATCCCAGCAAGCTCTGTAGCACTTGCACCGGTAGACTGTGGGCAAAGCATCAGGACTTCAATAGAATGGCCACAATCTTCGAGGGGGCATGCCCAGTGTGATTGTGCCTTTTCGCCATCAATCGGTGACCCTCAGCAGGGAAAGGGCATCCAAACCTGTTCCTCACACCACTTGCACCTCAAACCTCTTGCAAGAGCCCTGCAGCCATACTGTCTTGCACAAGCACAGTTACTGGTACTGGGGATGGAGAGTTTCCGGTTACTCCTGGAAGGGGTCATGATGACTTACTAGGAGGAAACCTATATATGAGGGCGGGCAAAGGATTCTGAGGTTTGGTCCACTAGGACAAAGGATGCTCTTGGAACAGTAGACATGAGCCAAGCAGTCCAGGAAGACCCAATACACTCTGGGGGCCCCTGTCAGCTTGACAGCTGGCAGTCCACTGGGGATGACAAGGGGCTCAATGAGCTTCAGGTCTCCACTGGACTGCATTCTCATGAGGTAGGCCATCGAACTCTGTGGGGGCCCACTGTGCAGTGTTTAGGGGAGCACTCTATACAGTTGGTGGGAGGGGAGCAGCACCATCCACGGGAACCCTAATAGTTCAGACATTCTCCAGGCATCCAGGGAAATCAATGCCCTGCTGACCGATCACACTCTACACACAACACCTTATATAGTATGCCAACATTTAATCAAGTGTGCTATTAATGAAAGAGTTGCTTGCACGTGTGCCCCTCCCCTTTACCGGATGGAAACTGTCAAAATATCCTGTATGGAAACTGCAATTAAAGGTCCTGCCTGCCAGGAAATGTACCAAGGTGTGTGTTGCAGGTTGCTCAAGTAACACAAGCAAATGGGCACATACAAACAGGAGATTTGTGGGGATACATGCTGTCTCTTTCTTTATATGACTGGACAGCAGGGAGGTTTCCATGGACGGGGTTTCCACGGGTTTATGCACTAGTTTGGTATATTTGGTATTTCAGCCAAATGACATGCTATCACTCCCCTGGCATGTTTGATCTTTGTTAGGAAACAACCGAGTTGCCCAGTTTCTGGTGTCACCAGGGCCCCATGTGTTTGTGTGCATACTTCCACAGCCCTTTATTGCTGGAGACTTTTCCCACTGTGCCCATCTTGGCATCCCATACTTTTTGTGTGAATCGACAAAGTGGGGACCACAGGAAAGTGGGATTTCCCCAATGTGGTTTTCTCCCTTTGCTTGGGATGCAGGAACACTGTGTCCCTTTTGCTGGGCAACAGCAGGAGGAGTGTGGAGATTATGGAGGGTGGGGCAAATGTTCAGACAGGTGGCCAGCAAGACATGTGGCTGACCCAGTTCTGGGTTGATCTAAACCACCCTCTCTATGTTTTCTGGAGCAGCTACAGCACAAAACCCAGGTTAGGACAGTGGCAGAATTCAGACAACACAACGACACCTTCAAGGAACCTCACTACAAACCAAAGGTTCAGATTACAGTTTGGGGTCGAAAACCTCAAGTCACTTTTGTGACAACACCACAGTTTCACATATTCTGACAACCACAAAACCAAACCTCTGGCACAGTTGCCTCCATTTTGGTGTTATGTCTGAAGGCAGCCTTAGAGTCAGTTAGTTTCAGTTGTTGAAGGCTAGTGCTGTGGAGCCAGCAAAGGCTGGCTGCAGATGATGAGGTTCGATAGGTTCCAGGAGCGCTGCCCCTTCCTGGAGCTCAGGCTGGCCTTGATACAAAGCAGATGCCTGAGCTGGCCTCCTCTCCTCCCAAGTAGGCCCCAAGCAGCCAGGCTCCAGGGTTGAAATCTTGCCCTAGCACTGCAGCACCTTAGCTACTGGGGTCCTGGACAATGGAAGAGGTTCTAGAAATAGGCCAGGAGCCTCATTGGGTGCCACTGAGTCCCCAGAGCTCCAAACGTCTTGAGGCCCTCTGTGAGGAGGAGGATGCCCCAACCAAGAACCTGGGCCCAATGAAAGCACCGTAGAGCTCACAGAACTTGAGCAGCAAGAACTTGTCAACCCACTTGTAGTTGCCCCCTGGACGATGGCAGTAGAGAGCAGATAAGGTCCTGATCTTCTTTAAAGATCCCGCTCACCGCTCCCCTCCCCATGCCATCAAATTGGTTCGGATTTCTTCCAAACCGGTTCGGTGCCAAACCAGTGCACAAACCTAATATGTCCACTATTTGCTAAATCTTTGCCAACCATTCTGCCAGCTAGCAGGTTCTCACCTCACACTTTTTGTCAACAACGATTTTCATGGTTGTTAACATGTTCTGTACGGGTTCCTGCTTATGTAGTTCAGGCTGCTCTTCAATACACCCAAGTAAAATCACAAGTGAGTCCAGTTCTTAACAACCATTCACTGCTGTCAGGAGCCATGGCTAAGCAATTATCACCTCATCTGTACTTGCTTTGTTTATGTTGTTAAGCAGTTATCTCTTCTCTGCCCTTCTAAGGAGACCTTTACATTCCATGGCAGCACCAAAGACACTTATTTAAGGATAAAGAATATTTATTTAAACAAGCATGCATACACAAATTATTGCTGCTTTCTAAGAAATCTTTTCAGGTTAGCCATACGTCTCATATGCAGGCCAATTTTTTGCCTCTTAGAAAGTGGGCTCCATTCTTCTTCCAGACTGTGCAACTACATTATGAAATTTAAATCAATATTTCGCCTTATGTTGCAGCTGAAATTATTCAAGTCTCACATCCCTGCTATATAATATCCATGCAAGGAAGCAAGCTGTAATCTGTTTCAGGTTTATCTCTTGTTAGACATGGTCTCATCCAAGATGGGTGGAGAGTTAGGCCAATAATGATACAGAGATAGAAGCCAAACAAATGGCCCTCTTCTGTGTCATTATAGGAGAACACCTCTGTCCTGTCCCTTATACTGGTTTTCTCTTAACATTCCCCTGCATGCAAACTGTAGAACATGGTGGTGGCCATTCACTTAGCATATGACATACCACCTTCAAGTATTTGAGGGAAGAGAGTCAGAGTCAAATGGTATGTTATTGAACCTGACAAGTTCTATTTTTCCTTACTAAATAGCAGTCATGGAAGCTTACTCTGGACTGTAGGGAAGGAGAGAGGCTTTAACTCATTGGCACCAATGGGAGCAAATAGCAGTCATGGGGAAGCAAGGATCTAGATCATGATTGAAGGTAGGAGCAAAGTGTTAATGGCTCCTTCTTCCTATACCATGGACTCAGTCCAGATGAGGGAAGCCCCACATGGCTGGAATTTAGTATTAAAAAGTTAAGCACATCAAAGCAGATAAAGCATTTAACATAGCATGTGTTTTAGACAAGAGTATTTAAGAGAACTGAAAGAAATTTGATAGACCTATCATTGCCCATGCTGTACACACTCTGGTTTCTTTTGTTCTATCATAATCTCTGTTCAGGTCCCTCAAAACCCTTCTAAAGATGACGGAAGGATGAATGTTCATGGCCATAACATGCCACCTTCAGCTATTGAAAGTTGGGGAGGCAATAGTCTAATTTCAGCCTCAAAAACTTCACATAGCCTTAAAAGACAAAGAGCCCATTCTCACAATCACGTGAGTGGGCTTTCCAGCAGGTAGTGGGAAAAGCTGCAGAAGCTTGCCTTCCCCACAGATGATCCTGCTACCGGATTTGGGTGCACAGATCACATGCCCAGATATTCCGTTGCTGCCCCCCAAGCAGTGCAGAGGTGCAGGGGTTGGGATGCATTGTTCTGGCTCCCGGAAATCCCACAATACACTGTGTCATGGGCAGGTGCCTGTCAGTGTTTCAGCACCAGCTGAAAGCAGCCGGCACTGACACACAGTCAAGTTAACGGGGTTAATGGGATTAAGGTTACTTGACACACAGTCAAGTAAACGGGCTCTTGCTCCCTTAACCTCATTTAAGGGCCCGGCTTCTTAGCTGGGTTTGCTGCCAAGGCACCCATGGGCAGCCAAGCCTGGGCTTAGCTGCCCTTGCCCGGTCTTGGCTGCACGTGAAAATAGCCTCAAAAAGTTTGCATGGAAAGGCTCTGACCAAAACAATCATCTGTGGCACAGCTAAGAATGAAACTTCAGGCTCTTCCAGTCAGAGATATATTTTTCAACATCAGTGTAGTTTACAGTGATAAATGCAACGAGAAATCCACACAATGTACAGGGATGTCAAGTAATATTCTTAGTGCCATCCTCTGGCAATATGTGACAATACATGAATAAACTGGTTGGGTCCCCCCCACCCACCCCCACCCCCGTACCAAGTTAGACTAAAATGAGTTTGAAAAAATAAAGTCTATTCACAGATTGCCACCAATTGCCAGCAGATGGGGTTAAGAATATTGCACAACATCCTTGTACATCGTGTGCATTTTATTTATTGTAATATGCACTGAAGTTCGAATATACCATCATATGGAAGAGCTATGGCTCTTCCTTATGGAAAATAGAACACGTCTCCTGTACCTTTAAGAGGTGCACAGAATAAGCAATTTTAGCAGCTGTAACTTTTATTCCTGTTTCATGGCAAGCTGCACCTGCTGAAATTTCCTTTTGTGTGCATCTCTTAAAGGCACAGGAGACCTGTGCTCTTACCCATATGGCAGCCCTAGGAAGAGACTTTAGTTCTTTTAAAAATAAAAACTGCTAAGATGTCTCAGTATTCCCATGAAAAGTAACACAATTCACTGGATACTTTTCCCTTTGCCCCTACATCTTTAACCGTCACCCTCATGGAACTGGGTCAGGGAATACCCTTAAACATTTCCACTTTAAAACTGGTGAGCTCTCTTTTAGAAATTCATTTATGTTGAGTTTTGAATCCATTGAGAACTAATCTGGAAAACTGCTTGATTTTGACAATCGTCAATTCACTTGACATTGCAAGTTATTCACTTATCTAGCAATGCACTTATCTAGCCTTTCAGTGTGTGGCTTATCAGAAATTGCAAATGAACCTCATACTGACTGCATCAGAAAAACATTGGGAAAGATTCAACCATTTCAATAATAAACTTCAGCATTACACAGGTGTACAGCTAGTGGATGACATCCAGAGCCGACCTTGGGGATGCAGCAGAGTGCACGGGAGAATGAGGAAAGCAATATCTGATGCTCTCTCCTGCCTCTTTGCCTTCCAGATATATGTCCCCAAGGGCTGCACAACCCTCAGGGACATATATCTGGAAGGCAAAGAGTACTTACAAGGGCAGGGGAGAGCAGTGAATATTGTTCCCCCATGCATTTACACTCTGCTGCTCTGAGTGAGTTAAAACCAGGCTTCTCTGCTGCTCTGGAGGTCAACTGGTATTGCATTAATACTGTCTAAGTGGTCATTGATACAATCCTTCATAGTAGCAGTAGCAGTAGTATTGTGCTATCAATGTACGTGGCACTTTTCAGAGTAACACAAATGAATGGTAAGTCTCAGCATCAATAATATAACAACAGGCTTCCTAGATCAGACCAAGGGTCTTGTTTCTAGTATAGCACCCACTAATAGACCAGACACCTCTGGGACATTCACAAGCAGGAGATGAAGGCAATTCCCACCATTGCTGTCCTGCAACTAGTATTCAGAGGCATACTGTCCCAGAACATGGAGGTTCCATATGGCCACTGTGACTAGTAGACATCAAAAATACTTATCTGTCTAAACCCTAACCATTTTAAAGCCACTGGTGTAAGCAGCCATCACCACATCATGTGGCAGCGGATTCTATCAGTTTATACATTGCATTAAGAAGTCATTCCATTTCTCTCTCCTGAATCTGCTTCCAATCACTTTCATTTGATGACCCCAGGTCATCAAAAATTATGACAAAGAGAGAACGACTTCTCTCTGCACTCTCTCTACACTATGCATAATTTCTAGAGTCTGAAGGTTTGGGAGAGAAATTTAAAGGAAGAAGAAAGAGAAGTGGCACCATCTAGATGTCTGAAGTGGCACAGGGTGCAGCAAGAGAAAAAGATACCCGAAAGCAGCAGGTAACTTTTGGGCAGCTGAGGATGGGAGAGCTAGAAAAGGATTTACATCCATGGGAAGGGACATGTCAGGTGTTAAAGCATAGAGCAGAGCAAACCCATGAAAAGCTTGTGCTAAGAAAAAGAAGGGGGTGGGGAATCCAAACATTTTAGTTTCCAACCCCATTATTTCTGATATAATTTTAAATTCTGAGCTTAAAAACATTAAGAAAATTCTGTAGACAAACCTTTGTCTCTACATTGTACCACACACCAAAAAACCCCCACAAAAATCAAACAAACCCTTAAATATTTTGTCCCACTGGGAAAAATAGCAAGTTGGCTTAATTTCTGCAAAGCAGAGGAGCTATAAATGTTTCAGGCTTGCTGCTGTTCCTCACACTTGAGTTTAGAACTGTCAAATCAGACACATTCCAAAGAAGGGAGATTTAGAGAAAGAAAAGCAGAGATTTAATACCACATTAAGAAGCTATTTACCAAAACAGTAAGATGCCTGCTTAAAGCTGACATGAAACATCTCATTGCTATAAATGCACAACCTGCTCGGCTTGCGTGCCCTCTAAGCCCAATGCAAAAACCTCACAATCTGGTGAAAATACAAGTCCTCGCTGTTGGGGCTTGCTAATTCTGGGTTAGTCTATGATCTGTTGGGTCATTTGCAACACCACTGTAACCCAAGGAAGTGACTAATATTTACACAATGGTAACACTAAAATTGTCCCTAAGGGCAAATTTGCATGGTGTGTGTCCATGATCCAGTTGGGCTAAGTGGCACTGTCACGGATCCCACTGTGCTGCCACCACGTGTCACGGCCCAGTCTCAACCAACCCCATGATCTTCAGCTTCACCACTGCCACCAAGTACACTTGTGTATTTTTTTTTTTCCTGGCTGGGTCTACTAAAACAGCCTTCCAAACCTTTGTTTTATTCAAAGTTAGGTAGGGTAAAAGGCTTCTAAGCATGGGGTGGGAAAACAAACAGCAGCTACAGACTTTTAACTTCAAAACAAGAAAACTTTACTTTAAAATATTTCAGTTCAAAACAACATTTCTTTTGGAAAATTTAGTACAAAACATCAACCATAAGAGCACAAGGAAGAAATAAAACATGAACAAAACACATCCAATCTATCCTGCATGAATACTGGGCCCTCACTCACTTACCAAGAGTCCTCTTGCAATCACTCCTGGTCAGCTTCTGCAGCAAGTCTGGCTTGCCCCTTGCTCAGCCCCAGGTCCTGCTCCTCCTTTCCAGTTGCAGGGTTCGATCCCAGACTGTTTCTTCCTGCTTTAGGAGTGATTTGGTCCTCCAGAGAGTCACAACTCTCCCAGTGATTTCTCAGCTCTCTTTCTAGCACACACTAACCAACTCCTTCTGCACTCTTCAGCTTTCCAACTCAGACTCTCTTCAACTCTCCAACTTGTACTGCCCTAAACTCTACTGAAGGCAGCCTCCTTATATTCTCTTTTTTCCTCCACCACCCCCCGCCAAACAAATCAATCCACTCAACTCAAGCCCCTTCCATTATTTTAAAACGTACCCAGCCATTTCTCACAATCAGTGAGAAGAAGGGCTACTGGGCAGGCAGTGGGGAAGGCTGCTTAAACCTAACTTTCCCGCAGATGACTGTGGGATAAGGTATGCTTCTCTGTTGCTGGGTGCGCACATTGCACGCCCAGATGATTCTCCACTACCCCAGGCAGCACAGAGGGTCAGGGGCCAGGATGCATCATCCTGTCCACCCCCACCAGAAATCCCATAATGCACTGTGCAAGTGTGCAGTGCATTGTGGAGATTCCTGCAGCGATGGCAGGCATCCATCACTGCTGCAGTGCCAGCTAAAAGCAGCCGGCGCTACACACAACTTTAAAACGGGGCTAAGGGAGTACTCACGCCCTTAACCTCATTTAAGAGTCTGGCTCCACAGGCGGGTTTGCTGCCGAAGCACTGCCAGCATTGGGTGCGATTCCAATCATTCTTACAAGCAGCCAAGACCGGGCTTGGCTGCCTTAGCCCGGTCTTGGTTTTGTGAGAGAACAGCCTCACCCATTCAAATCAAACCCTCTCTTCCCTCCCAAACCAAACCAATATATTTCTTCTCCCTCCAAAACCAAACTGTAGGACAGGCTCTGTGAACGTTTGAGCCCGGCTCAGCTTTTTAACCTAGGAAGTAAGCAAAGCAATTGCAATACAGAAGTCTTATATATAAAAAGAGGAGATTCAGGCCTCATTCCTTCACAGTCGCACAGTGAAATGTGGAGAGAGTATCCCTGAGAAAGGAACGCTCCTTCCAGGATAACCACCCTAGTGCTGAATCTGATTGCAGGAAGCCCTCCAGACTGCACTGTCCATGTCATACTTGTCAGCTGCACCAGATGGGCAGAGATTAGACTGAACGTCAGAAAGCTATAACTGGAAAACCCTATGCACATGAACTGTGGCAGTCGGATAAGCTTCAGCATCAGTGCATCCAGTCCCCAAAATACATACCATATCAATGTGCGCTGTAATCGAAACAAGCCAGTTACACCTATATATTAGAGACTTATGCCTAAAAAGCATGTAGTACAACTATATGCAGATTGCTTATACCCACCTTTAATACTAATGCTGCTTTCTTCATTCATCCCAGAGATGTGACAATGCTGATACAACCTGCCATCAGACAGCAGCAATAAGATTGCCTCCAGCATCTCTCTAACCTTTTGAGGAACCAAGGGATGTGGCAGTCCTATCCACAGTTTCGCAGGGGACCCTTTCTGGCCAGTAATTTGATGCAATGGTTTTCCATTGCTTTTTCTGCTAAGGATTCCATAGATAAGTTAGATATAAATACAGTATGAATACACTGTAAAAAAAAACCTTTATTTGGGTTTACATTGACCTACGGCTGGGACAAATAAACAGACTAGTATTACTAGGTTGTTCATGTTTTATTTCATAAAAATGTGGCTACTTCTGCAATTTTGCACTCAGTGCTACATAGAGCATAAATGTTCCCTGATTATATATCTGTGCTCAAGCTACTTTCACCTGTAATGGCAGAACCAAAAGTATTGAGTTGCCAGTTCTAGTGACTATAAAAGTTAACTAAAACACTTAAGAAAATAGGATAACATGGTCATCAGTGTAAGGGAGACTGGATTTTCTTTGTGTGCCTTTTGGATACCTCAACTCTACACTCAAATGCAGCTCTCTTTATAAATTTGTGGTTACATCCTAATGGGAAATATATTTCTTTCTCTCAGATACAAATGCTTTTCTTTCTTATTGCATGTGAGATAAATATTTCTTTAGCAGATTTATTCAATATGCGGTTTTTTTCCCCTTTCACCATGTTTGAAACACTTTGCTTGCTGCATAGTGTAAGACTCTATTTAGCTTTAGATATATACAAAGAGGGTGCTTTCTGTTAGAGTGTTGAGATGCCAAAGGGGATGTCTGACTCAGACTTTGCTTTAGAAAGTGGTGCTTGGTTTTGAAAAATTTCTCCCCTATTATTGGAAGCTCCGATGATCAGATACCTTCTACTAAATGGGTAAAAGGCACAAGGAGTGGGTAGAAGTGCTAAAAAATAAGACAGGTCAATAAATAATTTGTACATTTCTTTAGGGCACTAGGGAAGCTTCAGCACTTAGAATTTCCAAATCCGTCTTGTATATCGCATGCAGTTTTTCAAATGAGCCATCCCTTAAAACAAGAAGAAACTCTTAAAAACCTTAAAAGAACTGTTCACATCCCAGCTGCAGCATCCTAGCTAAACTTCAGTTCAGACTTCAGATCCAAACACTTTTCTGCATTGCCTCTTCTGTAATTTATCTTCTTCACTTCAACTCCAGGCATGAAAACAGGTTCAGGAGCTGAGCCTTGGTGATCATGGATCAATTTAAGCACTGAGTGACGATATATTAAAATCACCAAATATCTTGGCACTGTGTGAAAGCACAATCCTTATTGCATCAATATGGGCCTTGGATCCTCTGTTCTTCCTAAGTACAGCTCAACATCAGTGTAGATTCAAGGTCTTAAGTTCTCCAGCAATGTAAGTATCTGTGGAGGAAGAGTCAAAGACTCTGGGGCTATTCAGACGCGCAGGCAAAACTGGGCTAACTGGAGCTGTGCTCTTGTGTGGTGCATTATAGGAGTTCCAAGGGCTGAGAAGATGCATCTCGGTCCCTGACCTTCCACGTTGCTGGCAGTAGCCTGCAATCATCTGAGCAGGCGATTCACCCACCCAGGAAGAAGCCCTTGATCTCCTGCTGGGGAGGAAAGCATTTTAAGGCTTCCTCCCCTGCAGTTTTGAGCCCTTTCTCACTGATCGTGAGAAAGGACTCTCTGTGTCAGATCCTGAACAGGTTCTGTGTCAGAACCTGTCATACCTAGTATATGTCTAGAATATCTGATGTGTTTTCCTTCTGCTTCTACCCCAACCAAACTTGAATAAAAAGAGTCCCATCAAGCAGGCCAGAGGATTGTGCTTTCAGCCAACCAAGTCTTGCAACACCTTGCAGTGTTACATGAAAAATTTAAATTATGAAGGTCCAAAAGTAATATTAACAGTATTGGAAAACAGCATGTTGCAAATGCTAAAAATGCAATGAATTCTACTGATGTCAAAAGATCCTACAAGACAATGTGATCTCACATGGGGGGGGGGGGGATTTAAAGTATCGTTTAAATATATATATTGCCCAGACCCCTTCTTTATATCCATATATTACCTCTGCAGACAACAACAACACTGTGGGAGTAAAAGAACCCTAACATGTACTCTGACCACAGTGCATTTCTTTGTGCCAGCAAGGTACCAGGTACTGTTGGGGGGGAATCAAAGATGGAGAAGGGAACCAAAGTTTTACTCCCTGTCAGTGGTATTTGGGAAAGATGCTGTGAGTGCAAAACACTCTCTGTGGCTTGAAGGTTGGACATGTGCAGTAGTTCTAAAAAAATGTATCTAGCCTAGAGTACTGTGACTGGTCAATGCTGGTCTGAAAATGTACAATGTAAAGGTATTCATTCTGGCCAGATGTATTTGCATAACAGATAAGACTTTGGTATATAATCTGTAAACATCATTTTGTGGGATTCTTCCTCTCTCACGCTGGTGATTGATGGAAACCTGGTACCGTGATCAATAAAGCTTTGAATCTGATGGAACGGTCTGGATCCTGCCTAAAAGAACCCTAGCATTACAGGAGAATTTCTCCTACAGTACTCACTGTACCACAAATTTGAACATTGTCAAGCAAGACTGCATGGGCTTTTTCAAAAGGAGTGTTCAAATCACAAAATCAGTGGGCTATTTTTAGAAGGCTATGGGGAGACCTTGGTTGGTTATAACTGGGGGAGTCAGGGGCTTGGGGCTTGTAGATTCATCAAGGACTCCCTACTTTTACCCTGTAATTAAAGTACTGGCCAGATCTTCATTTAATGTACATTCAGTGCATATGTGCTAGTAACTTCAGCCCACTCTGGTACTGTTACCTGTTTCTGCCCATGCATCTCGCAAAAAGTGACTTTAGAACCACCAAAGCTCCTGCTCTTCATGCAGGGAAGTGCCTTCTGCTAATGTGCCCTTTGAATTCTGCCATACATCTTTGCCCTGAGCTATAAAACTGTGGAGGGGGGTTCCCCCAAAGCACCCATAATATTGATTTCATGCACATACAACTTTGCAGAAAATCACATAACCAAAATCACCTAAATCCTAATTGGATGAAGAAAATGAAAATCCTCTGCTTGGTATTGCTAGCTTCCCCCCCATAGGCACTCTCCAGATTATGCGCTGCAACATTTTCATAACATGTTCACTAAGTGCCCCTCCACAGTGACATTGTGTTGTCAGTAGGGTACTGTTCATATTTCCCATGCCCTATTTTGGATTTAATTGTTTCGTTATTGCCCTATAATATCGTAACAGCGTTGCAGGAAAGTAGCTGTATTTTTCTGTTGTAGGGAGGCTTGTCACGCTATTTATGCTTGCAGCATGTTGCAGTGTGGACAGTTATTTTCACAATAATTTTTATTTATTATTATTAATTCTTATTATTATTATTTTGTGGTGGGGAAGGGAGGGGGCGGGCGCTGCTTACGGTGGGGGTGGTGCGCAAGAGGCTCCCTTCTACCCCTTTCCCTGCCAAAAGTTCATTCCCTGGCACTTTTCTGAAGAGGAAGCCCATTGAACTAAATCATTTGCTTCTGTGCCATCCCAATTGCAATAGCAGTGTGAGGATTGGTTGATTTTACTGACCCTTTCCAATCTATCCATGAAATAATTTTACCAGACTGATTTTGCCCTCCTTCCAGAGGGCTCCTTGGATGGGGAAGGCTGCCCGCCCTCCCTCCCTTTCACACCCCCTATTCTCCCTTGCAAAAACCACAGCTTTTCTGCAGAGGCGTATCTAGGGAAAATAGTGCCTAGGGCAGGCACTGAAATTGCGCCCCCTGTCCAAACATCTGACACCCATCTGATTCTCTGTACATAGTGCCAAACTGAATATGTGTACAGTGACTTATATTATATTAATTTTTAAAAAAAAAAATTAAAAAAATAAATTTTTAAAATCTTTTTTTTAATTAATTTTAAAAAAATTACCTGTAGCCCCTTCAGGGGGCTTCCTAAATGCTGGGGGGGGTCTGCAAAGGTTTCCCCTCCCCTCTCTGGCCTCTAGGGCCTCGCAGGGACCATTTCAGCATGTGCGGTGGCCAAAATGGTGACTTTGCATGCTCAAATGGCCTCTGCAAGGCCTGGCATGGCCTAGGGCCTCACAGAGGCCATTTGAGCATGCACGGTGGCCATTTTGTTTTCAGCAGCCATTTTAAATTTTTAAAAAAATTTTAGAAAAATGGCGCCCCCCTTCAAGTGGCGCCCGGGGCACGTGCCCTGCCTGCCCTTCCCCTAGATACGCCCCTGCTTTTCTGGAGCCCCTCTGACAGCACGGCACTGACGGGGAGAGGAAGCAATGGTGGTGGTGACAGCCCAGGTTAGGGAAAGTCCGCAACTGCCAGTCCCCAAGGAGCTGCCACATTTGCTCGTGATGTGAGGGGCGCAGAGACCAGAACTCCTCCCGGACAGCCCACTCTCCCCCGCCCACATCTTCAGATTGCTCATCTTCACTGGAGGAGTGCTTGCCTCCCCTCCGCCTCCTCCTCCCTCCTCCTCCACCATTATAGCAATAGCAATAGCAATAGCAATAGCACTTACATTTATATACCGCTCTATAGCTAAAGCTCTCTAAGCAGTTTACAATGATTTAGCATATTGCCCCAAACATTCTGGGTACTCATTTTACCGACCTCGGAAGGATGGAAGGCTGAGTCAACCTTGAGCCCCTGGTCAGGATCAAACTTGTAACCTTCTGGTTACAGGGCGGCAGTTTTACCACTGCGCCACCAGGGGCGCAGTGTGTATATATGTATATATATATGTGTGTGTGTGTGTGTGTGTGTGTGTGTGTGTGTGTGTGTGTGTTTATTTGCTTGTGCAAGCCTGCTATAACAAAAGGCATTGTTTTGGAATGACACTTCTCCCTCTTGGCAGATTTCCACAAGTGCACCGAGAAATTAAAAAAAGTATTAGCTCCGTCGCATCAGCGATCCCTCTCTCTCTCTCTCTCTCTCTCTCTCTCTCTCTCTCTCTCTCTCTCTCTGCAACCCCATGGGCCTGAAATTGAGGGGGGGGGCAGATAATGCGTTCCAGAGGTGGTATATAGAAGCTCCCTGCCTAGAAAAACCACTGCAGTGATGGGCAATATGGATGGGCAAAACCTTGTCATGTTGCATATAATACTGCCTGAGAATTGCTGTGCTCGCGGTTTCAAACTGCTCCCTCATTCTGTTACACTTTTGCAACACTTTAAGCATTACAAATCTCGTAGTCTGGAAAACGACATAGAAGAGCTAACTGTTAAACCATTTTGACTCTGCAAGGGGTAGGCAATGTGTGGATCTCCAGATGTTGCTGAATTACAACTCCCATCATCCCTGGCTGTAACAAATTGTGGCTGTGGGTGATGGGAGTTGTAGTTCAGCAACATTTGGAAAGCTGCATTTTGCCTAGCCCTCCAATTTTGCCCTTTTCCCTTTAATTTTTAATTTGCCTTTAATTTTTAATTTGCCCTTTAATTTTTATCTAGAACTGTAGTTCTTGTAACTCTCAGCATACCAGATTCTTTAAGTGAAGCCATGCCAGTTAAATTGAAATAAAATCGGCATACACTTGCAACGCAGATATACTACAATTGGAATGCAACTTCATTCATTCATTCAAAAGATTTATATGCTGCCATTCTTCATAAATGAATTCATGCTGGGCTACAGCAAATTCATTTTAAAAGCCACAATCAAACACCGTAAAACACTGTAACTTAACTAATGTCTGATGCTACAAATGACCATTGGTTCCTAATGTTGCTTTATCCAACAATACAACACCTTTATCCAACTGAATCTGCCTATTTAAAGTTAGATTTACTTCGTTTTATTTAGTTTTAATTGCATGAACTGTTTTAATTTTAATCTTTTTGTAAACTGGCTTGAGATATAATAAACATAATAAACAATAAAGGTGATATGTACTCAATAAATGAAAATTGGTAAAATTTCAGCCAGCCATAACCAGAGCATTTGAGATATATTCCTCTTAGCTTTACAACTGGAGATAGTATAAGTTCTGTCTGTAATTCTTTTTCTGAACCTAATTTATCAGATCTCCACTAGATATTCCTTTAAGCTTTCATATTCCACACTTCTGCTCCTGACCCTCAACCTCCACTTGAACGTCACTTTGAAATTTCCAGTGTCTTCTGCTATGAATACTTAGCAAATTCATTTTCCAAACTTCCCATGATTCAAGGCTGGTTTCTCAGACAGGCATACTAGAACAAGGTGTTTGTCCTGCCAGATCAGCAGGCAGTAAATGAAACAGAGAGGAAATCTATTTCTGTATTTCTGTTCAGCAGTAGCTGTGTCGACTGCTTTCATATAAAGCAGGAATGTGTGTGTGACAAGACTCATTATCCATAAATCACTGGCTTGACTGTCATTAATTTTCTCTGGTTCCAAAGCAACAACAGGCGTCTGCACCCTCATTAGCTCAGTATTGACACAGCCCGGAAGAAATACCCCCTGCCACACTTCAAGGGACCTGTAGCATTTCTGAACTGGAGACTTGATTCCTTAAAGTCTTATAGAGCAGTGCTGTCATGTGTCCTATTGAGAGGTTTTGCTTTTGAACTTTTGTAAAAGCTCAATACCTGTTTTATAGCTGCTTCCCTCATACACACAAGGAAATCTTATGTAGATTACACTAAAGGTTTATTCAACTCCATTTATCTCCTTCTCATTTCCCTCCCTTTTCCTTTCTGATTCCTCCCCGACAGGCCCGACAGGATGCCTCTTGGGACAAATGTCCAAACAAATTGCAAAAGACTACTGGATAGAATACAGCACCTTTTCTGCTTCTAATATTTCATGCACTTGAGAATGTGCTTAATGCAGCAAGACATGCAGAAAATGTTTGAATCTTTCACTCAAATCACATCCCTACAAATGTGATTACATTGTCTAGAGCAGCAGTTTCCATAGTTTAGATATATATGTAAGGAACTGTTTCCACATTAACTTGCCTGCCAGTTTATGTGCTCTTGCATTAAATAACCCTTTGCCTATCTGCCATGGAGGCCCAGCATGATGAAGAGCATTGTTCAAGGGTGCACACTCAGGTCATGCAGGGCACTGGTCAGTGACGGGCCTCACTGTTACTGTACATGAACTGAACATTTGACCTATACCACACCCAGCACATCCTTGCATCTGCACCACGGGCATAGCTAGGGGAGAGGGAACCCATGTCCACCCTCTCCCCAGTGGCCCCTCGGAGTGAGGGAGATAATGAAGAAAATAGGGAGGGGTGGAGCTGGGGAGCCTTCAGGAGCTGGGGGTGGGGCTGGGTTCTTTGAACCCATCCACTCAATTATGGACATACCCCGATCTGTACAATATTTTTCTGGGAAGCATGTCCATACTGATCCTTGGAGGCTGCAGCTTGGACACTGTAGGTTTAAGGAACCTGAATAATCTTTACTGGTCATAGGAACATAGGAAACTGCCATATACTGAGTCAGACCATTGGTCTATCTAGCTCAGTATTGTCTACACAGACTGGCAGCAGCTTCTTCAAGGTTGCAGGCAGGAATCTCTCTCAGCCCTATCTTGGAGAAGCCAGGGAGGGAACTTGAAACCTTCTGCTCTTCCCAGAGCGGCTTCATCCCTGAGGGGAATATCTTAGAGTGCTCACACATCAAGTCTCCCATTCATATGCAACCAGGGCAGACCCTGCTTAGCTATGGGGACAAGTCATGCTTGCTGCCACAAGACCAGCTCTCCTCCCACTGGTCCCGACCATCCCAGCTTCACACACTCTAAAACCATCTCCAGGAACAGCAACAGGGGTGAATCTGAGCAGAAGCCCTGCTGTCAGTCAGTACAAGGCATCCCATCCCTGAGTCCTGCTTGGAAGGAGGCAGGAGCGGCTGGATAGGCCAGTGCTGGGGGCGGGGGAGGCAGAGGCACCTTTAAGGAATAATAAGCAGGTGCTTACCAGTGTGTAAGCAGCACCTGCAAGCTGCCATGCTCTGCCGACGATCCCGCAACAATCCCGCGCTCCGCCCGGCAGCCGGCATGGACGCAGCATGGCCCTAGCCTCTGCCCATGCATGGAGACTCCCTAAAGAGGGAAATACAGCTTTCTTTCTCTTTTTACATTGTAGGACTGTAATAAATGGAAATGTGAATGACACCTGCTGACAGCACAGGGACTTTGATGTCGATACACAGGCAATACAGAAGCCTACTTAAGGGACACATAGTGACACTATTGTAGTATCCAATCTGGATGGTGCCCTGCACTTTCCTGCAAAATGTTTTCTGTAAGAAGAGGAACATGACAAAAAACGCTTTTGGGTTTTGTTTTGTTTTACCATGTTCCTCTTTCTTTTTCAGACATAAAAAAACAGAGTTCCTCTTTCTCATTTCTTCTTTGAAACTTGGAAATAGTGGAGGTGGTGTTTCTAAGATCGTAAACAGAGTTTAAACTAGTTTTGGCATGCATGTAGAGCAGCCATTCAGAAAAACAAGCCACACACACACACACACTCTTGCACACACGCACACACACAAACACAAAATGCACCAGGAGGACATAAGGATGTCTACAAAAGACATCAGGATGGGTGCACTCTCAGTGCATCCCCCTTGTGGGCTGGAAAAGTATTGTCTGAACCAGCCCCTTAGTCTCTTACGACGTCACAACCTGGCTGCAAACTGGCACGGCTCCTCCTCCTGGAATTTGCCTCCTTTTAAGAGATCATTGCCATCCATAATTTGTAACCCTGGGCTTGTGATTTCCCCAATAAATCAGACTGCAGATAGGTTATCATTTTGCTATAACATCTACATCTGCAAAAGGAAACCATGTTCATGTCGCTGTTAATGTCTGCTCTTCCATCCTTCCTGCTCCCTCACCTTTGTCTGTGGGGTTTCTCTCAGCCTGCTTGCTTCCCTTTTATATTGTTTCTCCAGCTGAAGTCACCAGATGGCGCTGTGACACATATTTACTAAGTATTGATGATAATATGACAGATGTTCCCTCTGCTCCTGATGAAGTACAAGAAGACTTATATTAGCCCAAAATGAATAGCACTGTGTCAGCCGAGGGCAAGTATTTATTCCTACTAAGTTGCCATTATTTTCTGCCATGTTGTCATATTATCTACAGGGGCACGCAACTCCCTGTCTAATAGGTGAATCACTGCATCTCTGCACTGTGGTTTGAGTTATGCCTGCTGGGCCTGGGCTCACTCTCCCTACCTTTGCACTGTGCATCAAAGACTTCTAATTCCCAGGCATGGAATGTTCTGTCACTTTTTGTTAGAGCTGTGCAACGCTTTGGCTTGATCCGATTTGAAAGTGACTTGCCCCCAATTTGACCACCAAATTGAACACTGCTGAACCAGGCCACTTCCCAGTCCCTGCAGGTATTTAACAGGCACGGGCAAGAGATAGGGTGACTCTGTTTTTCTTTTCTCTTTTCCCCCCAGGCATCTTCCACAGCCTCACTTTTAAAACAAATCCCAGAAGACTGTTTTATTCCTGCGTTCCAAACTACACTGGGAAAATGTTGCTGTGGGCTCACTCACCTGCTCTCACTTCCTCTGGGCCAGACAGAGAGGGCAGGTGAACAACAAATGCAAAGTGGCGGAACGGCTGGGTTAGGAGTGTCTGGCAGTCAATGGCGAATCCCATAGTGGGGCAGGTGCCTCAGCAAGTGCCCGTTGATGCTGACCTCTGATGCCACTCTGGCAACAATGTGCACATGTACAGAAGCCCAAACCGGGATGCAACCAGCTTAGGCTGTAACTCAGGAGGCCAGCAGGTGGGGGGCTTGGAGAAGACTCTCTGCCGCTGCCATGAGCTTTAAATTAAAGGTACTTTTGCTCCCCTCCTTATATTAGGGAATATAGTACTTTTGCTCCTTATGTTAGGGAATCCCCCTTTGCTTGTAAAGAGGAATTCTCAGCAGATTCCCCTTTACCAGTATACCCTGGAACCGGCCCCCGAACTGGCTCAGCCCCATTTGTCCGAGCCTGAAGCTGGACTCAACTGGACAAACCAGTTCCATGTACATCCCTAATGCTTACTCAAAAGAAAATGCATGGGCTGATTAGTATTTTTCTCATTATTTAGAAAAAAGATGTCTCTTAGCCACTCTTTATCCTTCTTTTCTGTCCTTCCTAGTTCACAATTCCCATTCCTGGCTGTATTCATCCTTCCGTTTTAGTGATTCCATTAATACCTGGCAGAGGGACAATTGATATCTCCAGAAACCTAAACCTTGCAATCAAAATAAATCATGTGAATAGAGACATTTTCTGTAAAGATTTCAGTTGTATTTTTGATTACAAGATTACATTTATTTTGCCAAAAGATGTTCAAAGCAGCATGCAACAGTTTCAAAAATATTGTAATGTGTTATCAGTTCTGACTAGTGCAGAATTGGAATTTTATTGGTAAAGATAAATTGGACCAAGTCTCCTTATGGTTATTTATGTTATTCCTTTATCCTCTCTAATAAAAGCCTTGGTGTCCGTCCGTGGACGGACACCAAGGCGTGTGTTCGTGCCTCCCTGGCCTGTTCTGCGCCTGCGCTTCGCGCAGGCGCAGAACAGGGCAAGGGAGACACGCTCGCCGGCACCCGGCAGCCATCTTGGGCGGCCAGAAGCAGCCGCCCCAAAGAAGCCGGAAAACTGGCGCCGGGGTAAACTGGGCGAGGCAGCGGCTCCGCCGCTGCCTCGGCCAAAAGAGACGGAGGCCGGGGGCAGAGCGGAGGCCACTTAAATATTTTTTAAAAGGCACCCGCAGCCGACGCCGCCGACCCTCCCTCCCAGCTGACCCCCCCCATTAAGGGCCAAATCGGCCCAGCCACTTGCCTCCGCAGCTTCCGCCGCCGACCAACCGCCCGCCCACCCAGCTGCCGATACCTCCTTGCTCCCGGAACACGTCCTCCGCTTGATCCGCTGCTCGATTAACAGAAGGAGAGAGGTGCTCGCATGCAGAGCTCCACTCTCTTTAAAGTCTCTTCCCGAACTAGCGCTTTGCGTCCTTGCCGCGCAAACCGCCAGTTCGGGAAGAGACTTTAAAGAGAGTGGAGCTCTGCATGCGAGCACCTCTCTCCTTCTGTTAATCGAGCAGCGGATCAAGCGGAGGACGTGTTCCGGGAGCAAGGAGGTATCGGCAGCTGGGTGGGCGGGCGGTTGGTCGGCGGCGGAAGCTGCGGAGGCAAGTGGCTGGGCCGATTTGGCCCTTAATGAGGGAGGGAGGGGGAATGGCAGCGGGGGGACAGGAGAGTCGTTACTAGGGCCCGTTGTTCAACGGGCCAAAATTAACTAGTTCTAAATAATTTCTCAGGGAACCAGCAGTGATGTTGGGTATTTGAAAGATCTCAGGCCCAGACTCACAGAGCTTGACTAAGGTCCACCACACACACACACAGAGCATTTTTCTAATTAAACCTTTTCATGCTCTCTAAATGAATCCAAAGCTCTCTTCCAGTTTTTGAAGCCAATAATCACCAGTGCATCTACAGGCAGCACAGGAGACCACGGCACTAAAAAAATGTATCCAGAGCACATGGTCAGCTGACCTAATGCTGCCAATTCCCCTGCAGAGAATTGTTATCTTAGAGCTTACACATTGAAGTCCTGAGGGCCATTTTTTCTAAAGAATAGCAGCTCTGAAAGGGGGTAATTAATAAGGGCTTAAGCCTTCCCCTATCTGCTGCTTTTACAGCATCGTTCCTGCCCTTAAGGCACTTGGACCCCTATGGTGTTCCAAATCATGTTGATTTCCTTTCCTGCAAGAGAGAAAACAGTTTAGTGGATTATTAGAATGAGAAAAATGGCTGGTGAAGAAAGGGTTAATTACTCCCTTCTTGGCTCTCTCTTTCTCTCTGCATAAAATGGCCCCCTCCCAAAGCTATTTTTCTTTACAAAAACCTACTGTTGGGCCTTCCTTTCACATATTGGGTACAGCCTTGGATAGGGTAACATAGCTGTCCGCCTGACCTTGAAACCTGAGAAATTCCTAGTCTCCTTTACTGCTGCCAGGAAATACAAGAAGACAAATAAGGTATCTACTTTTCTTGTGATTTTTAAAGTGACAGTCCATTTGATAGGTGTCAAATTTTCCTGTCTCTAGCTGAATCACAGTGTTTGCAGAGAATGAATTTGGCTAGTGAGCTCGTTTGCCTAGTGCAAATAAAAAGAAAAGGGCCACAGCATGTCATAGCAGTTTCTGTAGCTGTAAAATGCAGGCAGAGGTGTAAAGGTGTGAGGAGCTGAAAATGAATTGTAAAGGCATGTCCTGACACTGTGGCTTCCTGCTGGGACAGTGCAACGGATAAACTAAACAAGAACCATGTGAACTTGAAAGCTGATTGACCTCGCTGGAAGAATATGGACATTAAACAATTTCCATAAGGACCTTGCTGGTTCCCACCTTACGTCAGTCTGGTCCAGTGTTCTGTCTCCATCCAAGTGCATCTGAGCAGTTCACAAAAGGAACATGAAGGCAACAGCTTTCCTCTGTTTGTCCCCAGCAACCAATATTCAGGGGTATATGGAGGTTCCCTCTAGCTGTCATGACTGATAGATCTGTCTTCCATGATTTTTTTCTAATCCATGTTTGATTCAGGCTTCTTCCAATTCAGACCAATCCCCGGGGACTTTGTTCTGCTGTGATGCTTTTAATGGGTTCTTTGCGGACAAAATCTCCTGTATTCGGGCCGACTTGGACTCCACTGTTTCTGCAGAGTCTATTGAGGTGGTGTCCAGCAATCCCTCTGGCAGTATTAGTTTGGATCATTTTCAATCTGTGATGCCTGATGATGTGGACAAGCTGCTTGGAGCAGTGCGGCCTACCACTTGCTCTCTGGATCCTTGCCCTATTTGGCTGCTTTTATTTAGCAGGGAGATTGTTGGGCATGGCTTAGTTAATATCATTAACTCATTGCTGAGGGAGGGTAGGATGCCTCCTTGTTTGAAGGAGGCAATGATTAGACCACTTCTTAAGAAGCCTTCCCTAGATCCCTCAGTGATGGACAGTTATAGGCCAGTCTCCAATCTCCCATGGTTGGGCAAGGTGATTGAGAGAGTGGTGACTAACCACCTCCAGGCAGTTTTGGAGGAAACCGATTATCTAGACCAATTTCACTGGCTTTAGAGCGGGATATGGGGTTGAGTCTGCCTTGGTCAGCCTGATGGATGACCTTTACCGGGGAATCGACACAGAGAGTGTAACTCTGTTGGTTCTTTTGGCTCTATTAGCGGTGTTTGATACCATCAACCATGGTATCCTTCTGGATCACCTGGGGGAATTGGGGATAGGAGGCACTGCTTTGCAGTGGTTACGCTCCTATCTCTGAGGCAGATTCGAGATGGTGGAGCTTGGTGACAGTTCCTCTTTAAAATGGGAGCTATTATATGGAGTCCCTCAGGGCTCCATTCTGTCTCCAATGCTTTTTAATATTTGCATGAAACCACTGGGTGAGGTCATCAGAAGATCTGGTGCAGGGTGTTATCAGTATCCAAATCTATTTATCATCATCATCATCATCATCATCATCATCACCACCACCACCACCACCACCATCATCATCATCATGGAATGCCATTCACTGCCTAAATGCCTGCCTACAGGCAGTAATGGGCTGGATGAGGGATAACAAATTGAAGCTGAATCCAAGCAAGACAGAGGTGCTCATTGTGGGGGGTCGGAATTTAAGGGATGAGTTAGATCTTCACATGCTGTATGGGGTTACACTCCCCCAGAAGGAACAGGTACGCAGCTTGGGAGTGCTCTTGGATCCAGGCCTCACCATGGTATCTCAGGTGGAGGCTATAGCCAGGAACTCTTTCTATGAGCTTCAGTTGATTCGACAGCTGTGTCCATTCCTTGAAGAGAACGATCTCAAAACAGTGGTGCATCAGCTGGTAGCCTCCAGGCTTGACTTCTGCAATGTGCTCAACATGGGCTGCCTTTGTATGTAGTTCAGAAACTTCAGTTAGTTCAAAATGCGGCAGCCAGATTGGTCTCTGGGGTAACCCGGAGAGACCATATTATGCCTGTCTTAAAACAGCTGCACTGGCCACCGATATGTTTCCGGGAGAAATACAAAGTGCTGGTTATTCCCTTTAAAGCTCTGAACAGCTTGGGTCTGGGTTATTCTTCGGTATGATCCCCATCGCTCGTTGAGATCATCTGGAGAGGTCCGTCTCCAGTTTCCACCAGTACGTCTGGTGGAGCCTCAGAACTGGGCCTTTTCTGTAGATGCTCCTGGTCTATGGAATGCACTCCCGGCAGATATCCACAGTTTAGGCTTGCTGTCGGCCTTTAAGAGAGCCCTGAAAACCTATTTGTTTGGCCTGGCCTTCCAAGGCTTGTAAAGTATTGTTTTTTAAAAGTATTTTAATTGGTTTTAAATGGTTTTAATCATTTTTAATTGTTTTTATAAATAAATAACCATTAAAGCATAGCTGCTCTCTGCTGCAATATTACAATTGTGGGCCAAATTATCCATTACATTAAGCATATATTCCAAATGGGCCTGCTTCAGGTTTATTTTCCTAAAATAAGAGCTGTAGGAAGGCTGATCCAGATTGGAGCTGTGGTCTAGGAGGAGAAAGGGCTTTAATCCTTAGCCCCCATCACAGTCCAGATTGGCTGCCATTTGACCTGAGAGGAAAACTCCCATTGGCCTTAAAAGTATAGCTAGGTGAAAACTGAGGCTGGGAGGGATTCTGAACTGGTAAGCATAAAATGGTGGTGTTATTTAAAGAAAGCATCAACTCTTTAATCACATGGAAGACCCATTAAGCCAACTTAAAATACAAAATTTCCAAATGTATTGGTTTCACTCTATTCCACTCTTTATGTTTCTGTTTAAAGTAGAAGATATGAAAGCAAGGGCTAAATCCAGTCTCTAAGTCACCAACCATGATGATTCAGTGACCTTCAGCTTGTTTCAGTGTTCTATGAGATCTTTCCCCACAGCTGAAAGTAGCTTTTATTGACAGCGGAAGGAAGTGTTGCTGAGTTTATCTTGTCCATAACGCAAATGGCACCTCCAGTCTCAGGCAAAGTTTCATCCTTGGCTTAATTTCCTTCACTTAGGTTCTCACGTTTAGCGTTTAAAGAGATAATATAGATTCCCTGTCAAGCAGCTGAACCCAATCCGCATCTCTTTGCTGCAATGCCAATCACTTTTACAAAACACACACACACATCCAGGAAATAGACATTCACTGTCAAAACTACCAGGTTGGGCCCAATAGAAACAAATGCCCCAGTCACATTTGCTTGGCAACACTTATTCATCCACTCCAGTGATGACTTTGAAGGTACAAAATACAATGCTCCATATCTTGTATTGATTTTGACTGCTGAATGTTTTATGACAAGGAGTCATGGCCCAGCATGAATTCTGAATAGAAGATCAATAGGATGCTTAAGATATCATCCCATGTCTGCTTGATTGACATGTTTCCTATCACCTCTTCTAGGGAACCAATTTCCTCCTGGCTAACTTTCACATGTATCTGATGTATGCCTTTTCCTGTAATGGATGGTTGTTTCCCCTACTATTACTGAAGCTCAAACACTTTTGCTGATGTTATTGCTGCATCAATAATTAGTTTCAGGGCTCTTGAAAAACTTTCTACAACTTTATTCTCTGTGTTTCCATAAAATTGGCTAATATTTTCTTTGAGTTGCTGAAGGGTTCATTGTAGAGTGAGGCAGGACCCCTCAAAGTGGGCCAAAAGAAAATCATGGACTTTTCGGAAGCTCCAGATTGGTCCCCAGAGGCAAGTAGCCCCACTTCACACGGGCCTAGTAAGTGCCATTTAAATTAATGAGATAGATTAATCATGACTAACTTGCCCCATTAATTTTAATGACTTGATTAGCAAGCCAGAGGTTGCTGGTTTGAATTCCCACTGGTATGTTTCCCAGACTATGGGAAACACCTACTGTATATTAGGCAGCAGTGATACAGGAAGATGCTGAAGGCATCATCTGATACTGTGCAAGAGGTCGCAGTAGTAAACCCCTCCTGTATTCTACCAAAGATAACCACAGGGCTCTGTGGTCACCAGGAGTCAACATTGACTTGACAGCACACTTTACCTTTAGGCATGACTAACTTATTCTGAATCTTGCCCATTATTCATGACTAAAAAAGTTTGCAAGCATGTGAAAAACAGCTTCTTCTGCATGTTTTCAGACTATTATATCTGGGTCACTTCTAAATGCTTCTAAACCAAATTTGGACAGGTACTTGGTGCTTATCACCTAGTTACTCAGTGACAAATTTCAGGTGGATTGGATGAATGAGCAATAGAATGTTAAAGGCTTAACATAATAGAACATTGTTTTCCCTCCTTATTTTAACTATAGAGGCATTTCCACACCTCTATAATTATATGAAACACCGACCTGATCAAAAACAGCAGGAAATAAATTGGAACCAGAGGCTGATTGTTGGGGAAGATGAAGGGTGTGTCATGAAAAAATAAGTAAACGAAAACAGAAAATTATAGGATTGATGTCTGGAGCATGACGAAGGAGCTATGTGAAACAAATTTTGAACTTGCTAATTGAGCAGAGGTGGAAAAAATTAGGATACCTGAAAGACTGCCAAAAGGCAAACAGTTAGATAGAAACTAGTACTACACGCTATGAAATGCTGCAGCATAAGAAACAATTTCAGTAAGAGAGGCTAATGCACATGGAATGCCAGTGGTTTAGATCTAATCATGTAAATGTCTACAGGTGACATTAGTGAATTTGTTGTTATCACTATTCATTATGATAGAGCTAATATCACTACTAGTTCTATCACTATTCTTTATGATAGAGCTAATAATAGAGCTAATAAGAGGCACCTTTTAATGTGGTGATTATCTTTATTTAGCAGGGGGAGAGTAACTGGCCCTATCCACCCCCAGCATGGTACCTCCAGTGGCTGTTGCTGGTGTCTATCTTATGTTTCTTTTTAGATTGTGAGCCCTTTGGAGACAGGGATCCATCTTATTTATTTATTTTTTCTTTCTCTGTGTAAACCACCCTGAGCCATTTTTGGAAGGGTGGTATAGAAATCGAATGAATGAATGAATAATATCACCATTGTTGCTGTACTGAGGGCAATACAGTGCCTACATTGTGCACATTGCAGAGTCCTCCATAAGCCATGTACATCTCTATGTTCAAACTTAAAAGAACAAACTGTCATTGAAACTTAAAAGAACAAAGAAGAATGTTACCAGTGCGATATCAGTTTTTCAACAGATGGCAGGGCAAAGAAGGATTGTGGGGTGATGCAACTATCGACCAGCCAACCACACTTATGGTATATAAAGGCGAATTGACACAACACATTGACATTAACTCATGTGGTCCCAAACTTCTCTGAGTATGTGCTTGCAACCTAGCACTGGAATATACCTTTTTGGTAGATGGTAAAGAGCAGTAAGACTTATCCCCTCTTTTCTGCTAAGTGATAGTACAGCTCTAGAAACCTGGTTTCATCTTACTCAAAAGAGGTCTCAAAATTACCTTGACATTTAATTTATTCCCCCCTCCACCACCGTGTGTTGCTGTCATGTCATCACAGATCAGCATGCTTCAGGGAAGTAATGCAATGGCTTTTCACTATTTGTCTAATGCATGAACAAAGTTAGGATTTGATAGGACTAAAGTGTTGGAAGCTGCTTTATATGGACCCATTGGTCCACCTAGCCCAGGAGTGGCCAACCTGAGACTCTCCAGCTATCGTTGGACTGCAACTCCCACTATCCCCAGCTGCTATAAACTGTGCCTGAGGTTGATGAGAATTGTAGTCCAACAAGAGCTGAAAAATCTCAGGTTGGCCACCCCTGATCTAGCCTAATATTATCTTCCTTGACTGGCAAGGATATCTGGAGAAATAATTCCTGAAGGGGGAGCAATTTCTATTAATTATAATTACATATCACTGCCTGACTCTCTGCCATCATTATATCATTAATACCCCCATCCTCACAACCTTACATGATGCTAAAGAGAAACAAAAAAAGGGTTATAGGGGCCTGGACTGTTCATATATGGAGTTTATTGCTTACATAGTATTAAACATTTTGGAACTAACTGATATAAATAATTTTATTTTGTCCATTTAACAACAAGATAGTCAAGTTCAAGTCCAGCGATTTAAAAAAAAAGTGGTTTGTGTACTGCTGGGAATACTTAAAGAGAGTTTTCCTCGAGGAAAACATGTAAGTCCTTATAGCCTACCCTTGCTACCCTCCATGTAAAATGAAAGCAATTTTTAAAAAGTTATTGCAACAGGCCTTTTTAGCCTACTTTCCAGTAGGCTTATGAGATCACTCGGTATTCTGTGTGTATGTCCTTCCGTGTGTCCATGTGTCGGTCTCTGTGTGTGTGTCCCCCACCCCCTACCCCATCAACTTCACAGTGCATGGACCAATATAAACCAAATCGGCTACAGTTGTAGGGACACATAGGGACACCTCAATGGCATAGTTTGTGATGATGTCCTCCACCCCAATTCAGGGTGGCGGACACATAAACTTTTGAGGCACAAGTGGGCTAACTTGTGGGCTGTCTAACCAATTTGAACCAAATTTGGTACAGTTGTAGTGGGTGACACACAGGGACACCTCAATGGTGTAGTTTGTAATGATATCATCCAGCCCAGATGTGTGAATGTTTGAGGTGCAAGAGGTATAACTTGTGGACCACTTCAGCGATTTGAACCAAATTTAGACCATTTGTAGGGATCGTGAAAGGAAAGTAGGCAGATTAGTTCTTAGTAGAACAGGCCTGCTCAACTTCGGCCCTCCTGCAGATGTTGGCCTACAATTCCCATAATTCCTGGCTATTGGCTGCTGTGGCTGAGAATTATGGGAGTTGTAGTCCAAAAACAGCTGGGGGGGCCTAAGTTGAGCAGGCCTGTACTAGAACAACTTGTTTTAAATTTAGGGGTATTTGCAATGGTCTGAGGTCTCAGATGAGGTATGCAAACCATCAGCATTTGGGAATTATTGCTCTAGACAGACAGGCAGCTTCAATGTGTCCATTTTACAAAATACAATGAGGGAAAGCTACATGTAACATCTATGTTACATGTAGCTTTGTAACATCTGGATAGTACTACTCCAGATGTTACTCCCATGGTAACATCTGGGGTATGTTACTACTATGTATGTAACATCTGGAGCCTACTACTATTCTCGCACCATACTGAAAAGCAGAAGGACTGAATGCAAGAGGAAGCAGGGAGGAAAAGAGAGTCACGCTCTAGAGCAGTGATTCTCAAACTTGGGTCCTCAGGTGTTATTGGACTTCAACTCCCATAATCCCCAGCCTCAGTGGCCTTTGGTTGGGGATTATGGGAGTTGAAGTCCAATAACACCTGAGGACCCAAGTTTGAGAATCACTGCTCTAGAACATTTCCAGGGAGAAACTCTAGGCCACTGTTCTTCTCTTCTCCACACTTCCACCCCATTCTCCATCAAGATGGCACATGTGCCAAGGAGGAATTGAACTAGCTTATGGAAGAGGAAGGGAGGGGCACACACACTAAAGATGTGCACGGAACCAGTTCCGTGCACACCCAGGAGGGTGGGTGGTGGGTTCCTTTAAGGGTCAGGGGAGGCGCTGCCTACCTGCCAGCCCCAGCCCCTGCTCCATAATGGAGCACCGAACAGTTCTGTGCACATCCCTAACACACACAAGAGCAGTGGCAAGGGAGAAGAAGGAGTGACAGGTAAGGTAAGGCAGAGCAGCCTTTAGCATGCACACACACACTCACAGGCAAGTACTCAAAGGTCTTGGGGAGTGCTGCACCAGATCCCTTTAATGTATAATTCTGGTATGCAGAAAATTCAGGGTTGTTGGTTTTCTCCTTCTTCTTGATGAAAGTGCCATGCTGTGCTGAAATCCCTGAGGAGCACAAATGGCAAAATTAAACCTTTCCTGAGCCAGCTCTCTGTCTCTCCAAACAAATAAAAGTGTACGCAAAATGAAACGATCCTTCTCAGTAGCTGGGAGCTCTCCTGTAGCAAAAAGTCCCAACATGACTAAAGATATTGATAATTTAATTCTCCTTTCTCTTGCGCTGTCTCCATGGAATCACTTCTGACTCTCTTTTGCAATCTGAGTCTGAAATAAGGATGAAAGGTGCCTGTGTTAGACATTTCCCTTCATAGTAGCTGTATAGATCTTTGGTTTGTCTTTATTCAGCTGCCTGCAGCAGAGAAAGTCACAAGACTGTCCCTTACTTTCACAATTTTATGATTATTCATATTATTTTAGGTGTTTGCTCAGTACAAGAGATAACAAAAATATTGGCTTTAAGCTTCTAGCCCTCAAAAAGGCGGGGGGAAACTTTCCAACAGAACTGCGTTACTCTCTACTGGCCCAGTAATCAATTAGCAAGTAGACAAACACACAGGGAGACAGTTATTTTGTGCTGTTTTCTAAAAATCCTGTAACTTACACAACATGGAAGAAAAGTTATGTTCTTAACTTTAGATACCTATGGATGTAATCAAAGACATTTACAGAACAAATGAAGGACAAACTATGTGTTAATTAAAAAAAAAATCTGTGGATGGAGTTCCCAATGTATATTTAGCCTACTTTCTAGTAGGCTTATGGGATCACCCAGCATTCCGTGTGTGTTTCTGTTCATGTGTCCGTTCCCTCCTATCAGCTTCACAGTATGTACCAAATCAGGTACGGTTGTAGGGACACTTAGGGACACCTCAACGGCATAGTTTGTGATGATGTCATCCACCCTTATTCAAGATGGTGGGTGTGTAAACATTTGAGGTGCAAATGGGCTAACTTGTGGACATCTAACTGATTTGAACTGCCTAACCAATTTGACTAACTAACTGCCTAACCAATTTGAACCAAATTTGCTACAGCTGTGGGGACACATAGGAGCACCTCAATGGCATAGTTTGTGATGATGTCATCCACCCTGATTCAAGATGGTGGACATGTAAATATTTGAGGTACAAGTGGGCTACTTGTGGACATCTAACTGATCTGAACCAAATTTGGTACAGTTGTAGTGAGTGACACACAGGGACACCTCACTGGTGTCATTTGTAATTATGTCACCCACCCCAATCCAAGATGGTGGACACATGAACATTTGAGGAGGAATTGGGCTAACTTGTGAACCGCCTAACCAATTTGAGCCAAATTTGGTACAGGTGTAGGGACCTTGGTTCAAATCTGGTACAACAGAAGGGACCAATAGGAACGGCTCGAGAGCATAGTTTGTAATGAAGTCATCCATCCTGATTCAAGATGGCAGACACATGAACATTGTAAGTGCAAGTGGGAACTGATTTGGACCAAATTTGGTACAGTTGTAGGGACACATATGGACATAGTTTGTGATGATGTCATCCACCCCAGTTCAAGATGGCAGACAAGTGGACATTTGAGGTGCATGGGTTAACTTGTGAACTGCCTAATGGATTTGGCCCAATTTTAATCCAGTTATAGGTATAATGAAGGAAAGTAGGTAGATTAGTTCTTATTAGAACAACTTGTACTTTCCATAAAAGCAGCCATGGATTGAGTCCAATTGGGGTGATGGTGTTGGGGGTCAGAGACTAAACCTTTTCCCAACCTGAGTTGTTTTCAGCTGCAGAGGGGAAAACATATAGGCTGCTCAGGAGTAAATGGCACTCAGAACTGTAGCAACTTGCAAACTATTAATGATGTACAAATTAACCCTCATTATATGACTTAAATAAACTCTGCCTCCACATCTTTCAGGGTCATAAAGGTTAACTTAAAAGGGTTCTTTTATCTATCTGATTGCAGATTACCATGCTTTATCCATCTTGTTTTAGTCTACTAGTTGAAGGTTAATTGCAGTTTCACAGCTCTCAAATCACAATTTGCCATTGTTCTCTGCTAACATTTCTTTCCATTTCAATCTTCAATTCTATATAGACTCCAAGAGTGTCATAGGCATCTACTGGCTAGTGCCTATGACCTCACTGGTAGCCATTGAGTGACACACTCCTCAATGCTCATGCCATTATGAAACCTTTAATATTTTATTAATCCTGTCTGAAGTTGAATACTCCCTGTTGTTATCACTGCAGTGGAAGCACTAATCTAGTCTTTTAAAACAACTTCTTTTAAAAAATCCCTAGTGAATACTGCAAAGCTATTCACTCCCCTGCAGCATAATTTGCTATTTAGTGAATCTTTTTTACGAAATGGTTTGAGGCTATGCACATCCTTTCTCCAATATTAGAGTACACATATACTAGGTGGCTTCAAGCAGGAGGAATAGACAACCATGTGAATATTTTGCACCCTATTAGTTAGTCTTTCCTACTTCAGGACAACCTGTACCCTATTCCATCATGAGGACACTCACATTGTACTGCTAGCCCTAATTTGGCTCTGGCTGGTCTTGTGATAACACTTTCCATATATGGAAGCATCCTAAAGTCTTTTTTAAGAAACCAAGCTGTAGATAAAGGTAAAGTTGTGCCTTCAAGTCGGTGTTGACTCCTGGTGACCACAGAGCCATGTGGTTTTCTTTTGGTAGAAAACAAGAGAGGTTTACCATTGCCTCCTCCCACGCAGTGTGAGATTATGCCTTTCAGCACCTTCCTACATCGCTGCTGCCTGATTTTCCTTCTGGGAAACATACCAGCGGCAATTCAAACCAGCAATCTCTTGCTCGCTAGGCAAGTTGTTTCTCCGCTGTGGATAGCTACAGATAAAGAGAAGAAAATCTAGGGGGCATAGCAAACCCCACAATCTTCCTAGACTTATTGTTTCCTAGGCACTGGAGCACAGCAATGACATCCCGCACTGCAGGAGACCTTTTTGTAATTAAAGCACCAGTATTCTTTTTGTAACAACTGCTGATTATATAGCATATGTCAGAGGAACAGGAAAAGGAAGTCAGCTTGCTTCTGCCTTTCTGCTGTACAGATCTGTACTGGAGCAACATTTGTTGATGTATGGATGCTTTTAGTTCAGCATAATTTACATGTAATGGAGACTGGCAAGAAGACTGGAGAAAGGGATCCCTGGGATGCCAAAACATACTGTGAGCCTAAATTTTGCTTCTTCCTCTGATACCTTAATCATTCTGGAGTGTAATGCAGCATTTTGTGCTGCTAAACAAATCCCAGCAGAAAGCCTTTAAATGTTGTCTCTTTCTTTTTGAAAAGAAGCTAAACTGTCTCCTACTGTGCATAATCCCAAGGAGCCTACTCCTACTTTAAAAAAAAATTAGTCCATCTCCTCTTCAAAAAGGGATAATTAATTTTGCATTCTAGCATAGAACTCTCACTGCTGATTTGAAACCTCTTCCTGTTCCTATTCTGTGAGCCTTATCATGTTGTTCAGTTTCTCTTCGAGGGGCTTTTTCAGAGCCGACAAATTTCAAGTAGCCATGATGCATCTGGGCTATATATTTTATAGTGTGCATACAATTCATGAAGTCACATTGGCCTTGCCCTGCGTCCATTCATTTTTGCAGGGGTCCCAAACACTACATTCAGTTTCGAGAACTGCTGCTGAATAGCTTGCCATGCCATCCATTCCATTTATGTGATGTCGCCTTCCCATTAATACCATCCTCCCATTGCAAGAGAAAGAAATTATGTGATTTCAACATTGTCTTTATTTATTTTTTTATTACACCGTATTATATACTTAATTGTATAAAATCACATTTTAAACAATACCTTTAAAAGCTACATAAAAGGTTTGCCGTATTAGAAAACAAATGGCACACAGTGAATCTGAGGGTTATAACAATCAAGGGGGGGGGGAAACATGATCCCCCCCAGGGTTTTTTAAAGTGTTCCTTGAATTATCTTTCCTATCTAATTTACTGCTGGTTTCAGTGGACTTATTAAGCCTTACAATATCGCAGATATCACTGTGGTACCATGGCTTTTAAGATTGAACAAAATAACATGAAGACAACTTCAAAGTTCTTTCTGCTGGAATGGATAATTCGTTTTTATTTTGTCTATAAAGAAAAATAAATCTCAGCCAGATTTGAATAGACAAATGTCTGTCACTCGCTTTTATTGAAGTTTATGGGGATAATGTAGGAGCTGCTTTGTCTTACTAATTTTCATCAACTTACTAATGCCTTACTAATTTTGATCAACTTTGCCTATACTTAAGCTTACTACTTAGTTCAGATAATTTGATATCTATTCCTCCCTCAATAAATTGTACACTGCACAATTAAGGCTATTTTGATTTTGATATCTTATAGGTGAACAGGTTGATATAATTAAGGTATAGATGTAGTATTTGCTACTACAAACCTTGTAAACTGATGCCACAGAATAAACTTCATTTGGCACTATGCAATCCTTACTACAGCTGTTCTCAAAACTGGTTGCCACTGTAGATTTCAACCATCTTCTGGTGTTTCCCCCATGCATCCATTCACAGAATGTTTTGGTTCCAACAATAAATATGGGCCACACATGTATATGGCCCATAAGGAGTAGGACTGAGCACTGTGTGAGCTAAGGTTGTCAAAACCAGCATTAATCCAAGGAAGGTTGGCAACCACCAGCATTAATCCACCCATTCTTTTAAAAATACGCTTTTAAAAATATTTTAAAATTTTAAAATAATTTTTTAAAAATAAATTAAAAATAAAATAAAATACATTTAATTTTTAAAAAAATATATTTTAAAAAATGAAAATAAAAATACATTATGTAAAAACAATTATGTCAGATTTAGAGTATCTAAGCTTTCATTTTTAAGGGAGGTGGTTGAGTGTGCAGTAACAGAGCAACTTTAATTATTTCTTGATGAAACATCCTTCCTTGAACCTTTTCAAGCAGTGGTTTGACCTGGTTATGGTACTGAGATAGAGTGAGTGGTCCTAATCAATCATCTGGGTCTGAAATCTGACAGGGAGAATACCTCCTTGTTGATATAATTGAATCACTTTAACATACCATTCTTTTAGACCATTCGTCTAGAACCTCTAGGCAGAGTGGGGTGACAATTCACTGGATTAAATTGTTCCCACATTCAGAATGGTCCTTAGAGAAGTTAGAAGTTCAGCAGCAAGGAAATCAGGACTCAGTATTATCCTCAGGACTCAGTATTATTAATGATGTTGCTTATCGTCTATATGAAGCTGCTGGGAGAAATTATCCAGAGCTTTGCAATTGAGTATAATCAATAGGCCTATTCACATGACCATTTGGAGGTGGGTTGGAGGGTTAGAAAGCTCCTACCCCAGTAGCAGCCTCTATTTGGGTCAGCCAATCCAGGAAACATACAATTAAGCCAGGTGATGCATTCATTACTGAAACTGAAAGCCTCAAGCATGGAAAGTCCTTTGAAGGCCTACCAGGCCTTCCGAGCTTCTATGTAGTGTCAACAGACTGGAAAGCCTCATGACATAAGCAGCTGCCCTCTGATTGGCCATGAAGGAGTAGGAAGTGGACCCAACTCTGCTGAATCCGCTCCAGCTACAGGGTCATAGAATGTGCTTTACAGAGTGGCATATCCGTGCATAGCAGCCCCCATAGCCACAGCTCTCTATTCTTTCCAGGCCTCCTGGGTCCTGATGGCTGGGTAGAAAAGGTAAGTGGATCCATATGGCCAGACAAGCAAGGTAGGAGAGCTTTCCTCTCCTACTATCTTGGTTAAGAGCAGGGTACAAAAGCTAGGTTACCCTGCTATAAACAACCTGGGTTAGAGTGATTTTCATGAGCTCACATGATCATGAAACCCAGGGTAGCCTGCCTCCTACCTAGATTTTGATGCTTATGTGAACAGGCCTGATATGTTCATGACACCCCACTCTACATTTTTCTCTCTTAGCCCCCAAGAGCTGCCTTCTTGTTCTGAAGCAGTGCATGGAAACTGAACAATTGAATGAGGTAATTCAAACTGAAGCTAAATCCAGAAAAACTGGAAGTGAAGCTGGTGGGTTATCTTAATGCTCTTGCCATGACTGCCCAAAGGGGACTGGTGCTTACACCATCAGAGCAGAATCAGAGCTTGGAGATTCTCCAGGCTGCTTTTCTAGAAAAGCAGGTGGCAGCATTTACTAGGAGTGCCTTTTCTCAGCTCTATTCATTGTGTAGTCTCTGACCATTCTTGGAAAAAAGGGATCTTACCACATGTATCCACAATTTTGTAAACACAAGGATTAATTACTGTGATGCTACCTTACTCTGCCTACCCGAGACTGCCCGGACACATGCAGTGCCCTGGACTCCTTGTGAGTCTGTAAGGGTTGAATGGAGAGGGGAAGGCATGGAGTATATTATTAAACAGAGATATTGGGGGGTCCACATCAGCCAATCCCACTATAGTTGGATGGCCAACCTCATGAGAGTGAAGTCTGACAGAGTGCATCTTCATGAGAGTGCAGTCCAGTAGAGACCCAAAGCTCATGGAGCCTCTGGTCCTCCCCAGTTGATTGGCCCTCCCATGAGAGGGCTAATTCCAGCTGGCACAGTGGGCCAAACTAGGGATGTGCAAACAGGTTCGGTATGAAAGTTTGAACTTGGACCAAGCAGGGCATTGCATTGGTAATGCCTGTCCGAGTTTGAACCAAATGAGCCTGGTGCGGTTTGAACCAGTTCGAAGAGGTTTGAAGGCTCAAGCCTCCATTTTAGGTGCTAGTGGCCATTTTGTGTCGCTTGTCTCATTTGATTTCATTTGCTGAGCTCCTGCTTCCCTGACTGGCCAGATGAGTCTGGCTCTCTGGAAGGCTTTCCAGTGCTACCAGTCCTAGAGAACTGGAACTCTATTGGCCAGCAGGGAGGGTAAAGGAGGGGGCTCTAAAAGGAGGGAGATTCAAGTTCTATTTAAAGGCAAGCCCTTGCCTTACAAAAATCACTCTGCTTGCTTGCTTGCTTGCTTGCTTGCTTGCTTGCTTGTTGCTGCTGCTGAAAGAGTCTGATTTAAGATTTGTAGTGCCTGTCTGCCTGCCTCTGACTCTGTGCTGGTGATGGTGGTGAGGTCTCCCCAGTCCCCTCTGACTTTTTTTTAACCTTTTTGCCTCCTCTCGCCCTTCTTCAAAGTAATTTTCCCTGACTGAGTGTGTATGTGTGTGCTGCTGGTGTTTTTCTTCTTCTTTTTCCTTTGAGAGACTGTCTCTCTCCTCTCCTGCTCTGTGCCCACCACCAGGGGGCCGGGGTGGGGGGCACAGGCCCTTTGGCTTGAAACACTTCTCTGGCTCATTCCCCTGGTTTACCCCCTGCCCCCCCCCTTGATTTTATACTGACTTGCTGCTGCTTTTTTTCTGGGCTGAGCTGAATTGTTCTCCGCTCAGCAGATTCGGTTGCTTTATTTCATTTTTGATTTTTTTTTTGGTGGGGGGGGGATGTTCCTTGTTTTCTCCGGAGCAGGAGCTTTTCTTTTTTAACCCTTTTCACCACCTGCTCCAGACTCCAGTGCAGCGGCTGCCTCCCCTCTGTCCTCTTTTCCTTTTATCTGACCTATTCCCCCCCACACACACACACATTTTTTTCACCAGCTTTTTATTCTATTTTATTCAGTGTTTCTTTTAATTTGTTTGTTTGGGTGGGTGGTGATAAAAGTTTGGCTGGTTCTGGCCTATGCACGTAGGAAGTTGGCAATGAACAGAAGTGCTGAAATGAATGTAATAACCATATTTGGGTTATTCATTTTGCAAAAAAATATTTTTTTTTATAATATGTTGCTGTATTCAATGAAACTGTGATCTAGTTCTCTGATTGGGCACTGATGCTATGCTGTGCTCTGAGATTGAACTAACGTACCTCTCCTGAGGTTGTTTTCCTAATGACATCAGTATTACTGTATTAACCTTGTAGCTTCCTTTTCCGGGGTGTCTCTATTTTGAGAGCCCATGTCATTAAAACAAATAAAGTTCTTCTCTGAATTTCCAGCAAATGGTGTAAAAGCCTCCACTCATTGAACTGATCACAGGTAGGATTATTCCCATGTCAGTGGGTGGCCGGAATGCTGCCCATTCTGCTCCCCACCCCCACCCCAGGTGAGTCTGCTGCCAGCCTGACACTAGTCAGGTAAGTTGGGTTTTTTCCTGACCAGTGTCAGGAAGAAGATTCAGAAGATTCAGAAGATTCTTCAGAAGATTCTTCAGGAAAACGAGGGGTAAGTGGTTTCTTTTTGGTGCCCCCTTTGTCCTTAGTTTTCGTTAAATAGGCCCTCCTTTCTTGTTTGGGCTGGGAGAGGTATTTTTTCTATGCTTTTCTTTGCAGGTTGTTTCTTGTTTCTGCAGGTCCCCCTTAGTTGCCCCCCATTGTATTTGTATTGTGTTGTTGTAGTGGGCAGAGTGGGTGGGTAGGTGCACAGTTTAATTTAGGTTTGTTTGGATAGGGTTTTTGTTCTCCCCCCCACCCGCCATTTTAAAAAAAATTCTTAATTTTTTAAAAATCCTACATGCACAGTGGTCATGTCTGACTGCCATGTGGTGAACACATGAAGGCCATGAAGGCTCTCTTATCCAGAGGAGCCTGCTGCCACTGAGTCAGTGGGGGGGCACCAACAGGTGCACTGCCAGTGCTGCCACCCCATGCAGAGCCTGGCAGTGCAGGGGGATTTTCTGCCAGGGAAGCTGCTTCTGTGACAGAGGTGGGGGGCAGAGGCTTGACGGCTGGCAGTGCAGCCCAATTTTCCCTCCCTCTTGCAGGTCCTTAATGCTCTTCATGCCACCCAGTTTCCCCCCCCTCCCCATGATGTCCAGGTTGTGGCAGAGTCCAGTTCTGGGTCCTCCCTTTCTGGCTCCAAGGAGGAAGGGTCTATTGCTGAGGCAGAGGCGCCCCATCAGCTGAAACTGGGTACTTCTTCCAACACTCGGGGTGGGTGATGGAGGCGGGTGGGCACCAGCACACCCCCCACAGAGCTGCCATCACCAAAGATGCCCAAAGAGGTGTCCAGGAAGTCTGCCACCACCCAGAGCAGCATTGTTTGGCGTCATTTTGAAATCCCACAAGATGACCCATCCACTGCTCGCTGTTCTCATTGCAGGGCACAGGTCAGTCAGGCCTGGGGGAAGGATGCTAAGCATCTGGGGATTATCCATGTGGTGACCCATGTGGCAGCATCACCCAGATCTCCTTGACTCTGCTGATAGCACTAGTGCTGACCAGGGCTGTGAGAAGGCTTCCCTGAAGTAGGGCACACTGCTGGTCAAGCAGGGGACATAGTCATCTTGACATGTGGACCCATGTCTCCTCACCCACCTCAGGGGTTATGATGGTCATTGACGACCAATCTTGTAAGGTGGTTGAGAACCCCGGCTTCTGCCAAATTATCCAGACACTCGTGCCTGGGTACAAGATCCCCTCAAGAACCACGTTCAGCCAGAATGTGGTTCGCTCCCTGTACGTGAAATGCAGGGAGCTCGTGTCAGCCACACCGCATGCAGCGCTGGCTGGCACCAGTGTGATTGGTTGCTGGCACCTGAGATCAGGTGGCTGGCACCTGAGCCATTTTTGGAAGGGCGGTATAGAAATCGAATAAATAAATAAATTTCCACCACGGATGCTGCCATGGCGGTGCTTGTGGGCAAGGCAGCCTTGAGATTGCAGCTCACTTCTACTGGAGTGAGAAGTCCAGGCACTTGCTCTGCGTTGGCACTGGAGCCCTTCTTGTACAAAGACTCTGTGTGCCAATGCCACTCCTCTGAATCAGGCCGTGCCCGCAGCTATTCTCTTGGAAAAGCTGATGGGTGAATTCTGGACCTCACTGACCATGCCAGAAGGCTGTGCATTGGCTGGATGGCTGAGGACCAGGATTGTAGACAGGCTGGTTGATGTGTTGGGTGACAGAGAGGAGTATGCCCTGGCTTGTCTCTGTGACACAACCGTGAAGGGCAATGTTGTTTGCATGGAAGACTTGCCCAGGTGCAGAGACCTCCTGGTCGATAGAGTCAGAGGAGGAGGAGGTCAGGAGGACCAGAGACCAGGAGAGTGGTGATGGTGCACCCCACAAGCATGCACAACCACACCCAGCAGCAGTGTGGGCAGCCCTTCATCTCCCACCCCTTCCTCTTCCCAGTGTGGCATCCCAAACAGCAGCACCAATGCAGCAGGCAGTTCCTCCCACTACATCAGCCCAGTGGTTTAGGTGGGTGTACCTTGGCGACTAGCCCTGTTTGCAGGAGGCTAAGCCTACAAGGCCCACCAGTGCTGCGTAATGCATTGCCCAGTACCTGGAGGAGCCTGTGGAGGAAGATCCTGAGATGGACCGTGCTCAGTTCTGGGCAACACACTGCCAAGTCTGGCTGGACCTGTCAGTGGTTGCTGTGCGCCTCTCTCCTGCCCCTCAACCAACATCCAGAATGAGCGGGTGTTTTCACATGCTGCCGATGTGGTAACACCTTAGTCCTGGTTCAACCCTAGCTTGGTGGAGCAGCTGGTGTTCCTCAAGGTCAACCTCCCCCTGCTGGGCTACCGTGAGCTGGAAGTTGAGCTGGGCAAGTGATTGGCCCATGGTTGACCCATGATGTTGGTCACCTGCCCAGCAACAGCTTCCGCTCATCCCAACCTCAGCCATGTCATGTCTCAGTTTGCTACTAGTGCTGTAACATGACAACTGGACACCCACACCCACTGGTGCAACCCATGATGCTGAATATCTCCCCTTCTTCCACCTGGCCAGCAGTACTCGGGGGGCCATGAACACACACACAAACACCAGGTGGTCGTGCCAGTGCAGCACTGTGTATATTTGTCAATGTGTAGATTTGTTAATGTGCAGATTTGTAAATATGTATGTGTGCACATATTTAGATTTTTGAATGTGTACATAGGTGTCTTGGGGGGAGGCAGCGGGGAACGGGGACTGTAAAAATGTGGATTTGTAAAAATGTAAATCTGCAAATGTGTAAAAGTAAATATTTTAATATGTAGAACTAGATGCTGTTCTGTAGATGTGTTGTGCAGATGTGTGTGCATGCATGGAGGTTTCTGTGTGTGGTGAAGACTGGGGGTTTCTTTCTTTTGTGTAGATAGTGTTTTGGAAGCTTTGGTTTGTGGAGCTAGCATGGTCTAGTGGTTAGAGTGCTGGACTAGGACCAAGGCAACCTGAGTTCAAATCCCCATTCAGTCATGATATTTGCTGAGTGACTCTGGGCCAGACACTTATCTCTCAGCCTAACGTACTTCACAGAGTTATTGTGAGGAGAAACTCAACTATGTACACCAATCCAGGCTCCTTGGAGGAAGAGCAGAACATAAATGCCAAATAATAATAATAATAGATAGTTGGTGTGTGTATAGCTGTTCTGTATAGTTGCATGTGTGTATAGACTTGTATACAATGTATTTGTGCAATGTGTATATAGCCCCCCCTTTCCCCCCTTTTCAGTTTAATTTAGCGCACACACCCATACACACACACACACACCAATGCATGCACCGCCAGTGATGAGTCAGTGGTCTGGTGCCAACACGTCTCTGGGGTCTGTGTGGCCTCTAGCAAAGATGTTTGGACCTGCCAGTCTGAGGCAGATTTTCCTTGTAGGCACACCACATGCATGAAGAGAGGAGCAGAGCTCCTCCAACTGGCGCCCTTGGCCCAACAGTTACACCTGGAGATTCACTACACTCCCAATATTTTACCAGAGGGTCAGGGGAGGTGCTGGGCCAAATGGACACCTCAGCTTGATCAAATGATAAAATAATTGCTTGCAGTAGAACCCTTCCTGACTTATCAGCAAGACCTCACTTCAAAGGAGACGTGTCTTGCCCCTCTGGAGAGATACGATGTTTTACTACATGAACTCCAATATCATTTAATTAGGAAGGTGGACTACGCTTCAAAGCCCCCCAGGCATCGCTCCAAACCTTGGTTTGATAAGGACTGCATAGAAGCAAAGAAAGCCCTTATATCCGCTTACCTCTCCTACAGTGCTGGCTCCAGGGCAGATGTCCTAGAGGGCCTCTCACATCTTAAGAAACAATATAAACACCTATTGACAACCAAGAAGAGAGAGGCCATTAGGGCCACTTGGTCACGACTCATCCAGGCAACCAAGGATAAGGACTCCGCCACATTTTGGCACATCACAGCCAACTCCTCCTACAATGGCATGACCCCAATAGATTCCCACATCCCTCCAACTACCTGGGAATTGCACTTCCAAAGACTATATGAGGATGCAATGGCAAACTTAGGACCCCCTCCAGAGGATATAAAAGACTTGCCTAGCTGGCCACCGGTCACTGCAGTGGAAGTTGAGTCCCTTGTCACACAATCTAAAGCGGGAAAGGCCCCAGGAGAAGACCTCATCCCTACAGATCATATAAAAAGCAACCTGGAGTGGTGGGCCCCAGTCCTGGCCTTGCTGTTTACCCATATTGACTGCCAGGGTCATATCCCCAAGGACTGGGGATGGGCAATCATCATCCCCATATTCAAAAAGGGCCAAAGGAATGACCCTGCCAATTATAGGCCCATTAGCCTGCTCAACACCATCAGCAAGCTGTATGCCAAGCACATATATAGGAAATTCAAGGAATGACTAAAACAAGAAGAGATGCTGGCAGATGAACAAGTGGTATTTAGGGAGGGCAGATCTACTACTGATCAGTGCCTGGTGCTCCAACATCTCATTGAAAGGTACTCTTCTAACAAAGCTTCCTCCCTCTATGCTGCCATCATAGACCTTAAGGATGCATTTGACTCCATCTCCCAAGTCAAGCTTTGGGGAAAGCTTGAATCCTCCTCTATTGAGCGACGCATGCTGTATCTGATCCACGCCCTTCACACAGACACATCACTTAAGGTGATATGTAGCCCCCAAGGACACCTTACGAATCCTATTTCAACCCAGAAGGGAGTTAAACAAGGGTGTATCCTGGCCCCACTACTGTTCAAATTCTATATCAATGCCATGATGAACTGCCTCAGCAACTCTGACTTCCACCCTCCCAAGCTGGCTGGAAGACCCATCTCCATCCTACTCTATGCGGATGCTGCTGCTATCCTCTCAAGGACCCCTGTAGGTCTCAGAAGGGCTCTGGCAACACTATCTCAGCATTGCAAGAGTAAACAATTGGAAATAAATTATCAAAAAACCAAGGTCATGGCCGTCGCTAAAAGACCAAAGATCCACCGTTGGAATATTGATGGGCACAGAATTGAGCAGGTCGCATGCTTTACGTACCTGGGAGTGGTCCTTCATGCCTCTGGCTCAAGAAGGGCCCATTGTGAACACGTTGCCCTAGCAGTACAGAGGAGCTCCTCTGCCATCATGAAGTTCTTACATACTAGAGGAGGCCATTACGTACCTGCAACGCTCAAATTAAATGAAGCCAAGTCGGCACAATTACTTTATGGTGCCCACCCAGGATTTCCATCTAATCTTGCCATACTGGAACGTGTTCAATCTAAATTCCTGAGAGGGACCTCACAAGTGCCTTGCTATGTCTCCAATGTCACCCTATGGCTGGAAACTGGCATGATAAAAGTTGAGGCAAAGGTTTGGTTGACAGTCCTCAACCACTGGCTCAAACTAGTCCTTTGTCCACAGGGCTTGGCCCCGCTAACCCTGCAAGACAACTTTCAGTCCTCATGGAAATGGGCAGTCTCTAACAAAATGGCACAGATGGGCTTCTCTCCGTCTATTTTGCTTACAGTGGGCTGGGACAAGGTGAAAATGGCCATCAAATAGAGGATTCTGGACACTGAATGCCAGGCAGACTTAAGTAAGGCAACAGGTTTTCTGGCCCCGGAGAGTTGTAGGTTTACCGTCTCCTACTCTGCATATTTGGCATAATTTGAAATATCAAGCCATAGAAGGGCATTCACTCTTGCCCGGTGCATGCCCTTCCCTCTGCCGTTCTGGAAGGCAAATACAAGAAGATCCAATTCATGGGAAGGCTCTGTCCTTGTGAACCTAGGGTGGTGGAAACCATAGACCATGTGCTCTTTTTGTGTCCCTTTTAAAAGAGCTTGTATATATTATTTTAACCATGTTATACTTTTAGTTGCCATACTTTTAAGGATAACTATTCATTTACTCTATTAATCTTCCTACAGATTTTTAGGCTTAACCGGTAGCATTTTACTTTATTAATTCCATACAGTTTTTAGAGCTGTATTTTACTATTATAATCACACTGTACTTAGCTTCTAGAGTTATATTTTATTTAGCATGAGTTTTATTATATTGTATCTGTACTTTATCCTGTGCTGGTCTCTGACCATAATAAAGATGATTGATTGATTGGTTGAGCAGAGCAGAGAAAATCTCAAGGTGTGTTATTTTAATTTCTCATTCAATGTGGTTTGTTTTTGCCTCGCCCTCTTTCTTTGCAGTTTGCATGCCAGGTTAGTTTTGTTGCCTTGCACCTCAGTGTGTGTCTTGCTAGGTGTTTGTTTGTGGCAGTGGCAGTAGTAGTTGATGTTTTGTTTGGTTTCCTTGGTTTTGCAGTTGTGCTGGCCTGGCAGGTCTGTCTCTGTGCTTGTTTTTTGCTTTGCAGCTTGGTGTATTTTTAGTTGTGTCACTGCCTCCTGGATTGTGGCCTATTGGGGCACCAGGGTGCCAGGGTGGGTGATAGGCACACATGTGTAATGACCAGCCAGCCCTCCCCTAAAGAGTTAACCAGAAGTGAACCCTGTCCTGACTGACAGGCTGTTGAACTCCAGAGTTCAACCAAACAGCACACCAGGTGGATGGGACCTAGAGAGCCATTGGGAGGAAGAGAAGGTTCCTTTGTTAGAAGAAGCTAGGCTGGAGGTGAGAGAAACATGGGCAGAAAGGTTTAGTGAGGAGAAATTGAGTTTTGCTCCCTCATGGTCAAAAGCTAGCCTGGAGATTGCTCTCATGGACTGACCTCTGCAGGTTCCTGGGAAGCCAGGAGGGCAGGAAGCTTGAATTCTCATCCAGGATTTGGTGAGTTCAAGGCAAAGGAAGCCTGGGCTTTGGCTTTGGGAAGTTTAGTCTAGGGAAAGTTTGTTTAGTCAGATTTTGCTTTGGACTTTCTGTTTCTTTTGTGTGTGCTTTGTATATCCCTAATACTGGTCTATTATTGTTTATCTGCAACATAACTAAGCTAAGAAACACTAACCTACACCTATCCAGCCAGGGCATTGCAAAATACTCTGTAAGTTTTAGTTGTGCTTTTGTATTTTCCTACATACCTGTTCTTTGCAACTGGGTAACCATGATTTTTGAAGCGTGCTGCCTCAACTTCATCTGGGGTGCTTTTTGAAGTATTCTTATAAATTACTGAGTGTTTTTACCTGTAATAAAAGCTGAGAAAGCCACAGATGGAAGCAGTCTGTAGCATTTGAATACACTTGTTTTTCTTTTTGTTATTTTCTTTTACAAGCCTCTCAGAGTGGATTTTTAATTCAGGAGAAAGCGGGACTGAAAGGGGGCTTTTATTCCTCTAGTGCAAACACACCTCGGGAGCTCAGCAGCAGCTAATAGTTTTCTTACCACGTGTAGGCTTGCACGTGGAAGGGTGTTGTTGTTGTTGTTGTTGTTGTTGCTGTTGTTGTTGTTACTTTTCAAATAGCAAAAGAAAGAGAGTTTTCCCTGGGATTTCCACCCCAAGCCCAAGTAGGGTCAAGCTCTGTGATAAAGAGGTGCTGTGGTGGCAGCCATCTTTGAAACTACCAGAAATACAGGAAAGTTTAAGGAAAAGCCTTGCTTAGAAGGCATAGAGGGGCTGATTCAGCATTATTATTCTCCTCTTGTGGGCTTTTTCTGAGACAAAAGCTTTAATCTGCTACATCTTGGGTGCCAACTACAATAGGAACTGCATGGCAACTCATACTGATTCTAAAAGGTTCTACATAGGGTATAATGGGGATTTGAACTGGCCCATTTTTCCCTATGGAGAGCACCTAAGGGCGCAAAACCAGGGTGGGTGGAAGGCGCCCACAGGCCATTGACAGCAGGCAGCAATAAAATTCAATGTCAGGCAAATGCTGAAGATGGAAAGAGCCCTTAGAGGGAGCCTACTGGAACCATCTAGATTGGAATTTAAAACATCATGAAAACCCTTAGAAATTAGTTTTTGACGAGGATGTAGTGTGGCACTAGTTGGGCACATATAAAGGAATCACATACCCAAATCCACTGAAACTATCAGTGTGTGCTCAGCAAATAAAAGCTGTGTTGATTTGCCATTGGGCTTTGATAGACCAAACCAAATATCTCTATTCAGCAGAAAATTCCATTAGCATTTTAGCACCAGTCTAATGACCTACATTCCTCTCTCATGATATTAGAACCCAGGGTCATCTATTGAAGCTAGATGCCAGGAGATTCAGGAAAGACAAAATGAAGTACTTCTTTAAATAACATATGGTGATGGCTGTCAATCAAGATGGTTTTTAAAAAGGATTAGGTACATTTATGGAGAACAGGACTATCAGTGGCTACGAGCTTGGATAGCTTTATATTTCCATCAGGATCAGGGTGTGGGGGCATACCTCTGAACACAAGGTGCTAGGGAACACCAACAGGAGAGGGTGCTTTCCCTCTTTTCCCCACTTGCAGACTTCCCTGATATACTTGGTTGGTGATGGCATGATGCCTTTGGCCTGATCCAGCAAGGCTTTTCTTACATTCCATAGGAATGTGGCAGTCTGTACCCATCCTTTGTAGGTTTCCTGCAGAATGTGAGCTCATACTCTTCCATGAGTGTTGCAGCTTTAGCTTGAAAAATAACATTGACGCTAATTAGGCATAGATGCTGATAATACAAGCTCTCTGATTGACAAGCACAGTATAGCTGAGCAGCACTACACACACTTCTCATTAACATCACCCAAGAGCCATGCCGTTCGTTAGCTAGTAATTATTTAGGTAAAGTGCTTTCAGAAAAGTTTAGCTTGAGTACCATGTCATCATTTATGAAAGAACCAAACTTTTCCTCCCTGAAAGTCAGACATAATTTATCAGACGAGCTATTTATCTTTTAATCTAAATTCTAACCAGCTCTCCCTTTAGTTCATTTACTCCTTTTATCATTTCTTATCTGTGCTCCAAACTGAAAATTCATAAAGCACAGGAATTCTGTTTTAACTTGCGTATTGTGTTTCACATTGACAAGCAGAGATGATCAGATATTCTGTAAATTTCAAGTTTTAAATTTTGATGAGTCTTCAGTATCATACTTTAGAAGGAAATTTCATAGCATATCATCTTTTTGTTTCATGCCTTCTTTTGTGGTTTTATTCTTTTTAAAAACAAAAACAAAAACAGCAACTTTTTGCAGCAAAGTTGGATCATAATTATATAGGCTAAAATGTATTGCAAAATAGAAACAAAGAAAAATGGTAAAAAGAAAGCTGGAAACAAATCATTTTAGAACAGAAAGGTCAGCATTTGTTCTTTAATATACCATGATATTTCAGATAGAGATATTAACAATGGAGCCTGTAATAAGAAACAAACAAAAAGCTACCCATATCTCATAATTCCACATCTATTAAGAATCACTTAATATAAGTTAAGTAAGTTACTTAAGTTGCTTAAGTTATAATTAATAAGTAAGTTACATTAGTTATTCACTTTGCAGCAATCTTGGTCTCAAAATATACACTAACCACAGTTCTGTGCAGGGGCGGATTAAGCTTTTTGCCGCCAACAGGCTAAAAGGCTTTTGCCGCCCTTTTACCTTAAACAAAAAAGGTTTGCGTTTTTTTGTAATAAGGTAAAGGGGGGGGACTTTCTTCTCACCCACTCCACCCTTGCTGCAGCCACCACTGCCAACAGAGAGGGGCAGCAAAATTTGAGTAGAGGCAAAATTTGCTTCTCCTCAAATTTTGCCGCCATAGGCAAATGCATACTCTACCTCTCCATTAATCCACCACTGGTTCTGTGGTTCTTTCCTCTGCTAACTGGGCAAAGAGGCACCGTGGTGATTCTCTTTATTTAGCAGGGGGAGAGCAACTGTCCCTATCCACCCCCAGCACAGTACCTCCAGTGACTGTTGCTGGTGTCTATCTTGTGTTTGTTTGTTTTTTAGAATGTGAGCCCTTTGGGGACAGGGAGCCATATTATTTATTTATTATTTCTCTGTGTAAACTGCCCTAAGCCATTTTTGGAAGGCCGGTATAGAAATCGAATTATTATTATTATTATTATTATTATTATTATTATTATTATTAATAATAATTTCTGTTTTGGAGAATAGCTCTTTTAAAGGGATGTGCACAAAATGGATTTTGTGTTTCATTTCAAGCTTGAAATGAAATACAAAATGGCCAAAATATTTCATCCAAAATGCAGTCGAACTGGCTGTTTTGATGAAATAACTCAAAATGTTTCATGTATTTTGACCATAGGGAACAATGGGGGAACTCGAAACACCTCATTGTTCCCCATGGATAGCTCCTATGGACACCAAAGTGGGTTGTGTGGTAGGGTATGATGGATGCTGCCTACCACCTAAGCCGCAAAGGAAATGGTCAAGTGAGCAGTTTTAAACTTTTTTTTAACCTTTCCCCCAAACCCATGGGGGTTTGGAGGAAAGGTTTAAAAATGGTTTAAAATCACCTGTTTGTCCATTTCTTTTGTGGGTTGGGGGGTAGGTAGCACCCATCATGCCCTACCACACAACCCACTTTATTTTATTTATTTATTTATCAAATGTGTACACCGCCCCAAACTTTTGTCTCTGGGCGGTTAACAATAGCATAAAACAAGTTAAAAACATGTAAAAAACTTAAAACAATTTAACAATTTAAAAATAAACCAGAGATTAAAACCTAAAAAAGCTTGGGCAAAAACATGGGTTTTCAGGTGTTTTTTTGAAAATTGCCAGAGATGGGGAGGATCGTATCTCAGAAGGGAGCACATTCCACAATCTTGGGGCAGTGACCGAGAAGGCCCATCTCTGTGTAGACACTAAATGAGTTGACAGTAAAGGTGACGGACCTCCTCAGATGACCTCAATGGGCGGTGGGGCTCGTAGTGAAGAAGACGCTCTCTTAGATAGCCACGGCCTAAGCCTAGGGATATTTTGGTGTCCCTAGGAACTACCAATTGGGAACAAAGGGGTGTTTCATGTTTCCCCATTGTTCCCTGTGACCAGAACAACCTGCACTCATAGAGTGCACTGCACACAAGGTTTGCATTGCAATTTGCAATGCATTTTGCAACTCTGCCTTGAAAAACACTGCAAAATCACAAAGTAAAAGGGAACCTGCCTCTCTTAACACAGAACAGATGTTGCCAATCTAAAAATGGCAAAAAAGAATCACTGACCCAAAATCCACAGCCAGCCACAGTGACTGCGCTACAGTAACATCATTGGCACAAGCTGCTCTCTCACATAATTATTCTCTTACTCCCTAGCATTTCAGCACCTGCCACAGCAGCACCCTTAGCAGCAAGCATAGCCATAAGCTCAACTAGAGCAACTTCAGACACATTTTGACTGAGTACACCTTGGAATGCAGATTGCAATGCAGAACAGAGCAGTAAGTGAAGTTAACCTCAAGGCCAGACATGAAGCTCATCACAGCAATCAACAAGAAATATTACACACAGAGGCGATTCTCACGACTGCCAAAAAGCGGGCAAAGGGAGTCTAGCCCGTTTTTTGGAAGTCGTGTGGTGCAACAGGAGCCGCGCAGCTCCCAGCAGCAAACCCTGCTAATTCTCCCTCCCCTTAGCCCAGGTTAGCAGAGTGAGCACTCCACTAATCCAAGTTTTTTGGTTGTGTGTTGCCACAACGCGGCTCCGCACCACAGCAACCCCTGCTGGCAAGCTGAAACAAGCCTCCTGGGCTCGGGGGTCTCTCCAAGATGCCCCTGTGCTCTCCCCACTCTCCACGCAAACCCCCTACAGGTGAGTTTCACTGATCATGAGACTCGCCTCACAGAGTGAGAGAGAGCGCTGCCACTGTCCATTTCTCACTACCACACTATCTCACAAACCACAACTCAAGGAAGGAAGGCACCCACATTCTGCCTTTGTCAATCTGAGATCCAACAGAAGCAGATAGTTATAGCAGCAACAGCACAGCATTTTATACTCAGTGCTAAGAAAAGAAAGAAAGAAAAACCCTTCCTTCCTCCTCTCCTGATGTATCCTCTTCAAAAGAGGCATAAGAGCTCTCTCTGCCTCCTAGTCCCTTTGAATACATTTTGAAATGCCCTCCTTTTGTGTCCCCCCATTCCCCCCAGCCAATGGGGGCACAGTTGCCCATGACAAAACTTGTATGATCTGCTTTAAAGGATTTTTATCCTTTCCTTTTCCTTTTTTTTTGGTTATAATTACATGTATTGTTATTATAATCATCCTTGATTATGTCTATATACTGTAACTTTATTGCAATAAAGGGGGGGGAGATTTGTATGATAACAAGCCAATCAAGAAGCAAGGAGATCACAAGCTAATTGGAAACCAGTGCCAGAGTATTGAGGTCAAAACACTAAAAATGGCCCACTTTGGTCAAAACAGTTTGCACATTCCTACCTTTTTTTAACCCAAAGGGACCTGTGGGTCTGAGTGGAAGAAGTGTGAGTGGAAAGAGGCTGCTTAACACTATCCCTGTAGGTCCTTTTTCACTTCAAAATCACACAAAGGTTCTTTTTCATCTATAAAGGGAAAGTATTGGCTCTCTCTCACACACAGAAGGTTTCAGTGGGTGAGACCCCAAAGTGGGTTGTGACTTGACCTCAGGTAGGTCACAGCAGTGTTGCTGCTGCTTCCGCCATCTTCTTTTGGGGTTCAGGCCTGCACAGTTTGAATAGCAAAGTAAACTGCTCCACTGAGTTAGGTGTGTTAGTTTTCCATTGTGCTTGTAACAAACCTGATGTCTGGATTGTGTAAAGATGATCTATGTTATCTTGGTATCATGAATTGCTTGATGGCAGAGGACCTTTAGCAGCTGTAGACCTTAACCTAGCTTTTTCTGTGGGCTCTACCCCTTCATTTTCGGGCTTTGCCAGTGGGTGCATGGGCTCTTGAAGTTAGATCCCATGTTGCAGGCTGGGATTTGAGGTGGGTTCCAGCTCTTTACATGTTGAAGAAGTTCACTGCTTTATCTTTCCTTACCTTAGAAAACCTAGGTTCTCACATGGGAATGGTGGGGGGCAATTGGGGTGGGGGGCAGAATGCAGGCCACCATGGGGCTTTCTGTGCCACTGTTTCAAACTGAAAAGCTACATCTCTACACACACGTTTCCTCAACTCAGACTCACAGCCTGTCCAAGCTGTTTGGAGTTAGGAAGAAAATGGTGGAAAGAATGACAAAACTGCATAATCTGTAGTTTGATTATGTTCTCAACCCAACCCCCGCCTCCCAAAATACCCATTTCCTACAATCACTCAGGTATGTCCTTCCTTTCTACTGGCCTAGTCTGCTATCAGAGACTAGGATAGAGGTTGCAAAACACAAAAAATTGAGAAGTTCTAATTGACTATAGATATTTGACTATCAAAAACTGGGGCCTTGATAGAAATTAATATAATCTCTTATTGTTAGAAGATAAGATTGCAAATCAATACATAAATTTTGAGACCTGAAGACTGTTTCTAGTGTTTTGGAAATGTAGATAGCTGAAACAGTATATTGGATCCCACACAGTTATTTATTGTGCAAAGGTACCTTAGGAAATGTTTTCTGGCCTATTCAGTAATGTAACTTCAGTAATGTAAATGTTCAGTAATAATAATGATAACAAAATACAAACAACGCTTGGTTTCCACTAGAAAGAGTCTAAAAGTCAACCATAAAATGTTGCACTCCACCTGAATTTGAAATGTCAGATTACCTTCTGAGAGGTGATTAATTCTATCTGACTGGCTCTGGCTTCATATAAGACTCTTGGTGCCTAGCTGGCAAAGAATAAAGCAGAGGGACCACAGGTCTGGAAATCCTGTTTTCCTTATCTTCAATATACTCGCACCAACATGGGTACAAATGTCAGCTTGCATTTGCAAAGTATGCAGTTTAAGATAAATGATTTTTTTTAAAAAAAAATAGCTTTGTCACGCACTCCAGGTTGCTGTTAGCTTGAGTAAAATGTTATTTTGTCATCTCTTGAAATATCCACACAGAGGATAAGGAAGAAAGGGTGGAAAGGAGATCATTTTCTGAGAAGGAAAAAGGAAACAAAGAACCCCACTGAGAAAATTGTAACAATAAATAAAAAAATCAGGGAGATGGAAGGACAACATGAAGACAATATCAGGACCCAAAAGGATGAGGAAATAAGCCATGACTGAGAAAGTCTGGGTGGGTGGCAAGCAGGGGGAGGTAGATTGGATAGGGGTGTTGCATACTTTTCTTTCTTAGAAACATAACAGTTTCTGCTCCCAAAAAACAGCATTTCACAAGACAGAGAGCACTCTTGTCTCAGCTACCATTCAATGTAAGGCTGCCTCTTGTGCTTCTAAAATCAGTAGAGAAAGGAGAATATCTCAGCAAGCGCAATTTGTCCTGTCAGAGGGCTGTGCAGCAGTGGAAGAATAGATGGCTTGAAACGGCAGACTTTGTTATATGGAACTAGAGCATCTTAAAATGAAATATTCTTAAGCTAAGAGGCATGTGATGCCCCTAATAGGATAGGAAATTGATGTTTGGAGAGCCTGGGGATGTCTGAATGTATGAAATGCCTGAGGGAAGCTAGGGTTCTAAGAAGAGTTGAGAATGCTAGGGAGAAAATGGTCTCCAAAGTGGAGTAAGTAAACTGTTCTGAATACTTTCCTGTGTCCCAAACCTATGATACTGCCATCATTGCCATTCATCAAAAAGCTAGTAGCTAACTGGAATTAAGTGATAAATGCATCTTTTCTGGTTATTACAGGTTCAGAGGCCTTCCTCAGATGTTCAGTTGGCCAGGCAGAGATATTCCTTTGCAGTTTCTCATTGGTTGTGTCTTGGAAGCTGAACATAGTAAGACTCATTCTCTCACTTTATCTTGGCAGTGGGTGGTGGAATAAGAGAGAAATTGTAATAGAGGGCTCAGGAGGGGAGTTTTCTTTATCTGCCCCAGCTACAATGGAAGTACACAGGTAAGGGAGCACTGCTAAGTAATATTGTCTGGAGCGAAGCTCCAATAGGAAATATATATATAAATGGAGGATTGACAATCATGATATAGAGCAGGTTAAATGTTTTAAGTATTTGGGGGTCGTATTTCAGGATTCTGAGAGGAAGACTGCCCAAATTAGATATCCTGCTGCTCAGGCACAGAGAAGTGCGTCAGGAATTCTCAGTTTCCACAGGCGGCAAGGAGGGATGTTCATTCCAGCTGCTATCAACTTATTCAAGGTGAAGTCAATGGCTCAAATGTTATATGGGGCACAGTTGGGACCCTGTGTTAACTATTGCCTTCTGGAGTGGATACAAGCCAGGTTCTTAAGAACATTATTTTTGACCCCCAAATGTATTTCCAATGCCACTCTGAGACTGGAAGCAGGTGTTATCTCGACAGAGGTCAGAGCTTGTCATCTAATACTAGCAAACTGGGCAAGAACCAACTTAATGCCCTCTGGTCTCCTTTTCTTTTGTTATTATTGGATAGGCACTGCTCGAATTGGTGAGAGAACTGGGTTAGGAAACTCCATACCTACCGTCTTTCACCTGAGGCAGTCCTCGCTGTGGAATTGGTCAGGGCCAAATAACTTATTATATGAAGGATCTGGAATATTGAGTTTCAGAATCACCTGTCGAGGACATCGAGGTCATTCCACCTGCTCAGTAGTAGGATGAGAACTGGCCTAGCAGATTATCTACTCCTCCTCACCTTCCCTAAACATAAATGGGCCTTCTCAAGGTCCCATATGAATGCCTTTCCCTCTGAACTACTGGCTGGTAGATATAGCAGAATTCCAAATGAGCAGAGATATTGCCCCTTTAACTCTGAGGAGATCGAGTCAGTTGCACATGTGCTCCTGAAGTGTGTCTTTTATATAGGTCATAGGCAAAGGTTAATTGACCCTGTTTTAGATAACCTGACAGGAGGATCAGACAAATTCTACGTCAAATATTTGTTAACAGATGCGAATCTGTCTATCACACACACAGTTCTGAAATTCTGTTGTTCTGCAATACAAGTTTGATGTGCTCTGCTCGCTAATGGTTAGATCCAGTGTACAGATTAATTGATTAATTGATTAAGTGCAGTCAAGTTGGTGTCAACTCTTAGCGACCACATAGATAGATTCTCTCCAGGATGATCTGTCTTCAACTTGGCCTTTAAGGTCTCTCAGTGGTGCATTCATTGCTGTCGTAATCGAGTCCATCCACCTTGCTGCTGGTTGTCCTCTTCTCTTTCCTTCAACTTTTCCCAGCATTATGGACTTCTCAAGGGAGTTGGATCTTAGCATAATGTGTCCGAAGTATGATAGTTTGAGCCTGGTCATTTCTGGATCTGATTTGTTCTATGATCCATTTGTTTGTTTTCCTGGCTGTCCATGGTATCCTCAAAATTCCCCAGCACCAAAGTTCAAAAGCATCAATGATTTTTCTGTCTTGCTTCTTCAAAGTTCAGGTTTCGCATCCATAGAGTGTCACAGGGAAAACCATTGTCCAAACTATTCTAATCTTTGTAGGTGTAGACATGTCACAGCATGTAAATATCCTTTCCAAGGCCTTCATTGCAACCCTACCAAGTGCTAGTCTGTGGCATATTTCTTGACTGCTGGATCCTTTACTGCTGCAGTCAATCCTAAAAGGCAGAAGCTATCCACCATGTCAATGTCTTCATTGTCAATTCTGAGGCTGATCGCTGTACCCGTTGTCGTTAGTTTAGTCTTCTTTACATTCAGTTATAATCCCATTTTTTCACTATGCTCCTTGATTCTCATTACTAGAGCTTGCAGATCATCCACATTCTCAGCTATCAGAGTGGTGTCATCAGTGCAGATTATTGATGTTTCTTCCTCCAACTTTAAAACCATGCTCATCTTCTTCCAATCCAGCTTCTCTCAGTATATGTTCAGCATATAAATTGAATAAAAAAGCAAGAAGCATACAGCCTTGTCTTACTCCTTTGCCGATCTGAAACCAGTCTGTTTCACCATGTTCCATCTGGACTGTGGCTTCCTGTCCTGTGTATAGGTTTCTCTTGGGAGCAATGAGATGTTCTGGGACACCCATTTTCCTAAGGATATTCCACAACTTGACATGGTCAACACAATCAAAGGCTTTTCTGTAGTCAATAAAGCACATATTGACTTCTTTCTGGTATTCTTTGGCTTTCTCAATTATCCAGCGTGCATAAGCAATGATGTCTCTTGTTCCTCAGCCTTTTCAGAAACCTGCTTGAAATTCTGACATTTACCTTTCCACATAGGGCTCTAATCTGCATTGGATGATCCTGAGCATTATTTTGCTAGCATGTGAAATCATGGATATTCTGCGATGGTTTGCACAATCTGTTAAGTCTCTTTTTTTTTGTATGGGTATGTAGACTGACCTCTTCCATTCTGTTGGCCACTGTGTTGTTCTGCAAATTTGCTGGCATAGTTTGGTTAGAGCCTTGACTGATTCTTCTGTTGCCTGCCATATTTCTGTAACAGCTCCATCAATAACTGTAGCCTTCCGACTTGGTAATGACCGGAGTGCTGATCTAACTTCATCTTCCTGTACTAGAGGTTCTTGAAAGTAGAGAATGGGGCTATTCTCACGATCAGCAAAAATCAGGCTAGGAGAGCCTAGCTCGATTTTTGCTGATTGTGAGAACCACCGGGCTCAGCTGTGAGCCCGGTGGTTCCAGAGCAGGTAACCCACTCAAGTACCCCTCCCCTTAGCCTGGGTTTGCTGAGCGAGCGCTCTGCAAACCCGGGCTATCTGATCATGAGTAGCCACGGCGCGGCTCCGCACCACAGCTACTCATGAGTAGACCCCAGGGGGAGGTGGAAAGCCGCCTCCCAGCTCCAGGGGTCTCCCCAGTATGCCCTGCGCGCTTGTGTGGCCCCCGAACTCCCCAGCCCCCGCCGGCTCCATCACGGAGCTGGCAATCGTGTGGACGGCCAATTCGGCCACCCAGGGCTCCCTCCCCACTCGTGTGCAGGTAGAGCGGGCTTAGCCCGCTCTCCTTGCACACTCTCAAGAACCAGGTCTCACTGATCGTTAGACCCGGCTCTATATCTTCTAGAGTATCTTGGATGTTGACGTCCCTGCTGTACAGATTTTCAGTATACTCCTTCCACCTCTATTTGATTTTCTCTGAGTCAGTTACTATCTGTCCTTTGGCATCCCTTAACATACCAATTTGAGGTTAGAACCTCCCTCTGAGTGAGGACACCTTTTGGAAAACTTGCCTTGTTTTTCTTTATCTATTTCCATCCTCTTTACAGGTGTTATTGCAGTACTGCTCCTTGTCTGTTCTAACAGCTTTCTGAAATTCCCTATTAACTTCCTTCCTGAGATCTTTATCTTTCTTGACTTTGGCTTCTCTCCTCTTCTTGGCAATTTCCAACATCTGTTCTGATATCAATTTTGCTATCTTCTGTTCTTGGTCTTTGGCAGTCTCTTTTCACATTTGTCTTTAACAGCTTCTTTGATTTTATTCCACAGTTCCTCTGGTTCCCTATCAATGAGGTTCAGAACTTCAAAGTAGTTCCTTATGTTCTCCTTGAAAATGGTGGGTACATTCTCAGGATCATATCATGGAATCTGGATCGCTTTGTTTTTCCACTTTAGCTTGACTTGGAACTTGCACATGAGCAGTTTGTGATCTGTTCCACAATCGGCCCCTGGCCATGTCTTTGCTGTTATAACTGAGCTCTTCCACCTCCTTGCACCAATAATGTAATCAATTTTATTTCTCGGTACTCCATCTGGCGATGCCCATGTGTATAGGTGCTGCTTTGGTTGGTTGAAGAATGTGTTAGCAATGAAGAGATCATTGGCTTGGCAGAAACCAATAAGTCATTCTCCTGATTCGTTTCTGTTTCCTAGGCCATATAAGCCAACTGTGTTTTCCTCCTTACCTTTTCCAACTTTGACATTCCAGTCTTCAACTACCACCAACACATCTTGCTTGCATGTTCTGTCAATTTCAGACTGAACTTGAGCATAAAACTGATCAACTTCCTCTTCTTCTGCATCTGTTGTTGAGGCATAGACTTGAAGAACTGTCATGTTAAAGTGTTGCCCTTGAAATCTAATTGATATTAATTGGTCACTGACCGCATTGTACCCAAGTACTGTCATTGCTATATCCTTCCTGACTATGAAAGCAACACCGTTCCTTCTTTGTTTTTCATGTCCTGAGTAGTAAACGGTATGGTTTTCCGACTGAAAGTGTCTCATTCCAGTCCATTTTAATTCACTGATGCCCAAGATGTCAATTTGTAGTTGATTCATTTCATCATTCACTGAAGCTATTCAGATGAGCAGAAAACAGGGTTACCTCCTGAAAGCAGATAGAACTCTATTTTTACCTCATAGCAAACAGACGGGCATGTGCTGAAAACCCGGCAGGGAGTGTGAGCGACAGACGATTAACTTTTTCAGGTTCTCTCCAGCCATGGCCAGCATTGTTGGTCCTCCAGCCCCGCCCATGGCAACAGCAGTCGTGAGTGGACAGAGCAAGCACATGACCCAAGGAGACCACTCAGAGGGCTCCAAGCTGCAGTCCCTCTTTGCTGCTCCCTGATGGGTAGCCTCATTTAACCCTTTCTTGGCAATTGCAGCACTGTCAAAGGAACTGAACTCCGTCCTGATGCCCAAAAGGAGAGAGAAGACTAGAACAGCTGCAGCTGCCAACCAGCCCCAAAGGAAGAATCACACACACACCCAACACACTCCTCAGATCCAGGAGGGACACAGCATATGCCCCCTGGAGCAATTGCAAGATGCCCCCCATAAGTAGCCCAGGCACAAGGCACACTCCATACACTGCAGCATAGTTTGGGAAGGCAGAAGGGGGAACATTCCCCTCGCCCACTCACCCTCCCCACAGCTGTGGCTGTGGCCTCTGTGGACCCCACCCCCCACCCCACTGTATAGTGTGTGTAGAAGGTAAAAAGGAGAACCCCACCCACACCCCCACTGCCGCCGTAGCCAAGTGGCAACTCTGCCTCCCCATCAATCTGCCACTGCCACCCCTTGCTAGCCTCTCTGGGCACAGGAGGGTGGGCATGTGGGGGATGGTCCCCCCATCACTCACCTGCCCTTATGCTGCCACTTGCCACTCTTGCAGTGCCAGCAGGGTGGGAGAGTGAGTGGCAAAGTGTCGCCCACACCTGCACACCCTCATTGGCACTGCTACTCTCTGCAGCTTGATGATGGTGCAAGGGTGTAGGCTAGGCTAGGCTGAGAGAGAAGTGACTGGCCCAGAGTCACCCAGCAAGTCTCATGGCTGAATGGGGATTTGAACTCGGGTCTCCCCAGTCCTAGTCCAGCACTTTAACCACTACACCACAGGCAAGGGCAGCTGCAGGCAAGGGCAGGGACACTCCTGCTCTTGTCCAGTGACTTGCAGGGGACAGGAAGGAGCACAAAAATCCCCATTCAGCCATCATACTTGCTGGGTGACTCTGGGCCAGTCACTTCACTCTCAGCCTGACCTACTCCACAGGGTTGTTGTGAGGAGGAACTTGAGTATGTAGTACACTGCTCTGGGCTCCTTGGAGGAAGAGTGGGATATTCTATATTATTAATTCTTCTAGACGGGCCATGCGCCCTGCGGGGCAGCTGGAAAGCAGTTTGACAGTTGGATCGGGGACTCTGTGAAGTGGCAGGGAGCTAAGAAGCTGTCAGGCGAGCAGGCAACAGTCCCTGGCAGTGGCAGGGGGAAGCAAAGACTGCGAGACAGAGATAGAAAGACAGAGGACAGAGAGCACGAGCACGAGACTTGCAGGGGGGGGAGACTTGCGGGGAAGGCGAGCGGGGGAGGCGAGAGCGAGCAAGAGCGTTGCGGGAGTGGCAAGAGACTTGCGGGGGGAGAGCGGGGGTGGCAAGAGCGTTTTGGGGGTGCAATGCCACGTGCTCAGTGCAAGAGCACACAGATGCTCTGTGCAGGGTCAGCTAGTAAAATGTAAAATGAATGAATAGTATGATCATGTGTCTGTGCAACTATTCCCCTTAGGGGGTAGGGCTGCTATAGGAAGAAGGATTTGAGCTCCCTGCCTGGCATCTCCAGGTCGGGCTGAGCGGGAATCCCACCCAGCCTCGGGAAGCCACTGCCAGTCTGTGTCGACAGGACTAAGACAGTACTAAGCTGGATGGACTAATGGTCTGACTCAGTGGAAGGCAGCTTCCTATGTTCATATTTTCCCTTGGGCTCATTTGCAAGGTGCCTGCCACTTTAAGGAAGCTCAGTGCTGTTTGCTGGACAGGCTTTCCCCAAACAAACTTCTGCTGTGCTTTGCAGCCCACTCTGTTATCCAGGCTCTATGGTATCCCGGGGGAGGGAGCCTCAAGCAGCGTTCCACAGCATTCCGTGGCTCCACATGGGCACTGGGAAGGGGTAGGCAACCTCCCCTGCTTGCTGAACCTGGTTTTAGAGGAGGGGCTGGGAACTGGGTGACCCTCTTTTGACAGAGCCCTGTTTGGGAGTTTGCGGAGGTTCCACACGGTAGTGCTAACCCCACCTTCAGACCTCAAGCCCTGTTTTTGCTGGTCATGAGAATAGCTTCACTGTGTTGAGCTTTCCCAGATTCATGCCTCTTACATTCCACGTTCCCATTCTAATTCTGTCTTTGCAGCTTTGGGTTTTCTTTTCCTGCACGGAAACATCAGCTGCTAGACGCCCAAAAGGCTTTAGTCTAACCGCATCATAAACACCATCGGTACACTGAGAGATCCTCAGCTCTTTCTCAGTAGCATGTTGAGTACCATCCAACCTGAGGGGCCCATCATCTGGCACTACATCGACTATCATTCCATTTTGACTGTCCATGTGGTTTTCTTGGTAAAATACAGGAGTGGTTTACCGTTGCCTTCTCCCGCACAGTGTGAAATGATGCCTTTGTAATTGTCACTGAAGTGATCATCCACCTCCAGCACCTTCCTATATCACTGCTGCCCAATATAGGTGCCTGCTTGCTTAGCTGGGCAGGCGGGATGACCTTCATGCTTTGTGTGACCCTACTGGGAGTATACCTCCCAGCATACTTCGCTCATCCCTCCCAGGAACACCAGCCCCTCCCCTCCCCACCACAATGAGGCAGCATAGCAGAACTTGGGGTGTGTGGGGGGGTCAACAGATATTTCATCAATAGGGCTATGTTTAAATTTTGCATTTGTTTTAGATGTTTGGATATTGGTCAAAGACTGTAATAGACTGACTGACTGTCTGGAGTGATGGAGTTAAAGTTCCAAATAAAATAGTTTGTTTAGGAAATCCATCAGGGAAATAGATTGAGACCTATATGCCTCATTGCTAGCTACATACAGGAAATTGGAAGTCAGAAGTCTGTCTGTCTCTCCTGGGCATTTTTCACACAGGGCTTTTAGCTCGCGTCTCCTCCAGAACAGACGGTGTGTGTTCATATATCGGCCAGATTCACCCCAAAGTTATCAGGGAGCACTTCACACATAATTCAGGTTTTTCATTGCACATTACCCGATTTATATCCAGGGTAAAAAAATTTGCTTTTTCTGTCAGTTTTTTGGGGGAACTTTGAACTCACAGTAAAGCCTCGCAGTAAACTCGCGGTAAAGCTTGCTATGTGAAAAATGCCTAGGTGAGAGAATAAAACCTGAGACTATCAGTCTTACAGAGGGGAATCAGAGTAGAGGAAGCATGGTCAGAGAGGGAATGCCCTTACTGGCTGTGTCTACCCCTAATACTCCAGTGATCAACAGGGTTTGCATTGAAGAACTTTCTAAATAAGACTACTGAGTTATTTCGGCTGAGCAGCCGAAACGCATCTGCTGTAGTTCTAAGAACCATTGGATGAATCTCTTCAGAGCAGCTATTGCTTTTATATGGATTTTGCCCCATTATAAAACATCATTGGAAACACCTCCCAGCATTCGTTGGTATTTTCTAATGGAAACTTTAGACATGTCTATGGAATTTGTGTAAAGTCCATTTGTGGATTTTGACTGCATAGATTGGGGCACATCAAAAAATATAACCTTTGGACTTTTTAAGAGACTTTGTTTATGTATTTATGCATATTTTGTGTATGTTTTTAATGTGTGCATATTTGATAGGACTTTTAGTATTTGGGATCAATATTTTGATATTAATGAAGTGATATCATCCTACACTTATATCTAATTAAATTGTGGTATCTTATGATCTAAGCCATTTGTATATTTGAATTGAGAATTTTCACTTGGGGTTCATTTTTGTGTTATTCTACCCCCTAATGCCCCAGTGGTCATTGGGGTTGCTGGTACTAAGAGTTGATTCCATGCAGGAGCTGCATCTTCAACAGAAAGAAGGCTACTCATGTGCAGGTAAGCAATATCTCAGCCCTGACCTATTACTGGTAGTATGGGATAATAATGCTTCCCTACCTTACAGGATTATTGTGATTATTGAGATAATGAGGTCGTGCACACGACCTTGGCTGCATGCTCCCTAGGGCTGGGGCGGGGGAGGCAGGAGCTCATCTGCCTTCCTCCATAGATGAGCGGAGGCCAGAGCTGGGACTGGGAGGAGGAAGTCCTCCTGCATCCCAGTGTGCTCCACTCCACTACAGCAGCTGCTCTCCATAGAGCACCACTGCACTTGGCACAGCCACTCCTTCCCCACCAGCTCACCACCCAAAATGATGGCAGGCTGGGGAAAAGCCATCTACCCGGCACGATCGCCCAGATGATTACTTGCCAAGGTAGAATGAACACATGGTTCATTCTACCTCGGTAAAATGCCAGGTACAAAAGGTGGGCTGCACAGACCTGGAACAGCTGGGAGCAAAAGGCTCCTGGTGCTCTAGACGACACAAGCTGCCTGGGGCAATCAACGTACGCAGAGCACGGAGGAGGACTTATATGGCTGGCTCTGAACAGATGCTAATTATAGAAGTAGCAGCTGTGCACCTGGTAGGCAGACCATAAGGACCAGACTCCCATTGCAAGTCATAGAGACACAGTCCAGATCCACATTGTGGTGGACTCCAGGCTTTGCAGCCCAGCTTACCAAGCTAAACTCTCCGCTAGGCCAAACTACACATACATGCAAACACATGCTATAGAGGTGTGCTTCAAACTAGAAGTGTTTCCTTTTTTGTTTAAAAGAAAGCATATGGAGAGGGGAGACCTGGTTGGGAGAAGGGCACACCACGAGAGGGAGGCTCCCTCTTCCCTGCACCCTATTTCCACAGCAATTTACTCCTGAATCAGTGTTTTCCTCAGATTGCCGCTTCAGGAAGAAATTGCCACTTGTGGGAGGGGGAGATTATGCTCGATGGGAAAGAGTGAGCCTCCCCCTCACCACACGCCCAGGAGCTGGCTGGATTCACACATGCTGTTTTTGACCCCAAAAATGAGGTCTTCCAGTTGGAAGCACAACTTTATATCACCTGTTTGTGTGCATGTTTAGTTTACCCCTCCATCACAAAATATATGGATTATCTGGGGGTGGGGTTTAAGGATGCAGTTCTGCATCTCTTCATATATTTTTGCATCTCATTGATCTCAATGTGTAAGCGATGCCCTGAGCATCCTGGAAGTACAGCCAGGAAACAGGAGCATGTGCAACTAGAAATACAGTGGCTAAGTGTATTTGTATAGCTCAGTATGGCACAGGCAGCAAAGTATCACTGCTCCAATCTCTGAGCAGAAGGGCAATGGCAATTTTGAGCCAGCCTAGGAAGAGGCGTGACAGGCAATTGCAGGGAGGCCCCCACCTCTCCAGCAGGCAGCCACTCACTTCATCTACAGGTTAAGAGTCCTGGCAACAGTTCCAAAGAGCCTCCTGCTTCCCTTCTCCCTGTAAATAAATGGGAGGCTTGTGTTTCCATGGCAACCGGGCCTTTTCTACCTTCATAAGCAGCAGCACATGCTAAGAAATTAAATGCTAAAAATACCAAAGAGAATAGGAGAGCAAAAGGTTCCATTTTCGTTCCCCGTCTCAGGCTAATTTAAATGCATTGACGCTACCCAAGAGGGAAGCAGGTCTTTCAAGTTCAAAGATTTCTAACTGAACTAATAAAAGAAAACATGGGGACTTCATAGTGGAATGAAGCGTGCGGGGCTTGTTGATGCGAGCTTGTGTTTAAAAGAGCTAACGAAGTATCTGGATGCATAGTAATGTTCATTTCCATTTTAACAGCATGGCTAGGTCCCTTCCTTTCCATCAAACAGGACCCAGCCAGGAGGATGAGATTTCCAACTATAACTGACACTGGTTCACATCCTTCTAGAGCAGCTGTGAGGAAGCATTAGATGAGATGAAGTTTCAAAGGCAAACCTAACTGGCTCCCTCTTGTGTGTGCTCAGTACACAATGCAGCTTACAAGCCAGAATGCTGACACCTGTGTCTTGCTTCCTGAATATCATAACAGGTATTGAGGGGTCCCTCAACTCAGTGGCTGAGATGATAAAGCAACATCACTTGCCATAACATCTCAGCCATGGAGAACATAATTCTCCCTGCTTCCTCAAGCAGTAGGCAGTTTCAGGGTAAACCTTTTACAGGATCAGTTCCCTGGTAGAGACAGGAGACTTATTGTGCCTTTGATAATAAACTGTTCATTTGCAAATGTAGTGGTTGGGCAGAGACAAAGAACTCAAGCCCAATGCAGGCAATTCCAAAAACAGCATCAATCTGCAAAAGCAACAAGAACTCCCAAGAATGCCTCTTGGCAGCAAGCTGCACTCAAGCTTTGCTCTTTGAGTTGGGGCACACATATATCATGTCACATTAAGGTTGCTGGGAATGGCTTCCACGTGATGACAAGCCCCCACCATCACAACAGTCAAAAGGTCATTGTGGCACCTGTCACAGAGAGTTCCAATACAATCATTGGCCCTCCATGCTAAGCTCCGTAATGATGTGATGTCCTGTGGTACATATGACAGCTGTGGCCCTCCAGTAAGTCTTCTTGTGCAGGCCATTTCTAGCAGCCTTCATATGGTGTTGGTAAAGGTACTGGTCTCAGCTTTCATCATGACCGGCAGGTGTAACCTGCACTCCTAACAGACTTTAATATTCCCATGATCAGCTTTCATTGTTCCCGACCAAGCCACTAAGGGCAAGCCACATGTTACATGCAGTTGTATGTAACTTTTCTCCAACTTTTTGTTTAAAGGAAAGTAAGAGGCTTCAGTGGAGGACCTGCTTAATTTTTCCTTCTCAGGCTCCCCACTCAGCATTTCAGCCTCCCACAACTGCTTTTTATTTGAAAAAGTTAGATGTGACCATGTGTAATGTGCAGTTTAACCATATGGCTCATAGCTCTAGTCAAAAAGACAGACTGACAAAGGAAGGACAGATTGACAAAGGAAGGGCCCTGTTCTTTAACAAGTGGAATTATGCAGGCTGAAAAGTAACTCACAAACATGGGCCTCAGAGGTACAGGCCCTAGAGGTGTACTAGAGTGAATGGTGTGATCTGAGGAAACAACTTCCTAACAAGTTGTTCTAGTAAGAACTAATCTGCATACTTTCCTTTCAGTATCTCTACAGATGGACTAAATTGTGTTACATTAGGTGGTCCACATATCGGTTAGAGGTCCACAAGTTAATCCACTTGCATTTCAAATGTTTATGTGTCCACTATCTTAAATCAGGGTGGGTGACATCATTTTTATTTTTATTTATTTAACATATTTTATACCACCCAAAACTAATGTCTCTGGGCAGTTTACAACAAAAAAATCATCACAAACTACGCTGTTGAAGTGTCCCTATGTGTCCCTAAAACTGTACCTGATTTGGTTCATATTGGTCCAGGCATTGCAAAATTGATAGTGGGGGACATATGGATACACAGAATGCCGGGTGACCTCATAAGCTTAATGGAAAGTAGGCTAAAAATGGATCGGACCAACGTAACACAGGGACACTCCAAGAACTTCAGAAAGATATTCTCAGAAGGGAACTCAACAAGGAGCCCTAACACAGATACCTGAGAATTTGTTATCTGAAATCCACAAACTGAGTAGTGCTGGAAGCCCCCTTTTCTTAGGTATTGGTGCTATCATCATAAGTGTGTCTGACTGTGTGGATTCAGGCCCTGTTCTATCAATACCCTTATTTATTTGTGCAACACTATATCCTTGAGAGAACTACTTTCCATTGGAAGACACTTAGAAAACATCATTCTGGCACACACAGATGTGGAATCTATCTAAACACAAATGCAAATGATGCAAATATAAATAAATACCTAGTTACAGTGTATAGTCCTTCTCTGTGTTAGAGGACAAAATGTTCTCTTGATCCAGAGAAGGTATTTAAATATTGCTGCTAAAGAGCCAGGAAGTTCTGCTCTTAATCAAGGACAGAGTTTCTGGATGAGAGTTATTACTCAGTGTAATGGGAATGTATTCAATGCAGACTTACGATTATGATTTCAATTACATAAAGTAATTACATAATGCTCACACGGATAGCATAAAGAGAAATATTAGAATGGAAATTGACATTTCATCCTTAAGATAACTAATAAAGGGCATGGTTCATGGAGTGGTAATAATAGCAACTCCTGTCCCTGCACACTGAAAGATGTGCAGGTCCACTCTAGATGGTCAGGCCCAGTGATGTCCTACAGAATATTCCTCATATGTGAATCAGCTACTGCAAACATAGCCACCAGCATGCCATGCACACTACAAGCTGTATGGATTACTCACTGTATACAAAAAGAGCAAGTTGCATTTGTGGGCAGGGCTGGCATCAGCATCCGGCAGCTGCCCCTTAGCAGCTCAACACCCAGGGCCCTCAGAAGGGTCCACTGCTGATCTCAGAGACCACTTTTGTGCCCATAGCTTTTGTGATGTGGTGTGGTGGTGCTGGTGGAGCAACTCTCTCAGGCTTGATCCAAATAGGAAGGGGTCTGTGGAGAGCACTTTGGCAAAGGCCCTCTGAAACCTGGAGCTAGGCCTGCTCATTGGGGCTAATCCGTAAAATTGGAATAGGCCAGTTTGTGGTCATGTGACAGCAGTACTCATTAGGGGCCAAATGAAGGTTGGATAACTCTTGAGAAGGTAACTAGGTAGGGGTGGAGGGAACCCTTCTAAATGTTCCTTCAGCTACTTAGGGATTTTAAGCTCAATTACTGCACAGTGACATGATTATATATTTACTGCTATTTCAGATCATGAAATTGGACTTGAGAATCCCCATGGATCAGTCTGATGTCAGCATAGGGTTGCTTCCTGCATCACACAATTTCAGCTTGGAAAGTCTGGTTGATTTCCCAATCAGCTATATAAGGATAAAGGAGCAGATTACCATTGCCTCGGCTACTCAACATATTCAGCCAATCAGGCTCTTTGTAAACCAAAGACAAAGAATGCATATGATCAAAACACATTGGAACTCTTTTTTAAAAAATGCTCGTTATTCCTGTGCCTATCATTTGAACATTTCTAGTCTCAAAATACTTACACATCAGATAGAAAGCTAAAATTTGATACATACACAAGTCCAAGACACTGGTTACTAGAAACATCTGAAATGGGTTATTTTTATCTTTCTCTCCTGAAACCTGGTAGAAAAAGGCTGCCTCATGACAATCTCACACAAGCCCTCTACAGGCCCTCTACAGAGAAGCCCACTATAAGAATGAAAAGCAGGTAAAGGGAATCAGGACTGCTCCCAGCACATCTCAGGCACATCAGTCATCTTGCCGCCAGCAATTGACACGCTTGGGGTGTTCGTCTGAAGAGGCAAATGCCTCAAGTGTGATTGCTGCTATTTCTGTGATCATCATCTGGTGATCATGCCCCAGCCTGCTGATCACGGAAATGATAGCAATCATGCAAATGAGGCAGAAACTCAGGTTTGCGCTGGTCAAGAAATGGTTAATAGGGTCTATAAGCTGCCTTGCTGTTAATTGCTAGTTGTCAAAGTCATAAATCTCACTAGTCTGGCTGGGATGCCAGCGAGAGGCCCCTCTCTAATATCTCCAGCTAGCCAAGCGTGTAAACTAACATTTTCAAGGGCACATCTGGAGAAGGAGTAGATAGTCGCTTATCAATAGGTAGAAGAAAAGGCTCAATTATAATAGAAGAATGTTGTCTAACTAGCAATGATTATAATAATTGTAATATGACGGTTAAGTGATGCTGACCAATGAGGAGTGTATCTACTGAATGTAATTGAGTTGTATATAAGAACTGAAACTGGAATGTAATCTTTATCTCAGGTTGGGAGCGATTCCACTGAGATCAAATTGCCTGGCAATAAATCTGTTTTTTCCTCAACTGGTGTCAATTTCGCACTCTGAACCCGGGCTAGGGAATTCTGCTACACTTAGGTTGTTGCCTCTTCAGATGAATGCCCTAAGCATGCAGAGAGCCAATGGCAGGAGATGTGTAAGCTGACTTACAGCTGACTTCTCAAATAATGTCTGAAGAGGGCTACAAAGGGCACAGTATATAGGAACAGAAGTCTTTAAAAATGGGGAAAGGCACATATGCATAGGATTTCCTTCTTTACACACGAACAATCCTCCAATATTTACAGGTGAAGGAATACCAACCAGAAATGTGTTTGCAGAATACTAGCTGTGTTTACTGGCTATGTGTATATACAGTACTTGTGGGCCTCATTGAACTGACTCAGTAGTCTCTCATTCATGAGCCTATCAAAATCATTAGGGCACTTGCTTAGACCAAAAGCTGAAATCTGATACACATATATCCAGAAATGAAACATTTATATGCTCTCTGCATGAAACAAGTAGGCAAGACTAGCCAACAGTTGCACCCACTGCGATGAAGCTGCTTCTGCTGCCTAAGAGTTCACAGGATGCAAGAAATGTCTAGCAAGGAATCCTCCTTCTCACCAGTTCCATTGAATAGGCAGGCAGAAGGACGTTGTGTTTATTATTGGTGAGGTCAATGCTGCTCCCCTTTCAGCTATCATGTGGCTAGCATATACACACTACCTTTGTCTCCTGGAGGTCTAACACCAAAATATAAACACTAAGTATAGGCCATTTCAGTTATTGTGAAGGAGTTAGTGGTCAATTTGCCTTCCCACACACACACATACATGTATGAATAGTAGTGGTCAGTTGGGAGGGAGTGACATGTAGCAACCATCTTGAATTCCAAAAATCTCCTTTTTGAGGGCAATTAATTATTTTAGCTTTTTGCATTGAAATATAACCTGCCATAATTCTGAGAACTTTGCTGGAACAACAATGTGGAATGCAGGTTTAAATAAAGTTTAAACTGAACTCTGATAAACCTCATTTACTCATCTTATCCTCCCATTTTGTTCAAGATCAGTATCTTCAATTAGATTTAATGAGACCTATTCTGCACAGCATTAAAATACCCCATGATTGTTAAAGGCACATTTATTTCAGCTCTAATCAGAGACAAATCCACTTTTCCTGTAAATGTCTTAGAACAGTGTGCTTTATATGCTTTATTCATACAAGCTTTAACAGTATGAATGTATCTTTAATGATATTTTAACTTCTTTTTCTAACACTGAACATGCCGGCATTTCTCATTCAACAGTTTTTGCCTGTGGTTATTATTAAGAGAGCTGTTTGGTTTTGCCCTAAGTGTAGCCAACAACTAAATATTTGTCTTAATTTACAAGCAAATAGTACTGCTAAGATACTTAATGTGCAGGCATAAATCTTCCTTTATACCTTTTTCTGTAATAGTGCTTTCAGGCAGAACCTGGCACTTCCTTGGTTTTACGTAGTAGCGGAGGTAGATGGCAATTTGGGTTCTATAAAACAATAGGCCAATTCACATGTTAAGTTCAACACTCGTATGAATGTTCAGTGTACACAGTTACAGTCATTCACACATTATGTTGAACACAGGTGCAGCAGTACATTTCCTATCTGCACCATGCATTTGAGGGGCTTGAGCCAAGGTTCACTTTTAATATGAACACAGGTAGTCATTCACACAAAGACATGTGCAAGTGTACAGACATCTATACACTCGTACAGCATAGTGTCTGAATTGGGCCAGTTTTAACACTTTTCCCTGGGTGTGTATGTGTATGTGTGCACTAGTAAAAAGGCTTGCAGTTTATCTTGTAACACAAAGTATGGATTTGCTATATTTGAAAGTACCCAAGGAAACTGGAAAATGTTGTTAGAACCCTAACCCAACACCAACTGTGCCACCAACCCCAACACTCACCCCCACCCCAATGCTAAACATAACCTTAATTCTGATTCTATCCCCAACCCAGACACTAACCTCAATGCTTCAGCAGTGAGAGGAAAGTGGAAATCTTGGTGGACCCTGGCCTTTATTTGTTTGTTTAGCCATCTTTTCCCCACAGTGTCACCCCCACTGGCTGCATTCAGATATCGCACAAAGCTGGCAAATCTGTAACTCCAGATCCGTGCAATGTCTGAATGCATGTAACCACAGCCTCACAACCAAACCACAGGATTCAGTTTACTTACCAAACTGGAATTTGGAGCTGGGATTACTCCTCGGTTTCACTGCTCTAAACCTGTTAGGAGGTGCTGTCGTGTTGTCTGCATTCACCCACCACTATAACTGTGGTTACAGGTTAAGCGACCGGTGAGAGGCCAGCCCAGAGCAGCACCAACAGCGGTTACGCTCTAGGGCCTACCCAGCACTCCATGGTGTGTTCCCTGACTGAATGCCATGCCCCTCCCTGCACACTTCCTACTTTCTCTGCCTGCCAACAGGCACACCAGGCCCTGCTGCTCTTATAATGAAAGGGCCGGCAGCACTACCAGGGAGCACTGCTTGAAGTCTGTGATCCTTGCAGCAATGGCAGTGGTAGGTCATAGGAACATAGGAAGCTGCCATATACTGAGTCAGACCATAGGTCCATTTAGCTCAGTATTGTCTACACAGATTGGCAGCGGCTTCTCCAAGGTTGCAGGCAGGAATCTCTCTCAGCCCTATCTTGGAGATGCCAGGGAGGGAACTTGGAACCTTCTATCCTTCCCAGAGCGGCTCCATCCCAGTGCTCACACTTCTAGTCTCCCATTCATATGCAACCAGGGTAGACTCTGCTTAGCTAAGGGGACAAATCATGCTTGCTACCAGAAGACCAGCTCTTCTGCCCTGTGCTGGGTCTGTAGAAACCACCACCACCACCACCCCGTGAGCAATTTCCTGGAGCTGTGAAGTCATGCCCACAGCCTGGCACCGGCATGGCTGAACCAAGCTCAGAGGACCAGAAAGTGGGAGGCGAAACTCTAGCCTGCCCTTGGAGTTTCCAAAACTGGGAATGGGGAATTGTCTGTGATGTGATCCCTAGTTTAGAATGTTAACTGCAAACAGCAGTTCTAAGCCAGTTCCTGTGATGTCTGAATGTGGTCAGTGTATGTGTGTGTGTCTTAAGGAACAAAAGCACAACTTGGAAAAAGACAGGCAGTTGTCTCTCACTCAAAGACAGAAAAGGCCTGAATGGAGAAGCTAAGTATTACATGTGGAAGGAAGGCACCTTAGGGTGGCTGGTGGGTGCTGGGCCGGGGGGGGGAGGTGAAGCTTAAGGAGAAGCATAGCTTTAATTACTGGTAAGAGCTCATGTCGCTGCCCAGTATTCTGCACAGCCAATCTATGCATGCCCCACTCCCACCATTCAGCTAGCCAATGCCACACTGACCCCTCAAATGGCCACTGTGCCTGCACACCGGCAGGTAGGGTTGAGCGTTTTGTATTTTTTCTGTTTTGATTTGTACCAAATCCGAATCAACCCCATTTTGTATTTTGTCCGAAATTAAGCCTTCCGAATCACCCCAGTTTTGTATCCAAATTAATCCAAATCTGAATCTGAATTAATTCAGATTAAAAAGTGGGTCATGTGGTCAAAAGAGTGGGTGGGAATTATAGTGCCCAATGAGTGGAAGCTATCACAAAAATTTCAAAGGAATTTGGCAAACTGCTGATTTTTGGTTAATTTTTGAATTTTGCACGTCTTTCAGATTTTCTCCATAGGGTATGATGTTGGTTTCAGGAAAAGTATAGCTTCACGCAGGGTGCAGGGAAAGGGTGGCCCAGAGTGGATTGTGGTTGGTGATAGTGCCCAGTTGGTATAAGGAAGCTACCACAATTTTTTCAGAGGAATTTGGCAAAGGGCTGATTTTTAAAGAATTAATGAAGTTACGTGTCTTTCAGATTTTCCTTGTAGGGTATAATGGAGGTTTCTCCAGTCCCATAACTCCACTTGAGGGGCACCGAGGAGGCCCAGAGCAAGTGGCGGTGAAGTGCACATAGGGTGCCATCCACCTACATGGGTTGCCAACCCATGAAGTACAGGGTTTTGTTCTAGAGGTGTTCTGAGAGTAGATTCTCGGGTAGCATATGAGAGTGGATTCATGGTTTTTCATTAAAAATCTCATTTGCTACCAGAGAATCTAAACGCAACACCTCAGAAACAACAAAGCCCAGTACCCCAATGGGTTAGCAATCCAGGGAGTTGGTTGGCACCCTCTGTGCACTACAACACCACTCGCTTCAGGCCATCCCAGTGCCCCCCAGGTGGAGTTATGGGGCTGCTGAAACCTCCATTATTCCCTATGGGGGGGAAATCTAAAAGATGCGTAAACCTCAAAAATTCCTAAGAAATCAGCCCTTTGCCCTATTTGTAATCTGGGTGCACCACCCTTGGGGCACTGCCACCCAACCCACTGTTTTACCCCTGAAGCCCCACATAAACAAATTGAAAGAGTGAAAAGAATGACCAATGAGCCAGAGTGGTGTAGTGGTTAGAGTGCTGGACTAGGACCGGGGAGACCCGAGTTCAAATCCCCATTCAGCCATGATACTAGCTGGGTGACTCTGGGCCATTCACTTCTCTCAGCCTAACCTACTTCACAGGGTTGTTGTGAGGAGAAACCTTAGTATGTAGTACACTGCTCTGGGCTCCTTGGAGGAAGAGTGGGATATAAAATGTAAAAAAATAAAATAAAACTGCCTTGGTACTATGGAACAACTTCAAATGTTCATTTAACTGAACTGGAGTGAGCCATAGCCCAAACAAATCAGCCTACTGTTCAGAATTGTTGAGATTTATCATCACTGCATTTAAGAAAGTGCAAAACCATGGATCATGGTTACAAGAAAGAGAGAAGCAACTAAGATTCCTGGGGATGTCAATAGATTGATGTGTGTTCCCCACCCCCTCCTTTTGTCTCCTGTAGTCCCATGTGGATGACATGTCCCTGCATTGGCAAAAGTTGTGAACCCCTGGCTTAGACATCATGTCCCACCAAATTACATTGTGGCCTAAATTACATTAGACTGCTCAACTTGGGCATCAAAACTTAGATACTACTATAACTCATAAAAATCAGAAGAAAAACAAAATAGCTCTTCAAAAGAGCCCTGAACAAGTCAAGAGATTCTTTCTAAACCTTTGGAAAGAAAAACCTGTGTAATTTCAGAACTTTCCTAACCAGCTTCTCGAAAAGCTTCTCCACACAATTTATACCATGACTTTTAGCAAGATCTTTGGAATTGCATTGAACTCCCAAAGATATTTGGGTATTTCTGTCTCAAAATGCTGTCTTCCAAATTACTTTTCAAGGACAGTTTGCATTTCAATCACACTGAATACAACACTTAACTAAACTATTCATGCTCAACATTTTTTGCATATCTTATCTTCTGCTAATCACTCAGTGCCTCAGCTGGAGTGGAGAGAGTCAGAGAAGTCAATTTCAATTGCAATGCTTTTCTGAAGAACAAAGCATTCTGTCCAAATCACAGTCATTTTGATTTGTAAACAAAAATCTGTTTTTTAATTATTGATTTTGTTTTGGTTACAAAACCTCCGAAATTGCCATTTTCGGGGACAAAATGTTTTGTACCCGAATCAAAATGCACAAGCCTACCAGCAGGGGTAGAGTGAGTGGCAGGGGTGGAGTGAGTGGCAGGAGTGTGGCAGGTTGACTGCATGGGATGCTAAGGGCCAGTACTAGCCTTTACTGTTAAAGGTAAGCTCCACTTTCCTCTCTCCCCATATTCTGCTTCCGCATCTATCAGCCACCACTAGGGTGCAGGTTTTCTCTGTGGGGATCTGATGTAATCTTTTGTTGAACCCTATTGAGCTCTCTCTAAGGTTCAACTTGTATATCTGCAAATAGATCAAATATTTAAAAGACTCCACAGCCCTCTAGGGATCTCTCCTCCAAAGGAAGCAAAACTCAGGTAGTCCTGCCTCTGGAACTTCTCACCACTTAGAGAAGTGCGAGCACATGTGTACAATATGTTCCATGCTGTTTATGAAGGAACTGTAATGAAAAGCTGCTTCAGCACAGCAGCACAACTTGCAATAAAAGGGACCAAAAGCACAATTTACTTTTCCCCTATCACAGGTTTCATCACACAGAGCATGATTACTTCTTCTTTTCTTTTCATTTTTACCACTGCAAAATTCTCCTCTTTCTTTCTTCCTCCCTCCCCTTAGTGCCGTCTTTCACGAAAGTTTGGGCTTGATGTATTTCAGGTTCTATAGTACTGACAAGAAGGAAGGTTAAACTAGTGGGGGGAGAGAGAAATGATTCACAGACATATTTTATATGTTCTCTGAGGTGATTTTTTTAGAACTCTAAAAAAAGAAGCTGGAGCAGCTATTCAACCAATTAAAAGGACTGGGAAAGAGGGAGACAGTGGAGAGAGGAAACCAAAAGTGCAGAGCTGATGTTTGGATCTTTCAGCACTGAGACTGAACCAGCACTCAGTAAGAAAATAATGCTCTTCTATTTTAAAATAAGCATTACTTATATTAGGGACGTAGGAAGCTTTCATATACTGAGTCAGACCATAGGTCCATCTAGCTCAGTATTGTCTACACACTGGCAGAGGCTTCTCCAAGGTTGCAGTCAGGAATCTCTCTCAGCCCTATCTTGGAGATGCCTGGGGGGGAACTTGGAACCTTCTCCTCTTCCCAGAGCAGCTCCATCCCCTAAAGGGGAATATCTGACATTGATCAAACATCAAGTCTTCCATTCTAAGCAGCGGACCTTGCTTAACTAGGGGGACAAGTCATGCTTGGTACCACAAGACCAGCTCTCCTCTCCTTTATGATAAAGGTAAAGCGTGCCATTGAGTCGCTGTCGACTCCTGGCGCCCACAGAGCCCTGTGGTTGGCTTTGGTAGAATACAGAAGACGTTTACCATTGCCTCCTCCTGCACATCCCTAGTTCTTTTCTCGCCTATAAGCACAACTATGGAAATCACAAATAATGAAACCTTACCCCTATGGGAAACTAGGGCTAAGGTTCCTACATAAACACAAGGCTAAATGTTGTGGGGGGTGGGTGGGGGGATCATAGATAAGAGAAATAAAGTATTCTACCTTGCTCTCCAGCAATGCTCCCACAAACCCCAATTCCTCCAATTTTAGCAAAAAACCGGGGTGTTTTTTTTTAAGGGCCACAAAATTGCTTTGTGCTGCCTCCAGACCGGAAATGACACCGAAAATCATTTCCGAGGCACCTGAAACTGCAGATAGGCAAATATCACCTATTTTTGCACCTATGAATATGGAAACCAGGTGTCTAGGACCTCACTGTGGATACACAAAATCGTGGTTGCTGGAACCACAGATAACAAAGACCACCTGTATTGTGTTGTTCATCTAGTGAAGCTTGGATGCATCCACTTTTTTCACCACACAGTGTCTGGTTTTACACATTATTTCTGTGTTTCCTTTTGAGGTGTCTGGCTCATTTTACCCCTAGATTAAACTCCATTCCCTGCGCCAGATGATGCTGTTTCACTGTCCTCCACTGTAAATTACTTTCTTTGGAATTTCAGTGTTTAAAAAAAAATCTGTTGCAGGTTAAGGAAAGGAGAGAATCATATGTGAGACAGATAGTCAAACAGATTGGTTTGTCTTGACTAAGGCTGTTAGCTCACCAACAAATCTTTGTTCTGATGAAGTGCTGGTTGCTCTCAGGCCCATCTATTGTGCCAAAGGGAATAGAAAACTCAGGAACAGCAACAAAAAGGAAAATGTACACCTGAAGACCTAATCATTATAAAAAATGGCAAATCAAAAGGAAGGAACAATAGTATACTATTGTATTGTGATAGTATTCTTTCCCTTGCAGGCATTTAAATAGTTTCAAGAATCAAACATGTTTATATGAATATCTCAAATTATCATAAATCTAATAAATATCAACAACGATTATGCAACCTGTGATATTATGCTAGCAGAGGCGATCTTTCCCACGGACTTTGGGGATCTGGTCCTTGGCCTCCTGTCTCTGGTGGAGACTCCAAATGTTCTGGGAGGCCTCCCCAGAGGCCTGCCACCACCCCACACCTGCCCCGCGTGGGCCCCATGGCTGCTGTGCCATGCGGATCTAATCAATATTTGCTGCCATTTGAGTGGCTAGGAGGTGGGAGGTGAGCCGAGCAGGCTTCCGCTGTGGTGGTGGCGGCAGCAGGCGCAGTGGCTGGTGGACCTGTCTGTCCGGGCATGCCTGCACAGTGGGAGTATCCAGCACCACTCCCACTGTGCAGGCGCACCTGGAAGAACAGGCCACCAGCCACTGTGCCCACCCCCATCGCCACCATGGGGGAGGCCTGCTTGGCTCACCCCCACCCCCTGGCCATGCAAACAGCAGCGAAAATGGCAAATGTCGGTGAGGCAAGGAAGCAACGAGATGGCAGTAGGCTTCTGGCCAAAGGGGGCCTCATGAAGGCCTTCAGGTCCAGGCTCCAAAATGACCTAGGTGTACCACTGTCTGTTAGTATTACTTTAAGAATTTAAGTTACATTCTGGAGGAAAACATCCTGGTGTATGAAGTGACAGGGGGTACGAATGACAGACAGACTCTAGGAGAAGGGGCACTTAGCAGGAGAGCTGTACAACCTTCCAACCATCTCTGTAAATAAAATGTAAATTTACCATTTTTGTCTGGTTCTTTATCATAAGAAACATCACACAACAAATGGAAAGGGACACACTTGACTTGAAGATAAGGGATAGATACAGTAAGGTCGTGCACACAACAAAACCATGGGTGGGGAGGGCAGGGGGGAGCAGGGTTTCACCTACCTTCCCCCAGATAACCCATGGAGTAGGGGTGTGCACAGACTGTCAAGCTGTGGTTCGGTCCAAATTCGGACCAAACTGCCACTCCCTGAACCAGTTCCATCAAACTGACCAGCAGGGCTGGTCAAACTGACAAATTGGCTCAAACCAGTTCAACACGGTTTGTGATTGAACCACTCAAATCAGCTCAAACTGGTTCAACATGGTTCACGATCGAACCACTCTAACCGGCCCAGTTCACAGTGGTCCAGTTCAATTGCGAACCGGTGTGTGCACACCCCTACAATGGAGCTCTTCTTCACTGGCCAAATTAAGGCAGCCCAAGCATGAACAAAATCCCAGTGCAGGGGTTAAGTGTGTGCTTTCCCCTTAATCCTGGCTAAAGGCCAGGGTTAAAATTTGGGTTAGGTGGAGTGGCAGCACTAGGATCGACCTCGCTCTTAGCGCTCCACACGAGCCGTTTGGTTGCCCTAGCCTGGGTTAGGTTGCTTGTGAGAATAGCCTCAGTGACTAAAATTTGATTCTCTCACTCCACACTGAACAACATATATAAACATTGGCCTACATTCAGACTAATGCTGTGCTGTCATGCCAGAATTTTTCATTGCATGAGACCATTTTCAGCTATCCTCCTTCCCCTGCAGCCATCTGTGCAGAGGTTAAGGGAAAGCATAGGTAGAACATATTTTCGGGAAGCACAGGTGGCTACAGAGGGAAGGCAGATCTCCCTCATGCAATGGAAACCCCTGGCACATTAGCATAGCATTATCTGGATGTTAGCTATTATCAACAAAACCTTATTGCCACACTATAATTTCATAAGAAGACCTTTCACTGAAAAGCACAAATTCTCCACATCTAAAACCTCATAGAAATTCCTGTCAATATTCTTTGTCATGTATCTCTTACAAACTAAATCATTAGATACTTAGCCTGCTGATGTAAAACTTAAATGATAACCTATTCAAACAGCAATGCCTGTGTTATGTAGACTTTATTACAAACGCTAGATACAGACATAATGCTGTATGAGCATATGTATGTCTGTACAGTTGTACACGTATTTGTGTGAATGACTCTATCTGTGTTCATTTTAAAAGTGAACCTGAATACAGGACCTTCCAATGCATGGTAAAAATAGGAAATATACTTCTGGACCTGCCTTCAGCATAACATGTGAATCACTGTACCTGTTTACACTGTACACTCGTAGTACAAGTGCTGAACATAAAGTGAGTATGGGCCTAAAGTGATTCCTAAAACTACACCCATAGCAGCCTGCTATACCCCTGAGTAAAAGATTGTGGGCTGGTTTGGATGGTACATTTCTGGCCCACCCAATTAAAAGGGGGACACACTGAGAAATGAACATCCACCTTGATGTATTTCACAGATGGCTTCCTGGCACTTGCCTCTATCACATGAGTGGGGGCTGTTTGTCCAACTTGCTGTTCTACATGCTCACATCCTACACAACATAGGGCTTCAAGGGTTAGATCGAGCACTTTATTGTGTGTCTGGAAATGAACAAAAAGCCAGAGGAAGTGTTTTAACACTGGTGAGATATAATTCACAGTTCTGGTCAGCCCTCATTTTGCCACATTCTGTAACAACTGCAATTTCCAAGTAATCTCCAAAGCCCAGTGTACAATAGTTGTCCCCAGGCTGGCTTTGGATACCATATGGGATCTAATAGCAAGAAAAGCAAGAAAAACGAAAGAGGAAGCATGGAAGCAAAGGAGGGGGAAAGCAAAGACATCTCCCTTTCAATAAATCAGCATGCCTGTATGAGAAGCAATTATTCACATTGCATAGCCATTACTGGAAGTATCTTGATACTGAATGATGATGCCAAATGTCATAAGAGCAGCAGCACATAACAAAATAGAATTGGGGGGAAATAGCACACACATAAATTGGTGGCTTATATGATAGGTAGGCCTCAGCGGAGCAAGTATGGGAATTAATTGCAAAACCATTCTAGAATAGAGAAGCAGTTCTTGTCTCAACACATTTATTCACCCTGTAAGGATGATTATATTCCTGTTCCAAGGAGAAGAACTCTATACCTCTGTGAGGAAGTATACTTAAAATGAAGTATAGAGGCTATTCACACGATGGAGGAAAACTGGGCTAAGTGAGCCCAGCCCAGTTTTCCTCCATTGTGAGAACCACCGGGTTTGGGGGTGAGCCCAGTGGTTCAATGGCAGCTAGCCCGCCAAAGTAGCCCTCCCCTTAAATGAGGTTAGCGGAGCAAGCACTCTGCTAACCCTGTTTTTTTAATCTTTGATGCGGCTCCACAATGCGGTGACTCATGAGGAGACCCCCGGCGTTAGGGGTCTCCCCAGAATGTCCCGCACACTCAAGTGGGACATTCTGGAACTTCCAGGGGCCGGGCAGCCCCCGAACCCCGCTGCCCCAAACGGATCCAAGATGGAGCTGGTAATCGTGTGGGTGGCCGATTCGGTCACCCAGGAATGGCTCAACGCTCATCTGTGGGGAGGTGTAAGTTAACCCACTCTCCCCACAGGCCTGCCCGAAGCTCTTCTCACTGATTGTGAGAAGAGCTTCACTGATTCATTCCACAATTAGATCTATGCCTCTGTGAGGAGCTGCATGGGAGTGATGTGGCACTGCTTGTCATGGCCTGACTCCACCAACAATGGAGGGGGTGGGTGGGAGTGGCAGCACAACAGGGACAGAATGTGGCTGTGCACCTCACTAGATTTCCTTTCCCTTTTCCCTGGCCAAACCTCACAAATACCTGTGTCCACTTCTTAAAATATGCAACTAAGAAAGTCACTTTAATTTTAAAAAAATTAAGTATAGATTCATTTTAAATTAAAAATAGGTTAGCATAACAATGTGCTCTTTCTCCCCACTGTTTTGCCTCCACTCATTCCAGCCACTGTGGGCCAAAGAGCCACAATTAGATCTCCTACCATTTTTACCTTAAACAGCATCCATGGGAAGTTCCTAACTTGATTGGAGCAGTGGCTAACAGCAGCTGGCGGGAGGGTTAAACACCCCTCACCCCCACCCTCCAGTGCCACTACACCAATCAAATTTAAAGCCCCCCTACAACTTCTCTCAAGTCAAAATTACAGTTTCAGGCATTCTAATCATGGATCTCCCAAAACCATGTAGGTTTGCCCTGAGTGAAGTTTTTTCTACCATGCTGCTCATATAAAATCCTTGCTCTTTGGGCTAGCTGTTTAAATGAGTGACTGACAAGCAGGCACAGCAGAACTGATTGAATATAAAAGTCAATGCAGAGTGACACAGGAGAAGCACGGATATTTATTACTTGCTGATGTCTCCTGTTGGAGACGTTTTAATCAGTGGAATGTTCTGAGCAGGGAATGCTGGTAGTTAAGAGTACTGTGCTGTCTTGAAGGTCTTCCCAGAGCATGCAAGTAAAGGGCTGTAAGAAGCAGAACAAAGTTCAATGTTTAGCAAAGGAGAGAACTGGATGCTGCACGCTGATGAAATATCCTTTGTGGCTGTATGTCAGCTTATTGCAGTTTTATTCTTTATGAAATGGCATTAGACTACTTCCTCAACTCCAACTGAAAGAAAGCCTAAGAGTTTCACTAGTTCAGGGGTTCCCAACCAGTGGTACTCCTGATGTTGATGAACGACACCTCCCATCATCCCCAGCCACAATAATTTGTAGCTGGGGGTGATGGGAGTTGTAGTTCAACAACATCTGGAGTACCACCAGTTGGGAACCTCTGCACTAGATGTTACAAGAGACATAGCACGGTTGCTGTTCCGTGTCTCTTTGCCACCTCTTCCTTGTAACATCTTGTGGAGCGGTCATTCCATTGCACTGTATACTGTTTACTTCCATTGCTAAAGCCAATGACACCTTGACAGCCAATGGTATTAGCAATACTCCGTGCAATGATGTCACATGAAATGTTTACTTAGATCTTATGGGGAAGGAGACACAGAGCAGGAGTGCAAAGGCCATTGTGTCTGAGGATGATGGGAGCTGTAGCGTATAGGCTGTAGCCTATCAACATCTGAGAACCTAAAGTTGGGAACCCCTGGCCGTTGTTTCTGGGAATGATAGGAGTTATGGTCCAACGTCTGGGACCTCAGGTTGAGAACTCATGGCTTAGGCTGTACTGTTGAATGCCACGCTACATGTAACGCTGGGACAAAAGCTTCAGCAGGGGAAGACCAACTATACTCACAGTACTCAGCACTCAAATGACCTCCACCATTAGTTGCCTTAAAAATGGCACACCATTTGCTTCAGTGTTAAATTAAAACCCAAGTGACAGATGCACCTTTTAACCTTTAATGCTGAGTTTGGATTTGCATTTAGTTATTCTAGGAAAGAAAGAATTCTACAGAACAGCCACTAAGGAAGTGAATGGAGCAAAAAAAAAACTCTTACCACTCTTACCACAAGAGATAATGTTCAAAGCAGTAATTCACCAAATAAGCTCATTAAACAGTGGCTTTTTACTTTAATGACTGAAGAGGGATTATAAATCCCTTTTTGATGCACCTTGGGGAAAAATCCTCTGCTTTCCATCTCATTACTCATGAGATATTTTCATTTTGAACCTTACTGACGAGTTCAAAGACCGCACTGAAGCTTGGTGATGGTGTGTATTCCCCCTCCCACCCACCCCTGCTTTGTTTTTCTTTAAAAAAGGAAAGGAAAGGAAAGGAAAGGAAAGGAAAGAGGAAAGGAAGAAAGAAAGAAAGAAAGAAAGAAAGAAAGAAAGAAAGAAAGAAAGAAAGAAAGAAAGAAAGAAAAAGAAAGAAAGAAAGAAAGAAAGAAAGAAAAGAGACCACAATATTAACTTTGCTAACAAACTCTCAACAGCCATGTTCTGTTAAAACTGGGATGTGTCTCGTTAAACACATAACGCAGACATACAAGAACTGTGACACAACACTAATTAGGCAGTCTAAATTGTCCTTCAGCTGACAGAATTTTGCAACAAGATTCTGTTAAGTTCACCAGAGAGACTGGAGAATAAACTAATGGCAGATGTTTAGAGCAAGGAGAGGGACAGATATTTTCCCCAAGACAGACATCCTCCAAATGTCCGTATTTACTAGGGATAGGAGAGTCCCTATTTTCTGGAATCATTCCCTTGTAAATCACTGGCCCAGTTTTGGCATCTTATACGGATGCCCCATTTATTTTTAATTTTTCCATGTGAGACTTATTGCCCAGCTCCCTCCCCAGAGTTTCTCGAAATTAAATCTCCAAGTAAGTGGGTAAATGCATTGGCGTTTCTAATGTACTTACACATAAATGCCTTGGTGGAGACCTGGAACAGGGAGCTTAACAGGGCAGTAGACACTATTGCCCCTAAGTGTCTTCTCCATTGCAGCTTCGAAATTGGCCCATGGTATACTAAACAGTTATGGGAGCTGAAGCAGCAAGGGAGACGACTAAAGTGTATGTGGAGGAAGTCTTGACTTGAATCCTGTAAGATACAACATGAAGCCCATCTGAAGGCTTATTCTGTGGCAATATGTACAGCAAAGAAGCAATTCTATACTGCACGTATTGTGTCCACAATTTCTCATCCAGCAGAGTTGTTCAGAGTTGTGAGGGGATTGACTCGGGTTCCCTCCTCTCTGAACGAAGATTTGTCATCATCCCACTGTGATGCTTTTAACTGCTTTTTTGTGGATAAAATCTCTCACATTCGAGCTGAGGTTGGACTCCACGGTTATGGCAGGGTCAATTGTTTAGGGGAAGAATGGCAGGTAAGTCCCCAAATAGCAGAGCAAAACCATCTTGGTGAGAAAACAGCAAAACAAGAGGTATTGACACAGTTCTTTAGGACTGAAGAACAAGGATTTATTTAAAGAAGGTTACAAGCAAATGTTGAAAAGCCTGAAGCTTATTTCAGCTGTAGCTCATGGCTGTAGAGAAAGACCAAACAAAACAGCCATCTCTGAAGAGACAAAATGGAGACTAACGCTGGAAGAATAAAGACCGGAGGAGTCTAGCACTTTCATCCATTACCCTAAAACCCCCAGTGATCACTATGAGACATTGCAGCTGAGAGCTCATGCTGCCAGGGTCCTAGCTCCAACAGATTGCAGAGGTGTCCAGTATCTCCTCTGGTTCAATTAGAATTGATCAGTTTTAATCTGTGACTCCTGAGGATGTGGACAAACTCCTTCAAGGTGTTCGGCCTATGACCTGTCCCTTGGATCCATGCCCAACATAGCTTATAAATTCTAGCAGGGCGGCTGTTAGAGATAGCTGAGTTGATATCATAAATGCCTCGCTGAGGGAGGGCATGATGCCTCCATGTTTGAAGGAGGCAGTTTTGAGATCTCTACTTAAGAAGCCTGCCCTAGAGCCCTCAGTGAGAGATAATTATAGGCCAGTCTCCAGCCTCCTCTGGGTGGGCAAGGTAATTGAGTGGGTGATGGCTGATCAGCTCCAGGCAGTTTGGGATGGTACTGATTATCTAGATCCATTTCAAACTAGCTTTAGAGAGGGCTATGGGGTGGAGACAGCCTTGGTCAGCCTGATGGATGATCTCTACAAAGGAATGGACAGAGGGGGTGTGACTCTTTTGATTCTCTTGGACCTCTCTGCGGCTTTCAATACTATTGACCATGGTATCCTTCTGGATTGTTTGAGGGATTTGGGAATAGGTGGCACTGCTTTGCAATGGTTCCATTCCTATCTCTCTGGTAGATTCCAGATGGCGTCACTAGGAGATAGTTGCTCTCTGAAATGGGAGTTATTGTATGGTGTCCCTCATCCTGAGGGACACCATAACCTCAGGGACATCTTATCTACAATGCTTTTCAACAGCTACATGAAACCACTGGGTGAGTTCACCAGGAGATTTGGAGCAGGGTGATCAATATGCTGATGACACCCAAATCTGTTTCTCCATGACATCATCATCAGGGAATGGCATATGCCCCCTAAATGCCTGCCTACAGGCAGTAATGGGATGGATGAATGAAAATAAATTGAGACTGAATCCAAACAAGATGGAGGTACTCATGGTAGTGGCAGGGGGGTCATACTTCAAGGAAGTTGATAGATCTTCCTGTTCTGGGTGGGGTTGCACTCCCCCTGAAGGAACAGGTACATAGCTTGGGAGTGCTTCTGGACCCAGGCCTCACTCTGTATTCTCAGGTTGAGGCTATGGCCAGGAGCACCTTCTATCAACTTTGGTTGATATGACAACTGCGTCCATTCCTTGAAGACAATGATCTCAGAACTGAACTCTCTGGTAACTTCCAGGCTTGACTACTACAATGCACTTTACATGGGGCTACCTTTGTATGTAGTCCGGAAACTACATGCAGTGTCTAGATTGGTCTCCAGGATTTCTGATAGGCCATATTTTGCCTGTCTTAAAACAACTGCATTAATGGCTACCAGTAGGTTTCTGAGCAAAATACAAAATGCTGGTAGATTTTTGCCAACAAGTCTGTGTCAACTCCTGGCGACCACAGAGCCCTGTGGTTTTCTTTGGTAGAATATAGGAGGGGTTTACCATTGCCTCCTCCTGGGCAGTGTGAGATGATGCCTTTCAGCATCTTCCTATATCGCAGCTGCCCAATATAGGTGTTTCCCATAGTCTGGGCAACATACCAGAGGGGATTCGAAACAGCAACAATGCTGGTAAATACCTTGAAAGCCCTAAACAGGTTTGGACTGAGTTACCTGGGAGAGCAACTTCTGCATGATCCCCACCTCACATTAAGGTAATCAAGAGAGGTCTGTCTCCAGATGCCGCCAGCTCGTCTGGTGGCAGCTCGGGAGCAGGCCTTCTCTGTAGTCGCTCCTGGGCTGTGGAATGTGATCCTTATAGACATTTGTGCTTTGACATCTTTACCAGCCTTTAGAAGAGCCCTTAAGATGCATTTTTTAAGCCTGGCTTTTAGTAATTGCTGAATGTTTTAAATTGTTGTTGTAAAAGCTCTTTTGTTCTATTTTTATTGTATTTATTTGTGTGAACCACCTAGAGTCAGGCAGTATATAAATAAATGGATAAATAAAATGGATAACAATAAATGAGTACACAACACCAAGGCACAATGCAGTGCACAGCACATAGCAGATTCAGTCTTCAGCAATGTGTGTGTAATACTGGGTGGGGGACTTGGGCAGTAATCCTTGGTATGATAATCAATTGTTACAAGTGTATCCCTATTTTCATGAGCAAAATGTTGGGAAGTATGGGCTTGCACATCTGCTTTGGTAATCTGGAATAATGTGCTCTGTGTGCACTCTATTACCCGCTTTCCATTTGTAGCATGCCTGTAGTCAGGAAAAACAGGAGAGCAGCACCGGAAAAACTGCACCAAAAAGAGAAGGAATAGTAGGTCAGTGCAGAAAAATATGCATTTATTAGAAAATCCCAATGCTTTTCAAGTTATATGATCTTCATCAGGGGAAAAGAATTAAGAAATAATTGTGTTCCAAAATATATATCTTACCTTGGCAATCCCCTGATGAAGAGCATATAGCTCAAAATGCATTGGGATTCCGCAATAAACACACATTTTTCTGCACCAACCTACAGTACTATGCCTTCTTTTTATGCTTGTCGTCAGAATTGTATGACGCGCTTCCCTTGCTGCTTGGTCATTCCCCCTACACTTTGTAAACCATACCTTCTGGGTCCCTTGACCATGCCCCCTACACATTCATGGGCATGCCCTTATTTTCGTTGATGAATTGTTGAAGGGTATGTACATGCACAAAGAAGAGGTGGCTTTGTTAGCCTACTTATAATATCACCCAGCATTCTGTGTATGTGTCCATGTGCTCCCCCACCCCCGCATCAACTATACCCAATTTGGTTCATATTAGTCCAGGCATGGAGATGTTGATGGGGGGGACACACGGACACACACGGTGCTCTGACTCTGTGAGCATGGAACACCTATGTACACTGCTAGCAAATGCACAGAGCCTCCGTGGCCTAAAGACTGCATGGCCGCTTAGTGATGCTGCACCCATTATTCCCAATTGGGGCAGCAATGCTACTACAGTGGTGACACAATCTTCCATCCATGTAAGCCTTTAAGCCTAAGAATGTGAACATGAAATAATCACATACTAGCTTGACCAGTGCAGAGCATCTGTGTGCTAGTTGCTCTCCTCACCCACCACCACAGCCCCTTCATCCCAGAGACCTCCCCATCCTCCAGCGGAGTGGCGGCAGTAGCACTACTTTCCTTCCCTGCGCTACTTCCTCCTCAGGGGAGAAGGGGGGAGGTGGAGAAGCTTCCTCCACTGCCCTCCTTCTCCACCTCATTCTCCCCCTCATCTCCAGCAGTGGCAGCACCAGCTACCCCGTTGGGCTGCTCCAGTTCCCCGGCTGCCCCTGACCTTTCCCTCCCTGCGCTGCCTCCACCTTGGGCCTCACTCCTCTGCCGGCCTCCTACTTCTCGGCATCCTCCTCCTCGGCTGCCCCATCAGGCTCCTCCAGTTCCCCGGCTACCCCTGAGCCATCTGCTTCAGCTGCCATGGTCATGCTGCCCCAGCTCTCTCTCACCACGTATGCACTTAGTGCTGCATGGGTGGGACTTGCAACATACCACCTAAGGCTTTATAATCACATATTCTTCCTCGGTTTCTCCATTATAAAAATGTAGAGAGACCACCACAGGCTTTTGGGCAAACGTGAAATAAAATGGCTTGCTTCTGATTCAATAAGGAAGTAAGGCTCCCTGTTATAAAGCACATAAAAGGTAGGGAAAGAGGCTCAAATCCTAACGGCAGAAGATGTTAGAGACTCATGCCTGAACTAACCTTATTCTTACCTGAAGAATCTACAGAATTGGATCAGCAGAATTGGGCCACTGTGGGGAAACAGGATGCGGGACTAGTTAGGCCTTGGGCCAGCAGGGCTGTTCTAGAGGTGACAAGAGATGAAGTTTCAGAGCTAGTTGAGAAATTAAAAATCAACAAGTCACCAGACTTTGATGGCATACACCAATTCCAAACATGCTTAAAGACCTCAAATATGAAAATTCCTTTTCCCAACAAAAATATGTAATTTGTCACTAAAATCAGTGACAAAGAAAGACTGGAAAGTAACCACCATAATATCCATTTTAAAAAGTGAATCCAAAAGGACATAAGAAGAGCTCTGCTGAATCAGCCTGAAGAGCCATGAGCCATCAAGTCCAGCATTCTGTTTTCCATAGATTATGAGTTATCATAAAATTGTTATCATTTTTATTGATTTAGTGTAATCGCTTTATGCAATTTTAATTTTGTTAGCTGCCTTGCATATGCAAACAGAAATCCCGGATGCATATTTAAAGAAATGAATGTGCCATTCTATATACTGTTTTCATGCTTTCCCCCTTCACTCAGTTGCTTTCTATGCAGGGAAAGTAATATCTGAAGCAGCCTTGAGCCATACATGGCCAAACTACAGTTCTGCATGCTTCATTTGAAGACAAAGTGAGAAGGTTTCAATACTTGCAAACTGCTTGTAGATAACATTTCATAATGGGTGGCTGAATGCAAATTTTTATTTTTATCCTTGCCTTCAAACAACGACGAGTTCTGCACAAACTGAAATGGAATAATCTTGCACAAACATCAGTACATCCAAATATATCATTTCATTGTTTGTGCCTGTCAAGAAGATCCAAAATGTTGACATCCCCAGATGATCTATAACCAAAAGCTGAATATAGAGGTGCTTTTTTCCTCTCTCAATGCTAAAACATTTTCTCTCTCTTAAAGGACACGTTTTTATCAAAGTTGCCAGCTGTACTGAACTTCTCTCCTTCCTGGATTGACTAAAGCATCTCCCAAACATTTTCTTTCCCACTGAACAAAGAGCTTCTTTGGGGGCTTTTCCAATTCCTAGACAATATGATTACTGCGGGGCCATTCGCAGGACTGGGCAGGCAGTGGGAGGGGGAGGCTGTTCCAACTCACCTTCCCCGCCCCAGACAATCACTAAAAGGCTGATGTATCCTCCCAGCCTCCAGAGATCACTCAGTGCACCATATCACAAGCACTATGCCCATCTCTGTTTCTCCTCAGGCTGGATGGAGTCCAAGGAGACACAAGCCCTGCAGGCAGGTTAAGGGAGCTATTGCTCCTTTAACCTTGGCTTAGAGCTGGGGTTAGGAGTGGGGTTAGGCTGGGTGGGAGCTCCGGGACCCATGTGAATGGATCCATGCACTCCACAGGAGCAGCTGAGCTCAGGCTAGGCGGCCCTAGACAGGGCTAGGCTACGCATGAGAACAGATTCTCGGTTTAACTTCTGGCATGACCAATGGACTGAAATGGAAGCAATTCTTCCATTAATTAAATGTGGATGACAAGAGTCTCTCCATCACAGCTTTACATCACAACCAAATTCCACAACACAACACAAGTCTTTTTAATCTTTTTCGTTATTTCTGCATTCTCAGAGCCAAACTGCTCCCAAGTGTCAACAAATTTAGATTTTAGGTTTGCAAAGAGGCACGTTTTAAAGTGGTGATTTTCTGATAGAGCAACTGATAGATTTTCTGATAGAGCAGAGGGAGAGCAACTGGCCCTATCCAACCCCAGCACAGCATCTCTCCAGTGGTTGCTACCACTGTCCACCTAATGTTTCCTTTTAGATTGTGAGCCCTTTTTGGACAGGGAACCATCCTAGCTCTTATTTATATTTCTATGTGAAGTGCTATGAGCACTTTGTTGAAAAGTGATACTGTATATAAAGAGGAGGAGGAGGAGGAGGAGGAGGAGGAGGAGGTTGCAATTTGCACTCACCCGTACAGAATTCTGCAGATTTTTTTTCTTTATTATTATTTTTCTTTACTTCTTTCACTTTGGAGCCTAGCAAGCTCACATATTCTTGGATTTCTGTCTTCCTTCTTTTCTCCACCCCAACCCTCCACCCCCCGCCAGCCACCACCTATGGAGTGGTAAATGAAATCTAAGAGCAAAGGTCCCGGGAAGCCAGTCTGGAACTGTCAGAGCATCCAAGGCATTCATCAGGCTGAAGCTGATCAAACGATGACTGGACGCTAAAGGAACATATCTGGACACCTACTGGTTGGGCTTCACCAGCAAGAGAAACACAACCTGACCCTGGATGATTCAAACTGGCTTCCTGCTGTGTGACTCTCAGCAGGTCACTGTGAGAATTGGAAATGTGTTTAGAACGTGGGTAACAAAAGGTCAAATTCTAGCATTTCTTGGTTCAGCAGTTTACAGCACCTTCTACAGAAACAGAGGACTGCTGGGAGGATTCAACTTGCTCCCAAGTTGTTTGTAACGGCAAAAGACATAGATATTTAATTTCTCCAAAACCATCTTCAAGCGCTTACTTGTCAAATGCTTGACATGCTTTAAATTAATAAATGGTGCATTTAGCACAGAATCGACTCTTATTGTGGAAATACAAATAATAGGTGTGTATCCGCATACAGTCTGTTTCATGCTTGAGAGTGTTATGTTTTACTGCCCTGTGAGCGGGCGACTTGACGCAGGCAGCAGGAATGCACGGGGAGCCTTACATCTCCACCACTGCGTCAGGCCTGGGGAACGCCCAGAACAAGGGTATTGGGGTGTCCGCTTTGGCCAAACCCCTTTGCTGGTCCCCAGGATGGCAGGAGGAGAGCTTGCACTTTAAGGGCAAGATCTCAGGGAAGCCAGGCAAGCTCTTGCGGGATCTCGGCACAGGATCTCGAAGCTGGCCAAGATCACGTGAGACTTGCTGGGTGGCTATTTGAGGAGCTGGCTGGTGATAAAGGGCCAGTTGACAGTGAGGGCTTGAGCTGGAAGGAGCCCTGGGATCTGCAAGGAAGTGGGGGTAAGTGCGGATAGGAAATCCTCGGAATGCCTGTGAAACGAACAGGTTTTCCGAAGCACAGGTCTTCACTCTTTCACACACACACACATACACACACACACACCTTCTTGCCTGACTTCTGAGGCCTACGTGAGGAAGATTAGTGCCTGGTAAGAAGGTCAGGAACAGCGGACGCCACCCTCAGAGGAAGCCTCACATGCCCCATTGCTATACTTAGTGATAATTGCTCTACATACCTCTTGACAGGAACAATCCTGACTTTAACAAAAGGCTAGAAGCCCTGTACTTGTGCTTTTGATTTTTCTTACCCAAATGCAGGACCTCGCATTTTTCTCTGTTGAACTTTGTCTCTATTGGTTTTGGCCCAATATTTGAGCCTGTCCAGATTGGGTTGAATCTTGCTTCTATCTTCTAGCTATCCACCACTCTCAGCTTTGTGTCATCTGCAGATTTGGTAAGCACCCCCTGTATTCCCTCCTCCAGGTTATTTATGAAAAGGATTAACAGTTCTAGCCCAGGACAGAGCCCCGTTTTATTTTACTCAATACTTCCCTCCAGGAGGATGTGAAGCCATTATTGAGTATTTGTTAGGCACAGTTGTTCAACCAGCCATGACTGATTCAACCAGCAGAATCTAGGCCACATTTTGCAAACATGTCAACAAGGATATATTGTGAGAGTAATGGCAAATGTATTTATACTAGCTACATGCCGAATTTACTTTTTAATTTCCCAGGTATGAACAACTTGTGAGGCACCAAGTTGATGTAATGTATGGTTGGCTATACTGGCACGATGAACCTAGTGGCTGACATGCTGTGCAGCCTTAGCAAGAGTTCCATCATGCAAGGAACAATGAAACTAACAGCATACCAGGCTTCCTTCATGCATCCCTCATGGATGTTTTCCTGGTCATGAAAAGGAATTTTGTAGGGAGGGAAGAGAAGTGAAAATTGCTTCCCACTCCCCTTTGCCCTTGCACACTGTTTATTATTCATTCATTCATTCATTTAGTCACTCTTTGCAAGGACAGAGCTTTTGCTCTGCTCTCGTAAGGCTGTGCAGTGCATCACTCCAGTGTTTTCCTGCATGCCTCAGATTGCGGAACAGGGAAGGGGGGCGGGTCAGGCACCTGACAGGCTACCATATCTAGCTGTGTGGTAAACTGCATTCAGCTTGGCAAATGATACCTTGTGCAAATCTGCACTCACCCATTACTGAATACTGTGCATGTTCAAATATTATGTGATTTGGGTCATTGGATAGGAGTCTACATGGGGTTGTGTTTTTTTTGAAATAAATTCTGCTGAAATCAATGGGACTTGAAAATGGCTCTACTACTGTCACATGTAGCTTGAGCCTCAATGTAGACTTGGTGTGACAATGTTAAACTGATGTTTTATATAAACCATGTTGATTTTAAAAAGAGATACTGGCCAACATAATGAGCAAATCCTGACAATCATGGTGGAACTTGTGATGCCATTGCTGCTGACCCCAAAGTAGCAGTGCCACTGTTGAGAAGTGGCAGTGGCACTAGCAGCATTACCGTATTTATCCCCATTGTGACAAATGGAAAAGCCTGAAGTAATGCTGCTAGGACACCCACCAGATCTCTCCAGTGGCACTGCTGCTTCCAGGTATGCAGCAGCAAATCCACAAGTCCCTCCATCAGGATTGCACATCATGTCAGCCACTATAATTATGTTGTTGTTTTTAACTCTGCTTTTTAAAAAAAAATGTATAGTCTCTTGTAGGGTATTATCAATATGCTGATGATACCCAGATTTACTTCTCCATGTCGACCTCATCAGGAAGTGGCATATCTTCCCTAAATGCCTGCCTGGAGGCAGTAATGGGCTGGATAAGGGATAACAAACTGAAGTTGAATCTAAATATTTTATTTATTTATTGTTATATTAGTATACCGCCTTTCATTAAAACAATCCCAAGGCAGTTTACACAAAAATTAAAATAAGACGATAAAAATGACAATTAAAATATTAAGCTAAAATATAAAACACATCTGAATAAAAAGATTTAAAATGCAAGCATAAAAACTGTACAAAATACAAAGAGGAAGAAGCAGAGACAATCATTTAAAAACCTGGGTAAAAAGCCAAGATTTAACATGCTTTCTAAAAACTGTGATAGAGACCAAGGAGTGAATAACCACCGGGAGAGAATTCCAGAGTCTGGGAGCAGCAACAGAGAAGACCACGTGCATGACAACTGAGCTTCCCTCATTGTCGGCACCCAGAGCAGAGCCCCCTCAGATGACCTTGTCAAGCAGGCAGCAACCCTTGGGAGCAGACAGTCCCTCAGGTTTCCTGGGCCCAAACCATTAAGGGCTTTAAAGGTCAAAACCAGCACCAGAAACAAACTGGTAGCCAGTGCAGCTCTTTCAGAATGTGTGTAATATAATCCCAACAGGCAGCTCCAGATAAAACCCTAGCTGCCGCATTTTGCACTAGCTGCAGTTTCCGGATATTCTTCAAGAGCAGCCCCACGTAGAGCGTGTTACAGTAATCCAGCCGTGATGTGACTAAGACTAAGGGTACCTGTGGCCAGATCTGCCTTCTCAAGAAAGGGATGCAGCTGGTGCACTAGCCAAAGCCATGCAAAGGCACCCCTGGCCACCGCCTCCACCTGAGCTTCCAAAAGCAAAGCCAAGTCCAGTAATACCCCCAAGCTTTGTACTTGCTCCTTCAAGGGGAGTACAACCCCATCCAGAACCGGTAAAATCTCCTCATCTCGATTGGCTCCCCTACTGACCAACATTTCTTCCGTATTTTCCAGATTCAGTCTCAGTTTATTAGTCCACATCCAACTAATCAGGGCCTACAGCCCCCAATTCAGGGCATCCACTGCCTCCCTAGGATCAGGTGAAAAGGAGATATAGAGCTGAGTGTCATCTGCATATTGCTGACAATGCAGTCCAAGTCCCTGTATGACCTCTCCTAGAAGTTTCATGTAGATGTTGAACAGCATGGGGGACCAAACCTAACCGTGTGGTACCCCACAGGCCCAGGGCCATGGAGCCAAGCAATAGTCCCCCAGCACCATCTTCTGGACCCTCCCCGCAAGAAAGGACCAGAGCCACTCCAATGCAGTACCTCCGATTCCCATACTCAAGAGGCAGTCCAGAAGGATACCATGGTCAATGGTATCGAATGCTGCTGAGAGGTCCAGCAGAACCAACAGGGATGCACTCCCCCTGTCTAGTTCCCAGAGAAGGTCATCCACTAGAGCGACCAAGGCAGTTTCAGTCCCATATCCAGGGCAGAAGCCAGACTGAGAAGGGTCCAGATAATCCATATCATCCAAGACCCTCTGCAGCTGAGATGGCACCACATACTCTTATCAACTTGCCCAAAAAGGAAAGGTTAGAGAGAGGTCTATAGTTGTCCAGGATGGAGGGATCAAGGGAGGGCTTTTTAAATAATGGTCTTACCATCGCCTCCTTGAGGCATGATGGCATCCTACCCTCCCTTAATGAAGCATTAATAATCACCTCCAACCATCTGCCTGTACCCTCCCTGGCAGCTTTTATTAGCCATGAAGGGCAAGGGTCAAAAGCACACAATGTTGCCCACACACTGCCCAGGATCTTGTCCAACACAGAATCCAACACAATAGGACCAGATGGTACCAGAGGCACGTCTGCCAGAACTGCCAAAACTATGGAGTCCAAGTCAGCACACATGCGAGCGACTTTATCTAAAAAGTGACATGCAAACTGATCACAATGGACTGTAGATGATTCCTTCCCCATTACCTGAGGGGATATGTGGAGCAATGTCTTTGCTACACGAAACAGCTCCACTGGTCTGCACTGAGCAAATGCAATGGAGGCGGGGGGTAGCATTTCTTCGCCGCCCCCACCGCCACGAAGTAGTCCCTAAAATAGACTCTAGCCCATGTTCAGTCGGATTCGTCATGACTCTTCCTCCAGTGCTGCTCCAGCTGTCGTCTGAGTTGCTTCATCACCCTAAGCTCTGAGAAAAACCAAGAAGCAGAACGGGCTCCACCAAGCTGCACAGAGCATTTAGGAGCAACCGTGTCAACAGCCTGGGCTGTCTCTCCATTCCAGAGATTCACCAGGGCGTCAACACAGTCACCATCTCTGGACACTGGAAACTCCCCAAGGGCCACCTGGAAACCAAGCGGATCCATAAGCCTCTGGGGCAGACCATTCTAATCAGTCCACCACCCCTGCAGAGGGCAGATGGAGCAGTCAAACTAAACCCCACCAGATGATGATCTGTCCATGGCAAGGGAGTTATCTCAAACTCCCCCGGTCAGCAAAAACCAGATCCAGAGTATGTCCTGCCATGTGGGTAGGGCCTGATACCAGCTGAGACAGACCCATGGTTGCCATGGAGGCCATGAAATCCTGAGCTGCACCTACTGGGGGGGGTCTCAGTGTGGACATTGAAATCCCCCCAGACAATAAGTTTGCGGAAACCCAAGGCCACCTCCAAGACCAACCCCACCAGCTCAAGTAGGGAGACTGAAGTGCAGTGGGGTGGTCGGTACACCAGCATAATCCCCAGCCTATCTTGTAGGTCACCCTCAAGGACAAACACTCAAAATTCTGAGATTACCTGACTGGGCACCTGGAAATGGGAAAGATCTCTCGATAGATGGCTGTAACACCCCCTCCCCGGCCCGCTAAATGGGGCTGCTGCATTATCAGGAAACCTGGAGGACAGAGCTGAGAGAGACCAACCCCACCCAGCTCATCCAACCAGGTCTCCATCACACATACCAGGTCAGCATGCTCATTCACAATCAAATCATGGATGATAGATGTTTTAGCGTTGACCAACCTGGCATTCAACAGCAGCACCCTAATCCTTGAGGAAGTGTTCTCAGAGTTCCCTGGGGTCACAGGGCTGGGAGAAGAGCTGGAAAAAGGAACAGGCCTCAATTGCTTGGATCATTTCCCCTGTAAAGGCCTGCCCAACTCCCACCACCATACCTCCCTCTGACTACTACCTGTGATATTGCTGCCCTCAGACCATCTCCAATTTTCTGCTCTCTCAGACACATCTCCTCAGCCCGACCAACCACAGCTCCTGTGTTTGATAAAAACCAGGTCCAGGACTCATGCAGTCAAACTCTTGAGCTGTCTTCTTGATGGAAAGTCGAAAGGAAGGTCTTCTGAGGCCCCAGGCAGCTCGCCCCACGGCTGAGAGCCACAAGGACGAGAGCCCTTGTGCTCTCACCCTTCAGCTCATGCCAAGAGACTCACGCCTTTGGCCCAGCCTGCTCTTTGTAGCAGGAGCAACAGCAGCCTCACAGATGACACACCTGGAGCAAGTTCGGGCAGAGGCAAATACCAGAGTCAGTGACCCACACAAGCTGTTCTCTCTTCCCTCAAAATATGATGGAAGTACTGACTGTGGGGGTGGGGGGGGGTTGGGACCCGAGAGATGGTTTGGATCTGCCTGTTCTGGATGGGGTTACACTCCCCCTGAAATATCAGGTACGTAGCCTGAAAGTGCTCCTGGACCCAAAGCTCTCCTTGGTTTATCAGACTGAGGCAGTGGCCAGGAGCGTTTTTTATCAGCTTCACCTGATACATCAGCTATGTCCATTTCTAGAGGTGAATGACCTTAAAACAGTGGTACATATGCTGGTAATCTCCGGGCTTGACTACTGTGATGCACTTTACATGGGGCTCCCTTTGTACATAGTCCAGAAACTAAAATTGGTACAGAACATGGCAACCAGATTGGTCTATGAGACATATAACACCGTGTTTTGAAAGAACTGCACTAGCTTCCTATATGTTTCTGGGTGAAATACAAAGTGCTGGTTCTTACCTATAAAGCCCTTAACAGCTAGGGTTCAGGCTATTTAATAGAGCGCCTCCTTCTTCATAAATCCTGCCACCTGTTACAATCTTCTGGAGAGGTCCAGTTATGGTTGCCACCAGCTCGTTGACCCAGAAAAGATCCAGGACTGGGCTTTTCTGTGGCTGCCCCAGAGTTTTGGAATATGCTCCCTGCTGAAATAAGAGCATCTCATTCTCTGTTTGTTTTCAGGAAGAACTTCAAGACCTGTTCTTGCAAGCTTTTAATTAGAATTAATTTTAATAATTTGATAATTTGTTTTAACAATTATTTTATACGTTTGTTTTTATTGTGTCCTGTGTATTTTAATCTGTGCTTTAATCTGTGTTTTAAATTTTGTACACCACCTAGAGATGTACATATCAGGCAGTATAAAATATAAGAGAGAGAGAGAGAGAGAGAGAGAGAGAGGGAGAGAATCATTTCATACATAGTGGCTATGAAGAAGAGCTGTACAGTTTTGGAGGATGATAGTAATGGAATTACTATTCCATTCTGGAATTAGTAATACGCAGTTACCACTACACCTTAAAAATATTCCTGCTTAATTACATGCAAGATTCTATACTGATAAAATACTTTCAACCAGTGTTATCCTGATGGAAAGCAGGAAGATTAGTGTATGCACAGTATTCAAAAATAAAATAGAATCCTCATAAAAAGGAGTGGTTCTGTAGTAGAGGTAATAGATTTGCTGGTATTTGTTAAGATAACTGTGTACCAGAGATCAGGTTCTGTGAATCTGAATGAATTGTGGACCCCAGGGGCGTAGCAAGGTTAGAGTGAGCCCAGAGACAAGATTTTAACATTCCCCCCCACCCCGCTCACTGAAGCTCAGCTCATGAAGTAAAGAAATCTTAAATGAGGCTGAACAGTGGTAACAAAAAGCATAGTAAAATATCACACTCACAAACACACACACACACACACACACACACACACACACACACACCCCTACATGCCACAATAGAACAATATTTTCTATGCAAGTCACTTAATGGTACTAGACGATGCAAGTCACTTAATGGTACTAGAAAAAGACATGCTGTTCTGGTAGCTCCAGGTCTTAACACTCACTTCAGTTTCGGAGGATGAATACAACTGAAGGAAGCCCGGGCGGGTACGTGGCTGGGGGAGTCAGTCATGTGACTTGCCTCTGCCCCCCCCCCACAAGGCAGTGGGCCCCCAGACAACTGTCTCCCCTTATCCTATTATAGTTACACCCCTGGACCCATATTGTAACTTATATAATGAATTATTTGCAGGCACCTAATTATAATGTGAACTGGTTGGCTTCAGTCTAATATGCATTCATGTGAAGCATCGCCTGTTAGGGAATTTTAAATGCTGGCTGGTAATTTAATCTACAAATGTTCAGTCTGTTTCCAATTAGTTTGTAATCTTTGATGATTAACTGTTACTTGTTACATTTCTTCCCACTTCGTATTCTTATGTATTGTATGCTGATGCTTTTCTAACAAAAAAGGCATTGATTTCATAATAATCTGATAGAATAATAAAATCGCTCATCATGCAGGATTACCTGCTGAGTCTCTGCATGAGTCACTGCTCTCAGCATGCTGTCTTTTCAGGTGTAACAATGCAGCCTGCCTCCACTTCTAATTCAGAAAAACACTGTATGTCCACTGTGTTTGGGAAGCACCATTACAACCAAACATGTTTTAAAAGGGAATGACCAACACAAAAAATAGCTGGGAATAGCAATGAATGTGGAAGCTCATCAGCATCAAAATGCACTAGGGAAATGAAGCAAAATTTTGTTTTTTCTAAGGGAATAATATATAAATGATCAATAGCAGCAAACAGTTGAAAGGCTTCATAAACCAGAGAAATATGGCTAACTAAGCTAAGTTTCTGTTCAAGCTCAAGGTAGAAAATAAACTGAACATGGGCAAAGTTTGAATATAAGAAGAGCCCTGCTGGATCAAGCCAAAGGCCTGTCTAATCCAGCATCCTGTTTCCCATAGTGACCAACCAGATGCCTCTGGAAAGTCTACAAATAGGAGATGAAGGCAATACTCCTCCTTCCCCCATTGCTCTCCTGCATCTAATACTCAGAGGCATGCTTCTAGAGTTGTGGGGTAGGATAAAAAGTTGCTCTCCATGTTCTCCATGCACTACATAAATGTATACACTTTATTCATTCCCCCCCCCCACTTAGTTGCGTTTTTCCTAAACAAAATGTCCCATACATTGAAGGTTTTCCTTGTAAGGAAGGTGCTCTCAGACCTAATTATTTTGGTTGCCTTCTTTGGAACCTCTTCCACTCTTCAATGTTGTTTTTGAGATATTGTGACCAGAACTCTACACTATATTCCAAATGTGAAAACACAAGAGATCTATATAAGAGCGTAATAATATGATCAGTTTATTTTCAGTCCCTTTCCTAACGATCTCTAGCATGGAACTTGCCTTTTTCACAACTGCTGAACAACAGGTCACCATTTTCATTGACCTATACACTACAATCCAAATATCTCTTTTCCTGGTTAGTCATGATCACCTCAGACACCATTAGTCTGTATGAGAAGAAAGGGCTTTTTTGTCCAAATGTACATCACTTAATACTTTTTTACACTGAATTGCATTTTGCATTTTGTTGCCCATTCACCCAGTTTGGAAATATTCTTTTGGAGCTCTTCTGAGCTCCGCCCACCCCCATTTCTATTTCAGAAATCTAATATGCAGGACATGGCTCACCCAGGGGTGTAGCTAGGGGAGAGGGTTCATCCCTCTCTCTGGCGGCCTCCCAGAGTGTGGGAGATAATGAGGAAAATAGGGAGGGGTGGAGCTGTAGGGCCCTCAGGAGCTGGGGGCCCGTGTTCTTTGAACCCTTTCGCTCAATTATAGCTACGCCCTTGGGCTCACCCACCCATAAATGCACTTTGCCCCTTCTGTGCCCCCCTGAGTTTTTTTTTCTGGGGCTGCCACTGCCTTTCTTCCTCATAGATTTGTTGATGTTCATGCACTTTCTTGCCGAAATCTCTTGTACATGCATGACACAGATATAATTTCCCTCCTATATGAATTTCTTGGTGTCAGTTAAGTAACAAAGCACACTGAAATGTTTGCCACAATGACTGCACCAGGGGCATAGCTAGGGGAGAGGGGGCCCATGTTCACATCTCTCCCCGGTGGCCCCTCAGGGTGAGGGAGATAATGAAGAAAATAGGGAGAGGTGGAGCTTGGCAGCCCTCAAGAGAAGCTGGGGGGCCCAAGTTCTTAGAACCCATTCACTCAATTATAGCTACACCCCTAGACTGCACCAATATGGCTTCTCACCAATGTGGTTTATCAGGTGTCATACACACATGATCACTTTCCAAAGTTCATCTCACACTTAGGATGTTTGTGAGGCTTTTCTCTGTTGTGCTTTCTCTGGTGATATTCAAATGTTGATTTCTCTGCACACCTTTTCTTGCACTAAAGACAATGGCCTAGTTCACAAAATATAGGTTTAATGTGGGTTACTGAAATTAGAATTATTGTGTGAACTCACATGAAGACAGGAATCTTATTTTCATCTTGGGCTATAAACCACCTTGGCATGGGTTAACACATTAACGCTAATGTTGGTAACCCACATTAAGTCTAGATTTGATATGAACCAGGTCAGTGATACAGCCTCAATTTCAGCGGATTAACTGATGGTCTCTTAATGACACTTTCATAGTGAAACATTTCCCACATTTGAGGGAGCGATAAGGCAGTGTGAGTTTTCAGATGTTGCCTTAACCATGATTGCTCAGAGACACTTTTGTCACAATGCAAGCACTTGTCTAATTTATCTTTGTGGTAGATACTCCCATTTTCATTCAGTGACAATAAATGTTTGAATCTTTTATCATACTGATGACAATGATGAGGTGTCTCTTCTGAGTTCACTTTCCAATCCTCTGTAAGCCTTTTTTCCTTAACAGATCTTTTTTTCACATAGAGAGCCTTGAGGAGGTCCTCTTCCTGAGCTAAATCTGTGGAGTACATTAAATGTAAATTTGTCATAAAGCTTTTGTTCCACACAAGACTTTGAGGTCATTCACATGACCTCATGCTGCCACTCGGGAGGGCTGGGAGGAAGGCAGAAGTTTGCCTGCCTTCTCTGTCAGAGTGGCAGCTATTTTTGCTAACGCCATGCCATGCCCCCACACAAGGCCAAAGCTAGGATCAGGAGGAAGACATCCTCCCACATCCCAGAGAGACCCTTGCCAGCAGCACAGTGGCAGCTTTCATTAGAGCAGCTGCTGCACTTGGCATGGTCACTCCTTCCCTCCGGCTCTCTACCCAGAATGATGGTGGGCTGGGTGGATGCCTTCTACCTGGCACAGTCAACCAGACTATCACCTGCCAAGATAGAACAAACCCACAGTTCATTCTACCTACGTAAAATGCCAGGTAGAAGAACAGGGCTACCCTCGGCTGGAGCAGCTGGGAGCAGAAGTCTCCTGGCACTCTAGATGACACGAGCTGCCTGAGTTACCACAGGCAGCTCATGTCATGAGAACAACCTTTTTGAGAAGGCTTCTCTCACACATGAATGGATGTTGCTGAAATAATGATTAAACAAGTAAGTTTCTCCCACACTGAAGAATACTGTCCCTCTCCCACTTGGTTTTTCTGGTGCTGCATCAACAATTTCATACTGAAGCATTTCTTACACTTGGTACATTGATAAAGTTTCACTCTCCAGTGAGCTTTTTGATGTAGCAAACATGTGGGTTGTCACCAGAAGAGTTTCCCAGACAGAGGGCAAGGTTTTCTGCCCTTCAACTACCGGATGTTGGTTGCTTGTTCAGTACTGAGGACTTTTGTACTTTCCCCCATACTTTCCTCAGAATGGCAATGCCAGAGAGTCATGGTACATGGGGCATGAATGAAATGATGCTACATCTTTTATAAGGTTTGAAGTTTCAGGGATGCTTTAGGTATGTCTGTGTATTATCCATTTCTTTGAGTTCTTTGACACAGGTTGATTTTCTGCAAGTGCCCTTTATCTTCTGCTGCACTGAGAGTCTTCTTTGTGAGATTTTGACTTTCTTTTGTCCTTATGTATTCTCTTTCCTTTAAAAAAAAAAAAAATCTTTACTTAGACTCTAGGAAATGGCTGCAGTGATTCCTGTTCAGAAAAGAGGCCTCTTTTGAAAAGCTATGTGTGTGATCCATTTGTGTTTTCTTATGATAGAAGCAGGGGGTGATGTTTACCCTGGAGAAGAGAAGACTAAGGGGATATGTGATGGCCATCTTAAAATACCTGAAGGGCTATCATATAGGAAGAGGAGAGGACTTGTTCTCTGTTGTTCCTGAGGGTTGAAATTACAAGGAAGCAGGTTCAGACTAGACATTGGGGGGAAATTTCTAACAGTAAGAGTTGTTCAACAATGGAATAGTCTCCCTCAATCTCTAGCCATCTTCAAACATAGGCTGGGAGCCCATCTGTCAGGGATTCTGTAACAGTATCCTGCACTGAGCAGAGGGCTGGTCTAGAAGACCTCCAAGGTCCCTTCCAACAATCATTTTATGATTTTAATTTACATCAGGGGCAGAACCACCACTGGGCGAACAGGTTCAAAGAACCCAGGCCACCAATGGGAAAAGGCCGCCGAGCCCCGTGGCTCGGGCTCCATAGGAGCCCAGAGCAAACTCCCCCCTCCCATGCCTGGGCCGCCAAGAGCCCAGGTGAAGTCTTCACCAATTATTTCAGGCAGCTCCAACTGCCCAATAGAATGTTTTTCCCTTCCTCTCCCTCTCTTGAGAGAAAGGGGAAAATGTCTTACTAGGGGAGAGCTCGTTCGGGCTCTAGGCAGCCCAGGCCACGCCCCCTTGTCAAGTGCAAGGGGGCATGGCCTGGGCTGCCAAGAGCCTGAATGAGCTCCCAGCACATCATTTCAGGGCGCATCAGCTGCCTGATAGGACATTTTCCCCTTTCTCTCCCTCCAGAGAGGGAGTGGAAGGGGAAAACGTTCTATCGGGCAGTCAAAGCTGCCTGAAATAGTTGGCAAAGAGTTCGCCCAGGCTCTCAGTAGCCCGGGTGGGAGTGGTAGGCTCTCGGCATCCCGGGCGTGGGAGGGGGGAGTTTGCTCGGGGCTCCTATGGAGCCCGAGCCACACGCATGGGCATACTAGAGGGGGTCACCAAGTGGGGCTGGACACAGGCCGCCACTTGGCTGGCTCCACGCCTGATTTACATGTTATAGTGAGTATACTAGTCATGTTAGTTTGTTGCAGCAACAATGGAGAGTACTGTGACATCTTGAAAACTAGTAAATACAGTTTGTGCTATGGTAGTTTAGGTGTTGCATGGAATCTAGACATCTTTTCACAAGGCAGTACCTTTGTCTTGCAAAAGAAATCATGTTTCTAGCATACACAATGCAATATTTTGTCACTCAGAAAGTGTTATTTCTCTTCCGCTCATTCTCCTGCATTTTTCAGTCTCAATAAGAACCTGTTGAAGCAAGTGTTACAGGCACAAGCATAGCAATGTTGGAGATGGCCCTGGTCCCCCCAAATGAAGATGGGCCTCTATTCTCCCCCCACCCCACCCCACTCTGCCCCCAGCATCAGCACTCTGCCTTCTTTGGGGAAACAGGAAGGGGTATGTGAAGATCAAGCTGTCGCTCAGTTGATGGGCTCTCTTTCAAATGATGGGCTCTCTTTCAAATGGTACAGATAGGAAATGTACTTCTGTACCTGTGTTCAACCTAATGTGTGAATAACTGTACCTATGGACAGATCTGTACCTGCATACACTGTACATTCATTGCAGAAGTGTTGAACGTAACAGGCTATAGATATTATTATATATAAATTTATTTATTTTTTTATTTTATTTTATTTATTTATTTATTTATTTATTTATTTTATTTTTGCATTTTTATACCGCCTTTCGTTAAAATATAGCCCCAAGGCGGTTTACAAAAGTTAAAAACATACAATAAAAACACAATAAAAACAACATGCTAAGAGTATAAAAACATATAAAAACAGGCATAAAACAATACAAGAAATAAAAACACCCAGAAGCAGCAGTAAAAACGATTATGTAAAAGCCTGGGTAAAAAGCCAAGTCTTTACAAGCTTTCTAAAAGCCATGATGGAGTCCGAGGAGCGAATGACCACTGGGAGAGCATTCCAGAGTCTGGGGGCAGCAACAGAGAAGGCCCTGTCCCGAGTGCACGACAGCCGGGCCTCTCTCATTGTCGGCACCCGGAGCAGGGCCCCCTCAGATGTCCTCGTCAAGCGGGCAGCAACCCTTGGGAGCAGGCGGTCCCTCAAATACCCTGGGCCCAAACCGTTTAGGGCTTTAAAGGTCAAAACCAGCACCTTGAATAAATAAATAAATAAAATAAATAATAAATAAATAAAATAAAATAAATTATATATAAATAATAATATGACACCCTACTGACATTTGCAATGGGTCCTGAGCCATACACGTTGATGGCCTTGCTACAAGAGAAAGCCCTTACAGTCAGCAGAAAGAGCCAGGGGGCTCTGAACAGTCCATGCCAATCCCTTGCAGTGAAATGGATTTCATTATCACCACCTTTGGTGCTTCAAGATAAAGATGAACAGAACAACATTCACATCTCTTGAATGTTCTCTAGTCCAAAGTCTGATGTTTGCAGAAAGTGGCTGAGCACATGGAGCAGCAATCCCTAGTGCTCAAAGACAACCGGTGAAATTCCTGCCATGATTTCCTTGCCCTTGTTTAAGGTGGAGGTGGAATTTTGTGACTCGACTGTTTAGTTTAAGACAAGCATAGCAGAGAAGGGAAAAAGTGCATTATACTTTCAGCCACCCTTCATTTTCTCTATAGGCATTTATTATATTCAGGACTGGTTCCAAGTCATGGGGCCCCCTCAGCAACATGCCACCTATCCTCCTCTTTGCACCTTCTAGTAGGCCCAATCCCCCATACCCCATTTTCTTTGCTCTCTTCTTGCACACATCTCTCTTGGTGGCCCCACTTGGCCCTATCCTTCCCACCACATAGGCCAGCAGCAAGGAAGACAGAAAGATGAGCCAGCGTGGTGTAGTGGTTAGAGTGCTGGACTAGGACCAGGGAGACCCGAGTTCAAATCCCCATTCAGCCATGATACTTGCTGGGTGACTCTGGGCCAGTCATTTCTCTCTCAGCCTAACCTACTTCACAGGGTTGTTGTGAGGAGAAACTTAAGTATGTAGTACACCGCTCTGGGCTCCTTGGAGGAAGAGCGGGATATAAAAAAGTGTTAAGAGAGAGAGAGAGAGAGATATGAGGTTACTCCTTACAGGAGGAAGTGTCATTGGCAGCTGCATGGCAGAGAGTAAGGGGGACATACCTCCATGGCACGGAGTTTGTTTGTTTGTTTATCAGATTTATACCTCGCCCAAACCTGCATCTCTGGGTGGCTAACAACAACGTCTCTGGGCGGCTAACAACAGCTGCCCTTTAACTTAAGCTAAGTTAAAGGGGCAGCCACCAGTGGTGGCTGCTGCATGTCAGCATCCAATATGGGGTTAGGATTGGTGGTTCTAATCCTGAGGTACTGGAGCTTCTGCAGCTCTCCGGTGCTGCTAGCTCCTGAAATTGTCCCTGGTCATAGTAACATCCTGCTTTTACATGGAGCTCTCACTGATTTCCAGTCCAAGAGAATGATGAGATCCACAGCCACTTAGCTTTAGCAACAGTGAAGCATCAGATGCTCCCATACTATTCATATGGCCCCACATTTAAAAGGTCTTTATCGAGAGCAGAACAATGGGGTATGGGTAGGTTAGTCATATTTGTTGTTCACGGTGGTCACGTAGCAACAGGGAACGTCGTGTCCCTGACTAGAAATATCTTACTTTAACTGCCGGGGCTATGCAGCGTATTATATTTTTAAGCCCTGGGAAGCAGCAATTAGGTGGTAGAATGAGCTCTGCTTCTTAGGGTGATGGTTGGGAACAAGTAGCTCTTATTTGAGACTTACAATTCCATCACTCTCTGGTGTTGTTACTCAGATATATCTTATTGCTAGACATCTTTATGTCCCACATTCACAAAATCACACCTTTTCATTCTTTTTTAAATCACACTGCCTGGCTTCATAAGCACAACTTTGGAATAGAAACTCAACTTCAACCATAGGTATGCCTTCAAAAGTACAGTGAGAAATCTGTCCTTTTGCAGTTCTTTAAGTCCACACCAACCGTTAGTATGTCAAGACCGAGGAAAGGATGTTGTGGGACTCCATCCCAAAGTTGAGTACTTTTGTTTATCTGTTTCCCAAAACAGATTGTGCAAAAAGTGCCTCTTTTAAGTATGCTCTATCACATTCAATGCCCATTCCTTTATTTTGGATTATTACATCCTACCAATGCCAGTCTCAAAGAAAAATGCTCAGCAGCAGTGTTACAGAATGAGGTTGTATGTCAAATTCCTCCTCAATAATAACTTATGGCTTATTTTAAGATACTCATTAAATTACCAACAGGGGACCATTTTAATTAATGTATTTTTTCCTTTAATACTTTGCTACTAGGAGTATCATCTATGCATTTCCACAACCAAAGCTGTGCAGGTGGCTGGGCTTATAATTAAGAAATAAACAGATAATTATTTGTCCAAATTCATGGGAGACTTCTACAGGGCTGAACTGAGGGGTGAAACTGACTGCTTCATGTTAATTTTCCTTCTATCCAGGAAAGGGAAGCTTCATTAAAGCTAAAACTATTAAAATAACATTTGCTCTCAACCACACCAAATCCTTTAATGTTTGAATTGCATTGGTGTTTTTAAAATGGTTTGTATTTCGACTGTGGATAATTCCTTTCATTCTTTGCCATCCTACAATTAATCCGGCAGGATGAGAAAATAATCTCAGATGAGATTATTCATACTGGGTTTTTTGCCAGCAAGTAAGCATATATCAATAGATAGACATATTCCTTCATATCCAGATAGTCATCAGAATAACAGATTTCCATGAGCATTTTTACACTAACAAATGTCTGACAACTGTTTTGATAGCTTAGAAGAGTGGAGAATAATTTGTGCCAGGGTAACCCTCAAATCTGAGAAAACGTCTGCTAGACAAAAAGCAAACAAACAAGATAATCATTACCAAAAGATACTTATAACACATTTTCTCTTACAGATGTCTGAGGAATGTGTTTTTGATGGTGATATTTTGAGACAAGAAACCATTTTTTTTTATGCCCAACATCCACTGAGACTTTAGAGTTCTAAAATTGTTTACTCTAGAACTTTAACTGACCATACATATCATTTCATTATATAGAGTCCATATACAGAGTGACCCTGCACGAACAGCAAAATAAATTATTCTGGTGCCATCTATTCAGAAAATGTTTCTCCAACAAAGCAAAGTATACTTTGAGTGTCAACAGAAGCCTGCTGGAGAAGAGGAGAAGAGGATTCCATCTCCCCCAGGGTGAGAGACTGGGGTGTTTGCCTGTTCTCTTCTGCCCTCCTGGGTTGCCATCTGCTTCTCCCAGGACTGCTTGTGGAGAGGCTTTGCAGGACTGGGGTTGTAAGGGTGAGTGGGCAGTTTTTTTCCTGGTTCCACCTGCTGAGCTTACTGCTCAGCCTATATAGGAAGACTGCCAGTAGCCAAAGCCCCCAGAAGCCTGCTGGAGAAGAGGAGAAGAGGATTCCATCTCCCCCAGGGTGAGAGACTGGGGTGTTTGCCTCTTCTCTTCTGCCCTCCTGGGTTGCCATCTGCTTCTCCCAGGACTGCTTGTGGAGAGGCTTTGCAGGACCGGGGTTGTAAGGGTGAGTGGGCAGTTTTTTTCCTGGTTCCACCTGCTGAGCTTACTGCTCAGCCTATATAGGAAGACTGCCAGTAGCCAAAGCCCCCAGAAGCCTGCTGGAGAAGAGGAGAAGAGGATTCCATCTCCCCCAGGGTGAGAGACTGGGGTGTTTGCCTCTTCTCTTCTGCCCTCCTGGGTTGCCATCTGCTTCTCCCAGGACTGCTTGTGGAGAGGCTTTGCAGGACTGGGGTTGTAAGGGTGAGTGGGCAGTTTTTTTCCTGGTTCCACCTGCTGAGCTTACTGCTCAGCCTATATAGGAAGACTGCCAGTGGAGGCGGGCCCGCCACCGAAGGGGCGACACCAAAGGGGGTTGCCCCTTTGGGGGAGCCACTTCGGGTGAGAAACGAGGGTGAGGGCTGGACACCTTGTCCAACCATTTGTATAGAGGGAGGCTTCTGTTCAATCAGTTTTAGGTTGTGCTGAGGTTGGGCTGAAGTTGTAATGTGTGTGGGTTTGTCTGGAGATGGGGAGCCAGGGAATGCCTTCGTTGAAGGTGGGGCTGCTATTCCTGTGGTGGTGGGGAATAGAAGAAGTAACGCTGGCAGGTCCGCAGGCTGTTCCGGGGGAAGGGTGGTCAGAAATTAATAGCTGTCCCCCTTTCCGGATCTCCTGCCAGCTCTTTGGTCTCGGGGAGCACTGCCAACATCCCACATAACCTTACTTTGCTTCTCTGCAATGCCAGGTCGGTCCAAAATAAATCAGAACTCATCCATGATTTGATCATGGATGAAGGGGCCGACCTGATGTGTATTACTGAGACTTGGCTGGGGGAGGCTAGTGGTCCAGTTTGGTCCCAGCTTCTCCCGCCAGGATATTCTGTAGAGGAGCAGGTGAGGGGACGTGGGCGGGGAGGTGGAGTGGCTGTGGTCTATAAGGATAACATCTCCCTTACCAGGGTCCCTGTTAGGGTATCGGACCATATCGAATGTGTGTACTTGAGTTTGGGGACCAGGGATAGATTGGGACTTCTGTTGGTGTACCGATCGCCCCGCTGCCCAACGGAATCCCTTACTGAGCTCACGGACTTGGTCGCGGAACTTGCGTTGGAGTCTCCCAGACTTTTGGTGCTGGGGGACTTCAATGTTCATTTTGGGACCAGTTTGTCCGGGGCAGCTCAGGAGTTCATAGCGGCCATGACGACTATGGGCCTATCCCAAGCGGTCTCTGGATCGACGCATATTGCAGGTCACACGCTTGATTTGGTCTTTTATTCTGATCAGGGTGGTGCTCCGTGGGTGGGGACTCCTTCGATCTCCCCGTTGTCATGGACGGACCACCATCTGGTTAAGGTTGGACTTACAACCACTTCCCACCTCCGCAGGGGTGAGGGGCCTATTAGAATGGTCCGCCCGAAGAGGTTACTGGATCCGGTAGGATTCCAAGGATCCTTGGAGGGATTTAATGTTGGCTCTGCAGGTGATCCTGTTGATGCCCTGGTTGAAAACTGGAACAACTTGCTTACCAGGGCAGTAGACACGATTGCTCCTAAGCATCCCCTCCTACCTGCTTCAAAATTGGCCCCTTGGTATACGGAAGATCTACGGGGGCTGAAGCGGCAAGGTAGGCGACTGGAGCGCAAGTGGAGAAAAACTCGACTCGAATCCGACAGATTACGACATAGAGCACATTTAAAGATCTATGCTCAGGCGATACGTGCGGCAAAGAAGCGGTTCTTTTCTGCCCGTATTGCCTCTGCGGGTTCACGTCCAGCGGAGTTGTTCAGGGTTGTCAGGGGACTAGTATCTGCTCTAGGGATGTGCATAAAACCGGTTCTCCCGGTTCGGTTCGGGTCCGGACTGGATCCGGACCGGACCGGGGAGGTTCGGTTCTGGTTTTGCCGGACCACCCCCCGGTCCGGTTCGGTTTCGAACCGGTTCGGATCCGAACCGAACCGGTTCGGATCACAAAAAGTGGCTGGTTTTGAAGGGGACATTGTGTTCTACCTGCCACCCAAATTTCAAGTCGATTGGACCTTCCTCTGATTTTTTACAAATTTTTTTTTAAAATTAATTCTTGCCCATAACTCACAATGTGGAGCCCTTAGGGGCAAAAAAGCTGGGGTGGGTGGTAGCCACCCATGGGTGTCCTCCACCTCAAAAATCCCAAGGCAATTGGTTGCTCCTAGTATTATTGGTGAATTTTTGAAGAAAAAATTTTTCCATTGCCTAGAATGGGGGTTTGGGGCTGCCCCAGACCCGCCTCTGTGGGGTGGCAGCACCCCCAAAGTGGGTCCGGGGCCATGGCAAAAATGCCCTCAGTCCCTCCCTGCAATCCCCGTAGAGATAGGAGTGATGGTTCTGTTGTTTTTCTGAGGTGTTCTGAGTGTAGATTCTATGATAGCTAATGAGATTTCCAATGAGACACCATGAATCCACTCTCATTTGCTATCACAGAATCCACACTCACTCAGAACACCTCAGAAAAACAACAGAACCATCACTCCTATCTCTACGGGGATTGCTGGGAGGGACTGAGGGCATTTTTGCCATGGCCCCGGACCCACTTTGGCGGTGCTGCCACCCCACAGAGGCGGGTCTGGGGCAGCCCCGAACCCCCATTCTAGCCAATGGAAAAAAAATTTTTCTTCAGAAATTCACCAATAATACTAGGAGCAACCCAACAATTGCCACCCCATCTTTTTGGCCCCTCTCTCTGGGCGCCCTAACACGTAACACCTAGTCAGTCCATCTTAATGCCTACCTACTACCACCACTCCTATCCAAGCAAGTAAGAGGAGGACACTCAGAGAGACAACACCCACTCTCTGATCTAACAAAAAGGCCACTGCTGTGCTGCCTGCCAGCACAGCAGCAGCAGCGGAGCAGCACACTAAGCACAAGAGCAGCACACACAGAGAAGAAGCAGGAGGTGGAGCAGCAGAGCAGCAGACCTGCCGCTCTGCATGATGGGTGACGTGATGCCCAAAGAAACCACCGCCTCACTCAGTGCCTGCCACTGACTAGGCCCGACAGACAGAAGCCAGCCAACCTGCTCTGCTCTGCTCTGATGCTCCCCATGGATGATGCACACACACCCTACATCTGCATCCCAATGACCAGACCAGACCAGACCAAGTGCGCAGAGTCAGCACAGGCCAGCAGCCACCAGCCCAGAAACAACAACAGCTACTACTGCTACCACCACAACCAGTGTTGCCGCTACAATAACATTCCCAGTCCAGTCACGCGCGCCACAGCCTGAGCCTAGCACACAGCCAACAGCTGCTGCCAGCCAGTGCCTGGCAAGCCCAGCCAACATGAGGAGGAGAGAGCTAACAAGTAGACGGCGCACGCACATCACCAACCCATCACGACGGCGCAACTGCAAGGGGAGAGGGCACAATTACAGGCAGGAGGAGGAGGCAAGGCAATCCTAGCACAGATTTGAAAGTTTAAAATCCACCAGGACATCTTCTAGAATCTAGACTTCTGTTTTTTCTACCACCAGCTGTAGTGTCTAGTTAGTCAGTGTGCTGTGCAGCTGAGCTGAGCTGAGCTGCATGTGAGGAAGGGTGATTGTAGCTAGTTCTTTAGTTTCAGCAGACTGAGCATTGAGCATGGGCAGTGGCCTTGGGAAGCAACACAATTACACGACACTCACCTGCTGCTGCTGGTTCTAGAAGTTGCCTCTTCTCGTCTTCACCTCTTCGTGTGTGTGTGTGTGTGTGTGTGTGCAGTGAGTGCATGCCTTTTGCCTTGCTGGAAAGAAATGCTTCTCTGGTCCACCACCACATATCTGCTCAAGGACACAGAGGCCCAAGGCAGAGGTGGTGGTGGCACCAGTGTGAGTGCATGTGTGCTGGTGGTGTTTGCCACCACAGGTGTTTTGTGTGTGTATGTGTGCGCTGCTAGCTAGGAGGGGGGAGGGAGGCAGGGAGGGAGGCAGGGAGGCAGGGGGGAGGAAAGGGGAGGGGGAGAGGGATGTAGAGGGGATTGAAGGGGGGAGGGTCCGGCTCAGAGTTGGTCAGCCACATATTTGTGCACACACGTGCTCACGTGTGTGCTTCGGTGGGAGAGACCAGACTCTCATCTGCCAGACCGGGGTTGGGGGCAGGTGAGGCGGTGGTGGGCTGGAAGGGAGGGAGGATGGAAGGTGGTGAAGAGGAAGGGGAGAGGATGAGAGGGGAAGGATGGAGGGAGGCATGGGGGGGAGGAAAAAAAACATGTAGACAGACACACACCACACTACACACAGAAAGCATCCACACACAGAGACAGTGCTAGGCATCCATTCACACAGACAGACAGACAGACAGACACACAACAGGAAGAGACAGACTGAGCCTGCACCACACACACACACACACAGACCCAATTCCCCCCCTGCACAGTTATCAATCAATATGTTGTGTTGGCAGCCAGTTCATTGCTATTCTGATGGTTTTGGGTTTTTTGCCATTAGCCAACATCAACAGTGACCACAATCAAGATGAACATAAGATGATAATAATTCATTCGTTTCATTTCAAAAAATCACCCAATCATTTTCTCCATGTAAACCAAGCCCCCCACACATGATTTCTGGTGACATTTTCAATAAAATCAATTCATTTGGCATTCATCATTTTGTTCTCCCTTTGTCACCTTTTTTTCTTTCTTTTGCATAATTTTGAGGCTTGATTTTGACATGGGGTTTTTAAAGAAAAAATTATTTACATGTTTATTTACTAGTATTTACATATCTACACTGCATTTTTGAACGTATACCCGCCGCTGCCGCTAAGTCTAGTACTCCGTGGGCTGTGCTACTTTGGGGGGGTGTGCCGTGCCCACGCCAGGTCCCCAAATGCTGACAGGTGGATAGATAAAGGGCCTGTGCTGGTCAGCATTGGGTTTCTTTTTAGGTGGGCGTGGGCATTGTAAACATCTGGCCAGTCGCAGCACTACAACTACTACTACAACTGCATCTCTGTGTGGGCACACTACACGCTGCGACTGGCTGGCACGGCTCAGCATCTGTCACGTCAGCTCAGCTAGAGGTGGAAGGGGGGAGGGTAGGGATAAGCAGAGGTCGAGCCAGGCAGGTGACCAACCATGGGGCAACCCACGGTAATCACTGGCCCGTCTCAAACTGCAGCTTGGGGTAGCCCAACAGGGGGAGGTTCACCTTAAGGAAGACCAGCTGCTCCACCAGACCAGGGTCCAAGCGGGAGCGAGAGGGTGTCACCACGTCCCCGGCACGTGAAAACACCCGCTCGCTCTGGACACTGGTTGGGGGGCAGGAGAGGAGGCGCACAGCCACCACCGCCAGGTCCGGCCAGACTTGGCGGCGGCTCGCCCAGAACTGTGCGCAGTCCACGCTGTCTCCCTCCACAGGCTCCTCCAAGTACTGCGCAATGCATTGCTCAGCACTGGAGGGGGGCCTGGCAGGTCGAGCCTCCCGCATACCAGGCATGGCGCCATAACAGAACCGCTGAAACCACTGGGCGGATCTCGAGTCGGTAGCAAATGGCTGCTGCGATGGCGCCGCCTGGGATGCCGCGCTGCTGGACTGGGAAGAGGGAGGGGAAGGGGAAGCTGACGCCGGCTGGCCGCCCATGCTGCTGCTGGGTGCGGGTTGGGCCGCGAGGGCTGCCCCCGCACCACTACCAACACCCTGGTCTCTGCGGGCCCTAGCGGCCTCCTCCTCCCTAACCTTCTCGACCAGGATGCCCTTCCACCTGGGCAAGTCGTCGGCACTCACGGCATTGCCCTTGAGGGCTGGGTGACAGAGACAAGCGAGGACATACTCCTCCCTGTCTCCCAGCACATCAACGAGCCGCTTGTCAACCCCAGACCTCAGCCTCCCAGCCAGAGCACGACCCTCTGGCGTGGTCAGAGAGATATGGAGTCCACCCATCAGCTTCTCGAGACCAACAGCTGTGGGCAGCGCCTGGCTCAAGGGAGTGGTGTCGCCACACAAGCCCTTCGTGGCAAGCTGGAAGGGCTCGAGTGCCGACACCGCCTCGGACATCTGCTTCCACTCTGCGTTCGAGAAGTCGCAGACATCCAAGGACTCGTCCCTCGCCAGGGCGACAAGGGCTCTCTCCTGCTCCAACAGGCGCTGGAACAGGAGGAAGGTGGAGTTCCACCGCGTCTCCACATCCGTAGGGATGAGATGGCGAGGAAGGCCAAGGTCATCCTGCTTCTGGCGAAGCAGTCTCCTGGACTTCTCGCTGCGGTGGAAGTGGGCGGCCAGCTTGCGGGACTTATCCACAAGCGTGGCCGTGGCAGCAACAGCAGCTGCGATGGGGCGGGCCCCCTTCTCCTGGGACGCCTTCAGCTCCTTAAGGCCAAGGGCGTCCCTGACGGTCAGATGGAGCGTGTGTGCCATACACCGTATGTTCACACAGTCCATGACTGTCTCGACAGCGGCGGTAACGTTGGCTCCATTGTCGGTGACAATGAAGCCGCGGGAGAGGTGTGGACACCCGCCAATCCACTCCTCTATCTGGCGGTCGAGTACGGCCGCCACCTCCTCCGCGGTGTGCCTCGTGTCCATCGTCTCCACGTGCAGGACGGCCCACCTGTGCCGTAGTGCAGCGGGAGCCGCGCCGGACCCGGAAGCATCGCCCGCGGAGGTCCCCTCACTCTCCGGTCCCCACCAGTGGGCAGTGAGGGCCAGGAAAGAAGCGTGCATCCCACTGACACTGGTCCAGAGGTCAGTCGTGAAATGCACGCTTGTCCCGGCCGGAGCTGCACGCAGCTCGGCCGACACGAGCTCCCTGCACCGGCGGTACAGGGAGGGGACCACGTTCCGGCTGAACGTCGTCCTTGAGGGGATGACGTATTCGGGAGCCAGGTATTGGAGAATACGGCGGAAGCCGTTGTTCTCGACCACCTGAAATGGCTGGTCATCGGTGGAAATCATCTCCCCTATGAGGCGGGTGAGGTGATGATGGTCCACGCGAACAATACGCTGGCTGCCCGAGGACTGCGTCCACCGCTGGACGGGCAGTGTAGCCTGCCTGCTGGCTGGCACACTGCCGCTGCCCGCCCTAGTGGCAGATGCACAAGGCGCACTAGCGCTGCCAGCCTGTCCCCTGAGACCTGGGTGGTGACGCTCTAGGTGTCTCCACATAGGCGTCGTACCCAGGTGCGCAGGGTCCCTTCCACGGCTGACAAGCATCCTGCAGTGGACACAGCGGGCGTGGAATGGGGCATCTTGAGGGACCTCAAAATGCACCCATGCACCACTGCCCTTGGCCTCCTGCGCCCTGGGCACCGTCCTAGGCCGTTTCTCGCAGGGTGGCTGCAGTCCTGGGGGGGGGCGGCCACCGCTGCCTGCCCACTGCTGCCACCCAACCCGCCCCTTCCGCCCTCCACAGCGGAGGAAGGGCCCGGCTCAACTGGCATCGGAGAGGCAGGCCTCTCCTCCACCACCTCGCCAGACCGCTCCCCACCAGAGTGTCGGGCTTCACGAGGGGGGGCCCCACTGAGCGGCGAAAGGATAGGGGGAAGGGGCCCCAGAGGGAGGGAGAACCTGGCTGCATCGCTGCCAGCCGCACGGTCCTCACCGCCCTCTACCTGCTCTTCCAACTCCACAGTCTCCTCCACCTCAACAACTGGCGGTAGCTCAGCAGCACCTGGTGCCGCCGGCGAGGAGGGACCCGCCACAGCCCTAACGGTGCCTCTGCCTCTGCCGCGATTGGCGGCAGCAGGCGTGGGGAACTGAATCCTGCGCACCAAAGATGGGGCCGGAGCAAAGAATTCTCCAATGGGGAGAACTGGGGTGTCCTCAGGCTCCCCGCGTCCTCTCCCTCCCCGTGCCGCAGGCGCACCCCGCACCTGGCCTCTCCCACCTCTGCCTGCCAGCCTTGAGCGAGCCCTGCCCGCCACACGGCGCTCAGACATGCTGCTAGGTCAGAAGGAGGGAGACTTTAGGAGGAAGGCCAGACAGGGTCAGAAAAATAATTTGGAGGGGCTTAGGGGCCAAAAAAAAGGCAGCTGATTTGGAGGCGGCGGGGGGGAAGTTTGTTTTCAAAAAAGGAAGCCAATTGGGGGGAAAGGAAGACTTTTTGATATGGGGGGGAAGCCAATCGAAGTGAGGGGGAGGGTGTCCTTTTTGAATTTGGGAGTCAACCACCAAGCCAATTGGGGAGATGGGTCTGGGAGGTTTTTTTTTTAGAAAAATCGGGGGTTAAAGGGTGGAACCCCGGTTTGGGAGGGTGGCACGGGCAGTTGGGTGGAGTAGTTGTGGTGTGGGTGGCAAGTTTTTAGCTTTTTTGGGGGGGGAGAGTGGATGGGGGGAGGGCACAGCACCTACCGGGGGTGGGGGAGGGATGCAGTCAACGCTTGGGAACCTGCAGATCAAAGGAGGAAACCCTTATTTAGTGAACTGGAACACAAAGTGTGGGTTCTGGGGGGTGGTTCTCAAGTAATGCTCCTGTGGGGGGAGCATCAAACTCAATGCAGCCTATTTAGTGACTCTAAATTGCACACAACCAAAACCAGAACCCAGTCACACCAACACAGAGGTTGAACCCACCCACTCTGTGACTCTGCCTGCCCAATGCCATGGCAAGCAAGCAGCAGCAAACACTTGATGGCAGCCTCATGGATTGAACATCATGATCATCATCATACGTGTGTATTGGCCCAGCATGTAGTGGCAGCATCAGAGCCCAGCCAGGACCCCACTCAGACTGCCCCAGAGGCAAGGAAGCACTCTGGCATGGCATGGGCCCAGCATGTAGTGGCAGCATCGCATCAGAACCCTGGACCCCACTCAGACTGCCCCAGAGGCAAGGAAGCACTCTGGAAGGCACCTGTTCAAAAACCACCTGCAAGACGCATGCAATGCAACGCAACACACAGCAGCAATTTCTTTACTGGGCATGGGCATGAAGACACAAGTTTTACAACAGTACATCTCCTCTCCAAGGTTCCCTCCCTCCTCCCCACACCCAAATGCATTTCAGAATAGGGGTGTCCCTATTTAAAACCGCCAGCTAGGGAGAGAAAGGGGCATCAAAAGGTGCACAATCGCACACGCACTAACCCCTCTTCTTCCGGTCCTTCTCCTGCCGCTCACTGCTGGTCACGGATTCGCCGCCGCCAGCCAGCCACCCTGGGCTGAGACACAGCAGGGCGGCCGCACGAGGCACACAGGCAACCGGGGTAGTTCAACAACGATGGAGGGGCAGAAGTGAGGAGACAACACTATTTGTGTCGCTCAACTCACCCCCAAGCAGAGACAAAATCAACCAAAAACTATAAAAAGAAAAAAAAAACCGATGGCAGCCGCCAGGTGGGTAGGCTACTGTGTGCGGCTGCAGCTGTGGGAGAGGAGGTGGAAAGTGAAGGGGAGCAGAGAGAGAAAAGACTAAGAGAGAGAGAAAAGAGAGGGGGGGCAGGGACAAAGAGAAAGAGAGGAGAGAGAGAGAAAAGAAAGAGAGAGAGAGGAGAAAGAGAGATGATAGAGAGAAAGAGGAGAGAGGAGAAGCGCAGCGCAGCAGGGAGGGGGGATTCAGGTGTGGGGGGAGGACACAGCAGTAGCAGCGGTCCAAAGAGGTGGGGGGAGCAGAGAGGGTGTGTGTGGTTGGGGGCTAGTGTGTGGCAGGGGGCCTGGGGTAAGCGGAGAGAGTCGGGGGCAAGGAGAAAAAGAGGTGGGGTGGGGGGAGCAGAGAGGGTGTGTGTGGTTGGGGCTAGTGTGTGGCAGGGGGCCTGGGGTAAGTGGAGAGAGTCAGGGGCAAGGAGGAAAAGAGGTGGGGTGGGGGGAGCAGAGAGGGTGTGTGTGGTTGGGGGCTAGTGTGTGGCAGGGGGCCTGGGGTAAGTGGAGAGAGTCGGGGGCAAGGAGGAAAAGAGGTGGGGTGGGGGGAGCAGAGAGGGTGTGTGTGGTTGGGGCTAGTGTGTGGCAGGGGGCCTGGGGTAAGTGGAGAGAGTCGGGGGCAAGGAGAAAAAGAGGTGGGGTGGGGGGAGCAGAGAGGGTGTGTGTGGTTGGGGCTAGTGTGTGGCAGGGGGCCTGGGGTAAGTGGAGAGAGTCGGGGGCAAGGAGGAAAAGAGGTGGGGTGGGGGGAGCAGAGAGGGTGTGTGTGGTTGGGGCTAGTGTGTGGCAGGGGGCCTGGGGTAAGTGGAGAGAGTCGGGGGCAAGGAGAAAAAGAGGTGGGGTGGGGGGAGCAGAGAGGGTGTGTGTGGTTGGGGCTAGTGTGTGGCAGGGGGCCTGGGGTAAGTGGAGAGAGTCGGGGGCAAGGAGGAAAAGAGGTGGGGTGGGGGGAGCAGAGAGGGTGTGTGTGGTTGGGGCTAGTGTGTGGCAGGGGGCCTGGGGTGAGTGGAGAGAGTCAGGGGCAAGGAGGAAAAGAGGTGGGGTGGGGGGAGCAGAGAGGGTGTGTGTGGTTGGGGGCTAGTGTGTGGCAGAGGGGTGTTGGGGGGAAGGGGAGGGGGCAACAACAAACAGCAAAGGAGAAACTGGAACAACTCAGGCAGCAGCAGCGATTAGGCTGGATGGGGTGGTTGGGGGAGGAGCTGGGCCTGGGCTAGGGTCTGGGAGGAGGGAGGGTGGGGGGGCAGGCAGGGGGGGGAGGAGGAGGAGGAGGGTAGCAAAATATATAAAGCAATATATATCAAGAGAACACAAGCCAGAAGTTTAAAAAAAAAATGAAAAGAAAGACTATAACCAGCAGAAAAAACTTGGGTGTGGGGGTGTGGGGAGGGGGAACCAAACACAGACTCTGAGGGGGGCCACTAAGTGAACAGAGACAATGAAACCACAATTGCTGCAAATTAATAATAGCAAATGAATAAGTGGAACCAAGCAAAGAAAACTGGACTCTGTTTGGCAGCAGCAAACTTGGGAGAAGGCTGGATGGGGTGGGGTTGGGGTGGGGTGTGGTTGGACTTGGAGGGGCAAGTTTGGAGCAGGGAACCAAAACTGATTATATGGGACAACAAGAAACAACAACAGAATCCTCTGGGGGTGGGGGGGAGGGATTCAGGGAACCAACTCGCAGGGCAGCAGCAGTCAGCAGAAACAAACAAAATGGTACAATTTAAGCAAAACCAGCAAGCAATATATAAATGAAACCAATGGAATGCAATGTGAAAATCAAAAAGTTGGACAAAAACAAGGCAGGACAAAGAGCAATAATTAATGGAAGAAGATTTAAAGCAATGAGGATGCAGTGGGTGGGAGTGGGGGAGGGTAGGCCCAAAGGATGAGGAGGGAAAGGGGGGGAGGGGGGGAGAAAAGCAGACAGACAAGGAACAGGGAAAATTGGGGGAAATTAAGAAGAAAGTAAAGTGAAGTAACACACAGTATACAGACAAGAGACAGACAGAGAGAGGAGACACACAGAGAGTCACAAAGGGCAGGTGGACAAAGGATTAGACAGAGCACACAGAGAGAGACACAGGACACAGTCAGGACTCACAGAGACACCAGAGCAGCCAGCAAAGGGCAAGCAGGTCTCAGAGATGATCCCACAACTGCAGCCAAGAGAAGTTTCCAGAGAAGAGGCTTGGGTTTATATAGGTTTGAAATTCCCTCCTTTGGGAGCCCCCACCTTTGCACTCCCCCCACGGCCAACAGGGTGCACAGTGCAACAGCCAAGCAGCCTACCAGACCAAAGGACTCATTCTGGCCAATCAAGGATCAATAGCGCAGCCAATACAATGCCTGGAAATAGCATCACAAAATGGATACAAGGAGGAGCAAAAGTTTCGGGAAGGAGACACAAAATGGAGGACACACTTGGAACTTTAAAGAGACACTCCAGAGACTCAATTTCATTCCCGAACCGGTTCGGGAAACCCGAGCCGGTTCGGTACCGAACCGGCTCGAATTCGGTCCGGCTCGGTCCCCGGAAGGGCCCGATTCGGTCCGGGATCGAGCCGCCGGATCCGGACCGGTTCGGACGAACCAGTCCGGATCTGAACCGAACCGCACATCCCTAATCTGCTCCCTCTCCCTTGAACCAGAATTTGGAAGCATCAGTTACCCGCTGTGGTGTGTTTAATGAATTTTTCGCAGACAAAATCTCTCGGATTCGGGCCGACCTAGATGGAGACTCCACAATTAATCTGATGTCTGAACTGGAGGTGTCCGACAACCCCTCTTATACGATTCGGCTGGATCAATTTCAGTTTGTGACTCCTGAGGATGTGGACAAGCTGCTTGGAGCGGTGAGGCCTACCACTTGTCCTCTTGACCCTTGTCCAGCATGGCTTGTTCTATCTAGCAGGGAGGCTGTTGTAGGCGGCCTGGTAGAAATCATAAATGCTTCTCTGAGGGAGGGCAGGATGCCTCCTTGTCTTAAGGAGCCAATTATTAGACCTCTTCTAAAGAAGCCTGCGTTAGATCCCTCAGAGTTGAGCAATTATAGGCCGGTTTCCAATCTCCCATGGTTGGGCAAGGTAATTGAGAGGGTGGTGGCCTCTCAGCTCCAGGCAGTCTTGGAGGAAACTGATTATCTAGACCCATTTCAAACTGGTTTTCGGGCGGGCTATGGGGTGGAGACTGCCTTGGTCGGCCTGATGGATGATCTCCAATTGGCAATGGACAGAGGAAGTGTGACTCTGTTGGTCCTCTTGGATCTCTCGGCGGCTTTCGATACTATCGACCATAGTATCCTTCTGGAACGTCTGAGGGGGTTGGGGGTGGGAGGCATTGTTTTTCAGTGGTTCCGCTCCTACCTCTCGGACAGATTCCAGATGGTGTCGATTGGAGATTGTTGCTCTTCAAAATCTGAGCTTAGGTATGGTGTTCCTCAAGGCTCCATACTCTCTCCAATGCTTTTTAACATCTACATGAAACCGCTGGGAGAGATCATCAGGGGATTTGGAGCTGGGTGTTACCAGTATGCTGATGACACCCAGATCTACTTCTCCATGTCAACTTCTTCAGGAGTTGGCATATCCTCCCTAAATGCCTGCCTGGAAGCAGTAATGGGCTGGATGAGAGAGAATAAACTGAAGCTGAATCCAGATAAGACGGAGGTACTTATTGTGCGGGGTCAGAACTCTAGAGACGATTTTGATCTGCCTGTTCTAGACGGGGTCACACTTCCCCAAAAGGAACAGGTTCGCAGTCTGGGAGTACTTCTGGATCAACGTCTCTCCTTGGTTTCTCAGGCTGAGGCGGTGGCCAGGAGTGCCTTCTATCAGCTTCGGCTGATACGCCAGCTGCGCCCGTTTCTCGAGATCAGTGACCTCAAAACAGTGGTACATTTGTTGGTAACCTCCAGACTGGACTTCTGTAATGCGCTCTACGTGGGGCTTCCTTTGTACGTAGTCCGGAAACTTCAGTTGGTCCAGAATGCGGCAGCCAGGTTGGTCTCTGGGTCATCTCGGAGAGACCACATTACTCCTTTGTTGATGGAGTTACACTGGCTGCCAGTAGGTTTCCGGGCAAAATACAAAGTGCTAGTTATTACTTATAAAGCCCTAAACGGCTTAGGCCCCGGGTATCTAAGAGAGCGTCTTCTTCGCTATGAGCCCCACCGGCCACTGAGGTCACTTGAGGAGGTCCGTCTCCAGTTGCCACCAACTCGTTTGGTGGCTACACAGAGACGGGCCTTTTCAGCTGCTGCCCCGAGATTGTGGAATGCACTCCCTGCTGAGATACGATCCTCCCCATCTCTTGCAATTTTCAGAAAACACCTGAAAACACATCTCTTCAGCCAGGCTTTCTCAGCTTTTTAAAATTTTGTTTTTAAATTGTTTGATTGTTTAATTGTAGTTTTATGATGTGTTTAATTGTTAATTATTATGTTTTATAATTTTTATTTTAATTATTAACTGATTTTAAGGTGTTTTAATGTAAACCGCCCTGAGCCTTTTGGAAGGGCGGTATAAAAGTTTTAATAATAATAATAATAATAATAATAATAATAATAATAATAATTAACAACAACAACATATGATATGTCATTATTCAATATGATTCATCCCAACATTATGACAGTTTACACAAAAGGTCTACCTTGTGAAAGCTATAAGATGTGTGTGGGGGGGTATGGGTGTGGGTGTGTTTAACCACATGAAAAGTGGCTGAGTTTTTCTGCTGCCTTATTTTCAGCAATTATCTTGACCTTTCCCCCTTGATACAGATTAAGCAATCAAAATGGAAGGCTTTTGGATCCTCTCATGAACACGTTTTCTTTTTATGTTTCCCTCACTGTTGTCTGTGCCACACTGCTACCTTAAGCACCACATTATAACTCAATTGACCTTCAAAGTATACTCTGTTCTATGTTTGGCTGACACACTCTCACAGTCACTTAATCCTACTGCTATGATAAAACAACAATTTTCAAAGAATTCGATGCTTTCAAGTGCACACAATAAGGAGCTGCAATTTGCTTCATGAGCAATTTTATTTACATCAGCAGCAAAAGAACTAAATTGAATGGGCCATTCCAGCATTGACTGGAGCTGTGTCTCTACTAAGGCCAACAGTCTGTTCAGCTTCAAGAAATCAATTCACCGTTGATTTAGCCCTCTGAGCTATTAACACCACAATAATACAGGATATAGATTTCCCACAGGGTGAAATGCTGATGTCTCTCTTAGTGCAAGGGTAAGAGCTACCCAACTATATATTTACAGAACAGTTTGATTAAGTAAACCATGAATCTTTAGAAGAAGCCTAGATCCCCCACACTGAAAGTGTTTCATCTACATCTCACTTAAGTTTTTTAATTTTATTTTACAACATCTCTCAGTCAGATTTCCAAAGCAGCTAATGGCGTTTTAAAACAGTTAAAACAGAAAATTTTATACATTAAAATGAATTCTATCAACATCCAGCAATAAAATCTGATAACATTAAAGCTAGATGCAATTCAAATATTCTTTACATGTTGCCTAAACACAGCAAGAGCGGGCAGCCGATGAATTATCAGAGGCAGGAAGTTCCAAAGGCAAGGTGCCAAAACAAAAAAAACCCTGCTTCATGATGCTGCTCTCCACATCTCTGAAAGTGTGCACTCTGAGCAGAGTTCCAATGAGGATCTTATTTGGGAGCAGATAACCCTTCACTTCTAGTGCACCAGATCCTGTACAATACATAGCCTCATTGTCACAATGAGCCATTGAGACAGGCCATTAATATTCCTCCTGTACATATACCAAATTGAAGGTACTAAACTTGCTAAGCTCCCCACCCTCAGAAATGTACTTTGTCTCTTTTGTGCTCCTCCCAGAATATTTCCCCCCCCCAGTGCCAGTGGCATAACTAGGGAAAACGGCGCCCGGGGCAAGCACTGAAATTGCGCCCCCCGCGCCCCCCCAGCATACATACATCTGACTGACACACATGTTTCAGAAAACTTTTATTTTAAAAATTTTAAAAATCACAAAAATCACCAAAAATTTAAAAATCCGACAAATAGCCAAAAATCCGACAAATAGCCAAAAATCCGACAAATAGCCAAAAATCTATAACCTAAAATCATAACTGGACCCTCCTTGCTTTCATGGATGCAAATTGGTCTATGATGCCATCAAAGTTAGTTTTATCCGTTTCCTCTCTCTCTATGCTCAGCAGAGCAAGATCACAGAGTCTGTCTTGACCCATGGAAGCTCTCAGACAGGAAAGTATCAGCTTTAACTTGCTGGATGATCTTTCACAGCTGGCAACGGAAACTGCAACGGTCAGCATGATCTGTAGAGCAATGCGGAAGTTGGGGAAGGCGGCGTCATCTCCATATTCAACTATAAATTCGAGAAGCTGTTCTGGTGTTGCTACTCTCATGCTGGTCCATGCTGCTAGCAACATTCTGACGTCCAAAATCTCGTCATATAGCTGCACATCAACATCAGTGCTGTACATTTGGCAGAAATTTTCACAGTTCTTCTTTAGGTTCTCTCTGTCAGCACTGTAGCACAGTCCCTCGATATCGAGAAGGAACCCAAACTTGGCATCAGTGTCATGCAGGCGAGTGAACCTTTCGCCCAGTTCTCTGTTAAGACGGTCGAGTGCTCCCTTCATGACTCTTTCCATCTCCTCCCTAGCTGTTAACCCAGCGTCTCTTGATTTCTCACCAGGCATTCATTTTTTCCGTCTCGGACGTCTTTCAAAGTCGACATCCCATTCTTCACAGAGACGATGTCCTACGTCGAGTGCCTCACTGACCAGCACTTCTCTCTCACCATCAAAATGAGCCTGGAGGCTTTTCAAATCCACAGCAGCATTGTGGAAGTTCATTTTAGGATCCTGCAGCCTCTTTTGAACACTGTCAATTCGAGCGAGGATGTTATTCCAAAAACCTAGAAGAGTCAGAAAACCATAAGTCAACAAGTGGCTGCGCAGCTGCTCTGCATCACCTCTGCTTTCCATGGTCTCATCTTCATCATCTATCATGTCCTGAAGAACTTGAAGTATCTCCTCCAGGTGGTTGTTGACTGGCTTCACTGCTTCCGTCCTTGAGCTCCACCTTGTTTCAGACTCTGACTTAAGAGACACAGGCATGGCGTTTTTTAGTCTTTGCCAGCGCTGTGTTGAGCGAGAAAAAAACACGTAGATGGAATCAATGGTTCCAAAAAATGTCACCATCTTCACATCCTCTTTGGCTGCATGTACACCCACCAAGTTGAGTGAATGATTGTCGCAATTCACAAACACAGCCAGGTTGTTTTTCTCACATATCCGTTGGGCAACACCACTTCTGTGTCCAGCCATCACAGCAGCATTGTCATAGCACTGTGACCGACAATCTTGCAGCTCCATTCCGTCCTTCTCTAACTTTTCCAAAATGTCTTTAGTCAAGCTCTCGGCATCCTTCCGGCTTACCTGGATAAAACCAAGGAAGGACTCTCTCACACGGACTGTATTACTCTCATAATCAATTTCTACATATCGAACTACTTGTGACATCTGCTCACGGTGTGCCAGGTCAAGAGTCGAGTCGAACATGAGGCCATAGTATCTTGCTTTGTGAATGGCTCTCAGTAGTCTCTTGCGAACAGTGGATGCCATCAGGTGGATGAATTCATTCTGGACTGCCGGTGAGAGATAAAAGGTGGATCCAGGATGACTTTCCACATGGGCCAGGTGTTCTCTCATGACTGGGTCATGATTAGCTATTGCTTTTAGAAAGGCAAGGAAATTTCCTACATTGGTGTTATCCTTGTCTAGCTGAACTGACTCCCTATGTCCTTGCAAAGCCAGGTTCTGAGTTGCAAGGTATTTGAGGCAGGTAATGATTCTTGACAAGATTTCGCACCATCTCTGCTTCTCCTTCTCAATCTGTGAGCGAAGTTCCGCATCAATGAGTCCTCTGTTTCCAGCAATATTTCTTTGCATTTCTATCCACTGTGCGAAGCACTCCCAATGATTCTTGGCATTCTCATGAACAGAAATCCTTTCAGGATTCCAGTGGTTGAATCCGCTTTCCTGCTCCAATGTTGACTGATGCTCTGATCAGGAAAAGAGAAGACAGCAGAAGCAAAATGCCGACCTCTTCGAAGGGGAATAGAGCAGCCATTTGCGAATCACCTCCTCACCATGGCCACTCCCCAATCTCTTCCTGAACCAAGTCTTGTTCATCGCACGGTTTTTAGTTGGTAGGAAAGGCCCCTTAGAGTTCTGAAAGTACTTTGCACCCAGCTTTATCATTTCTGTTCTTAGTGTGTCAGAAATAATCGGTCTTCCTGTATCCTGGTCAAACTGCAGAAGTCCGATGTCATGCCGCTCAATCACTTCCAGCCTAACAGTTAGAGGCTTTTGGTCAGCATCCGGTTCACTGCACATACTGATACTGTCCTCCTCCTCCTCCTTGGGTTCAGTCTCACTCTCATCAGTAGACTCGACATCTCCACCGGGTTCCCCTCCTGTCACGTCCACACTCTCTGTGGCGGCCTCGGCCTCCTCATCTGGCTGGACTTCCTCCTCCACTTGTGGCGGATGTTTACTTGATCCACCTTCACCTGGCTGGACTTCCTCCTCCACTTGTGCTGGCGACTCTGTGGGAGGTGGTGTGGAGCTACTTGTCCCGGGCCTTGTAAGGAATGACTCGAGGACCCTGCTCGACCTCTGGGCTTCCTCTGCCTCCAGCCTCCGCCTCTTCCGTCCTGCAGCTCCACTTGCCTTCTTCGGTGGCATGATGACATTCGAATCTCTAAGGGAATTTGTTCATTATGTCAACATCCCACTCTTCCTCCAAGGAGCCCTATGCCCTATGCACACCTATGTCTGCATTTGACACCCCTGGTTACACAATAATGCTTTCCAGTATACTGGAATTGTTGAGAGCCAACACACACCCACAACTGTTTCTGTATTGAAGTCTGGGCATAGCAAGGTTGTAGTGGGCCCAGAGACAAGATTTTAAATTCCTCCCCCCTCCATCAATAAAGCTCAGCACATGCAGTCAAGAAATATCAAACAGAGCATCACTCAGTATACTGGCATTCTAGAGAGCCAACACACACCCACAACTGTTTCTGTATTGAAGTCTGGGCATAGCAAGGTTGTAGTGGGCCCAGAGATGAGATTTTAAATTCCTCCCCCCCAGCAATGAAGCTCAGCACATGAAGCCAAGCAATATTGACTTCATTAATATCAAATTAATTCATTTACAATAAATTACACTGCTTAACATCAAATTGCATTTTACTTAGAAAGGTTTGCTTTACTCACAGTAGGGTTTGTGCGTTGGTTGTGTGCCTGCAGTTCCAGTCAGCAGAGTTGCTGTTGTTTTTTGAGAGAAAATAGTATTTATTTTTTGTATTTCAATTTATTTATTTTTACAGTTTATATCCCACTCTCCCTCCAAGTAGCCCAGTGTGGTGCACTACATACTTATGTCTTTCCTCACAACAACCCTGTGAATTAGGCTTGTGTCCCAAACATCAGAATTACAACTGTGAGATGACAACTTCATGGTAGATCTCAGGCCTACATTACTGTATCATAGCAGATGAACATCCAGGTCTACTCAAGCCATGAGGTTAGCTGTATCATTGCCCCTCAGCTTTTGACATTAAAATGGGCAAAAATCCAAATTACTCACACATAGTGTAAGAAATCCTGTCCCATGTGTTGAATGCAGTGTGTTATGGTTGCAAGTTTCATTGAGGTTTCTCTCATCATTACTGATCCCATAAGTACATATGGTTTAATTAGCTGGGGCTCAGAAATTGAACTCATTTATGAGCTTTCCAAGTCAGTTCAGTGAATTTAATATTGCCAATCCCTCCTCAATGACAAAATGCACAGTGCACTGTGAAGTGAAAAGGCATGCAATACAGTGTCAAGTAACGGGACCATAAAATGAATTTGCGATTGTGATCTGTGGAAAATGGATTGATGAATCCCCTGCTAACTGGGCAAAGAGGCAACTTCTAACATGGTGATCCTCTTTATTTATTATTGATTTGGTGTCCTGTGTCTCCCCCCTCCCTGCTGTGCAGACCAAAAAAGCAGAAAGACTGCTATGCAGCACATATTGTTGCTGCTACTAGAACATAAGAACAGCCCTGCTGCAGCTGGGATTTCAGGGCATCTGGCCTCTGAGGCTGGAGGTGGCCCACAGTCACCAGACTAGTAGCCATTGATAGACCTGCTCTCCATGAATTTGCCGGTTTAATAGGCTCTTGACTTGCAATACTGGGAAAGATCCTTCAGCAGGTAGCAGCACTTGGAAAGCAGCTGCCAGTCAGAGCAGATAATAGTGGGTTGGACAGAGCAATGGCTTGACTCAAGAGAAGGCAGTAGCTTCCAAATTTACAGCCATAGGAATCTGTTCCAACACAGATGGTTCTCCTAGATTTCAGCAGCATCATAGTAGCTGAAGTTTAACGTTGTGTAGCACTTTCATTTAGCGATTCTTGCTAAATGAAAGCTATGCACAACATTAAATCACAGCTACTTGGCTGGGCAAATCACCTAGCACCTAGTGCTTAAAAGCTGTAACTTCTGTTAAATTGCTTTGAATTGTTAGCCATGTTGGATAAAGGCAGAATATAAAGTATTTCAACTATGATAATCACTTATTAGGTAAATGACCCAGCCACTCAGCCAGGGGCAACTCTGAGGGAAGTACTGAAGTGATGAAAAGAATACTAACCTCCAAAATTGGTCAAGGGGTCTTTTATATGTCATATTTACAACTATGTCTTACTAAAGTTTGGAATACATGTACCTTACTTAGTGGTACAGTTAGTAACAATCTTTGGTCTCCCTAAATGGATCAAGCTCAAGCATCTGTTTGCCTACCACAGGGTGGACTGAAGGGGATGCAATCGGGCTAGACACAATTAAGAGGGAATTCTAAGGACATGCACCAGGAAGTTCAATACTTAGGGCTTCCTAAGCTCCCCCTCGGCTGACTTTCCCCAAATCTCCCTGGGATGATACAGGGACATAAGGTATTTGCCCAGATGGGTGGGGAGGAGAAAGGGGCAGAGAAAGAGCTGCTGCTGGTACCATGCCATACACCCCTCAATTGGTACAAAGGTGGGCTGGGTCATGCCATACAGTCTGCCCACCTCCAGTCTCTCTCCCTATTCAGGAAAGCTGTGGGATGCAGAAGGAGGGGGCAGAAGCACCAGTTGAGGCCCAGTACAAGATCTATTTATTTATTTGAATTTATATACCATCTAGTAAAACAATCTATAAGTGGTGTACAGAATTAAAAACATAACACATTTAAAATTCATGAAGAGATGAAATCATAATAGATAAACACATTTATTTATTTATTTATTTATTTATTTATTTATTTATTTATTTATTTATTTAAAAACCCTCTCCCTTCAAACACGGCAGGCACACCTCCACAAGGAGATGAGCACATCTGGGAAGCAACTCTTAACTCACTCCAACATTCCGCCAGGAGAGCAAAGCAGCATTTTAGCTTCACAGTCAGCAACTTAAGGTCAGACTACTACAACACACACTAGTTTGTCCAGGGGTCTCCTGGGGAAGAGTCCAAGCCCCGTGGGTGGCACCGTGGCGGTCTCTACCTGCGTCCCCCCCCAGCCTAACTCTGGAGACACAGCCCCACGGAGACACAAGAGATGTGCTAACTAAAGTGCCCTTTCCCAGAGCGTTCCCCGCTCGCGCTATCTGCGACTCTCTTCTTCTCCATCTCGAGCAGCTGAGCTGCCGCCGCTAGGAAACAGGAGCCCATCAACCTGCTTTCTCCACCCCACAAAATAATTTTAACTTGGACAGCTTGTTACTCACTGGAAATATTTTATACCAATATTGTTCCTTAGGTGCGGGGGAGGTTCTACGGTTTTGTTTATTTATTTGACAAGATTAAATCCTCACTTTAGGGAACCTATATCTTTCTAACTAGTTATTGCTTTGACCCCAGAGCCAAAGGAAAAACTTATATACCACATGTTGAACCTCTAAGATATCTAAGGAACTGAAGCATGCATTGGCCATCTCCTGTCACAGCATGAGCATCCTCAAGTAGAGATGTGCACAAATCGGATTTTGCTAAATGATTAAAACTCAAATCAAATTGCAAATGCTTGAATTGATCTGTCAAAACAGCAGCCAATTGTCAGTGGTTTCGATGAATCAACTTGAATCGTTTTGAGTTTGTTTCAAGGATCCTATGGATGTTTGAGGGGAAGGTTAAAAATTTGTTTTTAAAAATCACCTGCTTGTCCATTTCTTTCATATGTTGGGTGGTAGGTACCACCCATCATGCCATACCATATAACCCACTTTGGTGTCCCTAGGACCTACCCATGGGGAAGAATGGCGTGATTCAATTTCCCCATGGTTTCCTATGGCCGAAACAAGCAGAGTGCACACATTTTGTGACCCTGCCTTGAAAAACACTGCAGAACAGAAGCACACAGTCCCTCCCAAAGCAGAGCACACATTTTTCAAAAAAAAAACCAGTCCAAATGACCAAAAAAAGAATCACTGACCCTGACGGCCACAGTGCCTACATTGCAGTAACATCATTGGCTCTCTCACATACAATTATGACTCCTTACTTCAGCATCACAACAGCTGCTACAGCAGCACCCTTAGCAGCAAGCATAGCCATAAGCTCACCTATGCTCACATAAGCTCACCTGAGCTGAGCAACTTCAGCTCAGCACTGCTGCAGGACTTGATGGGCTTCTCCTGTGCCCGTAGCAAGGCCCAAGGAACCCATCTGTGAACCACCAGGTGGAACGCTGAGGCTGCTAGGAGTGGAATGTAGGGGTGCCTGAACCATGGTTCGAAGCATAGTTTGAGCACTCCAAGGAAATTAGGAAGGGAATTTTAAGGCAAAAGTCCTGCACAGTGTCAGCACACACATGGCATCTGCACATGCTCATGTGCCACGTGCCTACTGATGGTGCACTGGGCTTTTTGGATCATGCACCTCCCCAGCAGCAAGCTGAAAAGGGGTGGCAGAGAGCAGGTAAGCACCTCCTCTCCTTTGTCTTAAAGTTAACTTCCTAATTTCCTTGAGAGTGCTCAAACCATGCTTTGGGCACATCCCTACTGGAATGTGCACTAGCAATAGGTGCTCCAGCACCCTCCTCCTGGTTGTGCCCTAGCCTCCTCTCCTCTGCTCACCTAACCTCTGCAACCATGAGGTCCCCCCACCTACACAGCTTGTCGGGGTGACCATTTTGCCCTTCACCCTTGAGTCATATAGGCAGGACAAAACATGCACTGCCAATGCATAAAAGGGTGTCGTGATCCAATCCACCACGCCAGTCCTCAGCCAACCTGCCAAGGCAATTGCTTCCTCAGTGGTCAGCATGGTCTGGAGTTCACTCATCATCTTCTTGTGGGGAAGAGCAGCAGGCAAAGCCTGGCTCATCGTTGTCTGGGCACACAAGCTGTCTGTGACAACAAAGAATGGCTCGAGTGCCAAGACAACCTTGGAAATGAGCGCCATTCTTGTTTGGATAGGTTGCACACTTTCATGGCTCCTTGCCTGGCTCCAGAGCAGGATAAAGGGCAGGTCATAAAATCCTGAGGGACCATGTGTTCAGGTAGGCCCAGCTCAAACTGCCTCTCAGAAATATAGGCGTATTATCTCATTGAGCACAGGCCTACCCTTTTCGCTCCAGCAGAAGGAAGCTGCTATCTTGTGGAAGCTCTCCAAAAAAGCAGCCATGGTGGCAGCAGGATGGCACCCAACACCTGCCGTGGGGATGTCTCACCTGTCTGCAGCCCCAGAAGGGCCAACCATATCACACATAACCGGGTTCAGTGTGTGCGCCAACAACGAATGGACACAGACTGAGCCTGCTCGGCTGCCCTGGTTATGTTGATGGCATTGTCATGACCTTTAACCCTTGGCAAAGGTTTGGCTGCCTGGACAGCCATTCCTCCACCTGGCATCAATCAATGGCCCCCAACACCTCCTCTTCCGTGTGGTCAGTATCCAGCACCTGTCAGTATCCAGCACATAAAGCACAGCCCACCTATGTTTTGATGCAAGGTTAAGGGCTGGCCATGCCCCCAGCAGCATATGTCCCCTCGATCTCCTGCCCCACACCAGTACACTGTGAGGGACAGTAAAGCAGCATGCCTCCCACTGGGATTGGTCCACAGATCCACAGTGAAGTGCATGCTGGTGTCAGGTACTACTGTACTTAGCAGCCCAAACATGGCCTCCCTGCATGCCCAGTACAGGGAGGGCATCACCGACCTGATGAATGTGGTGTTTGAGGGGCTGTTATAGTCAGGGGCAAGTAGTCAGAGCAGCTGGTGGAAGCCAGCATTCTCCACCACCTGGAAAGGCTGGTAGTCCAAAGTGATCATCTGCCCAATGGCCCAGGTGATGAGATGAGGCTCTGGGCAACCAGACCACTTGTCAACTGACTGCACCCACTATGCAGGCAACTTGTTACTCCCTTGCTACTAACCGAGGACACACCAGGCCTATTGCTGCCAGCAGGAGTAGGGACCCTTGTGTGATGCCGTCACAGGTGCTGCAGCATCCACACTGCTGTAAGATACGTAGGATCCTTACCCATGCTGACCTATGTCCTGCAGTGGATACAGGCAGCATGGTGTGGGTCACCAAGGCGGAGCTCAAAGTGGTCCCACAACATACTGCTCTCAGACTGGGGCCATTGTGGTGGTGGGGGGGGGCTGCTGTTTCATTCTGGGGGTGACAGCCATTGCCCTGGAAGTACTTCCTGCTCCTCCTCAGTCTCAGACAGGAGGCTCACACTGCCAACGGGGATTGGGGAGGAGGATGGAGAGAGTGATCTGGCTGGGCTAGCAGCCGCTGACACCTCCTACTCTACTGCCACAGGAAGAGCTTCTTCCCTGACAGGGAAGGAAAACCACCACCACCACCACCCACCACCCGCAATTCTGCCTGCGCTGCAGGCCCAGGCTCCTCTAGAAAGGTGAGCCTGAGAGGCATTGAAGCCATGGGGATGACGTGGGGAGCAGGCCCCTCTTGCTGCCACCCACGATGACCAGCAGTATCACCCCTCCCTCTGCTTAGCAATCTGTTCCTGGCTCTGCCTCACACTCTCCCAGACATCTTGGTGTGTTTTTTTAAATTGAAGCCCTAACTCTGATAGCAGGTGGGGAAGAAGATGAACTTTCTTTAAGGCATGTATTTTTAAAAGGGGTGTGGGGTTGGGGGTGGTCTATTTATGGTGTGTGTGCCATACACAGTGCTATCTACAGAAGCTAAAAATTATCCTCCACCACCCAAATAAAGAAGCAGATTGTTTTTGGAGGGGACCAAGCAACAATGGGGAACTCGGAGGGAAGGCAAAGGGCAGGGGATTGCTGTGGCCTCTCTAACCCAATTTCACCCCTCCTTTCCTATAGTCCTGCCACTACCCACCTAATCCCCTTCCCTGAACTGGGCCCTATTTAAAGAACTCTAACATGAGCAAGGTGGGAGGGAGCACCTTCTGACACTGGGGGCTTCTGGCATCTTCAGCTGGAGTGTGCCAGGTGTTGCTCTTGGAGGCACTCTTTTGGGCCGAGCAAACACTAGGACTCAACAGCTGCGGGGAGGGCAGGTGGGCACCAATCAGGCACCCACCCACCCAAAAAATCAAAACAAAACAAAAAGAACCGGAAAAAAAGGGAAACAAAGAGGCTGGCAGGCTGAGCACCATACAGAAGTCAACGCATCAGCTTTCAAAAATGAAAAATGAAGTTCAATGGCACACAGCAGCAGCAAAGGTGCAGCTTGGGGCTGCAAAAGGGGGGGAAAATCAGCATGGCACCCCAGTTATTAAAACCACTGGGGACTGGCTACAAGCAAGAAGGGAAAAATTGTAAATAAGAGAAAAATATATATAAAGCAGCAGCACCCAGTAAAAACCACTGGGGCTGCTGGTATGACCAGAATAAATAAATCAAATAAGCAGTTGGGCTTGCAAGGAAAGAATAAACAGATAAGTCACAGGCCACCAACAGTACTGAGCTGCTGCAGTCTCTCTCTCTGTTCCTTCTCCTTTCCTGAGGCACAAAATGGCTCTCTGGCTCCAAGCTGTCCCCTTCAATACATTTTGAAAATCCCTCCTTTGGCTTCCCGCTACCTCCTGCCTTCCCACAGCCAATGGGGGCACAGATGCCCATGACAACACATATGATAACAAGCCAAACAAGAAGCAAGGAGATCTCAAGCCAGAAACCAGTGCCAGAAAACCAATCAGCAAGGGAAAAACATGGAGACAAAATAATGCCTGAGTCACTTGAATTGATTCAAGCTCAAATCAGGGTCGATTCAATTCGAACTCAAATCAGGCCCTTTATTCTAAGGGTGATTTGATTCAAGTTCAAATCACTCAGAACAGCCCAATTCAAGCTTGAATAGGTTTGACTCGAATCGATTTGCACATCTCTCTCCTCCAGTTCCTGTGCACACTTTGGTTGCAAGACACACTTCATTGACAGCATGTGCCCTTTGCTATTAGCAACAGGGCTACAAATCTAATTTCCTTCATAGCACATTTTTCTTGCTATCCCAGTTCTGTGCTCTGTCGCTTATAACTGTTTATTTCCCTCTTATATGCCACTCCACTTCCTGTAGCAGCTCACCAACTGTTCCATTTACACTGAGATCAAGAAAGCAAGCAGACAGAAATCAGAAGTTAACCCCTGCTAACTGGGCAAAGAGGGACCTTTCAGCAGGGGGAGAAGCATTACCCCTGTTCAGCTAACACAGCATCTCTCCTGTGGCTGTTGTTAGTCCCTCTTTTTTGTTTCTTTTTGATTGGGAGCCCTTTGGGGACAAGGAACCATCTTATTCTTTTTTCCCATTAGAACAGTTTTGAGAACCCTTTTTAAAAGCAGTAGATAAATATCCTTAATATAATACTTTGTGACTTCTGTATAGATCTCAGCTGAAAAACAATTGAGACATAATGCCCTACAATGGATCAGGTTTCAAGTGGAAGCCAGACACAGCACAAAAATAGAATTAAAATGAGAGATATCAAGTCCAAAGTTCTTGAACTTGCCATGGGTTGTCGACTCTCTTCCAGTTCACTTCAACCTACAATTCTCTTTGAATAACATTATTTATTTATAAGTGCAATCAATGTAGGCACAGAATCATATAAGCAAAAAAAGAGAGTGAGATTGGTTCCTGCCCCAGGAAGCTTGCAGTCTAAACCTCAACAGTTGGGAAGACATCAAAGGGACTGGAAAGCAGGAGCAAGCATAACAAGAAATGAATGCAAGTAACTTTAGGTTTCAGCACCAAGCGGGAGGAGAGCTGGTGTTGTGGTAGCAAGCATGACTTGTCTCCTTAGCCAAGCAGGGTCTGCCTTGTGTGCATTTGAATGGGTGACTCGATGTGTGAGCACTGCAAGATATCTCCCTCAGGGGATGGAGCCGCTCTGGGAAGAGCATAAGCATGCTTGCATGCAAAAGGTTCCACGTCCCCACCCCTGCGTGCATCAAGGGCTGAGAAAGACTCCTGCCTGCCAACTTGGAGAAGCCACCGCTTAGACAATACAGGGCTAGATGGACCAATGGTCTGACTCGGTATGGGGCAGCTCCCTATGATCGTATGTGAGATGAGCTTTCAAAAACAGCTGGGGTGGGGAGGATAAATTGGATCAGGACTATGGTGCTGGGGGAAAGGGGGGTTAAGCTTCACCCTACCCACTCCATTTACCCGTTCTTAAATCCCTCCAAGCAGTTATTTGTCTTGAGGAAAACATGCGTGTACCTGGGAGGGGACAGGGAGACGGCCATGAGATGGGACCAAGAAGTAACTCGTGATAGTTTCCAGTAAAATAAATGAATAGCCAAAATTAGTATTGTGATTGAGAATACTGATGTAAGGGCACAACTTCATCAGGCCTAAGTAGGACTTCTGTCCACACCATTTAGGGTAGAGCTGCACACCTTTGGCCCTCCTGCAGGTGTTGGACTACAACTCCCATCATCCCTTACTATTGGCCACTGTGGCTAGGGATGATGGAGCTTATAGTCCAACAACAGCTGGAGGGCCAAAGTTGTGCAGCCCTGAGTTAGGTTAACATAGTTTAGCAAAGCCCACCCACTCACACAAATGAAGTGGCACATAGATTTTGTACAGTTGTAAGCTGGAGATCACATCTTTATCTTTAATAATGTACATGCAGTGGGAGAGGTTGCCCCTATCCTGTTTCTTCCCTGGTCTCCTCCAATTGCTCATCCTCCCCCATCTGCTGAAGCAAGAGAAACTGCAATTTTGCAGTACAGCCAATAGGGAGAGGGGCGCGTAACCTGACCAGGAAGCCATGGGGCAAGAGATACAGTGGCATCAATCTCTCCTGATGCATGTGTCATGTTAGAGGTAAAAGTGCAACCTCGGGGTTGCAACCTGACAACTCTGTGACAAATCACAGCATACATGTGGTGCTGTGTCCCCTCCTCCTGTGCATATCTGTTTAAAATTGCCCAAATGGTGAGTTTGGATGCACCCTTTGATGGTGTCTAAGCTGGCATGGCCCTTCTATGAGGCAGGGTGAGGCAGCTGCCTCAACCACAGGCATGAGGAGAGGTGCAGGGGGGCTGCAAGCACTAGCGCCCTTCCACCACATCTGCCATCCCAGAAGCCTCCCTGCTGCCATCATCCTTCCTCACCTCATTAGGGTACGTTGTTCATTTCCCCCTCCCTCTGCCCACGAGCCAGAAACGCCCCTGCTGCCACTGCCTGCCTTGGTGGCATACCTGTAGTCCAAGAGTACTCGTGTGCTGCTGCCTCAGCAGTATGGCCTGAGAATGCTGAGCACCCACCCACAGATGTGGGAGAAGGAGATCCAGTGTGGTGCAGGGGTTGGAGTAGGATGGGGGAGACATGAGTTCAAATCCCCATTCAGCCATGAAACTCACTGGGTGACTCTGGGCCAGATGTCTCCCTCCACCTAACCTACCTCTCAGGGTTGTTGTGAGGATAAAAATAACCATGTACACCACTTTGAGCTCCTTGGAGGAAGAGTAGGAGACAAATATAAAAATAAAATAAATCAAAGCATTATATTGTCTTTCACCTCAGGCAGCAAAATGACTTGGACCTCCCCTGGGCCTTTTTCTAAGGAAATGGCAATATAGTTCTAGTGCAGAGGTGGGCAAACTTGGCCCTCCAGCTGATGTTAAGCTACGACTCTTGCTGGGGATGGTGGGAGTTGTAGTTCAACAACCGCTGGAGGGCCAAGTTTGCCCGCTTTGACCTGCTGTGCTGTCTGCCTCCAACAGGCATTCCATTTCACATGCAATACAGCTCGAAGCCCATTTGGAGTTTAACAAAGATTCACAGATACTCAACATCTTGTGTGCAATTTCAGTTAGATTTTCCTCTTGCACTTTGATCATAGCAAAACACACTAAATTCCGTACACAATGAAGAATAAAGGACTTCTCAGGGCAGCTCAAATGATCTGTAGTATTGTTGGTTTTAAACAGGGCCAATTAAAATCCCTGAAGCACCAAAGGCTATGCATTGGGATATTCAGAGAATGGGTGTGTGTGTGTTTAATTCTTTATCCCTTAAAGAAGCATCAACAATAAACTCTTCTGTACTGCCCAATTATGCTTTAATTAAACTGAATCAACTAGATGGAATGGAACATTGGCAAGAGAAGAAATAGGCAGTAAACAATGAAGCAGACACAGAACGTCACTCTTTAGTCTGAACACTGACGAGAGGCAGACCAGGTTGCTTCAGGAGCCAAATAACATAATGGATGCAACCCACAAGCTTCTAAAATGAAAATACTTTTTTTGTTCTTTTTCATCCTAACTTCTAAAACAAGCATTGTCCACCTGCATTGGCAAAGTGTTGATTGAACCATATGACAGGGGGGAGAGAGAGCAAAGAAGCTGTAATTCTGCCATCTAGAGTCCAAAAACTCAGTTCAGTCAGAAATTTGCAGCATAACTGGGAATTCAGAAAAAACTATGGATACAGTTCAATGATGTGGAGAAAGTATGACCAATGGGTAATCCATGGGCTGGATTTGGGTCCCCCAAAACATTATCTGGACCCTGGCAATCTCCCCACACTTTAGTCAAGGAGCAGATAAAAGTTTGTGTATAATTTCACTTATAAAAACATGACAGGTTTTCAAGTTGTCTGTTGTGAGAAAGAGTCTAAATTTATTTCTAGATAGGCTGAACTGAATTTCGCCCTCCAGTTTTGCCCCCATTCTCAAGATGCAGTGTCGGATAGCATTTCACCTCCCAAAAGAAAGTTTCCATAGCACTTTTGAGATTCTGTTGTTTAAAAGACTAAGGCTGCATTCACAGAGAGGAAAGGGAACCGGCTTCGTTCTGGCATGAAGGTCAGCCCTGACAGCCAATCACAGCTGGAGAGAGGGAGGAACTTCCTCCCTCAACTCCAGTTACAACAAGTGCAGCCTACAGTTCAGCATTCGGATGTAATGCTGGTAGCTGCAAACCACAGGTAGGAGCAGCGAAACTCACTACAACCCTATGTTTCAAATTGGAGTTTGGGAAAACCTTGGGTCAGTTTTCTGACAGGACCGAGGTTTCATGAATTCAGACATACAAGAAAGTCAACCTCAGGCTCCTTCACCTCTGGTTTCCTGTTACGTGCAAATGCAGCCCAAGTGTGTACCCTAGTCCTGGGACATATAATGATATTTTAATTTTTAAAAGTAACTGACAGGGTACACTGGAGATTAAATTGACCCCCAACAATGCTTGCCTTCTATGCAAAGCAATTGCTCTAGGCTGCTTTATATGGGTGGGTGGGTGGGTAGCTAGCTGATATGGAAAGGTGGAGTACCATATTATGAGATGACATACCATATTATGGGATTGCATCTAGCCACAAGATATTGTGGGTCAGCATTTGGGACAGTCAGGAATGAGGAGGTCTTTTTCACATTATCTGGAGGCTGTGAAGTAGCATTTAAACCAGAAAAAAACATACATAAAAACCTCAGTATTCACAGGGTTCTGTTCTCAGCTAGTGCCACTGATACCGAAACCATGAATTGCACTGGGGCAATGCAAACCTGGGGGGTTAGGCTCCAAAGGGGCAAAAATGGCCCCAAAATTGGGGGGACATGAAATAAAGCCAGGTAAAGTGCCCTACTGTGCTTTGCAGGTCCAGCAATGTCCCCCAATGTCCAACAATGCCCCCCAAGAGACTCAATTCTGCCAGGCTTTTTGTTTAAAATGGGGGGGCTGTTTTTTCTTTGGAAAGAAGCCACGAAATGGTTTCCAAGCACAAAATGGTGACCAGAAATGACCTCAGAGGTCATTTCTGGCCACCTCCAATCCACAAATACATGGGTTTAACCCTTTTTTAATCTGCATTTTTCTTTGCATATACTAAGGTCAAGTGCCATTCACCTGACTGTGGATACGTGAAACCGTGGATGCTGGCTCTGCGAGTAATGAGGTCCTCCTGTTACTTGTGAATAGTATTAAAGTGCATTAACTCAAGCAGGAAAAGCTCCCCAAGTGATAATTAAAGCTCTTTAAAATATATGTGAATTTGGTCTTAGAGTCTCAGCTGGAGGGGGAGAAGTGGAAACCATAAGTAGATACAGTCTAATCCAGCTTGTGACCTTCTTGCCAAGAGACAGAACTGGACTGCATGATTCAAAAAATCAGAATAGACTAGCCTTCACATGAATGCTTCATTGTATTTGGACAGTCAGAAGATTAGGGTAATGGGTTGGAATGTCAAGGATTCTGTCTAGGCAATTAGAACACTTATTTTAGAGAACTCCCACTTGCCACATCTGTTCTACCCTTAATATGCAGTTGGAGCATTTTATAGTCAGATGGAATGCAGAGAGCAGAGGAACCTGACCCAAATGAGGTAGGCACACCTGGCCAAAGAGATACACCTCTAAAAGGGGATCTGCTACCCTAATATAGGAAGCAGGAACTATATTTGAGAGGTTATTGGGCTTGATGATCAGAAAAGTATAGGCAACATTTTGTTTTAATAAGAACACCAGATCTCTGCAATTTGAAGTACTCTAAAGATCTCATCTCTTCCTAATGAAGGAGCCACATGCAAATTAGCCTGTATCTATGGGCAACAACAGAAACTTCTTTCTGAAGTTTAAAATTCAAACGTTGAAAGTAATTACATTTAGGGAACAAAGAACAAAATCAGGGTTCCAGGTCTGAATTGCCCCCTCCTTTTTTGAAAACAAGATTGTTATCTAGTGCAATTTACCTTTATTATTTTGAAGTTGTAGAATTAGGCACTTGGTTCCAAGTCTATCTTGGATATTTCCCCTACTCCTAAACAACACACAACAAAGGCTCTGAATTTGCCATACAATTAAAACAGCAGAGGCTAGAAAATTGCCCCTTTTTTGCTCACCCAAGAGAATATCTTTTGTTGATTGGCAGTTTTCCCATCTCCTCACACTAGAGAGTCCCCCAGGGGTTAGTTAGATAACAATGCTTCAAGGACGCAGCTGTGTGTAAAGTGTGGCTAGAGAAGCTGATGGGTTTCCATCAACCTGTAGTTTCTCTCGATCTGCAATTACTTCTTGGTTTGCACCTGCTAGAAGGAAAAAACAGGATACTGACGGTTTGATCTACCATAAGAAAACTTCCAAAAGTCACACTTTCTAATCATCAGCTTTACACCTCTGCCTTCTCCACCATCTTGGTACCAAAGGATTTCAAACTAATTTGAGAAAGAGTAGTTGACAGGCAGAACATAATCAATGGTTTTGCTAACATAATGAACATATTTAATTCTATTTCTGTGCACATAATTTGGTAGTCCTTGGTGGAAATAGTTGCTCCAAATGCATAAAGAGCACATACTTTTTTTAAAAAAAAATTTCCTGTAGCTATAAGAAGAGACCTGAGAATGTCTACGGAACTCACCTGGATTCACCTGAAAGAGGGATGTATATAACCCAATAGACCAAGACAATGACCCTGTAATAATTTTAAGATAATGTTTTTTGTTTTAAAGTGCATATGTGCACAGCTGACATACTAAAAATCTAGACTTTTTTATTTTAAAATATGTAGAACAGCGAAGCTATATATCATATTTTTAAAAATAGAATATGCAACTTTGCTGTTCTGCAATTTTGGCAATGAAATAAGCAAGTCTTTTATAGAACTTGTCAGTTTCAACTACTCTACTGTTGTAAGTTTCAAGACCTGCTGTCTCAGCAAAGAGGCACCTTTTCAAGAGTTGGGTCTTTCATACTTAGCAGAGGGAGAGCAACTGACCCTATTCCGCTTACATAGCCTCCCTTCTTGGTGGTGTGTGTGTGCGCGCGTGCATGCGTGCATTAGATTGTGGCCTCTTTTCGGACAAGGAACCATCTTCTTATTCCTTTTGTTGTGTAAACCATTTTTAGAACTATTTTTGTTGGATAATAGAATGTAAATATTGTTAATATATTAGGATATATTATCATTATTAATAATGATGATATTAATATCAGAAACATGCTGACATGGCATGTGTCATGGAAACATGGGTGGACAATGGGGGAGGTGTAAACTTCCCCAGATCTGTCCTCCAAGTTTCCAAGTGCAGCACCAGCCAAGCCAAGATAGGAATGGAAGTGGGGGTGCTCTCAGGATACCATCTCACTCTCCCAATGCTCCATCCACTGACCTTCCCATTCTGAGTGTCTGCACCTGGCGCTGGGGGTCACAAGATCTTTAAGACAGCCTTCAAGCCCTGATATCTCAGCAAAGAGGAACCTTTTAAAGTGCTTTAAGACAGTCTTTGCAAGCTCTGCTCTCTGACCTGGCATTCTCTCACATTTGCGGAGCAGTGACCAGAGGCAGGACTTTCTTGGTGACGGAATGCCCTCCCTGAGCAAATCCAACAGACTGTTTGGCTGGTGCTACAGATCACACACAAATGCACCAGCAGTAATTAGTAATGAGAAGCAGGAATAAGCAGCAATAGTATTCTTAAATTACCAGTACATACAGTATGTCCATTCCTGTTAATTGGTTCAATTTCACACTTCTCAAATGTGTTAATAATGTCCACTCCTGAACATTGAATAAAACTCAATTAAAACATCACCACATTTACAAACCAATCGCATGAAAATGCTAACTGTAAATTACATATATCAGGATCTTGGATGTTTGGTTTTCAGTGAGGCTTAATAATAAATATATAAATCACCTGTTATTTTCCCCTCCCTTGTTCCTAGATCCCTAGACTTCAGATATTTCAAATAAAATACTTCTCTGAGAAAAAATGAGAGTGGAATCGTTTCCCCAACTCTTTTCTTAAGGTTCGGCTAAATATGGATTTTGGTCTAATTAACTAATAGCCTGATCTCCATTAAAAAGTAGGTCGTTTGATGGCAGCAGTCTGTGGTCAACATCCAGGCTAATGAAGCACATGCAGCAACCCTCTGCCAGCGCTATGGGGTGAGGGTGATTCTCATCCATCTCCTGTCCCTCTGAAGCCAGCTGTGACTCCCAAAAATATGTCCCTGAGGGTTGTGCTAATTGTTTCTTCACATTAAAGCAGGGGGGTCTTTTCTTTTCTTTTCTTTTCTTTTCAAGATCCAGGGTGTCATAGTAGCTAGAGTCTTGGACTTTATTCAGGGAGAAAATGGGAGAAGTATGTATGCTGCTTGGAGGAAGGGCAGGATGGAAATGTGATAATAGTCTCACTCTGCTCTCAAGCACAGCGAAAGACCTCTTCTTGGGCACTTTCCAGATTAGACCCTGCAACGGGGTCATGACGTATCTCTGAAGTGTGCTTCTGCACTTCTTGTGTTGTGACACCACAGTCCCTACGCTGACAGCAGGGTGCAGTTCATATTTCCAAAATGCCTTGTTTCAAATTTAATCACTGTGATATAGTGCTATAATGTTGTATACCCAGTGTTAAAAAGTTGCTGTTTTTTCGGGGTTGTTAGTTTTTGCGAGACTGCTCCCCCTGCTGGGCGCTTTGGTATTTACATTTTGAATGTGATTTGCCTGAACAGAAGCATTTTGCCACTGTTGAGTGGCTAATCTGGAAAGCGCCTTGGAAAGACCACTGGGAGCAAGGCTTCTGACCATGGTGTATCCCTGTTACAAATCACTGTGGTGCTCACTCCAAACTCTTGCGTGCATCCAGGCTGTCTGGAACACATTGTCTACACCAGAGGTTCCCAAACGCGAGTCCCTCAATGTTGTTAGTCTTCAACTTCCATCATCCCCAGAACGGCCGAAGGTCTACACAAACTTAGTCAGTCTGATGAGCGGGAGGAAGTTGTTGCCTGCACGCTGGTGGAGTAGTACTTTAATTTGGAAGATGAGTTCTTTAATTAATTTATCTATTACATTTGTATGCCACCTTTCTTCCAAAAGTTGGAGCTCAAGGCAGTGTACAATTAAAATAAAATATTGAACAACAACAACAAAAGTTAACAATGACAATTTAAAATAAAATGCAATAACCAAACCAAGCATTTAAAACAAACAACACAGAACCAACTTTGCTGTGTCAAAGAGGGAATCTTGGCATGAAACACTTATCATGCAGGTATGGGAAAAGGTACCTAGGCTGTCATTCTCACTTCTGCAGAAGTATTAAAGTTAGAAAAGCCCTGTTCTCCTCCTTTGCATCTGTTTATGCTACTGCATGCCAATTTCTATGCCTTAAACTGGGTGCCAGTGTTAGTGATGACTAGAGGCAGGGATGACAAACAACAAACAGCAAGAGCAGAGAAAGAAGTCTGCCCTTGCCTTTCGGTAAATACTATCTATTTCTCCACTACATGGCCATTGTATGCCACAATGTTTTTTCCCTCTGGATTCTACAATGATTTTCTAGTCCTCATGATTATGGTGGGAGGGCAGGTCATGGAGGATATTTTCAGTGTGACTGCAGTAATAAGTTCTCAAAACAAATGTCCCATTTTAAAAGCACACTGTTGTTGTTGTGCCATTGTGTTGGTTGGTGTCGACTCCTGGCAACCACAGAGTCATGTGGTTTTCTTTGGTAGAATACAGAAGGGGTTTACCATTGCCATCTCCCGCACAGTATGAGATGATGCCTTTCAGCATCTTCCTATAGCGCTGCTGCCCGATATAGGAGTTTCCCATAGTCTGGGAAACATACCAGCGGGGATTCGAACCGGCAGTAACCTCTTACACCCTAGTCAAGTTACTTCCCTACTGCACCATTAGCTGGCTAAAGCACACTGTAAAGGAAGAAAAATTAAGTCAATCTCTAGGCTCCTTCCTACCAACTTCTAGTATTGTCAGCCATGCATAATGATACGGATTATGATGAGGCCAGAAAATATATCAAGAGATTACCCAGATGGCATTGAGAGGTGGTAAAAGGTTTAGTTTTATTTTGCACAAGTCCTAATAACATCAGGCTCCGAGTCTCAATACATCAATGTCTCACCGCAGGTGCTGACTTTGCAAGTAGCTGCGGAGGTGTATACATCTCCAGGCTGCAAATCCAGTCCAACTGCTCCCTTTCCACAACACAGATGCAAGTTCTTGACTCTGCCAGCACAGAATAAATAAGAAACCACCGAGGGAAGGCACCACCAGGTTGTGCAGCTGCAGCTTCATTTCTGAAATCGCTCCCCCACCAGCACCCCCAATGCCTTCCGCCAGCTGCTGAAATGGGAGAAGAAACACTGCAGATCTTCTGCTGGCGCCTGTCCAAGCTGGTGTGAAGTGCAGAACCACATGCTGCTGTGCCAGCCCCGCTGGGGCAAGAGCCTACAGGTCAATGCAAAAGAAGGTTGGACTATTTCCAGGTTGTGTGGTGTGGTCATACCACTCGGATGTTGTCATCTCTGCCACACGTAAGGCAGAGAGGTGGCAACATCACCAAGCATTACTCACTGAGTTCCACAGTGGAGGGCAAAGCACACACTGCTCTCAACATTATTTCCCACTGAAGTCTAATGATAGTCCTGTGGGGCACTTACAGCAGAGGAGAGTTCGTCTCGCAGGAGCAAGCATGAATTGCCCCCTTTCCTGAGCAGGGTCTGCTCTGGTTCGCATTTGGATGGGTGACTGTGAGCATGTGAGTGTCGTCTGCTGTAAGATATTCTCCTTAGGCGATGGGGCCACAGCTCAGTGGTAGAGCGTCGGCTTGCATGCAGAAGGTCCCAGGTTCACTCCCTAGCATCTCCAGGTAGGGCTGGGAGAGACTCTGGCCTGAAACCTGGGGGAGCCACTTCCAGGCAGTGTAGCCAATGCTGAGCTTAGATGGTCTAACTACGTATAAGGCAGCTTCCAGAGAACTGGTGAGGAGCAGGAAGGAATCCTAAATATTTCCCCATTCAATACTTCCTTGCTAATGTCTCTGGCTGAGGTTGTTTTTGATTTTTCATATTTTCACCAACCAAAAGTGAGCTTGCCTGGGGGAAAGCAGCGTCCATGGAAGCAGCATATGCAGCGGAGAATGGGTGGGGAAAGGCTGAAGATCTTTTCTCTCACCACTGCTGATGCTCCCTGGCCCTGCATTCCCTGTTCTCTCAGCAATCGTAAGGTTGAGACCCTACTTTTGCCAAGACGACAACTAATTTGGCCCAGAGTGGCAATTTGAAGCCAGACGTCTTGTACTGCCATGACTTTGCCCTTTGGCCCAATGTCATTTGGGTCCGATTCTGCTGTGCATGTTAAGTTTATTTCCAGATATTGTTCACCTTTAAGGTTACCTAGGCTTGTTCACTTCACCTATGTCTCCACTGCCACCATTTATTTGTTAGGAAGACTCTGTAACGCTTGGGGTTTCTTATCCTGGTGATATGACCTTGTGCAGATGTGGGGAAGGTTGTTGGCAGGAATCACTCAATCAGAGATGTTTCAAACAAAATCATTTTATTAAAGATGCTTTCTGAGGTTCGGGTACACTACTATTAAGTAGGGCTGTTAACTTGGTTACAGTATTGATTTTGTTTCTCTTTACAGATCTCGGTTACAGGCGTGGAGCCTGACCACCAGCAGCCTATGTGCGGCCACAGTGGTGACCCCACTCACCCCGCTCCTCACATCAGACGTCAGGTGAGGGGGCCTGCCACGCCCCCGCGTCTGAAGTCAGACACGGGGTGTGTGGTCTGGCTCCCAAACGGAGCTGCGCAGCCCCTTTGGGAGCTAGATTTGGGCCAGGAGCAGCTCTTCCCTGCCTTGGCAGCAGCCATTTAACTCCCAAACGGGGGGCGCAGATGCGGGGGGCGTGTCGAGGCCACAAGGTGTAGCCCCTGATTGGGCACGGCCTGGGTTCTTTGAACCCGTTCACCCAATAGTGGCTGGTTGGTTGTATTTCACTCAGTACTTAACATTGTAACCATTCCTTTAACCAGTTCCTTCCTAGAACTGTCCTTTTTACCCAGCCCTTATCACAGACTGCCATTCACCCAATCTTTGTCATAGGTTGAGGTCATTCACACAAGCAAAAACTATGTTCTATCCAGGTTTGGTAGCTGTGCATGCTCCCAATTTTTGGATGTGTGGGTGCAAACAACCAGGTAGGAGGAGAGAGAAGTGATTGTGGGTAGCTTTTCCTCCTACTTTGCTTCCACACAACTCCTCTTGCAGAGTTGTTTGCACCCACACAACTGAAAATTGGGAGCACACACAGCTCCGAAACCTGGGCAGAACACAGTTTTTTCTTGTGTGAATGGCCTCACTGTCTTATTCCCAGTCTTTTCCACAGACTGTTTTTAATACTTTGAGTCTAAAGTATCTCCTTTTGAGACTGCTTCTCACCAGACCCGAAAATCCACTCCTCCTCTCTCCACTGCTAATTCCCTACTCCCAACTGTTGCAGTTAGAGCCACTCGTGATTGACAGCTTCATTATGTTCCAAGCTAATTTACATAAAAATAGTTCTGCTCTTTGCATCATTGTTTCATTTCATCACAGGTACAAATAGCTTGCAGCTGGTACAAAACAGGACTGCAAGATTATTAGCTGGGACTGGACGTTTTGAGCATATTACACCAGTGCTTCGTCAGCTGCTCTGGCCCCCAGTCCATTTCCGGGCCCAATTCAAAGTGCTGTTTTTAACCTTTAAAACCCTAAAAGGCTTGGGACAGGGTTACCTAAGGGAGCGCCTTGCCCCATAAGTCTCAACCTGGTCTGTATGATCTTCTTTGCAGGCCCTTCTTCACATGCCCCTACCAAACAAGGTGAGGCAGTTGGCTACTAGGGTGCTTGCACCCCATTTATGGAATAGCCTCCCCAGCCATGTTCCCTCTAACAGGCATCGCCAGGTGCAATGGCCTTTGGCTGGGGATTATGGAAGTTTTAGTCCACAACATCTGGGAATTCCTGTTAGAGGGAACACTGCTCCCCTGGCTTCATCGCTTTGTTCTTTCAGACGCCAGGTGAAGATCTTTTTGTCCGCTCCGGCTTTTTAAATTTAAATTTTAAAAAATTGTGATCTGATTGTAACTGATTTTTTAAAAATGTTATTTAAAATTGTTGTTGTATTGTATTTTGTATTTTCAATCCTTCCCCCCACCCTTTGGTCTGTTATGATTTAATGTGTGTTTTTATCTCTTGTTTTAATATTGAGTTGTAAAGCACCCAGAAAACAATTTGTTATGCAGCGGCTGACAAATAAATTTTATTTATTATTATTGTTGTTGTTGTTTACACAGTCAGACAGGTGTTATTGACTGGTTTGTTTTATCCAGACATCAAGTCCTTCCCAAGGACCTGGGATGGCTGAATTTTATTGTCAATTGTTATAGATATCGTCGCAGAATATAGGCTGTTCCCAGTAAAGTTGCTTTTTGTAATTGGCTGATGGTGATTTCTGTGGCCCCTATGGTGTTGAGGTGCTCTTCAGGGTCTTTTGGAACTGCACCTAGGGTGCCAATTACTAATGGGGTTAGTTTGGTCTTCTTCTGCCACAGCCTTTCAATTTCAATTTGTAGATCTTTGTATTTTGTAATTTTTTCTATTTCTTTTTCTTCTATTCTGCTATCACCTGGTATTGCTATGTCGATTATTTTAACTCCTCCTCCTCCTCCTCCTCCTCCTCCTCCTCCTCCTCCTCCTCATCATCATCATCATCTCATTCACAGGCCCCTAAATTCCTCCAATGCAACTTATCCCAAGGGTTGCCATCAATTTTTGCAACAGAGTATCATGACACATGGCAGCACAACTTTGGGCAGCCAGGAAATTAGTCTTGTGCTAATCTAAATGCTGTTGTGACATAGGGATGCAGTGCACGGTCATTGCACCAAAAAAGTAACCTCTGTTCCAAACTAGTTCTTACACTAGTGCTAGTGTAACACAGCCATCAGCTAATTCTTGCAGAACACATTGTATGACCTCTTGTACAAGCTCATTCCTTGAGCTGTAGCGGCCCATAATCCTAAGGAGCTGGAGAGGTGGAGAATGAGCTACAGCTGCTCATTCTCCCTGCTGTCGTCTGGCCCTCCCTACCTGTAATTGAGCTATGCAAGCTGCTCATTCACCAGCTGGGGAGGGAAATCCCCAACTGGGTGAATGGCCAGGACGACAGCCAGAGGATAGTGAGAGAGTAGGCTGCCAGTACCCAAGCAGCTGAAACTCATACTCTGCCCCTCTAGCTTGTTAGGATGGGCCACTGCTGTCCCCGAGGCTGAGAAGATTCATCTTCAGCTAGCAATAGAGCAACATTTCAAAGCATTACAACCATAAAGAGTCCTTCTTTATGAGTCACCATTGATGCTACATGAACTGCCTGACTTCATTTTTTTTAATGCCAGGTTCCCCAAAATGGATTACTTACACACACACACACACACACACACACACACACACCCCATAATATTTGTTCATTGATTAATTTAAGAGCATAATGGCCATATTCACATATAATGCAGAACTGGAGTTGAAGGGGCCAGCGGTTTGGACTGTTATGTCCAAATGCAGGCCAGCCCCCAGTTCCATTCGGAGAGTGAGATGAGGTTCTGCTCTCTGAACTGCAATTTGTACCTTTGGGTTGTAGTGAGTTTCGCCACTCCAACCCAAAAAACACAGCCTGTGTTACAACTGAATGCAGAAATGCAGACTTCATTAACTCCAACTAGAATTGAGGGAGGAAGTTCCTACCTCTCTTCAGCTGTCATTGGCTGTGCAGGTAGTCCTTCATGAAAGAAGGAAGCCCATACAGCCAGTTCCCCCTCCTCTCTGCAGTCTTGCTGACTGCAGAGAGCGAACTCTCCATTTCATCTGAATTCAGACAGGCGAGCAGGAGCAGAACCATTGGAACTGTGGTTCCACATTACATATGAATGCGGCCAAGATGTTAAAACTCACTCAGTTATTTCCTGCACAAGAATCTCTTGATTAACAGCAGCATAACTTGTATGACACTACTGTGACATGAATCCACTGTCTATTAGGAAAACAGTGGACATGATGAAGTACTGTCCTCATTTATGAATGTGGCTATGACTGCAGGGAGATCACCTATTCCCATGTGTAAGGGAAGTGGAAACAAATCTGTCATTTTCCTCTTAAACTTTAAAAGAAACTCTTCTATGGTATATTAACTAATGAATCGATGATGATGATGATGATGATGATGATGATGATGGAAACCTTCATCAATAGATTGTTCTCTAACATTACAATGAAATGTTCCTTCAAATACAGCAGTCTGTCAAAACAGATCTATTCCAATCTGATTTCCTCCCTTTTCTCATGAAAGTTTCCCCCAAAAAATAATGATAGAGTCATAAAAATAAGATAAATGTGAGAAATTTGAAAGGCCCCAGCAAGGCATTCACACAGACTGCTTTCCCTTTTACCACTCCAAATAACATATTTTGAAAGGACTAAACATCTTCCTCTGTGACTGGTCGCCATACAGGAGGGCCTCTGTTCCTTATATCATTAGTCTTATATCATTATACCATTAATCTTCTCCTTCTCCTTCTCCTTCTAATTACACTCTGGCAATATACTCTTCAAGTTCATTGCCATCAAATATTGGAACAACGATTTGAATTCTCTCCCAGCATACACTGGCTGAATCTAAGCTTCCCAATTTTTAAAGTGCTTGTTTTTTGTTTGTTGGCTTGTTTGTTTTGTGGGGCGACATTTGTTAGGGTTTGTCAAACTGAGACGATCCAATATTCAGTAGTGCTGAGTGGTATGTTGTGTGCAATACATAAGCAGTTGTGTATGTCACTGATGTGTCAGACTGCTTTGTAGAAGACAATGGTGTTGGTTGAATAAATAAAAGAAGCTTTCCAATTGATCTGGAATGGAATTAGTTGAAATTAACATTGTGACCATATGGGAAAAGCTGCCATGGCAAATAATATGATTGTAGTCAGAGTTGGATTTATTGCTATTTTAAAAAAAACAAAACTCTGAAGCAGAATACCCTTGACAGAATATAAAACTTGTAGGTAGCCATGTTGGTCCATTACAGGTTGGGGGCAGGGACCTAAAATCTACAATCTCCTAAAACCTTTATTTGGATCCACCAAAATGACATGTCTTGAACAGCAAGTTTACACCAATGTTCAGATGGAGTATAGGAGTTGTGCAGAGTCATACTGAATTAGTCTCACTGGCTGATAGAGATATTGATCTCTGATTTCATCCAGGCCTTCTGGGTAAAATCAAAGAGCAGTGTCTCTGTCACCTACCTAGTGAGGCTAATCAACATGAGTCAGTAATGACAATGCAATAATGGCTGTTCCCCTATTTTTAGTATATATAAAACCTAGCAGCCAAAATGTTTATTAATTTATTCTATTATTTGTCTATTCTGAGAAGCCAGTTCCTACTTTCCCAGATATCCCCTCTAGGTATTTCTGGCTGCCAGATGCCAGAAAAGAAGATGTGATCTGGGGAAGAAGTAGTCGGCATACCCACCCTAACTATTTTTTTACATGCTTCTCTCACTCTTCTTTCAAGGAGCTCAGGAAAGCATACATGAGCCTCCCCATTTTATCCTCACAGAAACCCCTTCAGATTGTTTATTTGGAGAGAGAGTGACTGGTCCAAGATCACTCAGGGAGTGTTTTGGCTGGGTGGGGATTTGAACTGGAGTATCCTAAACTCCTAAGCCCTATTCAGATGTTATTTTCAGAGGCTATACAGCCTCTGAAGAAGCAGATGCTGTAGTGTGATGGCAAGCACTTCTGTGATCAGCAGGCTCAGGCGTGAGAAGCATGAGTGCTTGCTGGGGAAGGCAAGTGGGTAACACACTGGGGGAGGGACGCTCAGCACACTGTCAGAGGCTGTACGTGAGTGCAGCCTCTGAAGACAACATCTGACTAGGGCTCGAGTTCGGCATTCTAGCCACTATACCATGCTGCCTCTCAAGATAGGGAGGAGAAACAGTTAACCAGAAAATGCATATTTATATGTAGCTAAGATAGTGAATTGGTAAAATCTAGACGGTACTGTGCATAATTAAAGGCTGCCTTCCTGGGGCATAAAATTGTTTGGAATGATGCAGGATAGGCATCCATGTAATATAAGGCTCAGATGTCCATCAATTTCAGCAAAGGACTCAGATAGACCCTCTGTGGGAGAAGGTTATCCCACTCATGCTCATGGGCCAAAGTGGGCATGTGTTAAGGACTCCCAATGTCCCTCCCTCCCTCTCTCTCCCTTTTAAAGTCCAAAAGCAGCTGGGGGTGGGGGGGGAATGGAGATGGTTCCTAAAGCTCAGATATCCATTAACCTCAGTAAAGATATCCTTTAATCAGCCCCTGTGAGATAAGGTTCTTACATACTCATGGGCCAAAGTGGGCATGTTTTGGGGACTCCAATTTCCCTCCCTCCTTCCCTCCCCCCCCCCCTCTCTCTCAAAGTCCAAAAGCAGCTGGGTGGGGATGGGGATGGGTCTCAGTGGTAAAGCATCTGTTTTGCTTGCAGAAGGTCCCAGGTTCACTCCCTGGCATCTCCTGGGCTCCTAAGGCTCCAGCTAGAAACCTTGGAGAGACACTGCCAGTCAGGGCAGATAGTATTGGATGGACCAGTCACCAGTGTCTGACTCAGTTTAAGGTGGCTTCCTCTGCAACTTGGATCAGGACTGTGGCACGAGAGGATCAAATCTTTACCCTGGGGCCATAATTCCAGTCCAAATTGTCCACAGCTGCTTTTGGACTAAAAGAAGAAAAATACACAGGGAGTTCTAAACGCAGGGTTTCCATGCCACATCTAGTTTGGTCCTTAGATTGTCCAGGCCTCGAACTGGAATACAGAAAGAGTTGAAATAAGGAATATTTTAACATTTTGCAATCGGCTATTCCACAGAACATCTGCTGACTTCTTGCAAAAAGATTTAATATCCACAGTGGCCATGTTTTTCAAGCAGAATGCAGAAGAACAGAATTAGTTGTGAGAAAATGTTGAACTACTCTCCTTTTAATCCTGAAAACAGTTTATGCTTATCAAAGGAAGAATCAATCAACTCATTTCCTGCTGTTTGTGAAAGTCGGCATTTACGGGCATTTCTGCTAATGGCCTTAATCAAAAGATCTCCTCCACAGAAGTTGAAATAATCTTCCTGACCCGAGGAAAGACTATATTTTGGGATGATAAATTCCATGCAAGATGATGTGATTACAGACAGAATCTCTCTATGAGAACAAAGGAAAGGATCAGTAAAAGGCCAGTGTTTAACATCAAAAAGAGCATTCTATATGTCTATGCCTCCTGGCAGAAATAGTATACCAGGAAAATATTGTACTAGTGCTTTGGCATCAGTATGGGGTCTACAGCATTTGGGGCAGAATTCAAGGTGCTAATTTTTACCTGTAAAGCATTTAGAGTGAAAACAGATGTAATATTTTAAAAGCACTGAGGAGTTGTTTGAAAGCATCCTCAAAATATTCCATACAAAAATACCTTTTCTGGTTCCTGAATGAGCTCTGATAACCAGTCCTATGTTTTAAGCATGGTTCATTTTGAACCAGAGGATATGGTACCTGCAGCAGACAGCTATTGGCTAGTGCTTGTACCATCACCAGCATGGTTTCCTGTATTCCCATTTCTCAATCCCTGGGTCAGTTAAAATGGAGGTACATTCTTAAAAGGCAAAAAGCTTGCCTGAAGTATGAGGGGAGAGGCAAGGCCAATAGCTGAACCAGTATTCAACCTGCTAGAATGAATGAATGAATGAATGTGGTGAAGAGGGAATTGCATGTGAAGGGTCTGTGCTGTGGCCATTGTTACCCCGGCCTTCACCCTTCTGATGCTCCCAGCATACCTAGAAGATTGTCTCCTACACTCCAGTCACAGACTCAAAGACTGTGAGAGAATGCCCTTAAGCAGGAGTTCTCAAGCTTTTTGATACAGGAGCCATCTAAAATAATGTATAAAGTTACATGAGCCCTTTATTAAAACTAGTGATTTGGTTAGCGAGAGAGACATAAAGCACATTTGCCTTTTCAGTTAGAAAGATTAGCTTGCTTACTCCTGCTTTATTTTTTAAACCTGGACTTTATGATTGAGACTACCAAAGGGGCTCCCAGTTTATTTTTGATTGATATTTGCTCTTTATAGCAACCACTGCTAAAAACTTTGATTCACACAAGTAAGATGTCGCAAAGGGAATTAGTATTTTCATAGCTTTCTCACTTTGTGCTCCGCTTACATATTAATCTAGAATTCAAGAAGAGACATTGTCAGGAAATGTGTCCTGAAAAGGTGCTCTGATGTCCTGAACATTGTCCTGAAAAGGTGCTCTGATGTCTCCAAGGCGTGGGGAGGCGAACAGAGAGACAGGAGTCCACTCCTCTGCTGCTCACAAAGCTGAGGGCAGGCATGGTAGCAATACTTATTTATCTGATGGGCTGGAAGAGAGGTCACTCTCGGAAGATGAGCTCTGACCCACCATTTAAGAACCCGGTGTTTATGAGTTTGTCATCTATGTGATGTGCCAAATTGAAATTACTAAGGTGCCCAGAAAGCATTCTCATGGCCTTCCCTACAATTTTTTTTAAAAAAATCTTTGCCTGGAGACTCAAAGCCATTTTTCATGGTCATGAAGAGTCCTTCCAGTCTAGAGACCCATTTGCTTATGGAGAATGGGCCAGGAGGGGCATCTAGACTAATATGGATGGGTGTAGCATCCTTGTTTAGTAATTTTTGCCTTACAAATATGCCAGCTGAGCTCAGGTAAAGGCAAGCAGCATGTGGACTCCTTCAAAGCACCAAGTCCTCTACTGCATATCGTATTCCCAGGGAGAGAGGCCCTGCACCTCAGGGTGTGTCAGTTCTTTTTCTGGGCTTCTCTCTCATTCTATCTCTGACTCACCCAGAAGCTGCCAACTTGCTATTCCTTTTACACTGACATGGTAAATCAGCCCCTTCCCTCAGCTTAGGGTGTCCTTTGTGTCACCTTCCAAGCTCTGAGACCTTTTCTATATTCCAGACATTCTGAGCCATTTTTGTAGACCTCCCAACTACCAGATATATCAGTTGATTTACCATTATGAAACATTAACATGGGCATCCTGGACTATTACCAGACATCTCCCTAACAAAGAAAATGGCTGGCCAGCAGCCAATCCACCAAGTTATCCCCATCCAGTGGGGATGCTGTGAGGGAGGGAGTCTCGAGGCAACATGGATTAAAACTGGCAAAGTTTGACAGGTTAGGAAAGGAAAAATTTAAGCAAGTCCTGTACACGGTGACATACTTTATGGACAGTCCAAAAGTATCCTTTCCTGAGGCACAGAAAAGGAAGGCTTTGTCTTTTTAAATGCTAATTGGCAGCTTTCTCTGCAGCCTCTAAGGTCAGGTAATCATGGTATGGTTTTGGACAGGGAACAATTGTCTGGAGTGCAACTGGGAGCTCCACTATATTATTCCTTTGCATAGGCAAGCTTCCATTCCTACTTCTTTGCAGTGAAGGAAGCCCTGAAATAGGCAGGGCTGATAGATTCAAACTGTACAGGCTTGTGTCTGCTCATCAGCTGGGACCTGCCTTTCTACTCTCATGTACCTATAGCATATACACAAATAAATGTCCTTCTCACACCCTTAGCTGTGGGGTTGGGGAGGACTGGGGGAGCTTACCTGCCTTCCCCCCACATGAGCGGTGGCCATCTTGGACTCCGCCACACTGCCTGCCCACATGGGCAGCACAGCAGTGGAGTCCTGAGCTGGGATTGGGAGGAGGTAGTCCTCCTGCATCCCAGAGTGCACTGTGGGAACAGTGAAGTGGCTGCTCTCATTATTGCAGCTGCTCCGCTTTGCACGGCCACTCCTTCCCCCCAGCTCACTGCCTAAAATGGCAGCAGGCCAGGGAGAAGCCAAACTACCCAGCAGCAACTGCACACACAATTGCCTGCCAAGGTAGAATGAACCGTTGGTTCATTCTACATTGGTAAAAAGCTGGGTAGCAAAAGCCGGGCTCCATAGGTCTGGAGCAGCTGGGACCAGAGGGCTCCCAATGCTCCAGATGGCATGAGCTGCCCAGGGTAACCAGGGTAACTGGTGTTGTATGAATAGCCTCATAGTGTTGTTATCAGCCATGCTTATTTTACCTGGCTCCCAGGAGCATCCCTGTTTTCAGTTGCTCCAGGTTTGGAGATTGCACTTTGGATATGCTCATGAGCTGCACCACAATGTGACTTGTCAGTTTATAGTACACATGGGGACAGATCACTTAGTTAGCAGTGGGCTAGTTGCCCCTAGATTTGGCTACACACAAAGCAAATTGGAACAGGGATTAGATCCAACCCTCTCCCTCCCTCCTAGGCAGGGGTTTCCAGCTAAGTAGACTCCAGAGTTGACTATAGCGAGTTAACTCCAAGGCCACTCTAAACTTAGAGTGAACCACCTTGCTCACCTTCCTCCTTTCACAGGAAATAACAGCACATTAATGAACTGATTATGCCAAGCAGGGAGAATGCAGATAAGACGGTGACATAATGTTCTCCCCATCACAAAGGAGATGAGTCAATGATGTTGACCTAGAGGTGTACCCATTGAAATTATTGATAGGGTAACTGGAGAGTCCTTTCCAGCATGGATATTCTTTCATGCACCTGCATACTCTGATTTTCATCACAACCAGCCTTGCACACAAAAGGTGACCCCACATTGTCACACCCAGTAACAATGCATTCTGTGCAGGTCCACCCAGACAATTCTAGACAGCAAAGAATGACAGTAGGAATGTAGCCCCAAGGCAAGTTTTGGGATATAAGTATCCCCAGTTCAATCATCCAGTGTGCTCCCTTGTGCTTTACACTTGGGACGCCATTGGATGCTCCCCATGATCTTTGTGCTCCCTTGCGCCTTTTACTTGGGACTCCATTGCAACAAACACTCCCTTGTGCTCCCTCCAGGATTTCATCCAGCCCTCTTCACGCTCCCTTACATGCTATACTTGGGTCTCCATTGGGCATTGCTTTTGCCCTCCTGCACACTGAAAAAAACTTGAAACAACTATCAGGATCGGTCCTTGTGCCAATCCATCCAGCTTGTCTCACACCTATAGGAAGCTGGACCCATGGGCACCCCTCCTGCTGTCCACCATGCTGAGGAGCGAGATTCTGCAGCCCAGAAGTCTCATCATCCAGATCAGGTGAATATGGGCCTTTGCCCCTGCTTGGGCCCCAAAACTACAGGTATCTCTGCTCCCATTTCTTAAATCCAACCCCCTCCACATCTCTCTCTCAAGCCTCTTTTCTCTTGCCCGCCTGGGAACTCACACAATTAGATCTTAAGCTAAAAAGTCTAAATGGAGTTAATACATTTAGAAACATACTTTATTGCTCTTTAAAGTCAGAAATGCCTTACTATAGTTAAATTGCTTAGTAATGCTTGGGGGGGGGGTTGCCTTAATCACACCATTTTCTTCCTGTATCCTCCTTATTCTAAATAAATTCTTCTTTTTAATTTTTAAATGATATCTTGCCTCAAATCCAGCCATTTCTTGAGTCCAAACATTGGCACAAATTAAAACTGGTGGAGCTGACCCGTTTAACAGCTAATTCCCCACACAAGCCCGAACATTGGGGTGCTGACCAATCACCCCAGGGTCAATTTCATTAACAATGTTTTAATTAAAATGTCCAATAAATAAGAAATTGGGACACATTTGAAGGTGTGATTCACCCAGGTCAGGCCTCACAAAGCCACAGCTCTCCTAGGTAAATGAGGACAGTTGGGGTATATGTGGTTCTTACCCTTCAGGGTAGAACCATCTCTTGCTGAATGATACAATCCTGGTATAGGGACATAACATCTCATCTAGCGACCACATTCCTTCTCAGAACCAGGTCACTCAGTCATGGGGTAGAGAACAGCAGCCAAGCTAGAGAGACAACATACATGGAGACCACCAGGATTAATACAGCAGTGGGGTTAAAGACAAGTAGGGGCATGAGTTGGGGGGGAGGGGTCAGCAAAGCTAAGAGATTGCCTAATGAGGTACTAACAATCAGAGAGATAAGGAAGGGGGGACAATGTAAAGCCTCACATACCTCCCAGGGATACCACTACCCCAAGGAACATAGGAGCATTGGAACATAGGAAGCTGCCTTCTACCAAGTCAGACCATCTAGCTCAGTATTGTCTACACTGATTTGGGACTCTCCAAGGTTGCAGGCGGGAGTCTTCCCCAGTTCTATGTTGGAGGTGCCAAGGAGGGAACTTGGAATCTCCTGCATGCAAACGTGGAGATGCTCTTCCCATAGTGGCCCCATCTCCTAAGGGGAATATTTTACAGTGCTCACACATGAGTTCTCTCGTTCAAATGCAAACCAGGGCAGACTATGCTTAGCAAAGACACCTCATGCTTGTTACCACAAGACCAGCTCTCCTACCTGTGCCCCAGTGGATATCACTCATCCAGAGGAGTCTCCGGCCCCCCAGTCAGTTATGCTTCGCTAGCAAGGTCAAGGTTACTGCCTAATCCCATGCATCTCCTCCAGGATGACATATTTAGCTTCCATGGTAACATTGCCATTCATTTGACTTGCAAACCATCCTTCAATTTCTATTTCACAGCAAATTGTATCTCCTTAGGGCAGCAGGCAATGATGTAGTGACCATCAGTGCTCTCTGATGGTCCTCACATCTTCCCTCCTGCAATCCCTGTGCATGGATTGTTCAAGTTGCTGAAGGCATGAAGCAACCCCAGTGATTGTTTCAACTGGTTGCCAACTGAGTGGCCACTAATCACCAGATGAGCATTTTTCAGATCACCATAGCACTAAGTTGTCAGTGTCAGCATTCCCTCATCTGCTTAAGGTATAGAAATACAAATGCTGAAAAATGGTTCTTATTCTTGCTTAAGACAATATTACATAACACCCAGGTAATCAAATCTGGAATGAATGCTGTTATTTCCTAGATTCACAATAGCTTTCCCCTCTTATTTGTAATTAAGGTTAAGGGGGGCCCTTCTCTGTGGTGCAGTTTCATGGGACTGGAGAGTATATGCAAATATCCCAGTCACGGGGGCAGAACCAATTGCATGCATTTTCCCTATCCATTAAGCACCTTCCTTGGCAATAGCATCCCCCCTCCTTTGTCTCTGACCCTTTCTTGCTGCTTTGAGTCATTCTGTTAGCCAGTGCCCCTTTTTCTGCTTGGTTTGATGGTGTGTGTACTTTGATGGCAACAAGTATCTTTGTATGATTGCTTCAATGCTTGACCTCTGCAAGGCCTCCTTTTTCCAATTACCATTGTACAGGTCTTATTAATGTTTGGCTCTTTTCTAGGATAAATGACATTAATTATCTTCCATGGCTTTGTTTCCCACAAGAAGCCCAATCAACTTCAAGGGAGCTGGTGGCAGTGAAGAGAGGAGTGAAGGAGATGTACGGAGAAACATTCTAAGTGGTCGAGTTAATTAGATTACACTGGTGCTATAGCAAAGCAGGAAGCTTCCTCCAAAAGCCTATAATAGAAGCTAATGAGAATTTTATCATGCTTGTTAAACGGGACATTTAATTGTGCATAGGGGCTGTTGAATGTAATGTAAAAACTGGTTAATAAAAAGAAATCTTAATTGCATGCTCAGCCCTGCAATGTCTAAGCTGTCCAGTAGAATGGAATCGCCTCAGGCCATAGCAGTCAATGCTTTCTTCATGTTGTACTGGCAAACATGTAATGCGATTAGGGCTGTTAATATCCCCTGATGGGCATGAAAATTAATGAAGCATGGATGATTTACACGGGTAGAGACTGTAATTATTCCCATTGATCCTGGCTGAAGTTAATGGTGGTTGTTTTTGTTGGAAAGGTGACATGCTAGCAGCCTTTTTTGTGTGTGTTTCTCCCCCTCCCCTCCCAGGTCACTGATACAGCTGCAGAATAAGACTTTGTAGAGAGCTACAGCAGCACAGTCAGTGGCTAAAGAATGAGCCATAAGACTATGGCCGTGTTCAGACATAATGCCAAACCAGAGGTAAATGTGCCAGATGTTGGTGTTTGTGACCATCTGAATTCATGAAGCCACAGTATCGTCACACATCCACTGTTCCATTTTTGCTTCCAAACCTGAATTTGAACCCTCAGTTTGTAGTGTGTTTTGCTGCTGGAACCTGAGGTTAGAAGGCAGCATTGTGCTGTCCAAATTCTGCTGCCGCTATAATCTGAGTTTTGTGTGCAAGCTCCTCCCACAACCCTAGAGAGATTGGCTCAGAACAGCTCAGAAATGTGTCAGTTCTAGGGTGGCCATGTTTCTAGCTCGCTGCCTCTCAGAGCTGATGCTCCACTCTCTATCATCTCCTTACTCCTCCTGGATCAGAGGGACATAACACCCAGGAGCACAGCTGGGAGTGGACACCCCATCCCACAGAAGATGCAAAGGGCAAGACAGATGGTACCACCCATCAGTATGGCAGGGAGCAGCAGGCTCCTTCCACAGGGATCTGTAAGCCACCACCTCATCAGCCACCACCTCCTCCTCTACCCACCCAGGTTGTTCAATGGCAGCCACGGCCATAGTGCAGCATGCAACTGTGTCAACATTACAGGCTCAGGCCACAGAGGTTGCAAGTTGTTCTGGGTGGCAAGCCAGTTATGCAGGACTCCCCTTCCCATGGAGTACACACAAGAAGCTGCTGCCACTAAAGTTTCCTGGGAAGGCAGAGAGCACAGTGCACCTGTGCTTGTGCCAGCTGTGGATGCCCAGTGTTACCAGCTGAGCTTATTCTGCCCACACCCAGAAGCCTCACAGGTTGCAACTGCATCTCAGGCTTGGAGATTGCACTTTTGCTATGCTTAGGAGCTGCACCACAATGTGAGCTCCCAGTCTATGTTGTACATGGGGACAAGTCGCTTAGTTGTCAGTGGGGTGGTTACCCCTAGATTTGCCTGAAAGCCCCACAAACTGGAAAGAGGATTAGCTTTACACTCTCTATGAGGGGTAGAAGCAGACTCCCAGGTCTCGCTGCTGCAAGTGTCTGGCATCTAAGATCATTTCAGCCTTGGAATGAAATCTAAAGTTCCCTCTTCCTCTTGCAAAGAGAGACAATACCTGGCCATCAGACCAGGGAGAAAAGACAGATAAGACAAGTTTCTTATTTGCAGCCTCCATTACAATAGGGATGAGTAAGTGATGTAACTTTGAAAGTGTGCCTATTTAAATTGTTGATAGAATTATTGGGAGAGTCAGTCCCAGCACAGGATATTCTCTAAATGCACCTGCACACTCCAAGTGTCCTCACAATCACCCTTGAATGCCATAGGTGATTCACACACATTCTTACCAGGAAGGTCAAAGACACAATGCATTCCCAAAAAAGATTGTATGGGCTCCCCTATTCAGCAGAGCAGGGCAAAAGAAATGTGTCCTCAAGGCACATTTTGGGATATAAGTATCCCTAACTCCATGACCCAGTGTGCTTCCTTGTGTATATTACACCTGGGACTCCCACTGCGAAACATCTCAGTGCCTCTCACTCTGGACCCCAGCAGACTGCAATAAGAGCAAACCACCTTGGTGTTCCTCTCCAGGACAGGTGATATAGCCTCTTGCCCGGCTTCTTCAGGGCTGAACCTATCCCTTTCTCTTATTTCTGAAATCTTGCCTCTCTATCTTAAAGTACCTCTCTAGCCTGTCCGGGAGTTTTGCACATAATTTGGAACTTTAAGCTAAATGTGCCTTACAATTGTCTGTTTCATAGCATATTTGTAGTGCCTTTAAACTAGGGCCACATAGTAATTTAGTCTGATTTTATTTTCAATAAACTCCTTTTTGATTTAATTCAAACCTCTCTCTCAAGCCGATTTTCTTGAGTTCATACACTTGCACAAATTAAGGCTAGTTGGAACTGTCTCCCCTTTTGAGCTAAATTCCCCACATTCACCCAAACTTAGGGGTGCAGGCCAATCACCCTCAAGGCGGTTTCATTAACACCAGGGACAGACACTTCAGTCTGCTCTGTACTCCATAGACTCTGAGGAGGAAGACATGAGACACAAATTGAGGCCCTTGAACACCTAATGTCCACCTACGTGGAAGAGAACAGCCAAGGTTCCCTGCTAGAGCAGGAGCATATGCTCATCACAGTGCCTTTTGGGATATCCAGAGGCCAGGAAAATGAATCTTGACCTCTATCGATCTGTGCTGCTCCCAGCAGCGTGGATTGTGTGGGCACGTGGCTCGCACACTGAAGACATTCAGAGCGATCCTGTGGGGGAAGATAGATTAAAGCCTGCACACCCACACACCGCTGGTCATGAGAATGGCCTCACTGTCTTTGCCTATGCCATTCCACTACTTACGTCTGCATTCAATAAACTGGTTGTACGCGGCTTCACTTCTCCTCCTTCACCTCACAAAGAAACAATAGGTGTCGTAACTGTCAGCAGGAACAGGTTGAGTTGTTTGTGAAGGAACTCTTGGTTGAGTTGTCACATCAGAGTCAGGTTGCTGTTCCTTCTATGCTTCACACCCACTCCCATCTGAACAAACAGCATTCTTCAGCTCATTGTGTCATCTGCGGAGACACTGCCCCTTCCGATCTGCTATTCAAGGAACTCACAGAGCACACATGACTGCCCACACCCTCCTCCATAGTAGAGGAGGGGACAGGCAGGCAACATGAGCCCTGTAAAGTCTCTGAAGTGGTGATGGGCAACATCCACTTCCTTTTCACTTAGTGAAGAAGATTTGAGCAATGGTAGGCAGAGCACCCAGCATGGCAGTGCACGTCACCATAAAAATGGTCCTGGAAAGCATGGAGGAGGAAGCCAGAATGAGATCAATGGAGAGGTGGGTGATGCTGCAAATTCTCAGAGGCTATGGGTACTCTTCCCAGAGCGGCTTGATCCCCTGAGGGGAATATCTTGCAGTGCTCACACATCAAGTCTCCCATTCATATGCAACCAGGGCAGACCCTGCTTAGCTATGGGGACAAGCCATGCTTGCTACCACAAGACCAGCTCTCCTCTCCTGAAGTTGGGGTAGAATCTAGAAGTTGGGGTAAGCAGCAAAGTGGTCAAATTTGCCAGATGACACTAAACTATTACGGGTAGTGAAATCCACAACAGATTGTGAGGAGCTCCATTGGGATCTTTCCAAACTGGGTGAGTGGGCGACAAAATGGCAAATGTGGTACAATGTAAACAAGGGTAAAGTGATGCATATCAGGCCAAACACCCCCCCCCCCAACCCCAACTTCTTATATACACTGGTGGGGTCTGAGCTGTCAGTGACTGACCAGGAGAGAGAACTTGGGGTCGTGATGGACAGCCCATTGAAAGTGTCTACTCAGCGCACAGCAGCTGTGAAAAAGGACAATTCCATGCTAGGGATCTGTGGAAATCATTTTGCTTGCTTGACCATACTGAAGCCATTTTGTTAGCTTGATGTAAGAGCTTTTGAGCAGAAATGCTATTCAAGGAGAAAACAAACAGGCAGGCAGGAAATGGCAAGTTTGGGGTTTGGATTGAACTAGATTTCGGGGGAAAGGTCCCTAGAAATTTGAATAATCTTTAGCAGACAATGACAGCAGCTATACTTTGCACGACCCGGTCTAAACCCTGTCTAAAGCAATCTGCAGGATTAATTTTAGATCCCACTCCAGAAGGCCCCATTCTGAATGCACATGCACATACCCTGCCTTGATACTGATGCCCAGAGCATAAATCATTCTGTGCACAAATGACAAAAAAGCAGAGGGAAAACTTGTGCATTCTATCTTCAACCAGTAAAAGTGGGAAGAGAGGGGCCCAATCCTCTCTTCCTGGGGGTGGGGGGAGGGAGCAGGCCTCAAGATTAAAAGAGGACCCCCACAAGGGATAGGTAGGGATCCTCACCGCCAGAATTGAAAAGCCATTTTTCTAGAGGTTTAATTCCAATGCAGCAAGCAGATCCCCACTAGGGAGAGTCCACTTTCTGCTTGTAGGCTCTCTCATCCAATGGCAGGATATGGGTTTCCACTGCAGTACCTACCGAGGGGAGACTCCATGACCACCCTTTTAAATGCAGCCATCATAAACTACATGCATAAATCCTGCCTTTTCTTTAACTCTGAATGCTTAAAACGCAGGTCACTCCTCCAGACTAGAGGTGGTGGTCACATGGCTTTGCCAGACACTGCCTTTCCAGACAGGTAACAGCTCCCAGAAACACCAGCCGTAGCTGCGCAGATTCAGCATGGCATCCATTTTGCCAGTGGACTCTCCCTTCTCCCACCCAGCCAGCCACCAAGCCACTGCCCCCTTGCCCCAATTTCTTAGAGAGCTCAGAAGGGAAGATTCAGCTACAGCGGAAGTACACCATTAAAGGTGCACTGCTAATTAATATGGTCTTGAGGAGACATGGAATTAAAGTTCAAAATAAATTGCCGATCGTTTATTTAGGAAATCCATCAGGGAGAGAGATAGAGACAGAGACAGAAATAGAGACAGAGACAGAGACAGAGACAGAGATAGAGACAGAAATAGAGACAGAGATAGAGATAGAGACAGATATCCTATGTGCCACAATAGAACATCATCCTAAATTATTTTTCAAAAGGTTTTGTAAATTGTGGACGATGCAAGTCATTTAATGGTACTAGAGAAAGACATGCTGTTCTGGTAGCTCCAGGTCCTAACACTCACATCCATTTCAGAGGCTGAATACCACTGAAGGAAGCCCGGGTGAGTGCGCAGCTGGGTGAGTCAGTCATGTGACTTGACTCTGCCCCCCCACCACGGCAGTGGGCCCCCAGACAACTGTCTCCCCTTGCCCTATTATAGTTACGACCCTGATGACAACACCTGGCAGTCCATGGAAGATGTGTCACAGAGGGATGACCAGCAGTTCATGGGCAGCTTCAGAATGTCCAGACAGACCTTTGAGTTCCTTGCAAGTAACATGGAGCCACTTATCTGCCACTAGGACACTACCATGTGGCATGCCATGCCAGTGTGGAAGCGGCTGGTGATCACACCATACAAGTTGGCCTCTGACATGAACTACCTGACACTCAGCAACCTGTTCGTGCTAAGCACCTTCACTTTAGGCACCTTATCAGTCTAACAAAGGGGAAGTTGAGTAGAGAAAGTGTAGTCAGAGAGGGCTTACTCACTATGCCCCTAGTGCCCCTTGTGGTGGTCAATAGGGTTGCTGGTGCTAAGAGTCTATGCCATCAGGAGCTGCATCTCCAGCATTTCTCTGTTGCTGTTCTGCATAGCTCGACCAAAACCCCATTGCCTTCTGGAAGTGCTCCCTGCCATCCTGGGGCATCAATAATTGTGCTTTTGTATGACCACGTAGCTTGGGAGTTCTTGAAAAGGCAGTGGTGCAAATGGTGTGAGGAAAAGGTTAAAAAGTCTTTGCCCTGCCAAAGGTGGGTAATCAATGCCAAAAAGGCACGATCACACTGAGCACACCCCCTCTAACAGCATAGCCAATAGTTGCCACTTTACTGACGTGCAGTTGCCTTGCCCACGGTCTGATGATGCAAGCGGAACAGAGACTGCTGGCATGCAGACTAGGAAAAGGAAGGGGTTCCTCTGTCCGGAAGCCACAGTTGATCAGTCATCTTCGGCATGATTCTTGGCTTCACATATTAACTACAGCTTTGTCTACCTGTGGTTTCATGCTATGTCCAAATGAGTTAAGCTGCCTTGCAATGAGATCGAACACTGATTCATCTTGCTCATTGTTGTCTACACAAACTAGCTGTGACTTTCCAGGGTTTCAGACACCAGGACGTTTTTCACACAAGGCTTTTAAAGCCCTTTAGCAGGGCTCTGCCCTTTAGTTCGCATCTCCTCCAGAATGGAGGGTGTGCATTCACATATCAGGCAGATTTATCCCAAAGTCCCTGCAAGCTATCAGAGAGCGCCTCATACGCAATTTGGATTTTTCACTGCACGTTAGAGTGCAGCCCAATTTATATCCAAGGTTTTTAAAAATCCACTTTTTGCATAGATATGTATAGGCTTGCACTGATTTTGTCTTTATAGATGTACTTAAGGTTGGTATATAAAAGAAGCTAATACCTTCCTCCATGAAAGAAATCAGCCACTAAAGATAATGTTTCGTGGGGGGAGGCGGCATTTGAAGATACTTATACTGTCTTTTAAAGCATCCAGGTCTTTACTCTGTTGTCCACAAAGAGTTGCCTTTGCTCTTCCTCATCCTCACCCCTCCACCTGTAAGTGGCAGTGGAAGCACAGCACGCTTCCATTGCCCATGTACCAATGGTAAGACTCAATTTGGTGGCTTTCTAAATTCATGGATACAGTCACAGGTCCGAAACATGTTGCATGTGACTCAAACCACCAGTAGTGGTGAGCTTGGAAAAACCTTAGTGAAGCCACAGCAGAGGAGAGGAGAGGAGAGCTGGTCTTGTGGTAGCAAGCATGACTTGTCCCCATAGCTAAGCAGGGTCTGCCCTGGTTGCATATGAATGGGAGACTTGATGTGTGAGCACTGCAAGATATTCTCCTCAGGGGATGAAGCCGCTCTAGGAAGAGCAGAAGGTTCCAAGTTCCCTCCCTGGCTTCTCCAAGATAGGGCTGAGATTCCTGCCTGCAACCTTGGAGAAGCCGCTGCCAGTCTGTGAAGACAATACTGAGCTAGATAGATCAATGGTTTGACTCAGTATATGGCAGTTTCCTATGTTCCTATGTTCCAGAATTTGTGTTGAGCCAGGACTCACTATGATTGAGCCCAGGCTCTGTTTTGAATGCCTAGAATGTGTAAAGTAATGATAAAAGCCATGCCTCTGAATATGTAGTGAGAACATTTCCCCCTTCACCTAGTTAAGCCCAGAGTCCTAAACAGTACACCAGACAGTAGGTGACAAGGTTTCCCAGTTACAGACAGAGCATGACATCTAGGAAGGCTTGAGTCTCACTGCTTATCTCTTCAGAAATTAACACTTGGTCTGCAACAGTTTAATAATGTAGTGGGAGCAAACTATGCTGAGATTCCAGAATTAATTTGAATTGAAATGGACTGTTGACCAAGACCCTGAGCTGACATGATTATAAGCCTTCATTTCAGCAAATATAAGTAAAAAGCTAACTGAGAGTTCTTTCATTTAATCAACTCAGCAGGATATTCAGTCGCAAGCTGCGAGTGGGACATTTATCCCCCCACCCTACCAAATTCAAAAGGAAATGTTATGAAAATATTATCTTTTTTAAAAAAGAAAACACAGCCTGATATTCTGGATCCCCTACGAGCATTGGTCTACGCATGCTTGTTGTTGGAATAAAAAATTGTATGTCTTCTTTTTTTCTGAACAGAAAGAGCCATAATCAACATTTCAAATCTGTAGATTTGATATGCATAGAAATCAGAAGGGAACAAAGAAGACCAAAATGTACTATAGTTGAGCTGAAAAGAAGGCCTTTAAAAATAATAATAATAATTTCCATACACCCTAAAAAGTGAGTCTGCATTTGGAAATTTTTCCGGGATGGGCTTGTTTAAATTTTCTGAGGAAGTTCCCAAAGTAATGTGATAGGTTTCTTGCCCACCTGAACAGGACACCAAGACGTCAGTTCTCTTTATTCAAGAACTCATGTCTGCCCTACTTACCAATTCAGAGTGAAAGGGAAAGGCTTCATTTGCCCTCACTAACATTCTCACAGAGTCAAATATTAGTGGCTACATCACATTTGCTGCATGATTCCTGATCTGCTGGAATATTGCCAGGGCCGTAAAATATGGGTGCATGAGAAACAACAAAGGGGAAACAAGGGCTGCCAATGATTGTGAACAGCAGTTTAAAAGGTTCTGGCTGGGTGGGTGAACTCTCCCTGTCCCCTAAAACTTTCTCTTTAACTTCTAAAAGAATTCGACATAGCCTTCAAGGATATTTTTACACAGGAAAAATCAGCCTGAGGCTGGCCCAACTCCATGTCCAGTTTTCTGTTGTCTTTATACACTAATCATACAGAAAATCAATGTTCAGAAAAGAAATTCAGTGATTTTTAAAAAAAAACCTGTTGGTTTAAGACCAGAGCTAAAGCTATCTTGTTTTAGCTCAGGCTCCACAAATCCGTGAAATTGGACCTGTTGCCTTAACAGACGTGCCACGTGATCAGTAATGATGTGCAATGTCACAAATGATGCTTGCTTACAACTTGCCCTCCATGCACCCACTTTTTGACTTGATGTATGAAGCCCAAATAAAGATGGGGAGGATGGAGTGCCTGGCAGCAGCAAAGAGGCCTCATGTCACCCTGGTCCTGTGCTGCCTTATAAAACATTCCTGATTTGTTTGTGATCTCAATTTGAAATGCTGGTTTTGCCCTTTTAAAGCCCTAAATAGCTTGGATCCAGGTACCAGAAGGACCACTTTACTATGTGAATCTGTCTTCCCCTTAAGTTCACCTGGGAGAGCTTTGCTCCAGGTTCCTATGCCAGATGAAGCAAGGCTTGGGAAGGTATAGTGGAGGCTTGGGACAGAGCTTTCTCTACAGGTGCACCCAAGCTGTAGAACCTCTTCCCCCATGAGGCCCATCTGTGCTCTCCATCACTATAAATATTTGTTGTTGTAGTAGATGGCACAGCAGGAAAATGACTTGATTAGCAAGCAAGAGTAGTACTGCCACCTAATGGCACAGTGGGGAAATGATTTGACTAGCAAGCCAGAGGATGCTGATTTGGATCCCTGCTGGTATGTTTCCCAGACTATTGGGAACTCCTAAATCAGGCAGCAGCGATATAGGAAGATGCTGAAAGGCATCATCTCATTCTGCAAGAGTCAAGAGGGTCAGGTTGCAGGATGCACAGAAAGATGGAAGAGGAGACCTGGTCTTGCGGTAGCAAGCATGACTTGTCCCCTTAACTAAGCAGGGTCCATCCTGGTTGCATAGGAATGGGAGACTAGAAGAGTGAGCACTGTAAGATATTCCCCTCAGGGGGTGGAGCTGCTCTGGGAAGAGCATCTAGGTTCCAAGTCCCCTCCCTGGAAGTATCTCCAAGATAGGGCTGAGAGAGACTCCTGCCTGCAACCTTGGAGAAGCTGCTGCCAGTCTATGTAGACAATACTGAGCTAGATGGACCAAGGGTCTGACTCACTATATGGTAGCTTCCTATGTTCCTATGCTGAAAGGCATATAGGATCAAAGGCATATCATCTCATACTGCATGGGAGATGGCAATGGTAAACCCCTCCTGTATTCTACCAAAGACAACCACAGTGCCAGGAGTCAACACCAACTTGACGGCACACTTTACCTTAGTAGTAGTAGTAGTATATTTCAGTAAACTATTAAGGCCATACTTTTCTGTCAAGCACATGGGTTGGCATATGGCATACTGCCTCTTACAAATCTCTCATGGCGGTTTGCCAGTAAACAAAGAAACCAGAATTGAAACCAAACAATAAAACAGTTAGAAATTTAAAAGCATTAAAACAGTTAAACAGAACAAATTAACCAGCAGTAACAACCATACAAACCAACTTACAGCAGATTGAAGGCTTGATGAAATAAATGCATCTCAAGGGCTCTTTTAAAAGCTGCCAGAGATGGGGAAGCTCTTACCACAACAGGGAGTTCATTCCAAAACCTCGGGCCAGCTCTAGAAAAAAAGGCTGAACCCTGAACCGCCACCAGATGAGCTGGAGGCAGCCACAGGCAGACCTCTCCCAAAGCTCCTAATAAGTAGTGGGGGTCTTGAAGCAGAAGGCGCTCTCTTAAATACCCTGGGCCCAAGTGCTTTATAGGTAATCACCAGCACTTTATATTTTGCCAGGAAACATATGGGCAGCCAGTGTAATGCTTTTAAAATAGGAGTAACGTGGTCTCTTCAGGTTGTCCCGGAGACCAACCTGGTTGTCTCATTTTGTACCAACTGCCATTTCCAGACTACATATAAAGGCTATGACAAAGGTTATGGGGATAAATATAATCATGTATACTTCTTGGGGCTCCTTGGAAGAAGAGCAAGGCCCTTCAGCCATTTGCAGGGTGGCCCATCAGTAGAGATAGCACTTTTCTTTTCTGCTGCTATTGTATACAAATGCTCCCAGTCTAGAACACAAGGTTTTGAAGGCAACATTGTGTTCCTTCCCATAGAGCTCCCAAACTCTCTCTCCCCCCCTCAATTGGCTAGAAGGAAAACATGGAGGCATGCAATGTGAACCTGCCCCAAAAGAAAACCTGAGAGCAGAGGGGAGGGGCTGCTTCCCTCATGCCGCGAGTGTAATTCAAAGTGGCTTCGTTCAACATTTACCTGAGAGCTGGAAGCTATGTGTGGGAAAGCTCTAGGTAGATAGCCCTGCTGCCTGAAATTCTTTCACTGAAGATGCCAAGGACTGTCCTAGAAACTTCCTGCATCCAAAGTATGTGCCACTGAGCTGTGGGAGCTTCTGTAATGGGGAGATGCTGAAGACTGAATCCCGTGCCTCACACATGCAAAGCAGGCACCCTACTGAGCCACAGCCCTTTCTCCCTCATGTGGACAAAAATGGGCAAGCTGGGGAAGCAGCTTGCCTAGGGAACAAGGGGCTGTTGGTTTGAATCCCTGCCAGTGTGCTTCCCAGACTGTGCCTAGTAAACATATATTTGTAGTCACCTACTGTATATCTCATACTGCATGGGAAGAGGCAATGGTAAACCACTCCTGTATTCTACCACGAAAATCACATGGCTCTGTGAAATCACGTGGCCAGGAATCGACACAGACTCCATGGCACAGTCTTTCCTTTCCTAAGTTGTATAAATTGAGGGGAAGAGGGTGTTTCTCACAGGGCTTAAAGTTACCCTGAACCTTGAAAAATAAGTTTCTCAGCAATGCTTTCTTTAGTTGGTTAACTAGTAGTATACACAGCACTGTGTGCTTGCAAAAGCCAACCAAGTTGAGGCAATTGTGCTTTTAAAATAATAATAATAATTAAGGGAGAGGAGTTTCTATGTATTTTGCCCATGGCTTTATTGATTAATTTATCATGCCTTTGTTTGCATTTGATTTGCAGTGATTTCTAGCTTTGTGGATTAATAAACTGACATGGTTACAAAAAGCCCTACTTTGACATGCAGTCATTACAGCATCTCACCCCTGTGTCATTTTTTGTAAGATATTCCTGGCTGCTGTTATTTCCTTGAGCAATTTGTCTGTTAACAAAGGTTGCAGTTCAACCATTTAAACCAAATGCTGCAAAACAACACATTTTACCAAACACTAATGAAAATGCTGCCTATGCCGGGAGCTTGTGTGCTTGATCAGATATAATGAAAGGATAAGGATGAAGGGGGAGCTCAAATGCTTCCGTTTCCTATTGCAGAGCAACACAGCAGGCAGACCATCCAGTAAATTCACTTCAGCAGCCATCATATAAATGGCGACTGACATCCAGACTCAGAGGGGCACCTAGATAATTTTGGAGCCTGGATCTGAAGGCCTTTGTAGGCCCGCCCCCTGCAAATTAAGCATCATCATGCTTCACCTGGCGACCATACCACCCAGGACAGACTAAAGAGGATTTGGGGGGGCCCAGGGACTGTGGAGACCCTGAACTTTGACCCGGACGTCCAGGGGTAAAAGCACCTCTGTCCAGACTAATAAAGCACAGAGGCTATGGGAGGAGCACTGTTTTTAAATGACTTGACTCACTCAGCTTCACAACTCAAACAGCATGGAGGGGGGTGGATTTCAACAACCTCCCAGAAATAACTCTGCCACCTAAAAATATGTCCCTGAGGATTGTGCAAAATGTACAGCCCCTCAGATAAATATTTCTGGGTGACACAGAGTGCTTCCAGGGCAAAGGGAGCTTGTTGAAATTCCACACACACACATTGTTGGAAGTGAAGGACTTTGCGCTGTCTCTTGTCTCAAAGACAGTGGAGGACAGACTAGTGAGTCAGAGGGCTAGAGGGTCAAGACACTGGTCATCCCTTCTCTACTGCTCTGACACTATCCCTTTGGAATGTAGATTGCTACTCTCAGGGACCAGAGGCGTATCTAGGGGAAATAGCGCCTAGGACAAGCACTGAAATTGCGCCCCCTGTCCAAACAGCTGACACCCATCTTTCAGATAACTTTACCATAATATCAGCTAAAAAATACAAGTCAATCTTGTTAATCTTTTAATATTTCAAAAACTATTTAGCAGTGGACGTAGCCAGACCAAAAAATGCTGGGAAACTACACATTTCAGTATGCTGGGGCTCATGAAATACCCCAAAACTCTGTGGAGGTGTACTTGGAAAACTAAACAGAAGTGCCTGTCCAATTCTCTGCTATGCATTGTAGCATCACTATTATATAAGTTTTAAAAATCAATGGAGAATTCGACTTTTCCCAGATACTCTGAAAATAATTAAAGTAAACTGTGTCACTGCTTGGAATATATTCTAGTCTTTCAGAAAGACAGTTAAAATGAGAGAAAGAGAGCAAGAAACTCCCAGTGGGCCTTAATACTAAGGATTTCACACTGATTCAAAGACAAACTCACCATTAATAGCCATATTATTAAGACATCACATTTAACTCACTTATCATAAGAAGCAAAGTAAGAGCAAATGAATACAATCCTAGCTCATAAGCTTCAGCTCAGTATTCACAAACCCTGATTCTCTGTACTTAGTGCCAAACTAAATATGTGTACAGTGACATATTATATATTTTTTAAAGAAATTACCTGCAGCCCCTTCAGGGGGTCTTCCTAAAGGCCATGTGTAGGGGGTCTGCAAAGGTCCCTCTTCCCCCTGCTGGCCTCTAGGGCCTCGCAGGGACCATTTGATTATGTGCGGTGGCCGTTTTTTTAAAAAAAAATTTAAATGGCCACTGAAAACAAAATGGCCACTGTGCATGCTCAAATGGCCTCTGCAAGGCCTGGCATGGCCGAGGGCCTCACAGAGCCCATTTGAGCATGCATGGTGGCCATTTTGTTTTCAGCAACCATTTTTTATTTTTTTATTTTTTTATTTTTAAGAATGGCACCCCCCTTCAAGTGGCACCCAGGGCATGTGCCCTGCCTGCCTCACCCTAGATACGCCCCTGTCAGGGACACTTCCTTCCTCTCTCCCTTTCTCTTCCTGTTCCTTCTACCTTGCAATATGCAAGCTGCTCTCCCTGCACCATGTGTGCAGAGATGCAGAATACATCTGCATCCAGCTAGCTAGCTAGATTAGAGATCCTAACTCCTCACTTTCCTATCTAGAATGGAGTTCTCTAATAAACACCACTCATATTGATTTGAAACTATGAACTGGCTCCAAGTTACTTTACTCTCAGCATACACGCATGCCTAACTAAATTCCACTATGTTGTGCCTCTGTGCACTCTGCTATAATGAAAAAGGGATTCTCTTACCAGAGAGAATTCCCAACACACATTAGCACCAGTGCAGCATTAGTCTGGAGTTCTTCAAAAGCACTGTGTTACACAGGTGCTTCTCTCATAGCAGTGGTTACAAGACATCCAGACTTCATTGTTTTATTGTTTAAATGTTTTAGAATATTGTTTTAAAAAAATTTAAATTGTTGTGTTTTAAATTTCTTGTTTGTGTTTTTAACTAATGTTTTACTTTCTGTTTTTATTTTGTTGTAAACCGCCCAGAGATGTGAGTTTGGGGCAGTATAAAAGTATGTTTGCTAAATGAATGAATGAATGAATGAATGAATGAATGAATCTGGATGTTGGCCAATGGCTTTATATGTGGTCAGTGAAGCAGTATCCTATTGCTTAGCAAGCAAGATAGAGTTGTCCAGCTTTGCCCCACTTAAAAATAATAGAGAGAATCCCACATGCAAGGAGGATGCACTGGCATTGAGAACTGCAGGCTGTTGTCACATATAGGTTGCTCTCACTGTCTCCTCTTGTGCCCACCAAACAACACAAATGCCATGTAACTAAGTAATTAGATGGCACATTCATCACAAGCAGAGGCCTTCCATAGGTTAAGAGGGTAAGTGGCCACCCCAAACAATTAGGGATGTGTACGGAACCACGGAGGCATGGTCTGGCACTAGGGGGAGTGTGTCTTTAAGGGGGGCAGTACTCCCCCCCCCACACTGCTCTTCCCCCTCCAGCACTGGACTTTCCAAAAACATTCTTGGGGCGGCAGAGTTCCTCCCTGCCGCCCCTGCCCCCGTCGTTATCTTCAAAGAGTTAAAGTAGAAAGAGCTGGTGCCACGCATGCGCCCTTTGCCAGCGGCGGAGATTAGCACAAGCGCAGCGCAAAGGGCACATGCGTGGCACCAGTTCTTTCTACTTTAACTCTTTGACGACAACAATGGAGGCAGGGGCGGCAGGGAGGAACTCTGCTACCCCAAGAACGTTTTTGGAAAGTCCAGCGCCAGAGGGGGAAGAGTGGCGGGGGGGTAAGTACTACTGCCCCCCCTTAAAGACACACTCCCCTCCCCCGCCGGACTGCCAGAATTCCTTTTGTATGGCCTTGGACCGGTCCGTGCACACCACTACAAACAATCAGGTCCCATGGCACTTGGTTCAACAAAATGGGAAGGCACAGTTCTCCAGATGTGTTTTGACCCTATTGTTTTTTTCAATGGCATAGATAAATTGGCCTTTTTGGGAGGCGGGGGCGTTATGCATAACAGGCCTCTCTGTGCCTTTTTTGCTGAAGGTGTAGGATAAGAGCTGGCTTATGGCATGCATTTTTCAGGCAGCAGATTCCAAGGAGAATGTGCTGTTTTCTTGCTTCTGTCCTCCACCAATATGAGTCATTTCTTAAAATATCCAAAATGAGGGGCCATTATGTTGCCTTTCTACGGCCTAAAATCAGGTAAGGCCAGCACTGCTCACAAGGAGACTTCTTTACTTGTTTTATAGACTTCTATCCTGCTTGTCACATAAAATGTTCCAGGATGATTTACAACTAAATTTTAAATCATTTATTTTTCCAAAAAGCGACATACAAGTATCATTAAAACATACAAAACATAAAGATCCCTCATAAATAAATTCACAAATTAATTTTAATTAATTAAAAAATCTGGTTAAGTGTTCTGCAATACATAAAATCTATAATGCTAACTGAGCAAAGAGGCACCTTTTAAAAGTGGTGATTCTCTTTATTTAGCAGGGGAAGAATAGCTGGCCCTATCTGTCCCCTCCACAGCATCCCTCTGGTGGCTGTTGCTGCAGTCTGTCTCATGTTTCATTTTTAGATTGTGAGCCATTTTATTTATTTATTTATATCTATGTAAACTGCTTTGGGAACTTTTATTGAAAAGTGGTATATAAATATTCGTCATATCCGTATCCTTGTTCGAGTACAACAAAATTTTAAAAGAGCAATACAAAAAATGCTCTTTCCCGCACCGCCCCCAAATAAAACCCATAAGAAAGCACACAATAAAAACAGTGGCTAAAAGTAATGACTTAAAGTTCTTATCAAAAGGCCTGGGGGGGGGATTTTAAAAGGCATTCACCTGGTGCCAAAAAAGAAAGCAGAGTGAGTGCCAGGTATTAGGAAAGCCTCCCTTGGGGGAAGCATTCTATAACCATAGTGCTACCACTGAGAAGCCCTGCTCTCCAGCACCATTGTGGCATCTCAGATGGCAGATTCTCTTTGAAAAGGATATTTGGAGGTAGCTGTGCATGTGCACACACGTGCGCATGAGAGAGAGGGGGGAACTATCTCATTTTTTTGCTGTGTAAACCACATCGATAATGTCTTTATTGAAAAGCAGTATATAAATATTCTTAATTATAAATATGCCATGTGAGGTTTTTTGTTGGTCTCCTTTTTCTTTTTCCTCCCTTTCCCCACAAAGGATGCCTCTGAACAACATATTCTGTTCTCTAATCAAGCATATTCATGTACATGTTATGTACATGAATATGAACACATCTGTTCATCATCTGTTTTAACTGATATTGTTTTGATTGTTTTAATGTTGTTTTTAGAATATTGTTTTAAAATTTTAAATTGTGTTTTAAATTTCTTGTTTATATATTTCTTGTTTAGGTTTTTAAATTAATGTTTTACTTTTTTTTAATCTCCTTGTAAACTGCCCAGAGACGTACGTTTTGGGCAGTATAAAAATATGTTAAATAAAATAAATAAATAAATAAAATGTTATGTATGGAAACAAAAATTATGTGCATTTTTGAAAAATATAGCCTCTTATTTGTGCAAGTGTGATTATGCTGGCTGTGCTGTATCTTCTTTTACCAGCTTTTTTCTGGAATATGCATCTGTCCAAAGCTTATGGGAGGAAACCAGAATATTTTGAGTGAGAAGCAAGTGTGCATGTGGCAAATTGACTCTGGCAGGCTTGGCAAGAGTCTGGATAGGCTACTTATCTGTAACATGTAGAAAAAATAATGGAAGATAGATGAGAAGCTTTGTGATTGTCAATCTCACTACAGGATTTCTTTCTTTCTTTCTTTTTTACTCCTCAATATGACTGTGATGGATCACAGCTAAAAATATCAGTGCCCTGCGACCTCCTCTGTGGCTGTGTGTGTTCTGTGCCTCACAAGCTAGAGTCTAAAGAGAGAGGCGAGTATGAAATAATTTTCCACATATAGAAATGTGCCGCGCTTTAAATAGCAGAGGAACCAGGGTCTTGTGTTTTCAGTACTGATAGTTACATTCCTTTATATTTTCTTGCACATGAGTAAGCATTCAGACACCATTAGCTCTTCAAACAATAATGTAATTTTATTTATTTATGTTATTTAACACATTTATATACCGCCCAAAATGCAAGTTTCTGAGCAGTTTACAACAATGCAATAAAAACAATAAAAAGGTTAAAACATTACAACAATTTTGAAATTTCAAAACTATTTTAATAGTTTTAAAACATTAAAACTATTAAAAACCACCAAACTACTAAAACAGTATCTAATTAAAAGCCTGTATGAACAAATGTGTCTTGACTGCCTTTTTAAAAGTTGTAAGGGGGGGGGGTCCACCTTAAGTGGCACAGTGGGGAAATACTTGACTAACAAGCAGAAGCTTGCCAGTTCGAATCCCCGCTGGTATGCTTCCCAGACTATGTTTCCCAGACTATGGGAAACACCTGTATCATGCAGCAGTGATACAGGAAGATGCTGATAGGCATCATTTCATACTGCATGGAAGGAGGAAATGGTATACCCCTACTGTATTCTACCAAAGAAAAGCACAGGGCTCTGTGGGTGCCAGGAGTCGAAATTGACTTGACGGCACACTTTACCTTTACTTTAAGAGATGGGGAGGCTCTTATTCCAGCAGGGAGCACGTTCCAAAGCCTCGGGGAAGCAATGGAGAAGACCTGTCCCCGAGTAGCCACCAGACGAGCTGGTGGCAACTGCAGATGAACCTCTCCTGATGATCTCAATGGGCTGTGTGATTCATAGCAAAGAAGATGTTCTCTTAATACCCAGGCACCAAGCTGTTTAGGCCTTTATAGGTTATAACCAAGACCTTGTATTTTGCCTGGAAGCTTACTGACAGACCAGTGTAGATCTTTTAAGATAGGAGTGATATGTTCTCTCCGAGATGACCCAGAGACCAACTTGGCCGCCACATTCTGGACCAACTGCAGTTTCCGGACTATGTACAAAGTGAGCCCCACATAGAGCACACTGCAGTAGTCAAGTCTGGAGGTGACCAGCAGATGTACTACTGTTCAGAGGTTGTTTATCTCAAGAAACGGATACAGCTGGTGTATCAGCCAATAATTTAACAAACTATATACTATCTTCCTCAGTTTGCAGCTTCCCTTTTTTATCCTCAGGTGTTCACTTCTGCTGTATTCTATCTACTTATCTTTCATGTTTTGTTGTTATGATATTTGTTGCAGTGAGGATCCTATAGAGAGTGGGGGGCAGGGAAGAATGGAGTGCGAAAAGAAAAGGGAGGGAAAGGAGAAGAAAATGGAGATGTTTCTAAATAAACTCTTAGTTAAATCTACATAAGATAACTTTGTGTTCATGAGGAAAGCAACTATAAAACATTTGGCAATGAGATTTTGAACCAGCTAAGTGTGTGAGCCTGCAAAGCTTGTACATGTTCCTGCATTTTCCTTTCATTACATTACTGGACTTACATTCCTGAAATGCTTCCTACTATCGCTGCTGCTGATCGTGTCTCCAGTTTCCTGACCTATGCAACCCCTGAAGGTACTTTTTCCTTCTCAATCCTGGACTCTGTTTCTCCCTGGGTGCCCACTGCATGGCACGGATCCCACTACCACTTTTTTTCTTGTCCACCCCAGGAGAACCTGCTCTTCCCTGGAAACGATGGAGGTCCTATTTCTGCAATTACCCTTCACCATACAGACTCCAGCAGAGCAGAAGGCTATATTGCTTCACTGCCTGGGAATATATAATCATTTGCCCTTTCTTGCCAACTTGGAAGGGGATGCTGGTACTCATGAAGCTGCTCTTCAAGCCTTAGATCATATCAACCCTACTTTGAATTTGATTGCTGAACGTTACAAGTTCAATCCTAGATCCCAACTGCCTGGTGAATCTATCAATCAGTATATCACAGCATTGTGTGCCTTCAGTGTAACCTGTGAGTTTGCCAACTTTACTGATGAAATGAACAGGGATCAGATTGTTATGGGGGGGAAACTGCTCCAAACTGCATTAAAAACTGCTACTGGAGTGGAAACCTACCTTGGATAAAGAGTTGGTTAGGGGTGTAGGAAACACTCTTCACTGTGCCAAATCACTCTCTTTCGTACCCAACACCGACCTCCTGAAATCCAGGCTATTTGGTCTAAACCCTTCTGTAGAGAATAGCAGATTTAAGTCAAGCCTTTGTCTCAAGCCCACGTGGGGGAAAGAAAAATGCTGATTCATTCCCTCCATGTTTACTCACAAAGGCTGTTCCTTTAAAACTTAACAATTTCTAGGTAATCACTGCCACCACACCCACTTTTTAACAGAGTTTACTCCCGCCCTGGTGTGAGTGGAATTCCAAGGAAACTCCCCTTCTTTTACCAATGGAAAAATACAAAAAACCCTCCACGTGCAGCTTCCATGTGGTGGGAAAACTTGGTAGGCTGCTGAACAATTAACACTGAGGCATGTTTGCACCAGAATAAAACCTCTTTTTCCTAAGTTAAAAATCCACTCAGAGGCAGGTAAAATCCAAAGGACCAAAAAGAGAAAAACTTTATTCAAAATACTACAGACTGTTTCAGTCTGAGGATCTCTCAGCTTTAAGTTACAGGTAAAAAGAAATACTCAGTACTTTACAAGATTACTTCCAAAGATCACTCCAGCTGGTGTTTGGAGTGGCACCCTTTAAAAATCATGGTTACCCAGTTGCAAAGATAATTCAAAAAGCACCCCTAGTTGAAAAGAACCTTTAAAAGCACCTTTACAGGGTATAGAGACTCCTACAGAGCCCTGGTTGGATAAAAGGCCCCAGGTTCAGTTCCTCTTGTTATGTTACTGATAAAAACAGATTGAACCAATTGTAAAGATTTGCAAAAGCACAAAATCAAAAGAAATCTAACGCAGGCTACCTAACACATAGTTCCCTGGCTAAACCTTTCCATGAAGCCAAACCCCTTGGCTTCCTTTTCCCTTGAACTCACCCCAAACTCTAGGAAATAATTCAAGCTTCCTGCAATCCTGTCTCTCAAGGATCTGCAGATGTCCTTCCATGAGAGAAGTCTCCAGGCTTGCTGTTGGCCATGGGGCAGCTAGACTTCATAGCTGCTGCTCATGAAGCCTGCTCTTCATCTGCCCTCATCACCGTCCTGGCTCCTTCTGAGAACAAAGACCCCCTTCACTTCCTGCCTCCAGACCCTCTTGGTCCTGGTCACTGTGTGCTGAGTAGCTGATCCCTAGAGGTCACTGCCTCTCAGTCAGGACAGGGCTCACTTCCGGATAACTCTTTACAGGAAAGGAAAGGCTGTTACTGCCTGATCATTACACCTTCCAAACCCAATCTTTGCATATGGCACTCCCCGAGAAAGTGGCAGCACAAGAAAGGAAGAGCTAACAATGCTACTGATGGGGAGACTCTGTCCACAAAGCCAATTTTGCATACTGTCCTGCATGGAAGTCACTTGCAAGAGGTGCAGGAAAGGGGGGCACATTTCTAAGGTTTGCAAGTCTGCAGTCCATTCCATTACTGATTCACTATACGATAAGGATGAGGCAGATGAACCACTTCCTGACAGCATTTTAAGTGTGACAGTCTCAGAGCCTGTTTCTCCACACTCTCAAGTAAAACTTACTGGCCATGAAGCGCATATAATGGCTGATTCTGGTTCTCCATGCACTATCATTTCCCTTCTGCTTTACAAAAGACTCCTCACTCCATCAGATCTGCACTTGCAGCCTTCAGACATCCACTCATGGGGATATGGAGGTTCTCTTATTGCCATAAATTGATACCTCACTGCTGTCCTGGAATACAAAGGATGTACTTCAGATGGGAAAGTGTATGTATCACCAAAAGGAGTCTCAAAATTGGGCTGAAAACGTCAGGAAGATCTTTGGATAGTTAGACCCAAATAGCATGGAATCTGTATTACAGATGATAGAGCATGGATATGCTGATATGACTGCTGATTTTTAGGACATTTTTGCTGATACTTACATTTCAAATATAAAATTCAGATGAAGACAAATGCAATAACTGTACAACACAAAATGAGGAATGTACCCATAGCATTGTGCCAACCACTTAAATAAAAGTTTTTAAGATTACAGCATGCTGAAATCATAGAGCCTGTTGATTCATCAGAATGGGTCTCTCCCATTGCTCTTGTGTGGAAATAAAATGGTACACTTAAAATGTGTGTGGGTTTAAGAAATGAGAACTTCAACATGGTAGTGGATTGTCATCCATTACCCAGTATTAATGAAATGCTGATTACTCTGAAAGATGCCTCTGGGTTCACAACTTTGGACTTGTCTACTCTTCAGCCTAACATCAAATTCCTCTGCTCAAGAGTTCGTGCAAATACACATCCTTCATTACTCAAGATGGTCTTTTTCAATACAACAGACTGCCCCTTGGATTAGCCTCTGCAGCTTCAGTATTTCAACAAATGATGCATGCAATTTTTGGGACAATGGACAGCATCACTCAAGTTCAGGATGACATTTTAGTATATGGCCAAACCATTGAAGAGCATGATGCTAAGCTGACAGAAGTATTAAGAAAAATTTGACAACACAGACTTACTTCCTCTGCAGGGAAATGACAGTTTTGCACACATGCAGTGATGTACTTGGGACACAGTAGAGTGGTGTACATCCCAAAACAGAATTGGTGGAAGGTATTTGAGAAGCACCAGAGCCACACAACAAGAATGCACATCATTTTTAGGAGTATTACACTAAATTTGTTAGACAATTTGCCTCAAAGGCTGCTCCATTGCATCTTCTTTTTAAAAAGAATGTAGCATTTAATTGGGATGCATACTGAAAGGCTAGTAATCAAATCTACCATTTCTGAAGGCTCTGCTCTCATTTCTTTTGACATTGACACACTATCGTAACTACTGATGCTTCCAAATATGGTTTGTCTTGACACAGCAAAAAGAGAGCAGGGAAGTTACAGTTGCCTTTGCTTCCAGAGTGTTCACTGATTCAGAGAAGATGTATTCTGTCACTGAAAAAGGAGCTCTGGCATGTTTCTGAGTGGTAAGGCACTTCAGTTCTTACTTGTGGGGCAGAAAATTCACTTTACAGTTAGACTATAAGCCCCTATCTACTTTATTTACTACTTGGGGATTGAGGAACCCCAAGAATAGCCAAAAGGATCACCATACTTATGATTTTCAGGTGGAATATTTTCCAGGTCTTCAGAATAAAACTGCAGATTGTTATCTTGACTTCCACTTCCAGAGCAAGAGGTAATCCCAAAAGTTGAGGATGAAAGAGTAGTAATTGCACAAACAGCTTCATTCACTCATGGAGTGATCATGTCTTCTGAAGGGAAAGTAGCCTTCAATGCTGACCAAGTGCTTACTAAACTTAAAACTTACATAACTAATGGATGGTCATGCAAAAACAAGATACCTGAACATCTTCAACCATATATGCATGTAGTGAGTGAGCTGTCCCTTCTCAATGAGCTGTTGCTGAGAACTGACTGTTTGGTGATGCCAACCTCTTTACAAGCAAAAGTGATCAAAATTGCCCACAATGGTCACTTCGACATGAGCTTGACTAAAAGTTGAATCAGAAAATGTTTTTGGTGGCCGGTGATGGACAACCACATTGAAAATGTAGTCAGGCACTGTATGGCTTGTGCTGTATGATCCGTGACAAATTGCAGAATACTTTTACCACCCCCTTGACTCCAGTAGAGTAGAGTATCCCAAAGCAGAGTATCCCAATGGCCCCTGAGAAACAACTTGCTCTGGATCTAATGGGGCCTTTTGACAACCAACCCACAAAGCAAAGATTTGTTGTAGTGATGGTGGATTACTATTCCAGGTGGCCAGAAGTTTCATTTGCTGGCAACATACTACAAACAAGGTAATCCAGTTCCTGGCTGGTTTTTGTAAGAGAAGGTGCTTCCTAAGGAACTAGTGACTGACAGTGGGACACAGAGTACCTCATTGAAATGGAGCAATACCTCCATAACCATGGGACAAAACAAAAAAATCTTTCCTTGTACCATCCTTGAGGGAATGGCTTAGTGTAAAGAATGAACAGAGTAGTGAAATAAGGTTTACAACTGGCTGCTATGCAACAACAACACTGGAAAGAGGCAAACTACGAAGCTCTATTTGCTTATCAAACTATTCCTCATTCTTCTACAGTAAAATCATTTTTTGAACTGCTGAGATGACACAAAGCTACAAACAAACTTACCCAATGGCAACAACTGATAGGGTTTTCCATGCCATCTCACTCTGAGGATGCAGAGATTCAGGATCGGATAAGGGAGAAACAACAAAAGTACAAATTATATGTGGATCAGAAATGGGTTACAAAACAGCGAACATTTCAAGTGGTGGACTTTGATAGACCACAGCTGTTCAAGTATGGGGGGCAGACTTTGATCAGTGGCGGACTTTGATGGCAGTGGTGGAGCAGTGTCTGACCTTGATTGGCTACAGCTGGTCGAATATGGGGAGAGGTCCTGCTGACCTTCAGCTGTTCCTTACTTATCAGCTCTAGGTTCATTGTGCACTGGCTGCTTTCTCAGGTGCCTGGTGATATGATCATTGCTGCAGTCCACAGACAGAGCAGTGTTTGGCTGACCATACTGCTTTTCTTGCTTAACTACCCTTCCACTAATGATTGATTACAAAATTCTCAAGCTTCAGAGGCCATTGTCAAATTCCTATATTTTTCCCTTTGAATTCCACCCCGCCCCCCTTGTTTTTCTTTCAACAACAAAAGACAAAATCCTGTGGAAAAGAACACCCTATGTTGTGAGGGAAAATATGTTCTTTTAACCTTGTCTGCAGCTGGAAAGAATAATCAAATCTATTCCTATCCCTGCCAATAGTGGGTTGTCGTCTACTTACTACCTCATTAAGGAGGAAGTAGATGAGTGCCTTACATCTTGTTTTCAGCTAAAGCTTTTGAAAGATTTTTGTTTCACTTTTGTTTTAGTTAGCATCTGTCTTGCCTCTCTACATTGACTAACCAGGGTGCCTGCCTGCCTTTCAGTAGAATGGAGATCTCTCTGAAGTAACATGCCTTGTGCCAGATTCCAGAGGACTTGGAGTAGAAAACCCATCAAGTTCCAATGACAATTATTTTTCTGCAGCCTGACACAGTTTGTGGTACAAAGTTATCCAATTAAAGAGTATGAGAACCAGAAAGATGTAACTATGACACATCCATGTGTTTAGACAAGGATTGATGCCAATTATGTAGAGAGAAAGGGGTAGTAGGGTGTGTGATGTAAAAATCAAAAGGGATGGGTGTGTGGTTGAGGAGTATAGAACCATGAGGAGCTCTGCCCCCAGGTAGCTTTCTCCCAACCAGATTCATTTCCAGCATCAAAGCCCAGCTGAGGGAAAGTAATGAAGGCAGACTGTGGAGAAGTAAGCCATAGTTGGAGCCAGGAGTTGTGTAGAATCCAGAGTTCAAGACCCTGGTTGTTAGGCTTCTATGCTCTGCAATTACTCCCTAAAGGGATTTTGCTGCTGCCACCATGAACTGTTTACAGGCAGGTTGGACATGCGTGCCACCCTGAACACAACCCCCAAACACTCAAGAGAATGTTCAGGCATGTAAATATGGTTATTCCCTGAAGCCTAAGGGAAGCCCCCTGCCCCCAGATCCCAGAGACTTCACACAGCAAGTGAGTCAAAGTGATTCTGAGTAGGGCGAATGTCATATCACAGTCTAGTATTGTAGTAAAAAGGTAAAAAGTTTAGTTTATTAGTTGTTGGTCTCTCGGCTCCAGGCAGTTTTGGATGATGCAGCAGGGCCGGTGCTAGGGGCTCTGGCACCCCCCTGCAACCTATAAATCAGCGTTCCCCTTCCTCATCAGTATTAATGGCAGGCTATACACACAGAGAGAGAGAGAGCTTTTGCATGTGTGCATGCACTCAAGTTTTTTGATGTCCACTCAGCTAATTTTAGATCCCGACCAGGTTGAATCACTCTGAATGCATGTGCGTGCACACTGCCTTCATACTGCCACCCAGAACAAAACTGATCTCCACACACAGATTAAAAAAAAACCTTGGGGAATACTGCAGGAGAGAAAGGCAGCTTAAAAAAAATCCCTAATAAACTGATTTGCACAGACTTATTTTGAAGCAAATCTTTTTAAAACATCATTTATTCAGCAGCTTTAGCCCCAGTGCCAGCTCAACGGGTTGAGGGACAGCCAAAATATCCCCCTGCACCCTTTAAAAAAAATGCATGTGCGAAACATGTGTGTGCCACCAAGCCCCACCTCCTGCATTTGGTGTCAGATGCAGGGGGCAGGGCCAATACCAGGGACCAGCCCCTCAGAACGTTCCAGTCGGTGGTTCATGGAATCACTAAGCTAGTGGCCATCTCGACATCTTGCAGCATTGAACTTCAGTCAATGCATGATCAGTTATGAAAATTGATTATGCCCTGGATGAAGAAGCATTTTCACATTCTTGCAACAATCCTGTGAGATAAGTTAGGATGAAGTACTGCTATTTAAATATTAAAAATCCAAATCAAAAATAAAATTTGCAGCCATGCTATCATGCAACTTCTGAGCTGGACTCAGTAGTAACACTGATATCTCTAAACATCATCATCAACAACAAATATTTATATACCGCTGTTCAAAAGTTTCCATCACAGTTTACATAAATAATAAATAAATAAAATGGCTCCCTGTCCCCAAAGGGCTCACAGTCAAAAAAGAAACATAAGATAGACACCAACAACAGTCACTGGAGGTACTGTGCTGGGGGTAAATAGAGCCAATCACTATCAAGAAGATAGTGATTAGCCAAGGAAAGCTAATAATACCGTATTTACCTGAATACAAGACAACTCTGAATTTAAGACAAGCTCTTTAAAAACAGAGGTTAAATACAGGTCATACCCTTATTTACTGAAAAGGAAGAGGATTCTGAATTTAAGATGATCCCCCTGATTTCGAACATGAAAGAACTTTGGCGGGGGGGGGCGCTAGTTTTGCATTTAGGTAAATTCAGTAAGTTTTGTCCCTGAGGAGGATTTTAATTTGGGTCTCCCAAGTCCAGCACTCCTAAGCCTACACTGCACTGGTAGTATTCATTGTCCTAGTTCAACATGCCAACAGTTTTACAAAAAGCAGAATCGCACATAACCATTGGCTGATTGTCTAGGATAAAGAAGGATTTCCCCAAGTGACTGGGAAAGGACATTATTAATGTTTCCTCTTAGGCCAAGGGTTTTCAAACTTGGGTCCTCAGATGTTGTTGGACTGTAACTCCCATAATCCCTAGCCTCACCAGCTAGGGATGATGGGAGCTGTAGTCCAACATCTGGGAACCCCTGTCTTAACCCAATGATGTACCACAAATGGCTAAATAGTGCTGTCCTGTGCATCTCTGCTCAAAAGTAAGTCCCCACTGGGCTCAGGGCATACCTCCTAGTAGGGGTGTTGAGCTATAATCCTAAACACAAACAGGCCAATCTGTGAGCACATCTGAAAGGCTAATGAAAAGCATTTCATGGTGTTCTTTTAATTTTAAATAAATGCATAAACTGTATTAATCAGGCTTAAAAGATCACTACTAGATACTCATCATACTCCCTAACATTAGAGAGTTCATTCAAATGGGAACCAACCTTAAATCCAAATCCAACTTTTAAAATAGATAGATAGACAGATAGACAGACACATGCATAAATGCGTTTGGAGGGTGTTCAAATACCCCTGCTCCCCATTATTTTTTAAAAAACGTACTCATGCCTTCGATTTTGTCTGAGCCTCTGCTCCAAATCATCCAAACATTTTTCTCTCCCCCACCCAGAACACTGGGGGCTTAAAAAAAAAAAACTTTGCAAACAAAAGAGAGATATTTTCACCCTCTTTTATGCTAGAGCTGGTGGGAGAAGAAAAATTAAGAGGGGTGGAGGGGAGGAATTAACTCAACATCCAAGCATAGACCACAGCTCAAATGCAATAATTAAAAAACACACACAAATCTATTCCTTTCCTCCAGGGAAAGGGCAGGGGAGACTGGATCTATGTTTACAGGCAGAGGGGAAAGCCAGCAAGGTGGGTTGGTGCTTCCTCTTGTAAAGCCAACAACCTTTCACTCCAAAAAAGCAGCAGGAAATCGCCTCTTGCCAACTTGAGAGCATCCACCATTTCCCCCTTCTTCTTTCCCTTCTTCAGCTTCCAAGCTGAGTCTGGGGGCGGTAAGAGGAGAATAGAAAGGAAAGAAATATTAATTGCAAAAAAAGAAGACTTTCCCAGCTCAAGGCTTTCTGGGTGCTGAAAGGACCAATGGAGACAATCGGGGTTGGAGAGAAGATCTCCTGCAAGTCTCACAGTCTTTCTCTCCCGGCCACCACTCTCCTTGCACCGATTACTGCCTGCCACCCCGCCCCCTTTGCACTCACACACTCTGTCGCTTTGTAAGTAACGGCCCATTACTTAACTTCCTGATTAAAGTGACCAAGGTGGAGAGAGCGGCAGGCATGTGCTGTCCTTACCCAGCCCGCCATCCTCCTCCTCTGGCAGCACTCATTAACCCTCATCACCCCTGGCCGATCACACTACAGATGCCCCCCAACATTGGCGCCCCACTGCAATGCAGTCCCTGGTTACTGTGTTGTGCCAGCCCTGTGTTTCAGATTATCTAGACCCATTTCAAACTGTCTTCCATGTGGGCTATGGGGTTGAGACTGCCTTGGTTGGCCTAATGGATGATCTCCAATTGGCTATCAACAGAGGGAGTGTGACTCTGCTGGTCCTTTTTTATCTCTCTGCAGCTTTCAATACCATCAGCCATGGTATCCTTCTGGACCACCTGAGGGAGGTAGGATTGGATGGCACTGTTTTACAGTGGTTCCATTCCTACCTTTCTGGTAGATTCCAGATGGTGTCACTTGCTGATTGTTGTTCTGCAAGCGAGAACTAGATTACTCTGGTTTCTCTTCAGATCGTATAAATCTTTCGCGAGAACTAGAGTGTGGAGTTCCACAAGGCTTCATACTGTCTCCAATGCTTTTTAACATCTACATGAAACCGCTGGTTGAGATTATCAGAAGGTTTAATGCTGGGTGTTATCAATATGCTGATGACACCCAGATCTATTTCTCCATGTCGACCTTGTCAGAAAATGGCATATCTTCTATAAATGCCTACCTGGAGGCGGTAATGGTCTGGGTGTAGGATAACAAACTGAAGTTGAATCCAATAAGACAGAAGTACTGACTGTAGGGGATTGGGACCTGAGAGATGGTTTAGATCTGCCTATTCTGGATGGGTTTACATTCCCCCTGAAAGATCAAGTGCGTAGCTTGGGAGTACTCCTGGACCCAAATCTCTCCCTTATTTCTAAGGTTAAGGCAGTGGACAGGAGCGCTTTTTATCAGCTTCAGCTGATACGTCAGCAACGTCCATTTCTGGAGGTAAATGAACTTAAAACAGTGGTATATGTGCTGGTAACTTCCAGCCTTGACTACTGTAATGCACTCTACGTGGGGCTGCCTTTGTACATAGTCCAGCAATTACAATTGGTATAGAATGTGGCAGCCAGATTGGTATCTGGGACAACACAAAGAGACCACGTAACACTGGTTTTGAAAGAAACTGCACTGGCTGCCAATATATTTCTGGGTGAAATACAAAGTGCTGGTTATTACCTATAAAGCCATTAATGGCTTGGGTCCAGGGTATTTAAGAGAGCTCCTCCTTTGTCATGAACACTGCTGCCTGTTACAATCTTCTGGAGAGGTCCAGTTACGGTTGCCACTAGCTTGTTTGGTGGTGACCCATGACCAGGCTTTCTCTGTGGCTGCCCCAGGACTTTGGAATATACTCCCTGCTGAAATAAGAGCATCTCCTTCTGTTTGTTTTCAGGAAGACCCTCAAGACTCACCTGTTCTCACAGGCTTTTAATTAGAATTAATTTTAATAATTGTTTTATGCTACTGTTTTTGTTTTGTGTATTTTAATCTGTGTAGATTTTTAAATTTTGTTTTAAATTTTGTACACTGCCTAAAAATGCACGTATCAGTCGGTATAAAAATATGATAAATAAAATAATAAAATAAATAATATTAAAAAGTAACCACAAATGTTCTTATATAAACTGCTTTGCGTAGCTTAGAGTTGGATAAACACTATAAGCTTAGTGTTGGATAAACATCTGGATAAACAGATGCATGCGCAGGATTTAAACTTTTGTGGGATCTCATCCCCCCACCTCCCAAAATCTAAAGAAGCACTCCTGAATCCTCACCAAGTATGAAGTGCATGCTTACTGAATTTTAGGATGTCAGAAATGAAGAAGCTGAAATCACAAATCCAAACAATGCACAAAAATAATTGAAGCTGGTCCAAGAACATTTCCTAATTGTAAAACGGTAATTTACATTGGTACCTCTCCGCCAATGGCTTTTGAGCTATGACAGCTGATCATGTGGGGAACAAAATGAAACAATCTAGCATATTTTGAGCCAGGGTTGTGTAGTGACTAGCAGGCGCGTAACAACCATAGGGCAAGGGGAGGCAGTTGTCTGGGGGCCCCACTGCCTGGAGGGGCCCCCCAGAGGCACCTCACGTGACTCCCCATTGCCCCCTGCCCAGCCCCAAGGCCCCTCAGCCACTTGCCCTGTTCGCCGTCTCTCCTGCTTGTTCTCCTGGCCGGCAATCGAGCAGACAGGCTGCAAAGAGCTCCTTTTCTCCCGCCTCTCAGCTGATCGGCGGGTGGGCGGGGCTTCCACGGAGGCCTGGTGTAGGCCTCTGTGAAGCCTGAACTCCAGTAGGGCCCAAGCCAGCCAGGAAGGAGGAGGCAGCCAGAGAGGCCTCCACTGTTCTCTGCAGCAGAAGACCCCTTGCTGCCAGGTAGAGTGTGAACTCCTTTTTGTGGTTACCTTCCCCACCCCCCCCACCCGGATATATAGGGATCTGCTTGCCATAGGGCTTTGAAATGGGGGGGACTGAGAAGTCTCTGAATATTTATTTTTAAACAGCTTGGAAAATTTGCTGGCTTAAAAAAAACTCTTAAAAGTCCTATAAGTGGCTTGTTTCATGGCAGAAAATTACAAAAACTTCTGGAAGAAACAGTATTATATTTATTTTATTCATTCATTTATAAATGCACTTATGTTCAAGTTGTTTTGCAACCCAGAAGGTCTGAGTGAGAACTGTGAAGCATGTCTTCTGCTTTTATTTTATTTTATTTTTCTTGTGTGTGAACTGCTCCCCAATAACTTGCAGGGACTTCAGGGTAAATCTGGCCAACATGTGAATGCAGCACCTCCATTCCAGAGGAGAGGTGTCTTAAAGGGCTTTAAAAGCCTCCTGTGAAAAACCTCCTGGAATCAAACTTGACTGAATTTGTTCAGAATTCTGAGAAAACAAACATAGGCTCACCCTGCATGGTTGAAAGTCTCCTTGGCTAATCTGCAGCGAGGGGCCCATTTTAATCATTTATCTTTCTAGTGTGTTCTAGGCATTAAAAGTAAAACAAATGTATAGTACTCAATGTATATCACTATATATTGTGAGGTGTGCGTGTGTGTATTCAGTGAAATGTATTTCCAGGCAGCATACTTATTTTGGAATATCCGACTTAAATCCTTGGGGGCCTGGGGTGTGCGGAGGCCCTGGACTTTGAGTGGGGGGGCCCCATTTTAAAATCTTGTCTCTGGGCCCACTCCAACCTTGCTACGCCCCTGGTGACTAGAGTGTTGGACTAGACATGGGGAGAGCCAGGTTCAAATCCCCACTCGGTCACCCTGGGCCATTCGTTATTTCTTGGAATAAATATGTAATAATATCTATAATAAAATCATTCATATATATATATATATATATATATATATATATATATGTTTGTGGATATGTTTGTGCAAAATAAACCATACTTCACAATTACCTACAGGCATCAAATTTTGCATACATGATTCTGTCATTTAAATTAGATAAATGCACTACTTTTTACACTGGAATATGCTGGGTAAAAGGTTCTGTTATTGTTCTCAACAGGTTTTGTGGGGTTTTTTGCACTCAATAATTCCAGAGTGCCCATCACTTTTGCCCATCAATAATTCAAAAGTTACCATCATGCTCAAGAGAAGCAGAAGATCTTTCTCAGATTCAAATTTACTATGTATGGCAATTATAAATTATTATTATTATTATGTATGGCAATTATACAATAATGTTTGAAGCTGAAATCCTACAAATTTACAACTGTTCTTTTAATTCCCTTTTGCAAGCACATTAATACAAAATTCTATCACATATATTTAATTTCTTGAACTTTCCTATCAGTATAGTTTGTGCAAAATGACTTTGCCCAGTCAGCAATGAGCTTTACCTCCTAGAAGATAATATTTTGGTGATGGAAAATCCTCCCCACTAAGTAAAAGTGGACAGAAACCAAACTAGTCTAGCTTTGGTCACTTTTCTGGAATATATTGGCATCCCCAGTGTGATCCACACCAGGCTAAACAAGCAAACAAACAAACAATTTTCCTCATCTACAGTTGCCAGAATTGTGTTGGCTGAAATCGGGATGCTGGAGGGGGGAGCACTTACCTCAGCGGGTCACCAGGGTGGCGGCTGCTGCTGCATGGCAGCAGTGGAGCCAGAGTGGGACAGTGGCAAGAGAACTCTCCCACCTCCCAATTAAACTATGTTACGTCTGCCAGACTCAGGAGCCAGGCATGCATGCTGGAGACAGGCAAAACTAGAGAAAAGGCAGCGAGCGCCAGTGAAACTCCGTTACCCGACCTGCCTCCAGCTTCCTCCCAAATGAAGCCGATCTATTTTCAGGCCTCTGCGCACATTCAAGATGGAGAGAGCAGCAGCAGCTTTAAAAGTAAAAATAGAGCAACTCAGGGCGGACACCAGTGAGCTGCAAGAGGGGTGGAAAGGAAGGCCTGTATCACAGCAGCCTGCCTACTCTTTTCACACGGGCATCTACGTAGCAATTTCTATGTAGATGGCATTTACATTAGGGATGTGCACGGAACCAGGCAGGAATGGCTCGAAGGGGTGGGGACTTTAAGGGTGGGGGAGGGTGCACTTACCCCTCCCCCCACTTTCCCCCCACTGGCGCTGGAGTTTTGTAAAATGCCTCATCAGACGTGTGCGATTGCTACATGCGCACACGCAACCCCTGGGCCAAAGTCCAGTGCCTCTACACATACTGGGGGCCTCCAAGTCATCTTTAGTCTGTCTTGGGTGGTGTGGTGTGTGCCCTCAAGAACCTATGCGTTAAAAAATGATGGTTAACTTGCAGCAGGGGAGACTCCAAAGGCTTTTAGGTCCAGGCTCCACAATTACCTAGGTGCACCTCTGGCGTTTGGTCACATGATAATAAACCTGCTTGAGTTCTAAGCATAATACAGCTGTGTAGTTCTTCAAAGCATACAGCTTCACCAGCCAACCTGGGCCAATAATGAGTACTAGCTGACCGGGCACAGAGCATCTCTGCCCCTAGTTCTCCACCACCTCTGGCTTCACCCGCCGGCCAGCCACCTCCTCAGGCCGGCGCGGCTTCAGCTGCCTCCTCAAGCTGGCCACCTCCTCACGGCTCCTCTATGCCCGGGCTCCACCACCCACCCAAAGCCTGGAACTCTTGTGAGTGGAACCGGCACTCTCGCGAAAGTTCCGCGACGCAGCCCCATGCATCCCCAGAGGCACGTCTTGGAGAATTAATTATATAGATCTTTTGAACAGTCTCATCTCTATGGCTACATTAGGTTTGTGGGGGGGGTTTAAGCCCTGAACCACCACTGGAGTTTGCATTCTTGGCATTAAACGGTGAAATGAATAACCTTTTTGTTGAAGGCTAATATTTATGGGTCCAGTGAAGCATTTTACATAGCCTGCCAGTAATGAGCTACCCTACCATCAATAGCCAATTAACTTTCCAAGACTGTAAATCTACGGCAATAACCTGGGGACTGCAACTTGCCTTTCCCAGGCAAGTACTTGAGGCAAAAGCCTGAAATTGAAACTAACTAGACATAGAATAAATACAAACCATTACTGGGGGGGTGGGAGGATGGTTTGTTTTATTTTGTGTTTTTGAAGCCCACACGCCATCCCAATGGAATGCAGCATTTAGAGAGTTTAAAGTTTAATTACTCTTTTTGGTTTTGGTACACTGGATAAATCGGTCACCTATGAAGCAACATATTCAAGAAGGCTTTTTCTTCATTTAAAACATTCCAGAATGAAGATTGCTGAATCACACAGGACAGGCTCTAGAATACTCTATTCAGTGCATTTCCAATATAGGTAATAAATGCTACCAAGGCTGTAAATAAAGAAGGAGGAAGAGAACTGAAGTAAATCAGGTTCTGAGGGGTTTCCCACTAAGCCACTGTGTGTCAAGGGTAATTTCTGAGCCCAGTTCAGTGTGCTGATTTTGACGCTGAGAGACTGAATTTTTATTGATTTGAACTTTTCCCCCTCAAATCCCTTGAACATTTTATGGAAAGGTGGAATATAAACACATTTCCAAGATAAATATAAATGAATCGATGGCCGAGATGAGGGTAAGAACCACCTCCTCCCCTTCAAACCAGCCCATTCATTTAGATTAACATCAGAAGATCAATCAGAAGAACATCAACATCATTTGCATTCACCCTGTGCCCTCACCAGCTCCTGAGGTGTGACAGGTGAAAACACAAGTCTTTTTCAGTTGTGGCATTTAGGCAGTGGAATGCCCTTCTAAGAGAGGCCCACCTGGCTGCTTCTCTCCATTTGCCTTTCAGCAAGTGGCAATGACCTGGCTCTTTCAACAGCACTTGAACTATATGAAAATGATTAATGGGCTGAGGGGTTGTGCTATTGAGCTGGTTACCTGATGTTTTGTTTGCTGCTATTGTGGTCTTGTTGCTTAGCTTTAATTATTGTTCTGATTTTTCTTATTGTTGTTTTATTGTTTATCTTGTGGGCAGAGAAATGGGATAGACCAGGGTTTCTCAACATGTGGGTCTCCAGATGTTATTAGACTTCAACTCCCATAATCCCCAGCCCCAGTGGCCTTTGGTTAGGAATTAGGGGAGTTGAAGCCAATTACATCTGGGGACCCACACATTGAGAATCCCTGGGATAGACAATTTCTAAATAAATACATTTTCCTTACTCTTCCCTCTGATTTTTCACTTCCCCATCCATGAAATTTCTTTTTTTATTTCTAATCTCTAGAAACAGAGGCCAGGGATGTAGTTATATTTGAACAAAGCGGAACAAATGTCCCTGGCCCACTGATGGGGGGGGAGGCATTGGCTGGGCAGGACAACAGCTCTCTTCACTCTCATGCATGGGAAGTGTGTGATATATTTGCATAGAAACAAGAGAAACAGCATCCCGAAAATGTTTGTCTTTCACCAGGTCCTTACAGTTCTTCTGCAACAGAGACACAGATGTGGTGAAGACAATACCGTGAGTGCCCGGCCAGGCAAGGGTCCATCTTCCCCGGGCCCTCTCCAGCCTTGCTACACCCCTCATTCTGACTGAAGAAGCACTTGCGGAAGGACATCATGCTAGCACAGAGCTGTAGCGCTGACTACTTGCACTAAGTCTGAAGGGCATGTGCTCAAGGGCATTTATTTTAAGAGTCACAAATTCATTCTGGGGCAACATGAAAATATATACACGTGAAATATGTAAATGTAATTTCTGTACTAGAATACACAACGTGTTTTGGCAGAAGCATGGCTTGAGCAACAGATGCAACTGTGGCAGGTCTTTTATTTTAAATGGCACTGTTGTGCAGTTGTACAATTGCACAAGTCCCTTTTTAGTGAAACACTGCAGTCTCCCTGCACTAGTACAACTTTGCTCGTCCTACAAACACTTCTTTAGTCAAGATGTCAACCAGAGCAGCTAGCAACCCCTCTTGGCCTATTAGGATCCTTTGTGTAACTGGCCACATTCGCATTCCTTTGGACCCAGGGTTCCATGCCCCTCCTCCCGCTCTCCTATCCAAATTCAGATGTTCATGTGAGCTGCAGTGTTCCCTCTAACAGGGACTCTCAGATGTTGTTGACTACAACTCCCAGCATCCCCAGCTGCAATAGCCTTTGCTTGGGATGATGGGAGTTGTAGTCAGCAACATCTGGGAATCCCCATTAGAGGGAGCACTGGTGAGTTGCCTCTCAGCAGTCAGCAAGACTGCAGAGAGGCCGGGGAGCCTGCTGTGCAGGGTTCCTTCTTGACAGAAGGACAGCCCACACAGCCAGTCAGGCCAGAGTTGAGGGAGAAGCTTCCTCCCTCAACTCCAGTTCCAGGGCCAGCAGCCCGCGGTTCCAAATTTGGACATACCACAGGTTGCTTGGAACCTCAGGTTGAGGCGACAAAACTGAATTCAATCCAAGGAGTCCCAATCCTGGACCCTTGATTTTGTCACTGCACCTGACTGCAGTTCCCCACATTCGGACATAACAACCATGGAACTGCAGGCCTATTCAACTGCGGTTCCGTGTTATGTGCAGATGTGGCCATGACCTGAATTGGGCCTTGGAGGCTGTAATGGGCTGGATGTGGGCTAGTAAATTGAGATTGAATCCAGACAAGATGGAGGTGCTGGAGGTGCTTTTGGTCAGTAGGAGAGCCAATCAGGATGAAATGATCCAACTAGTTCTAGATGGGGTTGCACTCCCCTTGAGAGAGCAAGTGCACAGCTTGGGAGTACTGCTGGACCCAGCTCTACTTATGGATGCTCAGGAGGAGGCGGTGGCCAGAGGTGCTTTTCACAGCTTTGGCCAGTATGCCAGCTGTGTCCCTTTCTCGAGAAGGCAGAGGCTGTATTATAATTGAAGGAGTTAAACTGAAGCCAAACAAATGCATAGCTCAGCCTTTAAGGAAAAGGCTGTGGACTGAAGTAGTAAGCTAAAGCCTCTAAATACTTTTCTTTTCTCATGAGCCTGAGGCAGAAGCTGAAAGGAATTGTTAGCTGTATAAGGCCACTTACCCATCACTTAGTAACACAAACATCTTGTTGTACTAGAGTGCTTAGACTCAAACTAATTTAGCTAATTGACTGGTATCATCATCAAGTTGACCTCACCACAGTACAATGCAAATGGCTAAAAACATCTCCTTAATGCTCCATTCTCAAAGATTTGTGCTGCTGTGTGTACAATGCTGTGTCCTAATGCCCACACTCATTCAAAGTTACCATCAGGATGCCACCTTACCTGGTTGCCTGTGTCACCCTGTGGAGTCCAGCAGAGGACATGGCTTCCCTCTTTTGGGGCTTCTTTCTTCCCCTGAAAGGAGCAGGGGTGAAAAGGTTCCAGGCTGGTCAGTTCCTGGTGGGGTTGAGCAGGCAAGGCAGGGATAGCTACAGGGAACAGCTCCAATGGGGCCACCATGTTGGGCATGACAGGAAGCAGGAAGTGAGACCAGAGAGGGGTTGGGACTTGGAGTAAGCTTTAAGCCCTGTCAGTTTTGTACTGGGGCATTTAAAGTCAAGGCAGCCAATGATGAGGGCTACTCTTGAGCATGGGAGTCAGATGTTTCCTGGAGAGGGAACCGGCTGGCAGCAGTAAGACAGGAAGAGGACTGAGGTGATGAAGTAACCTCCTCCCCAGGCCTACTCTGAGGCTGACCTTGTCTGTTCCCATCCTGTAATTCTGGATTCAAGAAAGACCAGGAACCACCTTCTCCCCTTTGGAATATTACGTGTCACATATGCCAGTATTTGTTGTTGCAGCAAGACTTAGGACAGAGCACCCCATTACACATGCAGCCTCAGGAGGAGCTGATACTTTGTGGAGAAGCAGCAAGAGGAATGAGCTGCTTAACACTTCCCTTGCCTGCCACTCTTCCACTTTAGCTCCTCCTTCTCCAGTTGCTTTTCAAATGTGTGTTTATCTCACAAATCTCCCTGTAATCCTGGGAGAGGAGGAGTGGCAAAATAAAAGTGGCCAGTGGAAAAAGAGTGATGCAACCCTTTCCCCGCCTTTCCCATTTCTCCACTCCAAATCCTGAAACTTCTTTTTAGAAGAAAAACCCATGGTGGTCTTGTTACACACTTTTGTTTGTAATATGCAGTTCACCCTGGATAGGACAGTATGCAGGACTGAATACCTCAAAATTGATTTCAATAATAAATAGTTCTACACCAAGAAGAACTGAATTCTACAATGTGCATATATTTTAAAAACTGTTCAAATGTACATATGTAGTGACCAGCCACCCCTCCCCTAAAGAGTTAACTGGAAGTTAACCCTGTCCTGACTGACAGGCTGGTGAACTCCAGGGGTCAGCCAATCAGCAGAGCAGGTGAGTGGGACCTAGAGAGCCATTGGGAGAAAGAGAAGAGCTCTTTGTTAGAAGAAGCTGACTGGGAGTGGAGAAGAGGACATGCAGCCATAAAGGCTGGCTGCAGGAAAATGTCCCTTCAGTGGGTCCCGGGGAAGCCAGGAAGGGAGGAGGCTTGAATCCTCTACCAAGGTTTGGTGAGTTCAAGAAAATGAAGCCAGGGCTTTTGGCTTTGGTGAGTTAGTCTAGGGAAAGGTCTGTTTAGTCAGATTTCGTGTTGGACCTTCAGTTTCTTTTGTGTGTGTTTGGTATATCCCTGATACTGTTCTAGGTGTGCTTTTGCTTTTTCATACATACATGTTCTTTGCAACTGGGTAAATACGATTTTTAGAGTGTGCTGCACCAAGATCATCTGGGATGCTTTTTGAAATATTCTTGTGACCTACTGAGTATTTTTAAGTTGTGCAAATATTTAGACTCAAGAAATGACTGGATTGAGACAAGGTAATAGTTTCAAAATAAAACGAAGAATTTATTTGAGGGGGTGATACAGAAAAGAGAATTGTGTGACTAAAACAATTACAAATACATTTCTAGATAAATCTACTATTATGAGGCATTTTAGCTTAATGTCTAACAAAGATACATTCCTAAGAAAACCAACTGCAATGAGGCATTTTAGCTTAAAGTCTAATTGTGTAAGTTCCCAGGCAGGCAAGAGAAAGAGGCTTGCAAGAGAAATAGGGGGTAGCTTAGATTTAAGAAAGAGATAGTTTGAGCCTAGTTGCCAGGCAAACAGCCACCTTCACCTGTTCTGGACAATGGGGACTCAGGACTCTGGGGAGGGTTGTAGAGACACATCCTCCAAGACAGCATGATTGGAAGCAGGTTTGCAGGGATTAGTAGAGGGAGAGGTGCCCACGAGAAGGGTACCTCTGTGGAGCCAGCTTCCTACGGTGGCTAGGCAAGCTGGATGAATCGAGAGAAGGACCAATCCGGAAAGTGGTATGAAAAACTGGACACCCCCAGTTGCAATGGTGCAGCAGATTGCACAAGCTGCTAGTGAGTTCAAGCTCTTTGCAGGTTGCAAGAGAGCACAAGGAGTGCTCAGTGGAGTCCCAAGTACAGCGCACAATGGAGTATACAAGGAAGCACTTGTTGGAGTCCCAGGTAGCAAACCCAAGGGAACACACTGATTCATGGAAGTGGGAATACTTATATCCCAAAACATACCTTGGGGGCAAACTCCTACTGCCCTACTTGTCTGATTAGAAGTGCTAGGATGGACCTGCATGGAATGCATTGTGTCTGATTGCTCTTTCCTGGGTGTAACAATGTGGGAATCGCCTTTTATGTGCAAGGCTGATTGTGATGAAAATCAGAGTATGCAGGTGCGCAAAAGAGTATGCCTGCCTAGACGGGATCTCTAGTAATCCTTTCACTGATTTCAATAGATATACCTCTAGGTCTACGTCACTGACTCATCTTCTTTGTGATGGGGAGACCATTGTTTCACTATCTTATTTATTTTTCTTCCAGCTTGGCATAATTGGCCCGTTAGCGTGTTGTTATCTCTTGTGAGAGGATGAGGTGAGTGAAGGCATTTCACGCTGAGTTTAGAGTTGTCTTGGATGCCAGTTAACTCACTGAAGTTAACTCTGGAGACTGCTTAGCTGGGGCTCCCGCATAGGGAGGAAGCGTGTATTTTGATTCCCATTCCAATTTGCTTTGTTTGTAGCCAATCTAGGGAGACTAGCCCATTGCCAACTGAGTGGCCTGTCTCCATGTGTACCATAAACTAAGAACTCATGTTACTGTGAAGCTCCTGAGCATATCCAAAGTGCAATCTCCAAGCCTGGAGATGCAACTACAAACAGGGAGGCTCATGGGAGCCGGGCAGAATAAGCACAGCTACCAACAGCATTGACTGATGGACCTCTTGCTCAGCCCAAACTCTGCACACCCCATTGCTGAGATATCAGCCGGCTTTGCCTGAAACTTGAAGCTCATTTTCACAATCTTGAGGACTAGAAATATGCCCTTTTAAAATGAGCTCTAAAATTCTCAGGATTGCTGTGCAAGGATTGCTGAAATTCTCAGATTTTCAGGGCTTGATCTGAAGGCGCATGAAGCAACAAACTTGCTGAAGTTGAGCAGGTCTATCCAGTGCCTGTTTGGGCCACTTGAGAACTGTATGTATTCCATTTTCTGTTTCAGCATGGATGAACATGGGTGTCCAGAGGCAGTCCCCCCCCACTGCCTAATTGAGACAGTTCCCATTGCAGTTAATGAGGCATACTCCCAGAAGGCGAGTATTGGATAAAAGTAGTGTGTTAATGAATACATTACTCTCATGGCACAAGGGCAAGCAATGTGTTTCCAATCTTACAAAGCTCCCCTGGAGCATGGGGAGCACTGTGAACTCTAATAGTTCTTGCACAGCATGACACATGCAGGGGGGAATGAGGGAGTTGCACGAGGGCTCCCAGCACATCCCTGCAATCTCTCAGTACACTTGTGCTTTGTTAGTCAGGATGTCAGCCACACTTAGTGAGATTTAAGCATGTACTTCCCTCTTCTGCTGAAATCAAGGAGACTTGCCAGTGTTTTTATGGCATCCCCCTTCCTTCCCTCCCTCTTTCCCTCTCTTCCCTGAAACAGGCATTACAGATCATTCATCTGCAAGGCATGTGTCCATTTTATAATTTTTGCAGGGTGCTGGAGTGATTAAGCTCTTTCCCCCTGCTTTTTTAATATTGCCACCCTGAGATCAAAAGTAGCTGGGATTCACAACTGAGAAATCTTTTATATACATTATGAGAATTAGGAAAGAGAAACATGTGGTTATATGGTCTATCATATAGCTGTATATGAACCAGTCTGACATGAAAGAATCCCAGGATGAAGGGTTCACAACCCTGAGCTGGACACAAGGGACTCCCGAGGGGAAGTGGTCATGACCTTGAGCCTGGCTCTGACCAAGAAGACTCACAGGATGAGGCAAGGGGCCTCAATGGAAATGCCAGCACCTGCTGATCCCATCAACACACCCTTGCCTGTGAGTTGGAGGATGAACCAAAAGCACCCCAATCCCCACCAGCAACTACCCAGCTACATCGCAGCCAGTGCTTAAGAAGGAGGGTGCAGCCCCTTTAAGACCCTGCAGGCTCAAGTGGGGCTGCAGTGCTGCCTCTGTATTCAGTGCCTCAGTTTGCCCCCACTATTTCCTGAGGCAACTTTGTTGTGGATGTGTGCTGCCAGCCTTGATTCTGCTCCTGCTCCTGGTTTCCCTGGCTTCTGACCCTCTGCTTGTTTTTTGGCTTTTGACCCTGCTTGCTCCTAAGGAACTGATCTTTGGCTTCTGACCCTTTGCCTGTTTGACTCTGACCTGCCTGCCCCTCCTGGACTGATCTCTGGCTCCTGACCTCCTGCTGGTTTGACTTTGCCTTGCCTGCTCCCACAGTGTGTTTCCTGCCACACCTGACCCAGCCAGGTATAACAGTATGCAGTCCATTGACTCTTGATGAAGAGAGGAGGATACTGACAAGACATTATGCTATGATTACTTAAATATACATTTTATCCTCTGTGTCCTTTGGTTTTCCCCAGCTTTTCCTTGAACCCAATCTTTGGTCTTATTGAGAAACACACCATGTTTTTCTCAGTCTGACCACCATATATTTTTTGTTATCCATATTTCACCCTCTCTGTGATTATATATTGCTTTTTAAAAAATTCTTGTTTTGTGACAGAAATAAAGTTAGCAGGCACGTAGTCCCTGATGTGGTGGGGGAAGATGGAAAGCACAGAAAGCAAAGGAGTGACAAAACTGTATGAGAGCTTAAAGCTACAGGGGAACTTGATCAGAAAAGGAACTGTTAAATACCCAAGGAGATCTTTTTTAAAAGCAAACTAGTCATAGGGTGGCATTTAAATCTTTATTTCCCAGAATGTGCTCTTTTTGATAGAAGGGATTCTCAGCCATCAATGGGAAACAAAAAGGACTCTGTCAGAAACACGTTTATTCCTCGTCTGAGAAATTCACTCACAAGAAGAGCCCTGCTGGTTCAAACCAAAAGCCTATCTAGGCCAGCATCATGTTTCCCAGCCAGATGCCTCTGGGAAGTCCACAAGCAGGAGATGAGTGGTATACGTCACCCTGACGCTGGTATTCAGAAGGGGGCTGCAAATAGTTTGTCCACTCATATCAAATGTTTGGTAAATTTTCATATAAGGAAGCCTTATACCACCCTGTTATCTTCCCATGGCTCATGACACTACCCTAGATAAGGACTGTGGCTGCTCCACAATCCACTGGTGGCTCAATATTCTTTCCTGGGTGATGGAGTGGACTGGCTTTCTTTCTTGCTTTCCGATTGTGTAATCTTGCAGTTTGAACATTTTATACTTTGCTCTTCACTGCATCTTTTAACTTCTTGTATGAGTTTGTTTTGGTTTTACTCATTGTTATTGCAATGGTTTTGAATGAGGTATTGCCCATGTATTGCTGCAATGTAGTAAATTAATACTAGAAGCATAAATTACACATCATCTTAATAATTGCTGAGCTGAATACACAGATGATTGTAAAATAAATTTGAGATATTATTTATGTCAGGTTATGAATACAGAATATTTGGGAGTAATGCCATGTTTGTGTTGCAGTATGTAGCAAGGTTATCAAACAACCCAGAATTGAATTTCTTTGTGCTGTGTAATATAAATCCTAATAAAAACTTGTAATTGGCGGCATTTAACATGGAAAACATTGAGAACTCCATTCTGATTGAAATAAATAGGGAAGGCAGTCAAGGTAATGCTGCTAAATTCTGAACTATGGCACTGCAAATGATGTTCGCAGTGAATACTTTAAGCCCATTTCAAATAATTGTTATATTATTAGGACCTGTCAGGGTTTCTAATGTTCATTGAGACTGAGTACTCTTGTATGACATACTGGGCAAGGAAGCTCTAGTGTAGTGAGAGATCAGCTTGAAAGAACTAACTGCCCAACTAACTGCAGTGGTACTGTGGGGAAGCAGGAATTTTTGATGCTCTTCCCCTTCCCCAGGAAGCCCTCTGTGCCACTCAAAAATATGTCCCCAAAGGTCAACCAATAATGTCCCAAAGGGCTACACAATCCTCAGGGGCATATTTTCTGGTGGCACAGAGGGCTTCCTGGAAAAGACGGCTGCTTTTCTCATTTTGCTGCATCAAAAATGGCTGCATCCCTGCTGCACTAATGCAGTTAGTTGGGAAGTTCTATCAGGCTGCTTTCTTGCTGCAATGGTACATACCTGCTCTGTATATCAGCTACTGCCACTACTGTTGGAAGTTCTCTGTGGTGAGAGAATCCCTTTCTCATTATAGCAGAGTGTACAGAGGCACAACACAGCAGAATTCACTTAGGCGTGCATGTATGCTGAGAGTAAAGTAACTTGGAGCCAATTCATAGTTTCAAATCAATATATAAGGCATTTATTAAGGAACTCCATTCTAGATAGGAAAGTGAGGAGTTAGGATCTCTAATCTATCTATCTAGCTGGATGCAGATGGATTCTGCATCTTCTCTGCACACATGGTGCAGGGAGAGGCAGAGGCGTAACTAGGGAAAACGGCGCCCGGGGCAAGCACTGAAATGGCGCCCCCCCGCCCCCCCAACATACTACTTTATACTTAGGTTTTTCCTCACAAGCGCCCGCCGCCGCCGCCAAGCCAGGCCACTGACTGGCCGCTAGGCGCCAGCAAAGCAATGGGGGGGGGGCGCAGGCGGCGCGGAAGGGACCGCTCGTGGGGAAGGGGGCACCAACGCGCTCCCTTGACTGCTGCAGCGCTGCTGCACTGAGCAGGAAACATTTGTATTAACAAAAAAAAATTTTTTAAAAAATTTTTTTGTCATGGCGGCGCCCCCCACGTGACCAGAAAAGATGGCGCCCGGGGCACGTGCCCCCCCTGCCCCCCCTATAGTTACGCCTCTGGGGAGAGGAGCTTGCCATGTTGCAAGGTAGAAGGACAAGTAGGGAAGAGAGAGAGGAAGGAAGTTAATCCCTAAGAGTACCAATCTACGTTTCAAAGGGATAGTGTCAGAGCAGTGGAGAAGGGGTGACCAATATCTTGACCCTCTAGCCCTCTGACTCACTGGTCTGACCTCCACTGTCTGAGACAAGAGACAGCGCAAAGTCCTTTAACTTCCAACAACTACTAGCTGTCACTGATTTAACACTAAAATTTGGCTAAGTGCTTTTCTTCATTACACCCTCCCAGAAGCTGCTCTTTTAAGAGGGAAAAAGACATGTACAAGAGCAAATGACACATTAGAAGTAATGTGTAATTTGGCCTTGCAATTCTTTAACTAGAAATCCTGGGAATTGAACTGGGTACCTTGTGTCTGGGCATTTAAAAAAAAAAAGGTAGCAAACACAAGTGCCCAAAGCAGGTCTGGAAGTTCCTCTCACAGCGTGTCACGTTTACAGCGACGTTCGTCTGAAGAGGTGACCATTGTAAGCATGATCACATCTGTTCTTGTGATCAGCAGGCTGGGGCGCCCCAGCCAGTGACACTCTGGGGGAGGGACTTCTGGACCTATTTGGGAGCCCTACTTGTTTGCTATTTTTCTATTTGAATGCCTGAACAGGGCTTGTGCTATATCACTGAGCTATACCTCTTCATGCTTTTCAGAGAGTCATGCAAATAAGCCCTTAGTGGCTGCTCCATCATTGTAGAACTTTGTTCCTTCTCAGAATCTGCCCCAGCTCAATTGTGAACTCCCCCCTCCACAAAGTACTGCCAGAAATTCCTCTTTAGGCTGGCTTTTGGTATTCATGGGCCATTTATATTCATTTATTCTTAACTTGTTTTTTCAATTGCCATCATTAGACACTTACTCAAGATGCTGAATCAAGTTGTTGATATTGTACAGCCTTTTCTGAGCTCACTTTTAATCTCTATTCGGCTGCTTTTATGTTCTAATAGGTTTGTGTTATTACCCATAGTTTGAGCCCATTATGAATTCTGGTGGATCTGAATGTGTCAAAACCATTTGTGGTGTTTGGTGCCATCTAATGTTTTTTGGTTGACAGAACATAAATATGCAGTTTTCTCATTTTGGTGGGTCCTTTTAAGTACTGAAGTTCAGCTTTATGATGGCATTCAACATGACCTTTCCGCATATGAAGCCATCCTGTTTCTCATCAATCACTGTTTGGTTTTTGAACAGGCTGCAAATAACAGGCAGAGTTCTGTACTTTTTGCAAGCTTTATTGATTGTGGCCTTTTGTTGTGTTCTGTTTATAGTGCCAAGTGTGCAGCTGATCTTCCGAAAAATGTGTTCTCATGGAGCAGTTGAGCTCTGGCAAGAGCTCCACCAGGCTCAACAAATCTTCTTTATTATCGCAAAGCTTATTTAAGATCCCGAGGAACCCTGTGGAAGAGCAGCATATGTATAATAATTATGAAAATTATGCAAATACTACAGGACCTGGTGGCTCCTACAAGAATGAAAGGACTTGTCTTATCAACATTCCACTACAATGACTACAAGAAGATCTAGTAAGAACTGTTCTGCTTACTTTCCTTTCACTATAATCATGATTGATATTTATCATCTTCACAAGTTAGGCTGCTACCACCTGAAATGTTAATGCATCTGCAATCTTGAATTGGAGTGGATGACATCACAAACTATGTTACTGAAGGGTCCCTACAACAGTACCAAATTTGGTCCAAATTGATTAGACAATTCACAACTTAGCCCACTTGCGCTTCAAATGTTCATCCACCATCTTGAATTGGGGTGGACAACATCTTTACAAACTATTAGGGATGTGCACGGAACCTGTGCCTGGCACACGCAGTCACATCAGATACTTCCAGTTACTTCTGGTAAAGGTGGCAACAGGGCGGCAGGGGGGTACGCTGCTGCCCTGATGGATTTTGGAAAAACAGCTCCAGCCAGGAGGAAGCGGAGGGAGGGGTAAGTGCAACCTCCTCCGCCCTTAAAGCAGTACCGCCCACAAACACACTTTTGAACTGGCAGAACTGCCTGCCATTTGAACCGGTTCCATGCACATACCTACAAGAGGGGCACAAACACAGCAAGCCGAGTGATCTCATAAGCTTACTTTACCACCTAGAGATGTACATATCAGGCAATAAAGAAATATGATAAATAAATAAAGGAAAATAGGCTAAAAATGATGGGAGATTTATTTATATATATAGTCTGGGACCTAAAAGACAGTAGCAGAGGTGCCAAGTGATCCTTCCTGGGCTCCTTTCTCTTCTAGTGTTGTGAAGTCTAATGAATGCAATACTTAAATATCAAATCAAATATTAGAGGTCCTGAAACTAGGTTTTAATGTGGACACATAACCTGCACAATGGCTGCAGATGTCTCTCTTCCCTCCCCCATTAATGGCTCTCCATTTTGCAGACTCTTGCCCATCAAATGCCCCTGGTGGCCTCATCCAAGGAAGCCTGATCTAGATTACACATTGATTTTGCTTCAAAGTGGAACCTTTTTGCCCTGTAATCTCCAATGTCATGCAGGCTGTTTGAATAAAGGGGTTTCAAGTGCAATTAGAAGGAGCATATTTCACACCAAACTCTTGAAAGGGAAATGGAGGAGGTGTTGATAACCTTCCAAAATTGAGTGCAATATATTCCTTCTGCTGAGACTCAAAGTATTTTTTTATTTTATTTTTTTCTTTCATCTGGCTGCCTTTCATATGGGGATTTCTGTTGAGGTTACTCCATGTTGGGCCTTGGGTGAGCAGCAGCTTAGCAAGGTCACAGTACACTGAAGAGGAACATAGCAGCATAGGAACATAGGAAGCTGCCATATACTGAGGTGCTTCAAATGACATGTGTGAAGCACCTGATGGCGTTCTGCAAAGAGAGTGGGCTTAGCCCACACATCACAGAGCCAGCAGGGGCTGCAGGGATCAGGGGCCACACTGCCACCAGAAGTTCCAGGATGTCCCACGCAAGCATGTGGGGCATACTGGAGAGACCCCCAATCCCAGGAGGCTACTTGCAGCCTCCCAGTCGGGGTTCTACTCGTGTGTTGCCACACGTGCCATGATGACACACAAGCAAAGAAATGAGGTTAACGGAGCACTTGCTCTGTTAACCTCATTTAAGAGGAGGGTGTTCTAGGTGGGCTAGCCGCCATGGGAGCACTGTACTCGTTCGCAAGCCTGGTGGTTCCCACGCTCCATGGAGAGCAGGCTAAGCTCCCTTAGCCCACTTTCCGTTGATCATGGGAATAGCCATTGGTCTATAGCTCAGTATTGTCTTCACAGACAGGCAGCAGCTTCTCCAAGGTTGCAGGCAGGAATTTCTCTCAGACCTATCTTGAAGAAGCCAGGGAGGGCACTTGAAACCTTCTGCTCTTCCCAGAGCAGCTCCATCCCCTAAGTGGAATATCTTATGGTGCTCACACTTCTAGTCTCCCATTCATATGCAACCAGGGTGGACCCTGCTTAGCTAAGAGAACAAGTCACACTTGTTACCACAAGACCAAATCTCCTCTCCTAAGCAGCATGAGTCCATACAGAAAAAGGATCAATAGACCAGAGCCTGGCTATTTTTTAAATTTGCCATAACAATTGTTCTCTGAGCAGCTTCATACTTGATCTTCATTAGCTTTGTTAGCATGGGTCCTTATCCTCTCTAATAAAACGCTTGGTGTCCGTCCGTGGACAGACACCAAGCGTGTGTTCGTGCCTCCCTTGGCGGTTCTGGGCATGCGCGGAGCGCATGCCCAGAACACGCCGAGTCAGAAACAGACAAAGGGACCAGGTGGCCATGTTGGCCGGTTCTCCTGCCGCCGCCTCTGCCCGCCCGGAGGAGGAAAGGACTGGGAAATACGGCGACAGGGAAAAACAGCGGGAAAGATGGTGGGGACGGGAGGGAAAGACGGCGGGGACGGGCAGGGAAAGGCGGCCATGCTGCCCGTTTCTCCTGGCCCCCGCCTCTGCCCGCCTGGAGGAAGAAAGGACAAGGAGGAGGACGGGGAAGCCGGCCAATGCAAACAGGAGGACGGGAAAGCCGGGCGAGGAGGCGGCGAAGCCGCCAACGATGCCTGCCACGCCAGCCAGAACAAATTACAGCAAAGCAATAGCGCCCGCTCACCCGCCCTCCATGGTGCCCAGAATTCACCTTCCCCGCTTCCCCCCCCCCCAAGATTAAGTGCCAAAAACGTCCTTGGTAATTGCGCCGCCCCCGCCTATCGCCCTCCCGCCCAACCAGCTGCCCAAACCCAAGTTACCCACTGCAGCCCGTGGCAATCGGCCAGAAACAAAAAAAGAAAAAGGAAAAAAAAACCTCCAAGAAGAGGTGAAGGGCTTACAAAAACAGCTCCTCCCTGGGGTTAGCCTCTGCCCAGACTGCCGGTATGGACGCGAAGGACGCCTATTGCGTCATTAGCATCCATTGCAACAGTCTGGGCAGCAGCATAGCATAGAGAGGAGCTCTTTTTGCGAGCTCCTCACTTCCTCTTTGCAAACAGCTCTGGAAACTAGAACAACAATTAGAAAAAAATGTTACACTAAGCACTACAACAGAACCCTAACAAGACAAATAGTGACCAATAGTAACACCAAGCACAACACACAACCCAAACACAACACTACACAACAGATATACACAGCTTAGAACAGCGGCCACTGCCGGTCCCCACAATTCCCCCCCCCAAGAAAAAAATGATCACAACCAGTCCCCTACCCACAGCCAGGGGCAGGGGGGCCAAAAACCCGTTATTTGCGCACGTACCCACAGACTGGCAGAACAAAATGAGGGAGAAGGAAGAGCGGGGGGGGGAAGGGAGGTAAGAAGGAGAGACACAGGGACAAGGGAGAGGGGAGGGGGGGAAATGACGGAGGAGAGACAGACAGGGAGAAAGAAAGAAAAAACACCAGGGACACAAACAAACACAACAACAACAAAAAGAAAAAGAGATGAAGAACGCATAAAGGGGGGGGGAGGCTAGCGCCCATTATTATAATGGGCTTAAAAATACTAGTGCTGAAATAACAGGCGGGGAGGGCCAAGGAAACTGAAAGTGCTGAAAATCATTTGTCATAATGCTGAGGTATTTAAAATTCATGCAAGAAAGAAGCATGACCCTGTATGTGAAAGATTTCTGGACAATTATGCCGTAACAGGCTGTGCAGAAATTCAGATAACTTGCCCCACCCTTATGATCTCAGGTTGAAAATCCACAACTGTACACAGTTCAATGCAGGAGTGGTTCAGTTCTACTAGGGAGTGCATGGCTGGCAGTATGCAAGTCTCCCAGGAAAAGGCAAACACCTTCTCCACCATGCAGAAACCCTTATGACATACTTGCTGTGCTGGCAATAACCCAGGTAGACCTTGCATCCCTGTGGTTCACTGGGGCTGAAGCAATTTGCACATGTGTGCACTCTGAAAATTGGAGGCACTGAACCAACATACTCAGTCACCTAACTTGAAATCTTGTAGATGTTCCCCAAATCAAAATAGGTTTTATCCCAGGCAAGTAGGAGGACTGCTGCTGTGTGTTTGAAAAGAATGGATGTTAAAACTATCAAACATCTGTACATTGCACCCTACCTTTCAAGGCGTGCCATGTTTCTTGACCCACTGCTGTACCTCGTCTTATGTTATGTAAGCAGAGGAGTGTGCTACTAGAAGTAGAATGGAATGTTCCTCCCTTTTTGTTTTTTGTGTTTCAGTAAATTTACTCAGGAATAGGAACCACAGAGAACCTTTTGTGCAAATGTGTTTGAGAGGAAGAGCAGCAGCAGCAACAAACTTGAATCTAGGCCATTTCCTTCTGGCTTCAAGCAGTGCACTTCCACTCTTGGGGCCAAATGTGGGTTGTCACTTATGGCTTCTCATTTTCTCTATTGTTCCTGTCCTATTCCTGGCCTGTATACACTGCAGAAATGCAGTGGAGGAATAATGGAAGTCAGCCATACCACAACAATGAACTGCAAGAGAGGCGGTCCAGTGTAGACACACCTTGAGATTCCTGAATCTTACACAATCTGCTTCAGCCCCATTATACTCCCCTAAGTTTTATGGTGCCTTGGTGCAGCCTTCTCTCCTATCCTTTTCCCTTTCAGATCCTCCACTGGCTACTTGAGCTGCTTGTAGCCCTTCTAAGCAGAGCTATATGTCCCTTCAGCAGCAAATATGTTCCTCAATCTGTGTTGCCAAAATGACACATTTACACAAAAGTATTAGCTTTGCTGCACCTGCCAGTTATCTTCTAGATTTGTTCCCTTAAGACTGTTTTCCCCCTAGTTGGACTTACTCCCAATTTCAGAGCCTACTTCCAGAAGAAAATGATTTAAAACCACTTGGGAAGACATCTAAAGTGGAGAATCAGCACATAGAATAGGGGTTAAGCACCCTCCCTACACATTTCCCCTGCAATTTCTTCCTACCCCCATAATTACCTTACAAGCAAAATACGGGATGGAGAACCTGTATTTTTCTTGTAACATAATGTTGTCCTTTCCTCAGCTGTGTTTGTGAGTGTGTTTGGGTTCCTATTTCTCTTCTTGTCTGCTGTAACTCTGGGCCAAGCATTACCGCAAGCCATTACAGAACAGCCAAACCCTCTGATCTCCACCTCAGCTTGAAGCACTTTGGGGCCTGGTGAAGCCCTTACCAAAGCTCAGCAACATCCTCCATACCATTCATAAACTCTCTACCATTCCTGATCTAAGAACCTCCATGCTGCTGCTTCACTCTCTGTCACTTGACTTCCGCTGCACTCTTTCTTTTGGCAACTGCAACAAAAGTGATACAGTTGCTCCTCAAAGGGCCTCTGAACACATCCACATAATGTGAATTGCTCCACAGAAAAGACCAGAGAGTAGCAGTCAAAAAGTATAAGCAGTTCTCTGTTATAGAACCACAGAGCTGGAAGCAGGTACGGGCAATCCATTCCAATTCCCCTATCCATTCCAATCCACCACTGGTCTACACGAAGCAGACCACAGGGGGTTATTGTCAGTGCTAGTTGGCGCAGTGCAGATATCTGGAGGCCAGGACAATGTGTCCCAGCCTCTGGATATCCCTCAATGCACCACAAGAGTGGATATCCTTCAATGCATCATGGCTAGCCCTCCATGTACTGCTTTAGGCGCCCATCTCTGTGTCTGCTCAGGCTGCAAGCAGATACACAATCCCAGCAGCTGGGTTAAGGGTGTGCTCATGCCCTTAACCTTGGCTAACAGTCGGGCTATAGAATCAGGATTGGTGGTGAAGCAGTGCCAGGAAGCCTCGTGGATCCCAACCATTCTCATGGGTAGCCACAGCCACGCTTGGCTGCTTGTGAGACCAGCCTTATTGTCTCTTTTAATATCATTTACTGCTGAGAAATGTGTGCATGATCACAAAGCATTCCAATTCTCTCATTTCTTTACATTTCCTAATACAGATTCTTTCTGGGTCAGAGACACTGCAAGAGCCTGCTGTGCTGTTGGTATACTATATTGCATCACATTAACGTTTGCTCCCAAAATGAAATACTTTTGAATCTTTTATCCAATTTTTTTTTAAGGGCACATGTGTGGCATTTATTCTCATGTTCTTCTCAGCAAAGCAATGTGAAGTCATTAACATTCATGCCAATTAATGGAGCTACTGCTGAAAAGAAACCCAGCACCTGCAAGTAAAAGGAGGAGGTGACAATCAGTATATTTTTAAACAGTTCCCCCTTTGAAGTTTTGTGAGAATTTTAATTAGCAAGGTCACCCACTACAATACCCATGATAAAAACACAGCCAAGGCAGCTAGACTATTAATATTTAATCTTTGCATATATTTTAATGTTTGCAGAACTAGAGTATTAAGTATTGCAATATTTGCATTCATTCCAATAACATTCTTAAATGCCCATGTTAAAAGGAAAAGGAAAAAAATACCACAATGCTTTGTGTTGCTGTGCTTTAAGGATGAACTGCAGATGCTGCCTGTATTATTCTGCTCTGTTTAAGTTCTCTGATTTAGGTATTTCCTGCTTAGCTTGCTGGCAGAGGAGCTAAGGTATTATTGTAAAGATCGGCTTGCAAATTCTTAGATAGGTGCTATATAGCAGCTCAGATTTAGCACAATTTCTCTTACTGTCAAAATTGTGTTCTGTGACTTCCATATGACCATGTTTTAACTATCCATCACAACTGCAAAACCCATTATAACTTTCTAAACCTTGCCATCTTATACTGTATTTACCAGAATCCAAGACTAGCTTTTCCCCCCGATGGTCATCGATGTTAGAAACTGAGATGGGCCGTCTTACATTTAGGGTCCTCTTTCTTTTGGGTAAATAGAATAACCTATATTTAACCCATATTTTTAGGGGGTTGTCTTAAATGCAGGGTCATCTTCTATTCGGGTAAATGTGGTATTCATGCATGTATATAGCACTTAGCAATAGCAATAGCACTTACATTTATATACCGCTTTTATAGCCGGAGCTCTCTAAGCGGTTTACAATGATTTAGCATATTGCCCCCAACATTCTGGGTACTCATTTTACCGACCTCGGAAGGATGGAAGGCTGAGTCAACCTTGAGCCCCTGGTCAGGATTGATCTTGCAACCTTCTGGTTACAGGGCGGCAGTTTTACCACTGCGCCACCAGGGGCTCGTTATATATAGGAAAGATTAGCAGATTTCTTGGTACTCAGTTTGAGCTTTCTGAAACACCTGGCAATTTTTATGACATTGTACAATTATATTAAGATTTTCTATATGTATTTTCCTTGGACAGCCTCAAGATTTAAGGTTTATGCATGCAAGTTCATTGTGAAGATTTCCATACAACCTTTGGAGATTGACCCCTCCACCCATCCAATACTTTCCGATATGTGAAGTCACTGTACAAGCAAAAGAATACTTCCCTTGGGGGTTATTCACACTTGACTTCAGGGTCAACATTGAGTGAAGCCACTTCAAAGTACACTTGTGGCATTGAGGGAAGCAGCCTCTCTCCTCTGCTCTTAGTTTTCTTTTGAAACAAGTCCACATGGCATGTTCTGTGTTTTCCTTCTAGCCAATGGGAGGGGGAGAGCGAGAGAGCTCCTGCAGAGATAAATCTGCATTTCTGAAGAGAGCATGCCTCTTACCATGCTGATGATTCTACCTCAGGGCCTCTCCCTATTTGCTCCAGCTTTTCAGAAAACATTGCTTAAAACCAGCATTTTAAAAACTCTTAAAAAGTAGAATGCACTGATCCAGGCAGCTTCTAGGCTTGGTAGCACTCCTCCCTCCCTAGCAGCATGCGTGGTGACAGTGCAGCTCTGACATGCACCTGGCCTCCGTGCATGCAGCGGCCAGATGCATGCCAGAGCCGTGCTGCCACGCAGGCTGCTGGGGGAAGTGCCACCGAACCTAGAAGCTGCCTGGAGCAGCAGTACCACTGCTAAGGACCTGCTGATTTACTTTTAAAGGTGCCTCTCGCTGCCTCACTAGCACTCAAACAGCCAAACTGGTTCAAGCTGAACCACCGGAGTCTCAAACTGTTCCATTTCTTTCCATCATCCAATCTGACAGAATCTCCTCAGATTTAGATTATTTGTTCTGGTCCAGAATATCGGGAACATGCCTTTCACATTTTATAAAATGAAGCTCTTCGCACAATTACTACACCTTCTTTTGGGAGCTCCTCTTGGCCTGGAAGTAGAAGTTGAGATAAAACAATACCTGGCAGATATTCTACCTGGAAATCAAAATCCCTAAGTCGGGTGATCCATTTGACTATTCTTGGGGTTGCTCAACTTGATCCCCACTTAGTAAGTAAAGCAGATAGGGGCTGACTGAAAAGTAAATTTTCTGCCCCACAAGTAAGTCCTGAAGTGCTTCACCAACAAACATGCCAGAGCTTCTTTTTCAGAGACAGAATACATCTCCTCTGAAGCAGTAAGGCAACTATAACTTCCCTGTCCTGTTTTTGCTGGTCAAGACCACACAAACCATATTCAGAAGCATCAGTGGTTACAATAGTGTGCCTGTTGGTTTCAAAAAAAAGTGAGAGCAGGACTTTCAACAATGGCCAGTTTGATAGTCTGAAAACTAGCCTCGCATTATGCATCCCAACCTTCTTTCTTAAAAAAGAAGATGCTGTGGAGTAACTTTGGAGGCAAATTGCCTAACAAATTTGTAGTAATACTCTGAGACCTAAACATTATCAAAGTGCATCCTTGCTGTGTGCTTCCTGGATAGATTTCACCGAGTCTGTTTTGGGAAGTACGCCACTCCAAAATATTGTGTGACCTAAATATGTCACAGGGTGTGTGCAAAACAGATATTTCTCTGCAGAGATAGTAAGTCTGTGTTGTTGGAGACTTTCATAAGAGTTTGGTCAGTTTAGCATCATGCTCCTCAATGGTTTTGCCATACACTAAAATGTAATCCTGAAAGTGATGCCTTCTGTAGTCCCAAAAATTGCATACATCATTCGTTGAAATACTTAAGCTGCAGAGGCTAATCCAAAGGACAGTCTTATGCATTGAAAAAGACCCTCTGGGGTTATGAAGGCTGTGTATTTGCGGGAACCTCTGAGCAGAGGAATTTATGATAGGCCAAAGATAAGTCCAAAATTGTCTGAGGTCTCTTTCAGAGTAAGCAACATTTCACTAATATTGGGCAATGGATGCCAGTCCACTACCATGATGGAGTTCACATCTCTTAAATCCACAGACATTTTAAGTGTACCATTTGATTTCCACACAAGAACAATGGGAAGGACCCATTCTGATGAATCAACAGGCTCTATAAGTCCGCATGCTGTAGTCTTAAAACCTCCTCGCTAAGTGTTGGAGCACTACTATGGGTACATTCTTCACTTTGTGTTTTACATCTGAATTTTATGTTTGAAATGTATGGCTATGCCAGGAGTATCAGCAAAAACATCCAAGAAATTAGCAATCATATCAGCACATGGATACTCCATCTGTAATTTGGGTTCTTTATTATCTGGGTCTAACACTATCCAGATATCTTTGATGTTTCCAGCCCAATATTGAGACTCCTTTTTGTGATATGTACACTTTCCCTTCTGCAGTTCATCCTTTGCATTCCAGGACAACAGTGAAGTATCCATTTATGGCAATAGGGGAACTTCCATATCCCCATCGGTGGATGTCTGAAGGCTGTAGGTGCAGATCTTATGTAGTAAGCAGTTTCTTGTAAAGTAGATGTGAAATGATAATTTATGGAGAACCAGAATCCGCCATTATCTGCACTTCATAGCCATTAAGTTTTACTTGACAATGTGGAGAAGCAGGCTCTGTCACACTTAAAATGCTGTCAGGAAGTGGTTCATCTGCCTCATCCGTATCATATAGTGAATCAGTAATGGAGTGGACTGCAGACTTGCAACCCTTAGCAAAGTGTCCCATTTTCTTGAACCTGTTGCAAGTGACCATCCGTGCAGGGCAGAGAGCAAAGTTGGCTTTGTGGACAGAGTCTCCACATTGGTAGCATTGGTAGCTCTTCCTTTCCTAAGCTGTCACTTTCTGGGGCTTGATTTAGATTGAACAGCCTGGATTGCAGGAGGTTTGGTTTTGGAGTACCAAAGAGAGCCATTTGGCACAGTGAAGAGCATTTCCCACCCTCCTAGCTTCATCCAAGGTAAGTTTCCTTTCCGGTAGCAGTTTTTCGTAACAATCTGATTCCTGATCATTTCATCAGTAAAGTTGGCAAATTCACAGGTTACACTTAAAGTATGCAACACTACTACTACTACTACTTATACACCACTTTTCAACAAAAGCAGTTTACATAGAAAAGCAGTTTACATAGAAAAATAAATAATAAATAAAATGATTCCCCCCCCCGCCCAAAGGCTCACAATCTAAAAAGGCAGACACCAATAACAGCCACTGGAGGTGTTGTACCCCAACAAAGACTGCCCCCTTGTGGCCAGAAAAATATCATCAATAAATTGTAACAGGACAAAGTCAGGGTTTCTGGCCTCTTCTGGGGTTTACCACCGCCCCAATTCTTCCTGTAAAGCCCCACTAAAATGGAGGGTTCTATTTTTGAACCCCTGGACAAGCCTGGTCCATGTATAGGTCTTTCTAACCCTTTTTCGAGACTCCTCCCAATCAAAAGCAAATAATGGCTGGCTTTCTCTGGCCAGAGGTATAGAAAAAAACACATCCTTCAAGTCCAGTACCATAAAACATCAGTACTGCTCCCCTATAGATGTGAGTAAGGTGTAGGGGTTCATCATGGGGGCGTGCAATAGATGTGAGTAAGGTATAGGGGTTCATCATGGGGGCGTGCAAAGTCTGGGTAGCTGCATTGACCTCCCTTAGATCCTGTACCATTCACCACTCCCCATTGGACTTACTCACAGCTATTATCGCGGAGTTCCAAGCAGAGACACAAGGCACAAGAATGCCTTCTGTAAGAAAAGAATCTATTATGGGTTGCAGTCCTTCCCACCCTCCTTTTCAGAGGGAATACTGTTTAATCCTGACTGGCTGCGCCCCTGGCCGTAGCTTAACATGCATTGGTTGCACCCCTTCAGCTTTTCCCAGGATTCCTTCTTTAGCCCACACATCTGGGTTGGTTAATTTGAGTAAATCTTCTGGAAGGGAGATGGCGGGGTCTTCTTTTAAAATGCCCATCATGCCGGCTGCCATGCGCCAGCCTTCTGTCATGGGTACTGTCATAAAAATCCCTGTAGGGCTGAACTCTAATATAGCTCTCATTTGGCAGAGCATATTGCGTCCCATCAATGGAATAGGGGACTCTGGCACCCAGATTAATTCATGCTGTATCTCTTGGGAGCCTAATTTACATGCCATTGGTGTAAGGAGGGACCTCTCCATTTCCTTTCCTCCTATTCCAATGAGAGCTTTTGTTTCAGTCGTGGGACGTGCCCCACAGGTGTCTTTAAGGATCGAGTAGGTAGCCCCACTGTCCACTAAAAGTTGTTCCTCCTTGTTCCCCACTGTCATTTTAACCAGGGGCTCCTGGAGGCTTAAGAGCACCACCTGGTGACTCTGAGGGCCCCCGGTCCTCCCTCCAGGGCTTGGACCTGCCAAGCCGTAGGTGCCATATCCTGGACCTTGTTACATCAATGGGTAGGTTGGTCATGGGGAGTCCAGGCAATTCCCTGTCCCATGCCTCTGCCATTTCCACCTCTTCCTCTATTGCCCTCCAATCCTCTTCCTTCCCACTGAATCTGGGGGCAATTTCTTTTCCAATGTCCTTTTCCACAAGTATAGCAAGATCCAGTCCCTTAGTGGGGGCTTGAATTCCATCCTCCCCTGCTTGGATTTCCTCTTCCTCTGCCTCCCACATACATCACCTTTTCCTTCTTCCTCTTACTATCCTGTTCCTCCCCTCTCTAGGTAAAGGTTTTAATAGGCTGTATCCATCAGCTGGGCTAGAGGTACTGTTAACCCTCCTTCGACCTTCTGTAGCTTCTTCCTTATGTCTGGGGTGCTCTGACTGACAAAAGCCATTTTCAGGATATATGCCCCTTCATTTTGGGAGACATCTATCTGGGTATACTGACTAAAAGCCTTCTCCAGACATTCCAAAAATTCCCCAGGAGCCTCGTCTGAATTTTGATGGATTTGGTGCACCTTTGACATATTAATAGGTATGGGTATGCAGGTCTTAATTGTTTCCAAGATTATCTGCTGATAACCCTCTAAACTCTTCCTCCCTTCATCAGTATCTACATCCCAAGTGGGTCTATTCGGGGGGTACATCTGAGCGGCCAATTGGGAGTTCTAGTTCATCTGTCCCATTGCAATCTGGAGAGCCCTGGCCTCAACCAGTCTTCTTTCTCCTCCCGTGAGAAGGCTACAAGTCTGCCTTATATCTGACCATGTGGGGCTATGGGTCTCAAAAACCGACTCCCAAAGTTCCCCTGCTTTAAGGGGGTCCTCTCTCAGGGAAGGGGTATTCTGTTTCCAGTTCAAAAGATTGGCTGACGTAAAAGGTACATGGACCAGGACCCTTTGGCTGTCTGCATTTAGGTGATCCCTGAGGGGCATCTGAAGATGTGTCTTATGAAAAAAATTTCCCAACTGGGATTTTAGACCGCGTGTGTAAAGGACTCAAGCTCTGGGGAGGTTGGCCTTGAGGCGAAAGCTGAGGTGGGCTATCGGCGCTGGTAGCTGAGCTGGTGGCTGAGCCGTGGTAATAGAACACAGTGTCTTCAGACTGGTCACCCTCGCTATCCACACTTATGCCCTCCTCCTCCCTTTTCCCCATCCCCCTCTGGTCCAAACCTAGCCCCTCCCACCTTGGACGTCCAGTTCCGACGGTTGGGGCCGGTGGCGCCATAGGTGGAGGAGGCGGAGGCACAGCGGTAGACAAGGGGTGGTTTGTCTCACAGGGGAATACATAAGGGGGTGGATGAATGCCTTTCTTGGGGGGTGGCACCGACCCCATGGCAACCAGAGCAGTCTTCCGTAATCCACAGGCTTTTAACAAATCGTCCCGTGACCAAAGTTCCATAAAACTCTGAGCATATTGGTGCTCCTCATATTTATCCGTGTGGGTACAAAATAAAAGCAGCTGCAAAATTGTTTGGTAATCTATGGATCCTTCTGGGACCCATTTGGCCTCATTTTCTAACTCATAGTACAGTCAGGAATTTTGACAAAAATTAATCATCTTCTTTTTTCTCAATGGGTCTCCACCCATAAGAACCTGCCAGTTCTTCAAAACACACTCTAATGGGGTGCATGACTCCCCTCCTGATTTGCTCTGAGCTTTCCCCATCTCGGTGTGAGGCTTGGGACTCTAACCCTACAGCTGGGACTCCAACCCTATGAGTGGGACTCTAACCAGTGGGACTCTAACCCTGTGCACCTAGACTGTAATGGGACCCTAACCCTGCGATGTCTGTAGTGTCTAGGCTTGCACAACACTCACCTGTTCCTTGGGACTCCAACCCTTGCCTGCTTCTTTGTCACCAATGCCTTCCTTCTCTTTTGTCTGGCACACTGCTTGTGCCTCCACACAATGTGACGTCCCGCAAGATGCAGGTGTAGCCGGCTTGCGTCGATTTGGTCCGGATTCGCTGGGGATCCTTCCGCTCAGTGGGAGCCAGTGATGCCCTACTCCTGTGTAGGGAACGTGGCCCCAATCCGAGTCGCAGCACCAAGATTGTTGTACCCCAACAAAGATAGGTTCTTTACTGGGTCAGCTAGCCAAACATGTCACCAGTTGAGAAAGTTTTAAAAGGCTTTATTTTGCTCAATAGTAGCAAAAGGTCTTGGCAGCTATCGCTCAAATCCAAGACCCCGAACATACACAAGCATGACATATTTATAGCCTAGGGGTTACGTGCATAGGTACTGCCCCTTTCCTTTGTCTGGACTTTCTGTAAATTTCCAGCTAACTTCTGCACCTGTACTTAAGTGAATACCTCATCACCTTCTTATCTAGTCTCTCCTGGCCCTCCTTGGCACAGAAAAGCAATTCCTTATAAGGAATCCTAGGCCCCCTTTACACAGACAGAATATATGAAAGGTAACATGGCTTCGGTCTGGTTCAGGCCTACACCAGAGGTGGGCTGGGCTGGGGTTGAAGAGGGCAGTTGCTCTCCCCCCAGCTAAATATAAGAGAATCACCACTTTGAAAAGTGCCCCTTTGAGCAGGAGTCATGGGGTGCCGATGTGACATATTGACCAACAGATTCACCAAGCAGTTGGGATCTAGAGTGGAACTTGTAATGTTCAGCAATCACATTCAAGGAACTGTTGAAATGATCATCTAAGGCTTGAAGAGCAGCTTTATAAGGGTTGGCATCCCCTTCCAAGTTGGTAGGAAATGGCAAATCCTATATAATAAGATCCCTGGGTGTGCGCCTATGTCTCCGGTGTCTGCGCCCGTGTCTCCCTTGGGCGTTCTGGGCATGTGCGGAGCGCATGCCCAGAACGGCCGAGGGAGACACAGCCGCAGGCACCAGGCGGCCATGTTGGCCGGATGGCCGGCCCAGCTGCAGGAAGGCCGGAGGTGGAGGCCACGGGACCGGATGGACTGCAGGGAGGGCAGAGGCAGGAGGGCAGAGGCGGCAGCGGCGGAACCGGCCCTGCCGCGGGGAAAGCCGGCTGCGGGGAGGAGAGAAACGGCAGCGGCGGGTCCGGCCCGACCGCAGGAAAGGGAAAGGCGACGTCGGTGGGATCGGACCAGCCGCGGGGAGGGGAACTGCGGCAGCGGCGGGACCGGCCCGGCCGCAGGAAAGGGAGATGCGGCAGCGGCGGGTCCAGCCCAGCCACAGGAAAGGAAGAGACGGTGGCGACGGGACCAGACCCGACGCGGAAGGGAGAGAAACGGTGGCAGCAGGACCGGCCTACTAGTGCCCGTTATTTTAACGGGCTTAAAAATACTAGTGAGTATATATTCTTTGGCCTTCAGGGTGCAGACAGTGAAGCAATATAGCCTTCTGCTTTGCTGGAGTAAAATTACCTCCGTATAGTGTGGAGGTAATTGCAGAAATAGGACTTCCATTGTTTCCAGAGAAGATTAGATTATCCTGGGGTGGGCAAGGGTGTTGTATTCGTAGCATGGCTCAAATCCCACCACTGAATATTTATATACCACTTTTCAACAAAACATTCCAAAACAGTTTACATAGATATAAATACATAAAATGGTTCCCTGCCCCCAAAGGTCTCACAATCTAAAAAAGAAACCTAAGCAAGACCCCAGCAACAGCCACTGGAGGGATGCCATGCTGGGAATGGATCGGGCCAGTTGCTCTCACCCTGCTAAATAAAGAAAATCACCACATGTAAAATGTGCCTCTTTCCTCTGTTAGCAGGGGCATCCACGCTGCAGTGGGCATCCAGTGAACAACAGAGTCCAGGACTGATAAGGGAAGAGTACCTTCAAGGGTTGTGCCAGAAAGCTGGAGAAACATTTAGCAGCAGCAATAGTAGAATGCAGCAGTTCAGGCACACAGGCCCAGTAATACATTGAAAGGAAGATGAAGGAACATTCACAAGCTTTACAGGCTTACACACCCAAGTGGTTCAGAATCACATTGCCAAATGTTTTATAGCTGCTTCCCTTGTAAACACAAAGTAGTCTTATGTTGGTTGTTCCTTTCCCCCCTCCCTTTCCTTTCTGACTCCACCCCTCACATTCCCTACAGGATTCCCCCTGGGACAAGCTTCTAAAATAACAAAACATAAAAGATTACTAGATAGAATACAACATGGTTTCTTTTCATTTCTTCCAGTGCTTTTCAGTAAGGATCATCCTGATCTCCCACCATGGTTTTGACTTGCGTTTTGGGCGGTATACAAAGACTTGCGTTTTGGGCAGTATACAAATGTGATAAATAAATAAATAAAATAAGGGTTTCCTTCACTGGGTGAATGAACCGCATAAGTGCTTTTAGCATTCAGTGTTTTTTTATTTAACAAGTTCATTGACTTCAGGCTAAAGTTTCACCATTTCCCATCTGACTTGCAAAACCTACAAGACGATGGCAAGTCAGGCTGAACTGAAAGTAATTAAAGGAGCTTTGGGGAAAGTCAGGGAAAGTTGTTTTTTTTCTTCAAACACATCATTGCAAGGGAAAGAGCCCCAAATGCAAATGCCTTCTAAAAGCCATGATAAGATCTGATGTTTTTATCAGCACTTGAGGATGGTGGTTATAAAAGACTAAAATTTGTTGGCTACAGATAAGGGTTGATTCACTACAGTATGTTATTTAGCATCCTCCTAAGAACTAGAGTAAAGATAAAGTGTGCCATCAAGTCGATTTCAACTCCTGGCGCCCACAAAGCCCTGTGGTTGTCTTTGGTAGAATACAGGAGGGGTTTACCATTGTCTCCTCCCGTGCAGTATGATATGATGCCTTTCAGCATCTTCCTATGTCACTGCTGCATGATATAGATGTTCCCCATAGTCACTGGGAAACATACCAGTGGGGATTTGAACTGGCAACCTTCTGCTTGTTAGTCAAGCATTTCCCTTTTGCACCACGTAAGGTGACTACTCCTAAGAACTAGGGATGTGCAAAACATTTAGACATTGAAACATTTCAACTCAGAACTGACTCTTTCAAGTGTCTTGAGCTCAAAACAAAATGTCTTTTAATAAAGGGCCTGTTTTGAGCTCGGAATAAAACAATCCCATTTCTATTCTAAACATTTTAATGTTTCGAGCACCATTTTCCCTTGCTGATTGGTTTTCTGGAACTGGTTTCTGATTGGCTTGCAATCCTATGAAGGTTTGGGAAAAGGTTACAAATAGCCTACTTGCCCATTTCTTTTGTCAGTTGGATGGAAAGTAGCACCCATTATGCTCTACCACCCACCCCACTTTGGTGTCCCTAGGAGCTACCCATGGAGAACAATAGGGTGTTTCAAGTTTCCCCATTGTACCCAGTGGCTGAAACACTCAAATGTTTCGAGGTTCTGTCGGAAAAACCAGATCAACCGCTGTTTCCATGAAATGTTTCAGCAGTCTGCATGTTTTGTTTTAAGCTCCAAACAAAAGGCAGAATCTGTTTCGTGCACATCCCTACTAAGAACACGTTTACTATTTGTCTTTTGGATTATACATTCATGCCTGCCTGCCAGCCTACCATATGATTTGAGTTTTCCCCCTCCTGGCTTATCTCCCCCCTTCCCCTAATAGCATGGAGGGATTTGTCCAAGCTGCCCCCTCACACATGATCTAAATGCCAAATTAATTTGTTTGGTTAGAAGAAAGGGGAAAGTGCATTGGGAATAGGAGGGGGACATGCTTGTGCATGTCCCTATTTGAGTGGTAGGCAGGCTGGCTCTTTCACACCATCTGAACTGGCGCACTGTCTAATGGAAATAACGTTACTCGCAACTGCAGCCAAAAGTGGGATAAGTAATTTACACATCCATTTTTTACTCTGTCATGTTTCAAAGGGTCTGGGTTTTTTGCCACTCTGAAGTTCTGACTAAGATATTCAAGAGAGCTATCAACGCAGATTGCACCTTTAGCTGAAATAGTTCTTCCTTTGAGAAGAAAGGTGAAGCCAGTTGCCACAGGTACCTACATGTACCAAAAAGCTTTCCTACAACACAGCTTATCACAGCTCAGATTTATGCAATGTTACACTGGTTTTGCTTCTGTCTGGTATTTTAAATTTCCTTCCTCTGCAGCATCAGGATATGACACACCCAGAGACAGGATGGATCATGATGTGGACTTGAAATTCAATCAAATAACAGGTGTTCCCAACCTTTGGTCCCTAGATGTTGTTGGACTACAACTCCCATTATCCCCAGCCACAATGGCCAAGGCTGAGGATGATGGGAGCACAAATACATTGGAGGGTTTAGCTTCCAACATTTTCAGCAGTACGGAACTGGGTCTTATGAGGCTTCAGATGGAAAACAGCCAAAAAAAGAATCCATTTGGGAATGAAAATTCATAGCCAGATTTTCTCCTCCCGTGGAACTTGAAATTGATCGTGATAAATGTCCTTCAAAACATTTCCACCTTATTTTCAGAAGTGATGGTTGTAGTATATGGACTAGGATTAATATAACTTTTCCATATTAAGTATGGGTGAAGGCTTGACATTACCAAAAATGAAGAAGTACAACAAACTGGACGCCAGTTAATAGTTCATTAACCGGGGCTATCAGAGAAAAACAACTCTGTATTTCAGGTTTGAAACTTTCCTGCTAATGCTGTTTCATGCTGCAGATGGAAATATTCAGTTGTTCTGAAGCCTCTTGGAAGGAGATTCCTTGCAAGGCTGGCTCCAGATCTCTGGGATCTTCAGCAAACCAGAAAGTGACTGCCACCATCATACAAAGGCTATGGTCACAGAGGTGGCCTCAGGTATCAGCAGTGGACCCTTCTGAGGTTTCAGTGATGCCAGCCCTGGTACCCTGCCAGCTGCCCAGCTGTACCAGTCTGCATTCCCATAATAGATGTATTACTCCTAGGAAGAGACACCGTTAAGTAGAAAGAGCCACCCATAAGACACATGCTTTGAAAGACACATTTGATGTACTGTATAGTTATTGCTGTACATTTAGAAGTGGAGATCAAGGCCCAGAGAGTTCAGTTCAGGTCAACATTTCATTAATGTTGGTTGAAGGAAAGCAAACTCTTCTCACAAAATTCAAGTATGGTACACAAGTGAAAGGAATGGCAGCTATATTAGAGGACAGGATACAAAACTGAACATGGATCACAGTGTGATAGCATGGCACAAAAGACCAGTGAATGATACACAGACACTTATGTTATACCACACAAGGAGAGTAGTGGTTCTTCCAGATGTGGCTCAGAATCTAATGGAACTGGTGTTATAAACAGCTGGACATAGGTTTTATTTAATATCTGCTTGTTAAAAAATGTTAAAGTAGCTAAAATCCTGTCTAACACTGCCCATGTGCTCCCCTGTGTCAACCCCTCTGCTTTTAAAGCACAAGCACTCTTGTACAACTGCTCAGTTATTTTTGGCACAGGCTGCACGATCTTCAGGCACATTTATACAAGTGGAAAAGTCTGTTGCAGCAAGGCGAGAGATGTGAAAATCACTCCTCTTTCACATAAACTCAGCTGCACAAGAAGGCTTCATCACATGGACTCTAAAGGCTCTTTGCAAACGTGCAGCCCTTCTCCTATTGACTTTGGCGGCCAATATTTTACATGTATAACTTTATTTTATTATGCTATTTGTAACCAATTACATATTTACAGCTGTATTTCAGGTATTTATAGCTCTATATAGCTATAAATGATTTACAACTATATCTCACATACTCTTAATACCCAATATAATATTTATAACATTTATATTGATGTTATATTTTGGAAAATATAAAAGAGAACGTCTTCTTCATCATAAACCCCACCATTGAGGGTTTATGATGAACCCACATTGAGAACATCAGGAGAGGTTTGTCTGCAATTACCACCAGCTCGTCTGATGGCTACTTGGGGACGGGCCTTCTCCGCTGCTGCCCCGAAGCTTTGGAATGCACTCCCAGCTGAAATAAGAGCCTCCCCATTTCTGGCAACTTTTAAAAAGTTTTTTAAGACGCATTTGTTCACCCAGGCTTTTAATTAAATAATGTTTTAATAGCTTTAACACTGTTTTAAAATTTTAAATTGCTTTAATGTTTTAACTTTTTCAGTATAAAAAATGGCAGTATAAAAATGTTAGATAGATAGATAGATAGATATATTTTATGGTATATTGTTGTGGGGGGTATTTGTGTGAGTACACATACGTACACACATATACAACATGGTTTTTAACCTTATATTTATGTATATCTGTAGTAAATGTAATACTGAAACATTTACAGTATCTATATTATATGCATTTGCAAGCATATCTATATAGGAGTTAAGACAAAGTGGACTGTACTTATTCTAGATCTATATTTAAAGAAGATGTGATGCACTAGCTGTTCTACAGAAAAAGGTTTATGAATATGGATGTTGGAGGAACTATGAATGATTTGGTGGATGGTTGTAAGACATGAAGCTATTTTATAAATGTCCATTGTTGGTACTGACTGACATGCTGCACAAGGCTCCAGCAGCTTAGGGATGTAGTGTTTATGCATACCACACAATTGGGCAAATGCAGATGTGTGATAGAGGGCAATTAGTTCCAATGTCCCTCTATTCCACAACTGCATTTGTGAAATTGTACAGTCTTGTGCAAGAGCACTTTTGTGCATTTGTGCTAGGGGTGTGCGCGGACCAATGTTTACAGTTCAGTCCAAATTTGGACTGAACCGTGGGTCCACAAACTGGTTTGGCAGTTCAACTCAAATTAGTTCAGTGGCTTGAAGGCCAGTGAGGGCAGGGCTGGGGGTGGTAGCAGTTAAAGGTCTCTTTAAAAGTAAATTAGCAGATCCTTACTGGTGGTACCAAGCAGCTTACAGGTGCGGCAGCACTCCCCCCCCCCCCCCAGCAGCCCATGTGGTGGCGGCGTGGCTCTGGCATGCACCTGGCCACACATGTGTGCCTATTGTCACCACCCCGGTCCTGCCCTCACTGGCCCTCAAACCACCAAACTGGTTTTGGGCTGAACCACAGAATGAGCCGAACCGGTGTGCAGACTCATGATTCGTTCCGAATTTGGACCAAACCACACACATCAGTCTGTGCACACCCTTAAACTGCCCAAACACTTCATTCCTAGACTGATGAGGCCTTGTGCACTTATGCAGTATGTCTGCCAGTATATTGTATTATTCTGTTTTGATTGCCTGGGTCAGAAAGGTAGAACATGGTTGGAAATATTTCATATGTATTTGCATATTATGATTGAAATTTAATTTTTTAAAAATGTAAAGGCCAGTTCCATTCTAATTTCTGCAAGGAGGAGAATGATTTTTCTAAAACATGAGAGTAACACTATCATCAGAGTTGGAAAAATCTCAGCCACCTAGAAAGCTGATTTTGGCATTTAGGAACATGAAACATTTGTTCAGCCCTACCCAGGTCCAGTCCCTAAAAATTGATTCTAGCTTTTAAAACATTGATCCTGGTCCCTAAGAATTTGAAATATTATTTTCTAGTCCTGCATCCACTTGTTCTCTCTATGAACTTGATAGTACTTGGATATTAAAGGCATGGAGGAAGAAAAGAAAAAGCCAGCTGTATCAAGAGTAGATCGGAGCTGTTGTTCCTTTCGCTTTCAAGGAGTTGTTTTATCTCAGCACCCCAGCAGCAGAATAGTGGAGAAGCCATGTCAAATAAGAACTAAAAATGAGCGATGCCTATAAAAGAGAGATATCATGAGAATCTGCCATTTGGGAATAATGAAAGGCACGGGCAGCTCGAGCCGATTATGCAGCCTTACTAGAGGCCTGTCAGCTTTGATAACAAAGGCAGCCATCAATTCCTGTAAAAATGGCAACAGTGTGAATTGGAAATTCTGAAGCACCATTTAAGGTTGGAATGAGATTTTCTTCAGAATGCATTTGTCTGTGTGTTCCTGCTCACTTGAAAAGTACTGGGCACATCAGAAAGCGGAGCATGGAAAGTGCTGGGCTGGGGTTTTTATTATTATTATTTGCTTCTCCCTATTTCATTTCTAAATGCCAAGTTGTTGTTTTAATGAAAACAACAAGACACTTTGGTCCACAAAGGGACCATTTAAAACCAAAGCAGATATGCTTATTGAATTTCCTGGGAAAGCATCGCACACTACAATAGAGTCTTGATTTCTTAAAGGGAGTTTTATCATGTGACTAATGAAGGAAAGAATTTCAAAGTGGCTTTCCTTATACTCCTTTATTGACTTCACAGTACTTCTCTGTGCTTAACTGTTCGCATCTTCGCTGGGCATCTCAATGCCATTTAAGGCAAAACAACTGATCAATTAAGGAATCATATGTCTGAATTTAATGAGTGTCTCAGAAGTTTCCACACTGAGAGGGTAGTCAATGGTTGGAGACGCCTTCCAAGCAGAGTGGTGGTGGTCCTGTCAATTGAGTTAAAAATAATCCATAAAGTACAAGAAAGAATACTGGAAATATAAGTTTGGATTAAGTTGTATAAGAAAGGTTAAAAGAGAGAGATTGGGGGGAAATTGTTTGGTTTAGAAATGGCTCTCAGAAGACTTTGTTTTATTCTGATACCTACTGTACAAACTTTGGCTTCATAACTGATTCGTGACATTTTTTTTTAACCTAAGTGGATGAGCCAGCCCTTTGCTGCACCCTTCCTTTCCCATCCCATACACATGAGTTCCTTATGACTAATTTCCTCCCCCTCAGTCAGTAGCTTGGGTTCGTATCATTATCTGAACCACATACTACTTAATCAGTTTATTACAACAGGCAGAAGCAAAATTTAGCAATTCAATCCATGAATTCTGATCAGAAAGAGGAAAAGTTATATAAAACTCCTCAGACCTGCCTGGCATTTTTTGTAAAATAGAAGTATCTCGATAAAAGAGGCAACACAGGAGGACATAACCCATTGTCTCAACCTTCCCCACTTTGCCGTGGCAAATATGCTCAAAGTAGGTTATACTCTGGAATCTTTCCTCCAAGAGGGCAGGTGGCAGAACATTAAATTGAGCCAAAGTAAAGGTCCTATTAGCCACATGGCACAGCAGGAAGTAACTTGCCTAGTGAGCGAGAGGTTCCTGGTTCGAATCCATGCTGGTATGTTTCTCAGACTATGGGAATCACCTATATCGGGCAGCAGCGATATAGGAAGATGCTGAAAGGCATCATCTCATACTGTGTGGGAGATGGCAATGGTCAACCCCTTCTGTATTCTACCAAAGACAACCACAGGGCTCTGTGGGTGCCAGGAGTAGGCACTGACGCGACAGCACAACTTTACCTTTAAAGTTCCTATAAAAATTTGAGAATGTTATGTAAAAAAGATACCTTGCTGAGGCATATCCATTCCCTGTGCTCCCATAAAGTGGATAATTAAAAACCAAATTCAGATGTCTTTGTACCTCCATATCCCAGATACTTTGATTAATTATCAATCTGGCTTTACAATAGCCAAAGAATATTAGAGCGCTAGGCAGGAATCCATAAGACAAAAGCTTTTCATTCTACATTGCTGATTCTTGGAAAACACAGATTTATTTGATACAGAGGAGGGCTTCAACAAACACTGAAGAGCCACTTGGAATAACTAAAGATGGTATCTTAAAATATTTACACGTATTAAATAATTTCCAAGGAAAACCTTGAATCTGTTTGTCTATAACATTAACATTGCACTATGTGTGTTTTGTTGGATACTTTCCTCAATCAAATATATATAGGATCAGGATCAGGTCCTGGTTTGGGGGGAATCTCTGCAAAATTTACTCTGTATCCTCTAGAAGGCCCAAGGTTTGTGGCAGGGGCATAGCAAGGTTGGAGTGGGCCCAGAGACAAGATTTTAAAATGCCCCCCCCCTCAAAGTCCAGGGCCTCTGCACACACCAGGCCCTCAAGGATTTAAGTCTGATATTTCAAAATAAGTATGCTGCCTAGAAATACATTTCACTGAATACACAGGAGGTTTTTGATTGCAGGAGGTTTTTCACACGGGACTTTTAAAGCCCTTTAACACACATCTCCTCTGGAATGGAGGTGCTGCATTCACATGTTGGCCAGATTTACCCTGAAGTCCCTGCAAATTATTGGGGAGCAGTTCACCCACAAGAAAAATAAAATAAAATCACAACACATGCTTCACAGTTATCATTCAGACCTTCTGGGTTGCAAAACAACTTGAACATAAGTGCATTTATAAATGAATGAATGAATAAAATAAATATAATATTGTTTGTTCCAGAAGTTTTTATAATTTTCTGCCATGAAACAAGCCACTTATATAGGACTTTTAAAATAGTTTTTTAAGACAGCAAATTTTCCAAGCTGTTTTAAATTACATATTCAGAGACTTCTCAGTCTCTCCCCCTGCCTCATATCAAAGCCCTATGGCAAGCAGATCTCTATATATCCGGGGGGGGGGGGGGGGCTTGACCACAAAAAGGCGTTCATATTCTACCTGGCAAATGCTGGGCTGGGCAGAGGGTCTGCTGCAGAGAGCTGTGGGGGCCACTCTGCCTGCCTGCCTCCTTACTGCCTGCCTGCCTCCTTCCTTGCTTGCTTGCTTGGGGCCTCCCTGCAAGCCTACTCCAGTTCAGGCTTCACTGAGGCTTACATGGAGGCCTCCCTGGAAGCCCCGCCCACCCGCCGATCAGCTGAGAGGCGGGGAGAAAAGGAGCTCTTTGCAGCTTGTCTGCTGCTTCCATTGCGGGCCAGGAGAACAAGCAGGAGAGACCGCGAAGAGGGCAAGTGGCTGAGGGGCCTTGGGGCTGGGCAGGGAGCAATGGGGAGTCATGTGAGGTGTCTCTGGGGGGGGCCACAAGGCAGAGGGGCCCCCAGACAACTGTCTCCCCTTGCCTAATGGTAGTTCCGCCCATGGTTTGTGGTATAGTGTAGAAATTGAATTCTCCCTCCCTTCCCCTTTTATTTTTTTACTTTTTAGCTGAGCAGTGGAATCCAAGCCTGCTGCAACATGCCACCTGCCATTCAGACATTAGTGAGTACAGCGCCCCGGTTGCTGTGGGGAAAGCAGAGAGAAAGTCCCTCCCTGCCACTGTCACTCACCCCCTCTTGCAAGCCATTCACGCTTACCACACCATTTGTCTGAAGGGGGAAGTGCCAAAACCCTGATTGCCCGTCCTTTGGTGAGCAGCAACCTGGATTGTCTGAGGTTGCTGCTCACCAAGGCACTGGCCATCATGGTTACAATGCTTCACCCTTCAGACAAACAGCGTCATAACTGTGAGTGCCCAGCAGGAGGGGGTGAGTGACAGCGACAGGGCGGGACTTCCTCCCCATTTTCCCTGCTGTAACTGTGAGCACTGCTGAGCATACTAACATCTGAATAGGGCTCTGGTCTCCCCTTTTCCGCAGCACTCCTCTTGGTGCTAGGTGGCTTCATTTCTTACGTTTTAAACTTTGCAGCAGAGAGTGTAGAGCCATAAGCAGCCAGTGGCCATCTTGGTTGTGCAACAAAACCCTGATACCATATTATTTTGGATCATTGTGAAGAACTCCAGATAAGGGACCAGATAATGACCAGCAACTACTAAGAGTGCTGCTTCTCTTCTACCACTAGAAAGTGTTAAAAGAAAAGAAAAAGCTACTTAGCATCAAGAGAAGTGCTTGGGAAAGGGTACCCAGGGCAAGCATCAGCACTCCTCTGGGCAGGAGCACAGGACCTGCCCAAGAGTAACCTTGTGCTGATGCCAGAACAGAACGTATATTTCAGGTCAACTGCTTTGGGCCATGGGGGTGTGTGTATGTGGCTTTAAGATATTTAAACAGCACATAAAACTAACTCACTGTCATTTTTTTCATTTCCCTTAGTAAATAAAAGTCAAACTGGTTAAATGGGATTGCATTTGATTTAGGCTATCAGATTCTTCCCCCCGCCCCCCAAAAAAACCAACCCAATTTATTTATTTATTTTATTTTATTTTATATTTTATATCCTGCTCTTCCTCCAGGGAGCCCAGAGCGGTGTACTACATACTTAAGTTTCTCCTCACAAGAACCCTGTGAAGTAGGTTAGGCTGAGAGAGAAGTGACTGGCCCAGAGTCACCCAGCTAGTTTCATGGCTGAATGGGGATTTTTTGAACTCAGGTCTCCCCAGTCCTAGTCCAGCACTCTAACCACTACACCACACTGGCTCCGGGGCTATTGCTGCCTGGGCTAGCCCCACTGAACAGACCTTGAACTCTGCAAGTGCACAAGGCAGCCACTTGCAGGACATGGTTACCAATTGTGTTCAGAAGAGTGGAACTTCAAAATCAAAGAAAAAGGAGATAAGAGCAGTCGTCTATTCTCAATGGACTGAAATTTCTGGTAACTAGGCAAGTCCCAGCCCTCCCTCATCTAGAAGTAGCAGCTTCCATGATTAATTCATTGTACTGTCGTTGCATAGCTTCCATTAAGCTTTTACAGTTAACAGAAAATCTTCAAGGAGGAAACAAACCTCACAGCAAGAATTTAAAGCCAAAATCTACAAAATAAAGTTTGTTCTAGTATGTCCCTTTATCCTGTCTCTCAAGAGTGCATTCATTCCCTGTCTTTCAGGGAAATTTGAAAGGCCCTATTCTTCCTAATCCCAACTGGACTAGTTACATCACTTAACTAAATTAATATTTCTCTCTCATTTCGCTTTAATGGGAAGGGGGGGAGCCCAAACCCCAATTTTAGCAGAAACATGGGGCATTTCTCTTTAGTGTGTCATGTTTGCACTTCTAGAAAGTGAACTAGCTTGGACAGCTTTAAAAGGGGCTTAGACAAATTCATGGAGTACAGGTCTATCAATGTTTGGTGGCTATAGGCCACCTCCAGCCTCAGAGGCAAGATGACTCTAAATACCTGTTGCAGAGGAGCAACAGCAAGAGAGAGGGCATGCCCTCACCACTTGCCTGTGGGCTTCTCAGAGGCATCTAGTGGGCCACTGTGTAAAACAGGATGCTGGACCAGATAGGCTTTGGGCCGGATCCAGCAGGGCTGTTCTTTAAAAGTGTATCTACTTCTTTCTTTCTTTTTACTCTGCTTCCAGTTTTCCAACAGAAAAAGAATAAGGTATGTTTGATGATAAACTAAATATCATTGGAAACAAACTGCCTCCCAGTGCTGCTCTTGTGAAACAGTATCAGTGGTACCTCCTTTGGTTGCAATCAGCCAATTCCCCTGACATAGGGAAGTGGTGTAAAATCCAACGGCTAACCCTAACTGGCTTGAAAACACGACATACTTTGAAGCCGGTGAGGGTTAGCCGCTGGATTTTACACCACTTCCTCCTGCGCTCAAGCTTGCAGTCTGGAAAGCACTCAGTATTTTGGTGTTAAAAGGTCTGCAGGGAGCCTCCAGATTCCCTGCAGCGATGGGGCATTGAGCAGCTGAGGGGGCATGAATAGGGAAGGGGGAGTTATTTCAACTTCTTTCCCTCCCTCCAGAAGTCCTTTCCACTTAAAGGAATAGGTTACTGATGGTCAAATCGCCCTCAGGAACATATTCCTGCAAATGGAAAGGGCTTTTAAAAGAAAGGAGACGCTCAGCTCAGCTATACAATGTGCCATCACCACAGGGCCACTGGAGGATCCCTGCAGCCATTCATATACCATCCTAATGCCGCATATCATGTCAGCCACCATCTCCAAGGCAGAGCTTTCTGTCATGTCAATGTCTGTTGCACATGGTAGATTTTCAGTCTTCTCATAATGGCCTAACAATTCTTTCTTCCTTTCGTCTCCTTTGAGAAGATTTAGGATATGCTCCTCCACAACCAAAAAGCTGCTGATCCTCTGCAGTTGATTCATTCTCTCTTAATTTGAGGTATCTGTGTCCCAGTTAAAGAGACAAAATCTAGATTGATAGCAGGTTTGAGCCTCATACATGTGTGGGCTCTATCAAGGTTGTGAGGAGGCTTGCCTAAGCAGTAGGTATTTCCCCCACCACCACCTTTCCTTTTCTTTGTGTCGCCATTGCCAAAGGCAACAGTGGTGTGCTTCTTGGATGCTGGCAGCCACCATTTCCGCCACACACAATAGGACAAAAAACACCACAGCAGGTGTGTGTGTGTGTGTGTGTGTGTGTGTGTGTGTGTGTGTGTGTGAGAAATGGCAGCCAAGCCCAGTCCCAGGGGCCTGAGGGCAGGCAATGGTGGTCAGCAGCTACATGAGGATGTTCCTTTTCATATCAGCACCAGAAAATAGTAGTGGCAACCCTACGGCGACCCATCAGAGGTCAGATCACAACCAACTTCTGGGTCCCAACTCACTTGCTAAAGACCTCTGTAACAGATCATGGTTGTACCTCAAGTTGTTCTTAGAACACAGTCAAAAAGATAACAAATAGGCCTGTACACAGACTTAAAACTTGGAGTTGGGCCTGACCCAACCTTTTCTGACCCCACAAATGTCAGTTCAGAGTCCTTTGGACCCCTCTGAAAGTTGGGGTCATATTTAGGGATGGGGCTGGAGTTGGGACAATCAGGGGGAGGAAATTAAACCAACCATGGATACTCACTGTGAACCTGGAAGTAAAGTTACACAACACCCGAGGTTGCAGGGGAAGTGGTGTAACTATGGAGAATCCAAGGGGAAGTAATGTGACATTAAAGAATAGCACCAGAAACCTGGAGATCAGCTGGTGGCAGCTGCTTCGTGAGTAGAAAACAGGCAAGAAGAAGAAGAAGAAGAAATTATTTATTATTATTATTATTATTAATATGATGCATGAGCAGGTGGGCAGAAGATTGTACATACCCTCGCTCGACTGCATTCAGCAGTCTGAGTCCCTTTAATAATCTGCTCTTGGAGTGACTTAAGCATCACCCCCTTAAGACCAATATAGCAGAAGAATGGAACCCATACCCCCTGAATTTAACCACAATCCTATTAAGCTAATAGGCATTAGTGTAAGATCTTTCCCTGAGGAGCGTTTATTTCATTTTGTGGTTAACAGTTCTGTACTGTATTACAGCCTGCCCTTGCGGGGCTAAGAGCCTGCCTCTTTTCAAGTTGGCAGTTTTAAACTCTGCCTTCTATGGTTTCCTGCTCTTTTCTGTCATTAAGGAAGGTACTCCGGAGAACTTTCTTGTTTTTCCTGTATCCTAGGACTGGTGTTTGTAAGTTAAGAAGTGACTTGTCCTAGGAGGGAAGAAGAAAGTATAAGGAAGATTAAAGGTTATATAAGACATTAGAGGGCAGAGGAAATGACATCTCCCAAATAGGGATGTGTGGACCAGTTCGGCGGTTCGGTTCGGGGGTTCAAAATACCCCCCCCCCATTCTGTCGGACCAGAACAGGACCACCAGGTCTGGTCCAGCAGGTCCGCGAACTTTTTTAAAAAAAAAACATTTTAAGTGGATGAATTACCTGTAGCCCCTTCGGGGGGCTTGCTGAGGCCACGGGGGAGGTCCGCACGGGTTCCCTCTCCCCCCTGCGGCCGCAACTGGGTAAGTAAACCCTTTTCGACCCTCTCGGGCCACCAGAAGAGTGAACAGTCACCATTCATTCACTTTAAAAAAAAAATTTAAGTTCATGGACCAGTCCGGGTGGGGGGGTTCGGTGGGGGGCTGGACCGAACTGGCCTGGTTCCGTTCGAGGCCAATCCAGCCTCGAACCGAACCGGCCAGACAGTTCTGTGCACACCCCTACTCCCAAATTCCAAAATATTGCAGTCTGATTAGGAAAATGTGATAAAACCTATCTGTTTTGCCTGGCCTTTCAGGGTTTTTAAATACTTGTAATTGGTTTTAAAGTTGTAACCTGGTTTTCAGGGTTTTTTAATTGTTGTGATTGTTTAATTACAGTTTTATGATGTTTAAATTGTTAATTGTTGTTTTATACTGTTTATATACTGTTTTATACTGTTTATATACTGTTGTTTTATACTATTTATTGCTGTTTATAGCTGTCTCTCCTTCCAGCTGTCCTGCCAGCTTTTTGACCTTGGGGAGCACTGCCAACAATCCACATAGCTTTTCCCTGCTCCTCTGTAATGCCAGGTCAGTCCAAAATAAATCTGAACTCATCCATGATTTGATCATGGATGAAGGGGCCGACCTGGTATGTATTACCAAGATTTGGCTGGGGGAGGCTAGTGGTCCAGTTTGGTCCCAGCTTCTCCCTCCAGGATATTCTGTAGAGCAGCAGGTGAGCGGACGTGGGCGGGGAGGTGGAGTGGCTGTGGTCTATAAGGATAACATCTCCTTTACCAGGGTCCCTGTTAGGGTATCGGACCATATTGAATGCGTGTACTTGAGTTTGGGGACCAGAGATAGATTGGGACTTCTGTTGGTGTGCCGATCGCCCAGCTGCCCAGCGGAATCCCTTACTGAGCTCACGGACTTGGTTGTGGAACTCGCGTTGGAGTCTCCCAGACTCTTGGTGCTAGGGGACTCCAATGTTCATTTCGGGACCAATCTGTCCAGGGTAGCTCAGGAGTTCATAGCGGATATGACAACTATGGGCCTATCCCAAGTGGTCTCTGGACCAATGCATATTGCAGGTCACACACTTGATTTGGTATTTTACTCTGATCAGGGTGGTGTTCCATGGGTGGGGACTCCTGTGATTTCCCCACTGTCATGGATGGACCACCATCTGGTTAAGGTTGGACTTACAACCACTTCCCACCTCCGCAGGGGCAAGGGGCCCATTAGAATGGTCTGCCCGAAGAGGTTATTGGATCCACTAAGATTCCAAGAAGCCTTGGAGGGATTCAATGTTGGCTTTGCTGGTGATCCTGTTGATTCCCTGGTTGAGAATTGGAACAACTTGCTCACCAGGGCAGCAGACATGATTGCTCCCAAGCATCCCCTCCGACCCACTTCAAAATTGGCCCCTTGGTATACGGAAAATCTACGTGGGCTGAAGCGGCAAGGTAGGCGACTGGAGCACAAGTGTAGGAAGACTTGACTGGAATCTGACAGATTGCAACATAGAGCACATCTAAAGATCTATGCTCAGGCAGTACATGCGGCAAAGAGGTGGTTCTTTTCTGCCCATATTGCCTCTGCGAGTTCACGTCCAGCTGAGTTGTTCAGGGTTGTGAGGGGATTAGTATCTGCCCCTCCTCCCTTGAACCAGAATTTGGAGTCATCAGTTACCTGCTGTGATGTGTTTAAGAGTTTTTCGCAGATAAAATCTCTCGGATTCAGGCCAACCTAGATGGAAACTCCACAATTAATTTGATGTCTGAGCTGGAGGTGCCCAACAGCTCCTCTTATGTGATTCGACTGGATCGGTTTCAGTTTGTGACTCCTGAGGATGTGGACAAGCTGCTTGGAGTGGTGAAGCCTACCACTTGTTCTCTTGACCCTTGTCCAACATGGCTTGTTCTGTCTAGCAGGGAGGTTGTTGTGAACAGCCTGGTGGAAATCATAAATGCTTCTCTGAGGGAGGGCAGGATGCCTCCTTGTCTTAAGGAGGCAATAATTAGATCTCTTCTAAAGAAGCCTGCATTAGATCCCTCAGAGTTGAGCAATTATAGGCCTGTTTCCAACCTCCCATGGTTGGGCAAGGTAATTGAGAGGGCAGTGGCCTCTCAGCTCCAGGCGGTCTTGGAGGAAACTGATTATCTAGGTCCATTTCAAACTGGTTTTCGGGCGGACTATGGGGTGGAGACTGCTTTGGTCGGCCTAATAGATGATCTCCAATTGGGAATTGACAGAGGAAGTGTGACTCTGTTGGTCCTTTTGGATCTCTTGGCGGCTTTCGATACTATCGACCATAATATCCGTCTGGAACATCTGAAGGTGTTGGGGGTGGGAGGCACTGTTTTACAGTGGTTCTGCTCCTACCTCTCGGATAGGGGGCTGCCTTTGTACATAGTCCAGAAACTTCAGTTGGTTCAGAACGCGGCAGCCAGGTTGGTCTCTGGGTCATCTCGGAGAGACCATGTTACTCCTTTACTGATGGAGTTACACTGGCTGCCAATAGGTTCCCGGACAAAATACAAAGTGCTAGTTATACCTTACAAAGCCCTAAATGGCTTAGGCCCTGGGTATCTAAGAGAGCGTCTTCTTCATTATGAGCCCCACCGCCCATTGAGGTCATCTGAGGAGGTCCGTCTCCAGTTACCGTCAGCTCATTTGGTGGCTACACAGAAACGGGCCTTCTCGGTCGCTGCCCCAAGATTGTGGAATGCACTCCCTGCTGAGATACGATCCTCCTCATCTCCAGCAATTTTCAAAAAACACCTGAAAACCCATCTTTTCACCCAAGCTTTCTCAGCTTCCTAAATTCTGGGGGGTTTAATATCTGGTTTATTTTAAGATTAAAAACCCAATTTAGGGGTTTTTAATCACTGTAATTGTTTATTTTTTTTTAAATGTTTTTAAATTGTCAATTGTTATATTGTTTTTAATTTGTTTTAGCTCTTTACTGTTTTAGTGGTTTGTTTTAATTGTAAACCGCCCTGAGCCATTTTGGAAGGGTGGTATACAAATCAAATCATATCAATCAATATAATATTTGTTTTAATTGTTAACTGATTTTAAAGATATTGTTTTAATTGTAAACCGCCCTGAGCCATTTTGTAAGGGTGGTATAAAAATGAATGAATGAATGAATGAATGAATGAAAGCTGACTATGCTGTATCAGACCAAGGGTCATCTAGTCCAGCCGTCTGTCTCAAAACATGGCCAGCCAAAAGGCATGGGGAGCTCATAAGCAAGTAATCATAGTCACCTCCATTGCTTGCTCACAGCCTCTGGTAATCAAAGTTTATTCTAAACATAGATATTCCATTTTACCTGTCTTTAACAGAGTTGTACGTCAATTGAAAGACTGGAATCCTATCCAGTTCCAATCAAGTGCATTGGCTGGTCAGAGCACCAGGGGATGCCTGCATCGAATCAAGCCAATAATGCAGCCTGCTATCTGCTTGAACCAAAGAATCAGAGAGCTTACCTGGAGGCTTTACATACAGGGCTTCTACCCCGAATCTACTTCAGAGGAGAGTGTATGCATTCACATACCAGCCAAACTTACCCGAAGTCCCTTTGAGATTCTTGGACCCACTCCACACACAAATCGGACTTTGGGATGTGAATTGTAGCTTATCTTAATGTATTTCCTGGTTTTTAAAATGCTGGTTTTAAGCTACTTTTTCTGAAAACGTTGGAGCAAGTGGGGAGAGGCACTGATGTAGAATTATTAGCATGATAAGAGGAATGTTCTCTTTAGAAATGCAGATATCACTTTTTAGGAAGCTCTCTCTCTCTCTCCCCACCCCCAATTAGCTAGAAGGAAAACACGGATGCATGCCATATGAATTTGTAAAAACAAAAACCAAAAGCAGAGAGGAGTGGCTGCTTCCCTCAATGCCCACGAGTGTAGTTCGAAGGGGCTCCACTCGACATTTACCCTGAAGCATGAAGCCATGTGCAAATAACTCCTTAGAAGTTTTTCACAAGGAGCTTTTAAAGCCCTTTAACACACATCTCCTCCAGAACGGAGGGCATGTGTTCACATATCAGCCAGGTTTACCCCAAAGTCCCTGTGAGTTATCAGGGAGCAATTCACACACAATTCGGGTTTTTCACTGCACAGAGCGTAACCCAATTTATATCCAGGGTAAAAAAAATCCACTATTTGTGTCGGGTTTGGGGACACAATTAGAGTTCGCAGTAAAGCCCCCCCCCCCAGTAAACTCGTGGTAAAGCCTGCTGTGTGCAAAAGCCCCTGGCAGCAAGTGGTCGCTTTTTCTCTCTTTTAACTTGAAAAAGTTGCTGCCTCAATAGGTGGCAGGAGCAGCATTTTAAAACTCCACTTTCCTCCTTGACACCCGGCCAATAATGCTCTGGCAAAGGAAGCAACATCATTATATTTCCTTTCCCTGACACATAACTGGGTAAAATGGCGGGGGGAGCCATTTCTCCCAGTAATTCACCAAGAAAAAATACCCCACATCATGACATTGCATCCTTATCTGGAGCAATGTGCGCAGGTGCCAGGGAGGAAAGCAGAGCTTTTAAAACACTTCTGCTGCTGCCTATTGAGAAAAGCCCACTGGGCTGCCACCAAGGCGCTTTCCAGATTACCCAAAATGCTTCAGCATTGGGCAGCAAGCATTGAAACTGTAAATAAAGGCTGTTGTGCAAAGCCACCAACAGGGGGAGCAGTCTTGCGAAAACTCCACCGCAGGGGAATACAGCTATTCATTTGCGGTGCAAATGTGTTGTTATAGGACTGTAATGTGGCCAAAAAAAATTCAAAAGAAGGCATCAGAAATGTGAACATCACCTTGCTAACAGTGCAGGGACTGTGATGTCAAAACATAGACAGATCGGAAGCACACTTAATGGATAGTGTTCTAGTGTCCAATCTGAAAAGTGCCCAGGTAAGCACCCCACCAGGTACATGCACACACACTGAGCACTCTGATCCAATCTGGTACAGGGTCTATTGGACACCCTTCTATCAGATCAAATTAGGTTGGACCCTATCTGGAGATTTCTTCATCACACCAGATCCAATGAAAATCTGTCCAATAGGGCCTGCATTAAATCAGGTCTAATTACTGGCCTGCTCCAAAGCAAACCCTGAGTAGGGTTCTGAGTGCAGTGAGGCCACACTGATAGTGCCTTTACTGTGTTCCTTTCAAATGTAGTTCCTCCTCTCTCAGGTCATGCTCTGTGCAGGGGGTGGGGGATTAGTTCAGGCTGTTTCAAGCAGAGGTTGGCTGCACGTAGCCCCATGAAATGGCATCGTCAAACACTCCTGTCCCCCATCCCAATCCCTGGAGGAGGTCTGTATTTTTAAAGAAAAGCTTCCCTCAACAACAACAAAATAATATAGCAAGTGATGTTATGAATAAACTCATACACTAATATAGCAAGTGATGTTACGAATAAACTCAGGCATGCTAGTATGCACGCCTGTTATTTCAGTTGCAAAGCAGGAAGGAAGCCAGGCTCACACGGCAGCTCAAAGATTTGCTTTGAGCTGTGTTTTCATATTACGTCTGTCTTCACCCTGTGTCCTGTGGTTCCATTACATTGTTAACCCAGTGTAACACTCACAGAAAATCCCTGGCTCTGAGCAGCTTGGAGATTAATGTAAGGCAACCAGAACACTGTTCTAACCATGAAGCAGCAGTGCCACCTTAAGACATTTCACTGCAAAGTCAGTTATTTAGCAACACCACAAAAAGCAAGATTCACGGCTTTCTGGCTCACCAGAAATAATGGACTTAGTAGCTGGCAGGGCTATTTGACTAGTGAAATAGCAGGACGTGGGAAACCTGCTTGTTTTTTTCCAAGGAGAAGTAACACATCTGAACATGTTTTCCTGATCCATCTGGAGATGGTTGGGACTACTTACATAGACTCAAGGGATATTGTGATAACCTGTCCTGAGCAGGAGCTCAGAGTGTAGGCAGAAGACAGCCCCAAACTGCAGCTGAATCTCTTGGATTATGGTGAAGAGGGACTTGACTAAAGAGAGAACTGGAAAGTTCTACTTCTAACCAAGGAATGCAGCAGAGAGCTCAAGGTTGAGCACTTAAAGTGAACACATATATATGGTTAGCTAAAATACATGCCACTGTGCTCAGTGGGGTTTACTTCCAAGTACATATGCCAAGGATAGCAGCCTTAAAATGGCAGGAAATGCAGTGCCAGAGACTGAAGCTATTCACACACACACACACACACACACACACACACACACACACACACACACAGACTAAGGAAGCCCAGCCCAGTTTTTGGTGTATGTGTGTACCACCAGGAGCCTCGCGACACTGGTGGCACTGCTTAGCCTGGGTTTGGGGTGCGAGGGTGCCCAAAAGGTGGGCTAAATGCTCTTGTGTTGGTGCTGCATGGCTTCGTGTGGCACCTATACACAAGTAGCCTCCTGACCGGCAATGGGAGGCCCCCCAAATGCATGGTGCACTCATGCAATGCATTTTGGAAGCTACGGGGGGGTCTCCCAGCCCCCAAACCTCCCTGCTACTAGCAGAAGCCAGCAACTGTCTGGATGGCTGATCCGTCTGCGGGGGAGGTAAGCTTTTTGCAGCTTCCTCCCCTCCCCCCATCCAAGCCTATTCTCCGCTCATGAGAATGGGCTCACTATTTTGGAATGATGGCATTCAGAACACAATTTCTCAAAATCCCTGAGTTCATACTTAGCAGAATTTGGGAATATTTCATTCATTTTACTGGGCTGATTGGTACCCATTTACTTTCATTCTCACTCCTTTAAAAGCTCATTTTGGTAAATTAGTGCATTCTTTTCAGAGAGACACTTTTTTGTCAAGCCCAGTTTAGGGACTTCTTGTTTAATTTTGATCCGGCAATGATTATGTAATCCCTTGAAACATTTTAGATTCAAAGAATCTCTCATCCCTGCCAGCCCTTCCACTTTCCCAGTAAACTGTAGGGACAGTCTACAAGAAATGGACAACGTGTTTGGTAGTTCTCACTGATATGGTTTTAGTTCCATTTTCTAGCCAAACAATTCACTTCTCCAGCATGTCATCTAGTTATTGTGAGTCAGCCCATAGTTTACCAGGAGAGCAGAGGAGTTGGTAGGTTATGGATCCTGTATGTGGAACGGCCTTTGGAAACTGTTTGGAAGCTCCAGTTGGTGTAGAACACAGTTGGCCAATCTCTGTGGAGGCAACAGCGGGGGAACTGGTGCCACTGAACCTGCACTGGCTTCTTGTAACTGGCTTCTCTTTTTGGTCACCTTCATCCTTATATCTTATCCTAATTACAAATTTAATAGATTAAATTATCCAACATTCGGATGAACATGTTTGCTCACCTGTGAATGTTGGAGGAGATGTAACCTGAACCCAAACTTTTTATATGTCAATCCTGAATATTGCTAAGACATCATACAACTGACCTATGCAAAGTTGCAATCCTAAATTTTGAGCCAGACATGAGGCTGGAAAGCTCTGTTTGGAAAGCACATATCAGCTTGTTTTCTTAACATATACAACACCAGTAATGTTGTCTTTGACATTTACCCATTCTCTGCAGTTAACTTTACCATGCTGTTGTAATATTTCCCATTTAAACGCGGAAAGTACGACAAATGCCATGCCCAAGGCACACACCAAAGAGGGCAGTGAATGTCAAGATTAACAGCTCCCATAATTTTGCATGCCTTGCTGCTATTTGGCAGAGGGAGGGAGGAAAGCAAGAATCTTGATTTTATAAGATTGCAATGGCCGTGACATTTGAAAGGCAGAAAGAGAGATGCTGCACAGACTCCTGTCTTTCACCCCTCCCCACCTCCATTGTCATTAAGTAGAACAGAGGAATGTCTCATGCACATAAGCTGTTCAGACAACATGGGCTCCTTATGGCTGCAGTTATATGATTTTGTTTGAAGTGCTAATTAGGTCTGTTATTATAAGCCATCTATAAAATGACATAGTGGGGTAAATATATATATATTCAGAAAATCTGATCTCACTGAAAACTTGCTTACATAGAGTGCAGTGCCCCACAGATCCATGTGTCCCCAAGCCCATGCTGCTAATGAGCTTTCAGAGGCTCCGTCACTGCTAATGACTGACATCACTGGAGCAATGAGCCTTCCATTGGGAATAACAGGAGGCTCATCGCTACAGCAATGATGATGCCACTCTTCATAGTGACAGAGCCTCTGCGAGCTTGTTAGCAGCATGGGTGCAGTTCGGAGAGGCATGGGATGAGCCTGCACACCCTGCTTTTGGATCAGTGGGGCATGGTGCTATATGGAAACAACGGTTTTCAGTGAGACCAGGTTTACAGTTTGGAGAAGTTCACAGGTAACTATTGCCCTTTCTCACTGAAAGCCAAAACAGCACCTCTACTACTACTACTACTACTACTGTTAGGTGGTCCAAAATTGGGGCCCACATATACCCCACCCCTTGCACTCTCAAGGAGGCATGCAGTCTGGACCTGCCTTCCCACATGAGGGTCCCAGAGTGAGACAGTGTTCACCACTGTGGCTAGAAGCAGCACAAGGAGACTAGCCCAAAAAAGGGAGTGCTCTGTAGCTCCATGTTTCATAGAAGTCCTGAATTGGGCACCCTATCATCCTACAAAGGCTTGTTCCCTTCATTTGCCCTCCTGAGACCCCAAGGTCGGGCCGGACAGACATGACTCCCCTTTCACTCATTCACATAGTTGCACTCCTGAACTGGGCACTCAAGCCACTCAGTCATGCCTCCCAGACTATCAAAATGCCTAGAATCAACAAACCAATGTCCTTAAATTCAACATTTAGCCTCTGCCTTGAGGAAATCCCATCTTTAGATCTAATTCCTCCACTAGAGATCACTCTCTTTAAGCATTAATCCAGAAGGGCACTGATTTAGCATAGTCTTACCCACACAGAGCATCTTCCAACCTATAAAATAGTCTGCCAAAAGCCCCCCAAACTGCACAGTCTATGGAATTCATCCCAAAAGTTGTAACCCTCAGCTTTTTCATCACTGTACCCCACCTTCTCCACTGAGGATCTGGGCTCCGCTTCCTTCACGTCAAAACAGGTAAATGTAGGGAGTTTCCCTCTTCCCGCACTCCTGGGATCTCGCCCTTCTCTCTGATTCGCCCTTTCCAGGATGTCTGTGCAAGTGTGATGCTGCCAGGCTTGGTTAAGAGGGTCCTCCTTTTCCCTTGATCTAGCTGCTGGCCCTTAGTAGCCTTCGGTGTTCTGCACATGCTGGCCCCACTGACCTCTCCCTCCCCCCCCCCCGCCAAAGATGCTGTGTTGGGGAAGCAGAGTTCAGCCCCTGTATCCCCCCCTTCAATCAGGGGAAGTGCAGAGATCTCGGGAAGTGCAGAGATCCCAAGAAGTACGGGGATCCATTTGCTTCCCTTCCCCCTAGCTTTTCTCCCTGTCATCAGAATCATACTAGCTCAAATATCCACCATCTCTTCCCTTCCCATTTCCTTTCAGATAGCATTTAGAATCATAAGGGCATTTTCCAGATTATGAGATTTCCATTGGTTAGTGTTGCAAAGTGCAACAGTATTAGGTGGCAGCAGGAAACCGCGAGCACAATGTTTTTCAATACGTTTCTCAATGCATTGTGACAGGATTGTGGCCACTCAAATTGCCCACCACTGTAGCGGGTTTTCTGGGCAGAGGGTGTCCATATTCCACCAGAATCGCATTTACTGCCCACCTCCTTCTCAATTTTAGGCCAATGGGATCACAGAGCGAGAATGATGTGATGAAGTTGTTTTTCTCCCCTCTTGGTGCTTTCATGCAAAACTGCTACTAGGGGGAGCACCATGGTGGAAACTACAATCCCTTGATTGCCTCTGTATTAAGGAAACAGAAAGGGATTGTGCATTTGTGCAAGAACCCGAGCAAAAACAAAAATTAATTCATATATGGAAAGTGAATTTAGATATTGACAAATCCTTGAACTGAGGAATGAGCGCTCCACACCACATGGCACTGAGAACAGTTTTCAGGCTTGCTGGTGAATGATTCACACTGGCCTCCCTTGCAGTAGACAGCGGGGGGGGGGGAGTCCGTTGCCTTGCAGTAAACAAATGGGATTGCACAGAAGTAAACGATTGAGTTCAAAGAGCTTCCTCTTCAGTAAGTGGCCAGATCCGTGATTGTCCCCCAAAGCAGAACACAAAAGGAAGCAACAGTGGGAAAAGAGGAGGCAGGGGCGTTATGCCATACAAAAGCCGGGCTGGGAGAGCGATGGAGAAAGAGAGAGCAGGGAGCAGCCCACCGGGAGCTTGCCCTACCTTTGGAGAGTGTGCATGGGGGCCCCCATCTTGTTGTTCTTTGTCACAAGCCCCAGTGCGAAAACCCCAGTGCACACGCGCACACACACACCCGCCACCAAGCCCATCTAAGAGACCTCTAAGAAGAGAGGCTGCTTTTCTGGCCCCCTCTCTGAATGTGTGGATTGGGGAAGAGGGAGGCAGGCAGGCAGGAGATGGGGCTCTTTCCAGAGGCTGAACATGAACACACACACCCATTCCATGGCTCCTCTCCGCCCCAAGCTTGTCCCTCTCCCTTCTTCCTTCTGTCCCTGCCCGCCCACTCACTCCACAGAGCCTCGCTGCCTCCTTCTCTTTCCTTGCCCCAAAGCCGCATCCCGTCCCCCGGCTGCCTCCCCTCCTGCCTGAGCCCCACCTGGTCCCTTGGGGGTGGGGGGGTGCCAGCACTGGCAGCGGGGCAAGAAGGCGAAGGGAGGCAGCAGCGACTCTTGGGATCCAGCGGCAAGGGGGCAGAGGAAGCAAGCAAGGACAGGAGGGGCAAAGAACTGCCCACACGACACTACGTTGCAATGCACAAACTATGAACAAGCCTCCTAAACATGGGGGAATACAGCTACTTTCCGGCAACACATTTACCACGTTATAGGGCTGAAATGCATCCATAAAATTCGGAACAAGACATCGGAAATATGGACGGCACCCTGCTGATAGTGCAGCAACAGCAATATCAAAACACAGGCAATATGGAGGGGCACTTAGTGGACACATTGCAAACCTGTTGCCGGGAGTAATCTGGAAAACACCGTGGAGAGGTAAATCAGTGAGCCCAGGTGTGCCTCCATCAGAGAACCTGTGTCAAGTGGGAACTCTCTCCCACGAGCATTAAAGTCAAGCCTCTTATCCTGTATTCAGAAACGTTTTTATTTGGATTTAAGCCTGTAGTTGTGACTTTCTTGGGAAACGGTCTGTTGTATAGCCATGATCAAAGGTCCCACAAGGGGGAGAAGGCTCCCCACGTAACACTACTATTACTATACTGTTTATCCACAAAAAGTTTGCAAAGTGGTTTAAATATGAAGAAGAAGAAGAAGAAGAAGAAGAAGAAGAAGAAGAAGAAGAAGAAGAAGAAGAAGAAGAAGAAGAAGAAGGCTGTTCCCAAAGGGCTCACAATCTAAAAATAAACACAAGGGTGACACCAGCAACAACAGCCACTGGAGCAATGCTATGTTGAGGATGGATATGGCCAGTTGCTCACCCTCTGCTTAATATAATCAACTCTTTGAAAGGTGCCTCTTTGTCCATTAGCAGGGAGCAGTTTGCAAGATTATCTGGCCTGCCCCCCACCCCAACACACAAACACACACACACACTGAAGGAATGCAAGAGGGGGAAATGGGACCCTCGCACCTTCCTAATCATTTCACCCAACAATGGAGCATGCATTGACCACAAACCCTGATGTCCATGTCTTATGGGGTTATAAATGGGGTTTTATGCATGTAAGGTTTTTCCACACTTTTACATCAAACTTATGTCCAACACATGGTTGTGGGGGAAGCAGTCAGCATGCACCCTGCCCCTGGAGAGCATAACCAGTGAGAACAGTCTCATTCCTTCTTAAACATCCCCCAAACATGGGGCAGGAAAATAAATGAAAAGCTCTAAGTGGAGAGAAATTTACGCATTCTGCCAGGGAATACAGAAGGCAAATCATGGCTGATGTTAATCATGCTAATGTTGACCTTGTGTTTTGGGCAGCGAGTGTACATGCCCATATAAAAACAGCTGCTTCTCCAGAGACTTCATGGTGAGAAGCGAACAGAGAGCAATCATGTAAGGGAACAATGAGACATGTCATTCACCGATAAGAATAAGAATAACAAGAAGAAGAACTGTCATCATCATCGTTTACTGAATTTCTTTTAAGATGTTTTTATCCTGCCTTTGCATTCAAAAGAAAGCTCAAGGCAGCTTTAACTTATTTAAAAAGCAGCAGCTAACTCAAGATACAAACAATGTACATTTTCCAGCTCCCCCACCACCACACCCCACCCCTAATTCTTAACAGGTTTTCTCCACTGCAAATTTTGCCCAGATAAAAACGAGGTGGCCTTCTCTCCCCCTTACCACCTGCAGCTATATGATCAGCCTATTCAGGTTAGTGCTACTTATGCACATGCATTAAGACAGAGAGCAATTCTCTTAATGAATGTATGCTTCCTTGATAGGATTTAATTGGCGCCTAGCAGGAGATCTACACTTGCTAAAGAGGTAGAAAGTTCAAGGGAAAAGGAAAGCAGCAAAGAGTCATTACAAATTTAACCAGCTGTGTTAAAGCCTGAAAGTTTATAATTAAAAGCTTTGAAGAGCTCCAGTCAGACTCATTGAGTCATCAAAATTTAAAAGCGGAATGACTCGAATGTGGATGTTAACCAGCTCTTTAGCTAGAATGAAAGGAAAAGAAAAACAAGGCAGAGGGAGGGAGAGCATAGGAGGTTCTGATGGAGCTGCGTTATAACATTTTTAGAGTGGCTATGAATCGACATGCTTAATCTGAAGAGTAACATGGCAGGAGAGCATGCTGACAAAGAAACATGAATTGAAAATGGCTCCGGGTGCCATAAATGGGAATCACCTAGTCTGGTGATAGTGCTCCCTAGCTCACCTGACTCCCTGCGTTCACTGAGGCTAGGTGCCACCACCAAGCTGGGATTCTGGGGCAACTGAGGAAGTAGCCTGCCAAAGAGAAGTGTAATGTTTCTTGGGCAGGGACAGGGGGATGTCGGGGGAGGCCACCTGCTCAGCCAGTGGTGCATTCAGGGCACTGCTCTCCAGTAACAAAAGAGCTTATGCCTGCTGCTTCAGCTTGAGGAAGTTGCCAGAGCCCAAACTGTTCAAAAACAGGGTGCACACACATTCTGGACGCAGTCAGACAGGGCTTCTCAGCCTTGGGCTCCTAGCCGTTGTTGGACTTCCATCATCCCCAGCCACAATGGCCTTTGTAGTAGGTATGGAAGGGGAGGTTACCTGCTCAGCCAGCCGTGTACCTCATAACCTTGCTCTCCAGTTAGACTTCAAGAACAAGTCTTTTTTCCCCCCAAAGCATGAGAAGATCAACTCCTAAAGAACTCTGTTATGCACGTGGTGAGAAGGAACCCTCTCTCTCAGCTCCACACAATGCAGAGAGATAGAGACCAGACCCACAGAGGCCTCAAAGAGGGGAAAGAGAACCAACTCTTGCCAGCTCACTTGAAGCAAAATACCCATAAAAACCAGGCCTCCCCCAAGAGACTGTCGGTGGTGGAGGCATCAAGTGCAGGCACCCTGCCCTGCCATTGATTGCAGACCCACTGTCTGCCATGGCGCGCCCTATGTGTTTTCCCCCTTGCCAGTGCCGATCTCTGCCTCAGTGGCCCAGATCCCATCCCTCTCCCCATGCTCTGCACTGAACTCATCTTCCAGTGTGCACTGCCTTCTAGGCAGCCTGCACTGCTTTTTCTAGCTGCAGCATCCCAGCTGGCCTCTCTTCATTGTCTCTGCTTGCTTTCTAGCTCTCCTACTGTCATTGAAGCATCTGGGTAGCTAGGAGGGTGCAGTGACACCAGTGCATGGCGTGGTGCAAAAAGGGAGGTCAGATGGCATGTTGCCTTGGCCTCTAGCAGCAAAAGGTGGCAAGAAGCCACCCTGATTTTTAAAACGCACACCACAGGGAAAGAGCTGTGATCCTGAATCCAGTTGCGCAAGTGTTAGTCCTGCTGAAAACAGCAAGCATTAGGTGAGCATTTATACAAATATGATACGATGAGTATTTATATGCCTCTTTTCAACAGAAGTTCCCAAAGCGGTTTACATAGATATAAACAATCACACAGACAAACAAATAAAATGGCTCCCTGTCCCCAAAGGGCTCACAATCTAAACAAGAAACATAAGATAACCACCAGCAACAGCCACTGGAGGGATACTGTGCTGGGGATGGATAGGGCCAATTGCTCTCCCCCTGCTCAATAAAGAGAATCATTACTTTTAAAAGGTGCCTCTTTGCTCAGTTAGCAGGGGATGAAAGGATTGGGAATATTGCAGCAGAAGTCACTGGCTTAGTGAACAAGGGAACATCCCCACCTCTAATGGGAAAGGACTCTTTGGAAATTGTAGCTATGGAGACCTGGGTATTACTACTGAAGGGAGGGGAGCACAGCTTACTTCTCAAATCACAGCCTTTAAAATGTGGAGCCCTCAAAATTAAAAGCACTCAATAGGGCAAACCCAAAGAAACACTGAGAACCACAATCACAACTGTATTTGAAAAGCATGTCAGCGTTTGTCCAGTCTTCCTGTTCCTGGCAAGGCCTTCATGGGAACACACACACATACAACTGTGTTGTTTATCCCCCTTCAAAGAAAAATAAATTGTCTATGCAGCTGCAATCCTGGCTACTTCTGGCTTCAGCTCCAGTTCTCCTTTGCACCTGTGACCTTGTTCAAATTTGTGTTTCCTTTCCTGGTTCCTGACCTTGGCTTCTCATGGACTGCTCTCTGACCTGTTCTTGCTGACTTGCCCTCTATGGCTCCCCAGAGCTTTCACATCTCCTTTGACCAAAGGTGCTCTGATCCTGCCTGGACTTTGGAGGAGAGAAAGGCTTTCTCCCGACACAGTCAAGCCGAGCCACAAGAAACAACCTTGCAAAGGGAAAATAGCTTCCCCACACCCCCAGACTGCTGTGAGAAGAGACTTCTGTGACAAGATCCCTCCTTGGCCTCTCCAAGATAGGGCTGAGAGAGACTCCTGCCTGCAACCTTGGAGACGCTGCTACCAGTCTGTGTAGACAATACTGAGCTAGATGGACCAATGGTCTGACTCATTATATGGCAGCTTCCTATGTTCCCAAGTGAGAGGGGCAGACTTCCCGGCCCTTGCCCATTCCTCTATTGGCAGGGAACCTCGCTGGTTCCTTGCCTGGGTCTGTTACCCTGGAACATCTGCACTGATCCATAATGTTCATCACAGCCATGTGTGAACATGCCAAAGCCAGCACTGTGTTGCAAAGGTGACTATTGATTTTATTCTTCCATTAAAACTTTAGGTTTAAGCTAGGATCGACAACTGTTGAACCACCCTTTGTAGCCATCCTTTTAACAGGTTTTCGATTTTCAGCAAGTAGGTGATGGTGTTTAGCTTCATCCTGTGAAAAGTTTCACCTACCAGTTTCAGTATATCAGATCTCTGTAGAAAGCAGAGGAGCCATAGATAGATAGATAGATAGATAGATAGATAGATAGATAGATAGATAGATAGATAGATAGATACCCCCTGGCCAGCTGGCAACCTTAATCTAAGCATCAAATCTAGACTTAATGAGAGCTGTGGTCTGAGAGTCCATTCCGAACATCTTTCTCTTACTGTAGATAATTGGGAGTTTCAGTCAGAGGGGACCGGAAAGGGAGATCATGTTATTGTGATGCTGCCACGTCTAGAAATCCCAGGGATCTAAAGGCACAGTGGTGAACATGGCTGTGCATTAGATCGGCTCTCACTTGCTCTTTGTGGCTATGATGAAAATAACTCTGTTAAAGTGGGTCCTGTTGGTGTGGATATTATATTATACCCCATATCAGAATGAAAGTCTTCTTAAAATTTAGCAGAGGGACACCAGGGCCATATTCAATCAAAGACTAGGAAAAACCATGCAGAGCCGACATGAAATTGTTGGAGAGAAAAACATCTTCAGATAAAGCTTGCTCCCTTGAATTTAAATTTACTAGTAAAGCTTTTTGGAAGGTGTTTTCTCCTACTCTCCCTCACCCCCATAATCGTAATTATGCCTCTTGCTGCATTCAGGATTTTACTTGGGAGGGAGTAAAACATCACTAAATGTAGCAATCTGCTGCTTAGCAATTTTATTTATTTATTTATTAGAAATTCGTTCAAAAGAGGTGGTTGACATTATCTGCAGCCCTCCAGAGACAGGATGGCTGGGGGTCCACAAGGAGCCTTCAGTGCCCCTATGGTAAAGGCTTATTGCACAGTGAAGCAGCTGTGGAGGGGGAAGGGGAGGAGTTTTTGTGTGTCCCCCCCACCCTCCAAAAACCCTTTCTGCTTGTAAAATCTGTTCCTGAGGTGCATGCAGCCCTCTTTGAGAGGAAGGGAAGAGATGCAAAAAAGCCCCCCCCCCGCCATTCCCATCCACAGCCACTCAGCTACACAGGAAAGCTGCATGCAGACCCACAAGCTTCCTTCTATCACCAAAGGGCTGAGAATATCAGACACAGAGAGTTACGGTGTGGTTGTTTTTTTAAAGCACCTCCCCAAATCAAATTTCAAAAGTGATATTTGAAATTCAAAAGAAAAAAAATCAAAAGGTGGAAAATTTCATTTCAATTCTAATGAAAAGCAGAAGATATTATTTTCAGAGGCCTTAGAAGTTACATCTGGCCTGTTGGATATTAAACCTTAGTTTCTTTGGTCACTGATACAATTCTGGTTGATGGGGATTTGTTTTTGTGAAGCTATGGTTTCATTTTATCCAAGCAAAAAAAACCCCCAGAAATTAACTGGGCTATACAGTAATATAAAATGCTTGAGAGGGCTGTGTCTCTTTTATCATATGACTCTGGCAGGGTTTTATATGAAATTCTTAAAGGGTTCTTATATCAAACAAACGTATGTCTCATCCTTTGCCAACCTGATAGCACATTTGGCTGAATACGTTTTAGCACATTATAAATGTAGAAGGCATCATCTATGCTTCCTAGCCACAACACTAGCAATGTAGCCTCATTTCAAAACTTCTTTTGATATGTTTGACTGTGCGATTGGAACCAAGATTTAAAAGTAACCTAGTAAAAATCATCTAGTTTCAGGTTTGGAATATAGATGATGAAAGCAATGTATTATTGCTGTAAGGATGGTTCACACCGAGCTTGGCTTAGACTCAATGAGAAGTACCACCATCAGAAGACAGAGTCTAAGTTTTAGGCATATATTTCTTTAACAACCTCAGGCAAAGACAAGATCTTACTTAAGAACAAGTCTTTATTTCAGAACTCACCATAATTCAAGCTGAAAGCCACAAGAACAGTTTATCTCAACTGGTATGGGGGACCAAACACGCTTCTGTACAAAGATCTGTGAAAGGACCCCGTACTGTCCAATACAATTGTTTTTATAGTTTTTAATGATGATAGTGGTTTGCGTTTTCTGATTGGATCTTTACATACTTACATGACCTGCCACACAAGAATGTATGTGCCATGTCAATGTACTGGATGTTTGTGGTCACTTTTTTACTGCCTTTTTGCATCCATGTTGAAATATTCCATTACCCAACTACCTGTTTTTCACTTTTCAGCTCCAAACAACAAAACCTTTCTGGGCAAAAGCAGAAAAACATGGCCTAGCATCTTATAGTACTAGATCAGGCCTGTGCTAAAGTTTGGTCAAGCTAGCAACTCTCTTTTCAATAGCAACTGCCAAAATGCTTTCCAATAACCAGAAATTACACACTGTGCCTCCAACAATGGGGGCATAGCTCAGTGGTAGAGCATCTACTTTGCATGCAGAAGGTCCCAAGTTCAATTCCTGACAACTCTACATAGGACTCGGAAAGGCTCCTACCTGAAACCTTAAAAAGCTGCTGCCAGTCAGCGCTCAGTACTGAGAGCTAGATGGACCAGAGGTCTGACTCAGTACAGTGGTCCCTCGACTTACGTATTTAATCCATTCCAAACGCACGTTCGGAGGTTGAAATTTTCGTAAGTCGAAGAGCGCACCACGGAAGTCTGGAAACATTCGTAAGTCGAGGAAACCGCATCTAAAAATTCGTAGGTCGAGTAAGCTGAATCTAAACCGGCAACTACTTCCGGTCTTTTTTGTCGCTCGTAACTCGAAAACATCGGATGTCGAGTAATTCGTAGGTCGAGGGATTACTGTATAAGGCAGCTTCCTATATTCCTATGTTTACGAATATAAGAAAATGTTTACATGGCGTGCAATAAGCTGTTTATATATAAACATTTATACATGTTGGGCAGGTAGCAATGAAACACGCATGTAGGCAGAGAGTTCTAACACAATATCAGCATTACTGTCAGCCAGCCAGGTTTGAAAATGTAAGGTTGGATTCATTCTGCTCTCCATCACAATTGAAGCCGACTCTTTTCCAGACCTCTTGGCCTGCACTCCAGACAATGGCAGGGCAAGCCAGTTTTATAGCCTCTTCCCATGCATCTTTCCTGTGCTAAAAATATAGTTACCACTCCCACATGATGCCTTCGGGCACTAGAGCAGCACATGCATGCCCACTAACAGCAACAATGTCATCGCTGATTTTTTTCTGGTTTTTCATCTACCTAGCCCAGAGAGTACAATTCTGACCAGATGGCAAAAGTACAATGTCCTCTTGACTATGTATCTCAGCAGGCTGCAAAGGTGACATAAATAAATCGCCATTTGCCTCTGGAGCAATGCAGTCATGGGAGTCATCTGAAGTTAGTGGCAGTTTAAGGGTTCCCCCCCGCCCCGCCCCCACACACTTTAAAATATATCAGTAAGATCCCAGTAGAGTGTGTGAGTCATTCAGAGAACTATTTTGTTGTTCTGAGCTATTTTAATTAATCTATGTGAAGCTTGATATTTTAGTTTATATTTTTAAAAATTGATTGGAATATGTTTTATCAGTTTGTGATTCAAGTTGTACCTGCAATAAATAAATTCCATGGCAGTTTTGTGCATATATAAATTGGTGGTGTTACTTTTAAGAAATCTTTTCTTAGCAAATATATATTTTGCAGCCCCTGATGAAGACTTTTTCTAGAATGCATTGGGTACAATAAAACATTGGCACTCTGAGCAAATATGTTCAACATTTTGCTCTTCTTTTTTGACTGGGTTCCCCAATCCTCCCCAGTTTATGGTTCTGACATAATTAAATTGTTGCTGTTTGCCTCAAGAGCCATGAAGAAACGGAGGCCTTTCTGAGGAGGGGAAGGGGTTGCTTGCCCTGGGCCCTACATATGACAAACAAATACAATAAATATGGAGGGCGCCTCTTCCAAAGTATGGCTCAGTATTTGAAATTATCAGATTGGTCTTTCCATTCAAGGTAGTAAAAATATAACCCCAGGATCAAGAGTAGTATGTCTCTGAGCTGTTTCAAATGATACCAGCCCCAGTACACGTGAAGGAGGAGGAGGAGTGCTAAGAGTGTGCCCACTGGGATATCCTTCACAGACTCCCCGCATGCCTACCTGGAACATTCCTTCATCCCGTGTGGGAGCTGTTCATAAAAATTATTGATTCATTACATTTTTATACCGCCCCATCCAGAGGCTCTGGGCAGTGCCAGAAGCTCTAATCTAGCAAATGACCCAAAACATGTGCTCCAAATACTTGTTTAAACAAATATGTGTTTAAACAAGTATTTAGAGCACATGTTTTGGGGGGTCATCATTTGGATGAACAGCTGCCACATACAATTAAAAGACCATGCCAGGAAGGCACCAGGACATCTGTGGAGGATGTCCCAACAGGCACACTCTCAACACACACCCTTCTCCTCCACATGTGCAGGGACCAGTTTTGTTTGAACCAGCCCTTTGTCTTTCAATAATAAAATCTTAACACAATGTTACATTAATATTGATGTCTATACAAATTGTTTCTGAAAAGATTATATGCATGTCTAGCATTTTTTTTGAACTGAGGAAAAACTACCTTGACACAGGTGCAGTGCGGAGAAAGTGGGACAGGGGATCAAATGAACATTCTGCCCCCCTGGGCCTCGCAGAATCTTTTAAGAAGCCCCTGCATGGGGGTAGCCTGCTAATCCACTAGCTGTGCCATGCCTATGGCTAATGTCCTCCTGGTTTTTTGTTAAACATGGCCTGTGCAAAAGGGGATTGTCTGTAAGGTGTAGGAAGCGATGCAGGAACAAGGCCAGCCAATGCAGCACAATAGAGAGCAACCCTGTGGCCACTGGAGAAGCAAAGGGAGGCCGTTCCTTTTTGCAGCACAATTATTTACGAGGAGTGAAGTGTGCCATAAATGCAAGGATGTCAAGAAGCTGTTCAGACAGAGGAAGCTGCTCTTCTTCAGATGGCTACTCAGGGGAGAGCGAAATGTTTTTGCACCGCTAATTGCCTCATAAATTAGTTTTATTCTTGTGGCTGAGGCTAACCTCCTCATTTAAAGTACATAAAAGGACTTTCCGTGTGCTCCTTGTTTGGGTTCTGCAGCAGCTAAAAGGGCTGCTGTTGGGAACAGGGCAGAGGCCAAACTGGGGTGACCCCTCACACTACTGTGGCTATTTTAATATTTGGATGAGAATGAGCAGCGTACCTTTGTGAAGGCTGTGCTAACATTTACTCTGATCTATGTGGCACAGCAGGGAAGTAACTTGCCTAGGGAGCAAAAGGTTGCCGGTTCGAATCCCTGCTGGTATGTTTCCCAGACTACGGGAAACACCTATATCAGGCTGCAGCAATATAGGAAGATGCTGAAAGGCATCATCTCATCCTGCACGAGAGGAGGCAATGGTAAACCCCTCCTTTATTCTACTAAAGACAACTACAGGGCTCTGTGGTTGCCAGGAGTCGACACCGACTCAACAGCACAACTTTACCTTTATGAATGGAAAAGATGATGAAATTTGAGGCCTAAACAGGAGCAATCCCCTCCCTTCTCTCTCTCAACTGTAGCTGGAGGGTCTGATCCTGTAACTCAAGTGCACATCTGACTGCCAGTCTCCACTAGGAGGAGAGAAGTGAAAACACCCATACTTGATATTTACTAAGCCTAAACTGATATAGCAGGGGGGGCAAGTAGGGTTGCCTCATGTCCATGATTAGTCTGGGCAGTCCAGGAATCAAACATCCTGTCCAGGATGTAGGTAAGCCACAAAATGTTCAGGAATTTGAGCACAAAGTTTACTTTACTGGATTTTATCCATTTTTCTGGTGCTTATCTCCAGGCGTTGTAGCTACATGGTGTCAGTGTTTACACACTCCATATTCTTACCCTTTCTGTAGACACCAGTGCTGTTGACTAGGTTGGCTCAGTAAGCCTCTTCCCCTCCTTTCTGGATCATCTCTAGAGTTAGCGAGAGTGGTAGTAGGTCTCTGAGTTTAGATGTGAAGCATATGGACAAAGAAAGACCCCTTTTCTCAAGTGGCCTTGTTGGAGCCCCACCTCTCTCTAGAACTCTCCTTGCCTGTAGAAGCACCTGTTGTTTTATGAGGGCCCTTCCTAACCAACAGCAGGAAGTAATGCAAGAAGCAACAGGCCTTAAAACACAACTGTTCTTTATTGTTACAAAATGGCAGATGAAACTTTGAAGAAGCTACTGCTCCCAAAGCTGTATGAACTCCTAACCCACTCCTGTGTAAGGAATACAAGGGGGAAGTGTTCAAAAGAGCCGCCAAGCTCCACTGTCAAGCACTCTTTCCAATTCCAGTTTTTTAAAAAACTGAAGAGCTTGACCCACTCTCCCTGCCAAACCCCATCTGGCTCTCTACACTGCTGGAGAGGAGGAGAGCTGGTCTTGTGGTAGCAAGCATGACTTGTCCCCATAGCTAAGCAGGGTCTGCCCTGGTTGCATCTGAATGGGAGACTTGATGTGTGAGCACTGCAAGATCTTCCCCTCAGGGGATGAAGCCAAGTTCCCTCCCTGGCTTCTCCAAGATAGGGTTGAGAAAGACTCCTGCCTGCAGCCTTGGAGAAGCCACTGCCAGTCTGTGAAGACAATACTGAGCTAGATAGACCAATGGTCTGACTCAGTATATGGCAGTTTCCTATGTTCCTATGTGGAGAGCCTCAAGGGCTTTAAGATTGTGGGGCCCTTCCCATGATGATTGTGTTCAGGAATTATCTCTGGCAAATGAAAGGCCAAGATATTTTGCTATGAACCAGGAGATCCACAATTTCACTAGAAGCTTTAGTCAACCGTTATTATCTGCTGAGAGAATAATATTTGATTCCCCCCTCACATGGTCTCTGCAACATATGGGCCTACCTTACGGATCTCTTATAATGGGTCAGTTCAGGGCAGTGGCAGCTGGTGGTTCCTGGGACTGAGATGGGCATTAGGCAGGGCAGGTGATGGGTGGAGCCACAGGTAGTGAGAGGTGGAGCCAATTGTGGGCAGCTGCAGAGGTGGAGCCAGGACTAGGCGGGTGCCTTAGCAATAACTGGCAAAGTGCAGATTTGTAACTCATGAGTGAGATCAAAATACAAACACATCTCAATTGCTCAAAAGAGATACGAATAAATATGGAACACATCAGTTGCTTTATAGTGCTTAACAGGCCTACAGTAGTGTGTAGATTTGTATCTAACATGGCAGGATCAAACACAAAAATACACACACACACACAGAGGAAAAGAACCGTACAAGCCACAAGTAAAGCATAGATCAGCTACAAAAAGCTGCTTCTGTGGAGAGTAAATGCATTCTGAAGTCACCAGGGCAGCTCTGCCTGCCTAACTGTTTCAAAAATGAATACTACTAATAATAAATAAGAAAGAACTGATGCAGAGTAGTACAGTGGTTAGTGTACTGAACTATACTGGGGAAATCCAAGCTCAAATCCCCATTCAGCTATGAAACTCACTGGGTGACTTTGGGACAGTCACATCTCGTAGCATAACCTTCCTCATAGCACTTTTGAGAAGATAAATGTAACCATGTGCACCACTCTCGGCTTCTTGGAGGAAGCACAGGCTATAACATATGTAAAATTAAATAAAGCTATATAAGCCACAGGTGAAGCAGAGACCAGCCACAAAAGTGGAGAACAAATGCATTCTGAAGTTACAAGGGCAGCTATGGCTGCCTATTTTAAAAATGCATACATAAATCATAGAAAAATCACAAGTTTTTCTATTATGCTTGCTGCAGCTATCAACCATCTCCTGTAATTTAGAGGACACACTGATGCATGGGGGCACCCTCTCCCTACGTTATGCCTGCTGAACAGTGGGTGCCACTCTCTGCCCACCTTGGGTACCTACCACGTAGCTTGGGTGTCCAGCCTAGCAAGCAACAAATTGATTTTTAAATAGAGATCATTTCCTTAATCCTTGCCCAATGAACTATAACCACCAGTGGACATATTAATGTTACAGATATTTATCATTCATTCATTCTATACTGCTCTTCCAAAAATGGCTCAGGGTGGTTTACACAGAGAAATAATAAATAAATAAGATGGATCGCTGTCCCCATAGGGCTCACAATCTAAAAAGAAACACAAGATAGACACCTGTGCACAGCTGCCGTCAGGGTCACCATGCCCACCACGATGGACACCCGGTGGCAGCCCCCAGCAACCCATTTCTCCCCACCATATGTGGTGGTGGTGGCAGCAGCCTCCCTGAGGGAACTGCCTGGGATAGGCTGCCCTGCCTCCGCCACCACCAACTCTTCACACATGCAAGTTCCACTCTGATATAGTCTTACTCTGAGGAACGGCACAACTTAGCAATAGCAATAGCACTTACATTTATATACCGCTCTATAGCCGAAGCTCTCTAAGCGGTTTACAATGATTTAGCATATTGCCCCCAACATTTCTGGGTACTCATTTTACCGACCTCGGAAGGATGGAAGGCTGAGTCAACCTTGAGCCCCTGGTCAGGATCGAACTTGTAACCTTCTGGTTACAGGGCAGCAGTTTTACCACTGCGCCACCAGGGGCTCTTGACCCACACTGCACATATCTTTCCCTTTCTGACACTTGCATGTGTTTGCATAAACTGCTTCCTCTCAGTACATATGTATTTTCTTTTTCTGCTGCACACACAGCAGCGGCAGCAGCAGCAATGGTGGGGGCTAAGCGGTGGGGACAGGGCAGACTACCCCAAGCAGGCTGCTCTGAATCGTGTATGGAGAACACCTTGATGCCTATATAGGCTTTGACGTAAATCCCCCTGATGTCTGAATGAACACCCAGCCTTCCTGTGGTGAAGCAACCAACTGGGAAACCATTTTCTATGCTATGGTCCTTGAACCAAAAAGGGCTCATTTCTCTTGCTTTACAGTTGGCTGTCTCTAATGAGCATCTCAGTCCTGATCCTGATTCAATGGGATCAGCAGTTCCTGGTGCCCTCCAGGACAACTGTTTGTTTAGGGGAGGAGATGATTGAACCTCCCTGGCTTTGATGGTGACCAAAAATAGAAGAAAAACAACCCTTGGTGGAACTTCCTAACCTGTCAGTAACACACTGAGGCAAGTCTCACGATCAGTGAGACTCACTTGAATGGGGCTTGCAGGGAGAGCGGGCTTAGCCTGCTTTTCCCGCAGACAATCATTCCTGAAGCCCTAGATGGCCGGATTGGCCACTCACATGACTGCTGGCTCTGTCATGGAGCCGGCGGGGGCTGGGGGTCATATGGCTCCCAGAAGTTCCAGGATGCCCCGTGCAAGCACGGGGGCATCCTGGAGAGACCTCCAGGGCTGGGAGGTTGGCTTCAACCTCCCGGTGGGGGGTCTCCTTGTGTGTTGCCGTGGCATGGAGTCATGCTGCAGCAATACATGGTCAGAACGATAAGGTTTAAGGAGCGCTCACTCCGTTAACCTCGGCTAAGGGGAGGGGTACTTTGGGAGGTTTGCTGTCAGGAGCCGCGTGGCTCCCATGGCAGCAGACGATCAGCAAAAAGCAGGCTAGGCTCCCTTAGCCCGCTTTTTGCTGATCATAAGGATCTCCTCTCTCTCTCACACACAGACTCCAGAAAGGGAGAATCAGGGGAAGGTTTGTGGAAGCAGAGGAAGAGGGGATGCTCGCTTTATTACCTATCCTGATGCGAAGAAAGGGGAGCATGGATGCTCAGTGGAGACTATGGGATGTGAGCCGAGGTGAAGGAGCAGAGGGTTGCAATCCCCAAGATGGAGCCCAGAGAGTGTTCAGGTTGAAGGGTCTTGGCTGGCCAGTTTTATAGGGTAAGAGGGTGCTTTGTGTAAGGAGCCCTACATGCCGCAGAGGAGCTGCTCTGGGCTCATCATTACTTAGCGTTGTGGGTCTGAGAGAACAATAGATTTCAGGTTAGTCAGCCATTCGGAAATGGATATGGGATGTTGACTCTGGGGGATTTAGGATTATCCAAAAGGCATACTGAACTGGTGTCAACGTGGAGGTCAAGAGTGCAGGACCCATGTGGGGACATTCTATCATATGTGGTGCAGAGGCGTATCTAGGGAAAATAGCGCCTAGGGCAAGCACTGAAATTGCGCCCCCTGTCCAAACAGCTGACACCCATCTTTCAGATAACTTTACCATAATATCAGCTGAAAAATACAAGTCAATCTTGTTAATCTTTTAATATTTCAAAAACTATTTAGCAGTGGACGTAGCCAGACCAAAAAATGCTGGGAAACTACACATTTCAGTATGCTGGGGCTCATGAAATACCCCAAAACTCTGTGGAGGTGTTCTTGGAAAACTAAACAGAAGTGCCTGTCCAATTCTCTGCTATGCATTGTAGCATCACTATTATATAAGTTTTAAAAATCAATGGAGAATTCGACTTTTCCCAGATACTCTGAAAATAATTAAAGTAAACTGTGTCACTGCTTGGAATATATTCTAGTCTTTCAGAAAGACAGTTAAAATGAGAGAAAGAGAGCAAGAAACTCCCAGTGGGCCTTAATACTAAGGATTTCACACTGATTCAAAGACAAACTCACCATTAATAGCCATATTATTAAGACATCACATTTAACTCACTTATCACAAGAAGCAAAGTAAAAGCAAATCAATACAATCCTAGCTCATAAGCTTCAGCTCAGTATTCACAAGCCCTGATTCTCTGTACTTAGTGCCAAACTAAATATGTGTACAGTGACATATTATATATTTTTTAAAGAAATTACCTGCAGCCCCTTCAGGGGGTCTTCCTAAAGGCCATGTGTAGGGGGTCTGCAAAGGTCCCTCCTCCCCCTGCTGGCCTCTAGGGCCTCACAGGGACCATTTGATTATGTGCGGTGGCCGTTTTTTAAAAAAAAATTTAAATGGCCACTGAAAACAAAATGGCCACTGTGCATGCTCAAATGGCCTCTGCAAGGCCTGGCATGGCCGAGGGCCTCACAGAGCCCATTTGAGCATGCATGGTGGCCATTTTGTTTTCAGCAACCATTTTTTAATTTTTTTTTTTAATTTTTAAGAATGGCGCCCCCCTTCAAGTGGCGCCCGGGGCATGTGCCCTGCCTGCCCCACCCTAGATACGCCCCTGATGTGGTGGACTTGTAGTAAAGCACAACAATTCTGGGGGGAAATCCACTCTAAGATGAAAGAACTTTTGAAGATAAACTTTCCTTACTCACCTGAACTCTTTCGGTTAAATATGACTAAACCTTATGTACCTACTACTGTAAATACACAGAATTGTCTTTATACATGATTACTGCAGCCTGGATTCTTTATGCGGCTAATTGGAGGTTACAAGCAGTCCTGACCTTGGATGAATGGCTATGGAAATATGCCTCTATGGCTAAGATCACAGCTTATCTAAAGAATAACTCAGATGAATTATTTGCTCTAAATTGGGGACCTTTTATAAATTTTAATACAACATCTGGTCAATACCCACACCCAAGATTTGGGGTGTTTTTAGTACAAGTTTGATTAATTCATTGTTCTTCGTTCTCCGCAATATCTGATGTGAGGGGGAGAGCTGGCAAAGGAGGGAAGTTGAATCTTGGATTGTTTATATTAATTTTTGGATTGTTACTTAAAATTGGATTGTTACTTATAATTCCTGGAAGTTCAAGAGATGTATAAATGCTATTTTTATTTTTTGATAAACAAAAATTATTTGTGGTGGGGCAGGGGGGGAGTGCAGGATGTTTGAGTGAGTGAAGGGGGAGCCATGGCTGCCTTGCCCTGGAATTTCAAGAGCGCTAGAATCTCCATGGGGAAAGCTCTTTTGTAGTGGTGTGCACGGAACCACGGAAGCGCCGTCCGGCACTGAGGGGGGTCGAAGTTTAAGGGTGGGGGGGTAGTACTTGCCCCTCCCACCGCTCTTCCCCCTCCAGCGCTGTATTTAGAAGTGAAGTTTTGGGGGCGGCAGCATTCCTCCCTGCCGCCCCTGCCCCCGTCGTTGCCAGGAAGTAGTGTAAATTGCAGCATACATGTGTCCGTCGCGGCGCGCACGCGCACCTGTCGCTGCTGTGTGTGTGCACGCCGCATACATCACACGCACGCTGCGTGTGACATATGCGGCGCGTGCGCACACGGTGGCAACAGGCGTGGGCGCGCAGCGACGGGCTCATGCGTGCTGCTATTTACACTACTTCCTGGCAATGACGGGGGCAGGGAGGTACGATGCCACCCCCAAAACTTCACTTCTAAATACAGTGCCGGAGGGGGAAGAGCGGCGGGAGGGGCAAGTACTACCCCCCCCACCCTTAAAGTTCGACCCCCCTCAGTGCCAGACCGCCGGACCAGCCCGGTTCCGAACCGGTTCGGAGGCCTCCAACATGGCCTCCGGAACGCTTCGTGAACATCCCTACTCTTTTGGGGATGTTGGGGTGCCCGATCCAGGCCTCTAAAGTGCAGAGCTGCAGCTATGCTCCTTGCTAGCTAGTCTCCTCATGATGCTTCTAGCTGCAGTGATGAAAACTGTCTTATTCCTGGACCTCCTGTGGGCAGGCAATTCCGGACTTCCTTTAGGGGCACCAGGGGGCGGGGTGCACAGGTAACCCAATTCTGGACTTCCTAATCCCATGTATTCTGCCTTTCGTGGATGCAAAACAGATGTAAAAAACGGAGAGATGACATAGCCTAATAGCTAAAAGACTGAGCTATAAATCTGACAGTTCCCACTTCCTTTGCCTGGAACTCACTTGGCAATCAACTCAAACTCCACACATCCACTATCTGCAACATGGTGATAAAACTGACCTACCTTACAAGGATGTTGTAAGATTTACAATAATAATGTGTGTGAAGTGTTGTGAGCCCTTGACAGTACTATACAGATATGGTGCTATTAAATGGAATGAGATAAAAGTAGTAGCTCTTTGAAACATATCAGAAAAGAAACTGGCAGGTTCTATTTGTTACCACCAGTACATTTTGGTGATTAGTTTTCACGGAGGCATAAATTACTCCAATCCAGTGACTTTTTTATTAACCACTTTGCTCTACACATTGAAGAAAAACAGAAGAGGGGTTGCTAATTAAATGTTTATTGTTAAGGACTTTATATATTATACACTATAAGCCATTCTATCCATTAAACAAACCATTTAGCTCCCGTAAAGCTGCATTACTGTCTGTTATTAGGTTAATCAGCATTCATATCCAGCCACACTGCATTTCCATCTAATTGCCCTTACTTAAACTTGCTTCACATTTTTATTTAATTAAGCCCAAGCACCAGAATGGAATTAATTGGGATTCAATCAGAGAATATGATTGCACCCCTTTTAAGTCCACGGGCAATGCATTTGAGTCTTTTTACTAAAAGTGGTTACAGTTTCCTTCCCACACATAAACTTGATTTCACACTAAAAGCTAGTACAGGAAAGAAACCGCAACAGAGAGTGAGATCCAAGCAGTCTTTTCCCCGACCCCTTTTGCAAGGAAGTTATGCTGTTGCTCTGTTCCACCACTGCAGCAGGAAGGTTCCTTGTGCCCTAGCAACCATGAGCTACGGGAACAGTTTGTTTATTTAACACATTTTATACCGCCCAAAACGCAAGTTCTCTGAGTGGTTTACCAGTTGCAGTAGGCCTGTTTGGGGGAAGGATTGAGAGCCCTTTATAAAGGCAGCTGTTATAAAGCTGCTTCTCTCACAAACACAAAACAATCTTATACAGATTTGACTAAGACTTTATTCAGAAACAACCCAATTTTCTCTTTCTCCTTTCCCTCCCTTTTCCTTTCTGACTCCACCTCCCACACTTTTTACAGGATCCCCACTGGGGAAAACTTTTAAACAACAAAACATAAAGGATATTGAGCCCTTTCTCACAAACACTGAGAAAGGGCAAGAAGATTAGTGGGGAGGAAGCCTTAAAAAGCTTACTTCTCCACAGATGATCGAGGGCTCTCTCTTCGGTGGGCGGAGCGCCCGCCCAGATGATTACTGGCTGCTGCCGGTAGCTTGGGGGTGGGGGTCGGGGTGCTGAGATACATTGCCCCCCATTGCCCTGCCCTCCAGAGTGCCCATAATGCACCACACAAGTGCACGGTGCATTGTGGGATTCCCCCCTGCCTGGAGCAGACCAGGATCCCTGTAAGCAGCCACGGCTGGCAGACAATAACAGAAACAGGGTTAGGAAAGTGCTTGCTCTCCTAACCTCGTTTTAGAGGGTGGCTCCAGAGGCAGGTTTGCCACTGAGGTGCTGCTGGGATCAGGCCCGATCCTAGCAGTACACACGCACAGACAAAACTGGGCTGGGCTTGCCTTTGCATGTAAATAGCTTCACTGGATAGAACAGACTTCCTGTTTCCCTAGCAACCTCCCACAAATCTACATAAGTCAACCTCCCTCAACATCAGCAGCTTCCATCCTTTGGCGCATGGGGGTGCGGCTCAGTCCACATATTTGCATTCAACCAATGGATTGGCTGCTGCCTTTCCAAGCAGCAAAGGAAGCCGTTTCCGGTCCCTTCACTTTTGTTCTAAGAAAATTGGATTAATCACCCATTCCCATTTCACCTTCCCATTTGTTCATAAAGCATAAAGTAGTCATAAAGCACTGAGCCTGGACACATGTCCCCCTCCATGTCCAAGCCATGTGGGAATTCTCTCATTATCATTTGGGTCAAGCCTCCTACTTTGTACTCAATAAAGCAACTTATTTTATTTGCTATTTAAGCCTTTGATTGCGACTTCCTTGGGAAAAAACTGCCTGTTTTATAACCATGCTTTAAAGATCCCACAAGGGGAATAAAGGTTTCCCGTGTAATAACTCCTCTTGATCCTAACATCTTCTCTTCAATTGACTTGCCCAAAGGCTGCAGAGTCAGGAAAAGCAAGGTCTTCTGGCACTCCCCTTGAACATTCAGGCAGAAGACAAATACTGTGTAACTCAAAAGCATAACCCCTGAATTTTAAATCCTCATTGGCCTAACTAACTTCCTTTGTGTTTATTCAGTTACTCAAGATTCTATGTCTTTTTTTAATCAACTAAAAACCTGCCCTGATTAATCTTGCAGCAGATTTTACTATATTTCTTAAAGTATAAATATAATGTAAATACTGATGAAAGCTGCAGGTGACAAGTACCATCTTAAAAGAAGAAAAACATCTTAGTATGATGCCTGATAATCTAGAACATAAAAGCATACTTGCTTCAAAGCTATTTTTAATCATTTAAATTTGGGCAGATTTACTTGATTAATAAACAAATCAACTAAGATTTATTTAGTGGAATGACAGCCCTACATTAGAAGTTACATGGGAGGAAACCACACCATGGCTTCCCCACCACCACCCGCCTCCACTACTAGGAATCTTATGCTGATGTAGAAGAATCAAAATACATGTCCCCATGAAGCATCAGGCCATGCTGTAGAAAGGGGCCACTCTGCAATAGCTCCCATTTAGGGATGTGCACAAAACTGGTTTGCCCAGTTCGGTTCATATTCAAACCAGGTTTGAACTGGGAGAGGGAGGTTCAGTTTTGGTTCTGCTTGAACTCCCTCCAGTTAGGTTCGAATTTGAACTGGTTTGAATCTCCCAAAGTGGGTGGGGTGGTAGTTAGCACCCATGGGTGCCTACCACCCAACACCCAAAGCAATCGGACACTCGTACAATATTTTACAATTGGGGGGGAATATTTTTTCCTCATAGGGTATAATGGGACAAGAACCAGCCCATTATCCCCTATGTAGAGCACCTAGGGACACAAAAGTGGTGTGGTTGGTAGGCACCCAGTGGTGCCTACCACCCACCAAACCCCAAGGCAATCAGACACTCCTCCAATTATTGGTGAATTTTAAAATTATTTTTGAATTCCCCATAGGGAATAATGAGGATTCCAGCAAATGTATAGCTTCACGTTGGGGAGAAAGGGGTGGCCTATAGCAGAGTGTGGTGGGTGGTAGTTCCCAAGTGGGGGGTGGGTGGAGGAAGCTACCATAATTATTTCAAAGGAATTAGGCAAAGGGCTGATTTTTCAATGATTTTTGAATTTTACGCATCTTTAAGGTTTTTCTCCATAGAGAATAATGGAGGTTTCAGCAGCCCCATAACTGCACTTGGGGGGTACTGGGGTGGCCCAGAGCAAGTGGTAGTTTAGTGCACAGAGGGTGCCAACCACCCCCATGGTTTTGTTCTTTGAGATGTTCTGAGAGTAGATTCTCTGGTAGCAAATGAGATAATCCACTCCTTGGGCCCTAATACCCAGCACACTCTGCTCTAGGCCACCCCTCCCCTCCGACATGAAGCTATACATTCGCTGGAATCCTCGTTATTCCCTATGGGGAATTCAAAAATAATTTTATTCACCAATAATTGGAGGAGCATCCGATTGCCTTGGGGTTTGGTGGGTAGTAGATAACCCAGGGTGCCTACCACCCACCCCAATTTTTTGCCCCTAGGTGCTCCACATAGGGGATAATGGGCTGGTTCGAGTCCCATTATACCCTATGAGAAAAATAATTTAAAATATTTCAAAAATTCATTAAAAAATCATAGGAGTGTCCGATTGCTTCGGGGTTTGGGTGGTCGTTGGCACCTATGGGTGCTCCACAATAGGGAATAATGGGCTGGTTCAAATCACATTATACCCTATGAGAATAAAAATATTCAAAAATTTGTTTTAAAAAATTGTTCAACTGTCTGATTGCTATGGGGGTTGGGTGGTAGGCACTCATGGGTGTCAAGAACCACTCCACCCACTTTGGGAGGTTCAAATCGGTTTTAATTGAACCCCCCCCCCAGTTCGGTTCAAATTCAAACCATCGAACCGGTTTGCACTTCCCTACTCCCATTCCACAAGTATAGCATAATAAGAGGGTCAATATCCAAAGCAGTAACAAAAAGAATTCACGTTTGTATGCATTAGATTCCCAGGCATGTGATCAGACTGTTTCACCTCCAAACGTTTGTCACCTCATTCAGGCACTGACCAGACTGTTTCAGCTCAGCAAGTTTGCCACCTCTGGTGCCTTTGGATTAGACCTTGGGACTGGGTCCCAGAATTCTGATTTCCAGCCCATACTCTCACCCCATACTCCAGACAAGAAGAGAGGCACTGCTGCTTCCATAAACTCTTACTTGGCACATTACTTGTCTGCAGTGCAGAAGAAAACAATGCCAGAAACCAATGAGAAAGAGCATAAAAGAACAAGAAAGGTAGAAGAATTATGTAGGGCATTGCTTTCTCCTCTCTGGAGAAACACAGTGAAGTACTGCACTGCCCTTGGCTTAAGTGAATTGCATCCAGCTTCCTTCTTGGCCAAAATCAAAGGCCAGAGAGAACTTGATGAGAGATATTTGGTACAACTTCTTGTTTCTTACTGCTGCTAGGAGATGTCTCAGTAAATTTTAACCTTTTCTCCAAACCCCCATAGGATCCCCAAATCCTATGGAGGTTTTGGTGAAAGGTTAAAAATTTGTTTAATATCACCCGCTTGCCCATTTCTTTTGTGGGCTGGGTAGTAGGTAGCAGCCATCATGCCCTACCACACAACCCACTCTGGTGTCCCTAAGAGCTACCCATGGGGAACAATGGGCTGTTTTGTATTTCCCCATTGTTCCGTGTCCAGAACAAGCTGCACTCACAGAATGCACAGACGTTTTGCATTGTGCTTTTCAATGGATTTTGCAACCTTCTCTTGAAAAACACTGTAGCAGCATACAGTGAAAGTGGATCTGTCCTTCCCAACACATAACACACATTTTAAACAAAGTCCAAAAATGGCCAAAAAAGAATCACTGCCCCAGATTCCACTGCCAGCCACAGTGCCTGCTCTGCAGTAAGATCATCAGCAAGTTGCTCTCTCACACACAATTATCTCCTTACTTCCTAGCACTGCAAACAGCTGCCAAAGCAGCACCATTAGCAGCAAGCATAGTCATAAGTTCAGCTAGAGCAACATCAGCCACATTTTGTCTGAATACACCTTGCAATGCAGATTGCAGAGAAGACCAGAGCAGTAAATGAAGCACAAGTTTGTCTCAAGGCCAGACATGGAGCTCATCACAGCAATCACCAAGAAATATTACACACAAAGAGAAAGAGAGAGGTACCATTGTCCATTTCGCACCACAACACTATCTCAAAAAAGAAAACAAACCACAACTCAAGGCAGGCAGGTTAAGGGTTGTAGATCCATTTAGTGAGGCTCTTCTCATAATTAGTGAGAAGAGCCTCTATGGGGTTAGCGAGCAGGGTGGCAGTGAAATCAGGCTAGGCTCCCCTAGCCCAATTTCACCTGATCATGAGAATAGCCTCAGTATTTAGTATAGAAAAGGGTTAGGGGACATTGCGGGGGGGATTTTATTATTCAGGACTCTTGAGAGGTATTGGATTATAAGTGTGGGACTCCTTTTCCATTGCGACTTACTTTGAAGACCCAAATCAAGAAAGATGTTTTGGGTTTATAGCATATAAGAATCACTTTTATTCTGCTTTGGATTGATATGTATACTAAATTATTGTAAAATACCCATACATGAGTTTTAGGTGTGTAGAAATATTTCAAATAAAATTAAACAAACAAACAAACAAACAAACAAGTAAACAAGTAAATAAGTAAACAAGTAAATATATATGATTATTTGTTTTCTATGTATACTGTATTATATTGCAATTTTAGCTAAGTTATATTAAATATATATTGTCTACAGATCTTGTAGCATATAGAGGTTCATATACAGAACCAGTGTGGTGTGGTGGTTAGTGCTGAACCAGGACTGGGGAGACCTGAGTTCAAATCCCAATTCAGCCATGAAACTCATTGGGTGACCCTGGAACAGTCATATATCTCTCAGCCTAACCTACCTCACAGGGTTGTTGTAAGGATAACCATAACCATGTACTCTGGGCTCCTTGGAGCAGGATATAAATGTAAAACAAAATAAATTAAATTAAAAAAAATATTTTAGGTATCTGTGTTTTTCTTTTGGACGATAACATTGTTTTAAGTTATTTTTTAAATATCTGTTGTATTGGTGGAACCCATGTAGATCCTTATAATTATTGTGGCTTGCTTCTAAGTTAAACATCTCCCTTTTTGCCTCTCCCTCCATGCTTCAGGCAGGTCTTGCTGGGAACATGTGGTGGTTTGTTTTAATGCTTAAAAAAAACCCAAAAATCCAAGGGTGTGAAATGGCTTAATGGTTGTCACAAGGGTCAGAGAGGATACAGATGACCAAACTAAGCTCTCTTGCACTGGGGGAACTTGGTTTCCTGTATCATACTGGTAAATAAAGAGTTTTCTGATGGATATATAGGGCAAAACAGTTGCATAATCAATATGGGATTGAATTCCTTCCAGTTGAAGATAAAGTAGAAAGAAAACTTCCAGCATCAATTTACTTCATTTTTATGACATTTGCATTTGGGAGTGTGATTATACTGAATTGTCGTACTCAACTCAGCTCCCATCTCTATATGAAGACTTGGAAGAAGCTGGGGAAATCACCATGAACACTGGCCATTCATCAGCAGCAGCCCTACTGTCTTGCTGGCCTAGTGCTTTGCTGCTTATCACAAAACTGGCATGTTTCATGGCCTGGCAAAGATGTGTAGCCCCTAATTAGCACAAAAAGTCCAAGGAGAAGAGTCTGATCTTTAACCGCGGCAAGCTAATGACTCATAGGTGCTTGCTGAGCTGCTGCTCCTGCCCTTTTTATTTATAGCCCTGTAAATTGAACAGACAGTACAGGACTCAGGACAGACCGATTGCCAGTCACACTGCGGTTTCATTCTGCTGCTAATGAAGAAGAAGAGGGACATCGTGCCTTGCTAGAGGCTGTGATGCATTTGGTTTCAGACTCCAGTCATCCTGAGACAAAGCCACCAGCCCACCATCTGCAGCAATGTTAATTGATGGTCTCAGAGAAGGTCTTTCTGCCAAGGACATGCTGTTCAGAGAAGGTGGTGTCTCCATAACACTGGGGTGGGGGGCGGGGGTCATGTATTGATTGGGCAAACTTTGGCTGTTCCTTCATGACTTCTATGCATATAAAAGCCACATTAAAACACATTCATATACTAAAGTCAAGCTGCAAAGATATAGTGACCCTATTCAGCTGACACTGGAGTGAATTCATGACACACTGAAGCACCAAGAGACCTCTGGTCCCAGATGCTCTAGATCGGTAGAGCCTTGCTTTTTTTTATCCAGCCTTTTACTGAGGTAGAACAAACCAATGGTTTGTTCTACCCTGAAAGGTGATCATGTGTGCAGTCATCCCAGGTAGCTGGGCTTCCCAGCAGCCCGCCGCCATTTTTGGCAGCAAGCCAAAGCAGTGGCCACCCAGAGTGGAGCAGCTGCACTATTGAAAGCAGCCACTCTACGACTCCCACAATGCATTCCGAGAAGCGGTGGGACTTCCTCCTCCCGATCCCAGCTCAGGACTCCATCACCATGCCATTTGTGTGAGTACATGGTGCGGCGGAGTCTGAAAGGGCAGCCGCTAGTGTGCAGGGGAAGGTGCCTTCCTCCCAGCCCTTCCCCACCCTACAGCTAAGGTTGTGGGAGCAACCTTAGTGACTGACATCCTGAGAAACAGTATTTGCATAAGGAGCAAGGTTGTGTCAGTGCAAGATCACATGGTTGTGCTAAAAAAACAAACCCAAGAATTTGCACAACTGCACAAAAGCTCCACTTAAGAGAAATGAAACGTACCTGCAATTGTGCACTCTAGCTTGCTCAAGTAGCTACTGTAGTGCAACAGTTTTGTGCTAGAGCAACCTCCTTCCACACATGCTTTCCTGGTCAGGATATCAGCCACTACTTCTAAACCACTAGCTCCTTGTTCAGGACTTACTGAGCAGCAGCACATGACCCTTCCCATCAAAAAAGATTCCAAAATACATAACCCAAGACCATAAGTGCATCCACTTGATGTGAAACTCCTATGGGAAGATGAATTTAATTCTTACCTCATTGAATTTAATTCTTTCCTGGACTTGTAAGAAGTTGGCGAGGCCAAAATAAAGGCAACACCTTTTGTGCACTGAGATGTGGATTGAATAGACTCATGTGGCACCCAGCCCATCAGGGACTGTCTAGCAGTCTAAGAATCACTGCATCTTCTCACTGTCCAGCTTCAATGCTAATCCACTCAACTCACAGTCATGTGAATTGGCTCCTGATTTCATGAACATTTGCTCTAAGTCTGCAGTATATAAAATAATCTCAAGAGTAATTAATACATTTTAATTGCTCTTTTATCCATACAGCCAGAATAGTTAAACGCATGGTAAAAACGGATATCTTCTTTTTTCCTTGAAAGTGATCTTTCACGGGTGACATGGTGATCTGAGTCAGTGACTTGAAAACACATTCCAAGTAAACCTACAATAAAATCATAGATTTGCATAGGGTTGAGAGAACATAACATTCTTACATCCATTCACTGAAATAATTGATGTTTTTCCGCACTTTAGACACCCTGTGTAAACAAAAATTGTGTGTTGAATTAATGCATGTTGATTGGGGATTATGAGAATACTCAAGTAGGTAACATATAATGAATTGAAATTTGAGACAGAAATTGCCATTTATCTTTGTGGACTGCAATAGCCTACCAGTACGGGGCGACGGGGGGTGGGGTGGGGAGATAGGATCCTGACCCACTTCCCATTCCCATGGGTGGTGCAGGTAGGCTTGTCAACTTTGAACCAGTCTTTAACAGCTGCCTGACATGCTGTAAAAAGGTTCCTCTGCTAATTTCTGCATGTTAAAAAGGTACAAGAATAGGCCAGGCTAGGTTTCTTTCCCCTTAACCAATCAGCCACCCTAGCTGCAGGAGATCCATGACCTTGGAAGCAAGAGGGGGGGGTGGGTATACACTAGTTAGAAGCTTATACATGCAAAACATGTGCTCTGTTACTGAGTAATGGTCCCTCCAATCTAAGTTTTATAGCCAAGTTTTTTAGCCAAGTCTAGCATGGCTCATGGCATGGTGAGTGACAGGAAGTTTCTAACTCTGGAAGAGGTAAATGCTAGATAATAAATATTTGTGTTGGTTTGTGTGCCTGCTGTGATGATATGATTCAACAGTACTCGTGACATATCCAGAATGAGTTTTATGTTTTTATGGTCTTAATGGAATATTTTAATGTAATTTCATGGAATTTTATTGTAAACTGCCTTGGGATACGTTTTATGAAAGGCTATATATAAATAAAACCAACTGTGGAAGTGTCCAGCAGCTCCTCTTGTATGGTTAAATAGGATCAAATTCAATTTGTGACTCCCGAGGATGTGGAAAAGATACTTGGGACACTTTGCCTTACCACCTGTCCTCTTGACACTTGCCCAACATGGCTTATGTAATCTATCAGGGAGGTTATTGGAGAGGGTCTTGTTAAGATTAATGCTTTTCTGAGGGAAGGCAGAATGCATCCTTATCTCAAGGAGGCAATTATTAGACCAATTATTTTGAAGAAACCTGCATTGTATCCCTCAAAATAAGAAAAAAATAGGCCTGTCTCCAACCTCTCATGGCCTGGGCAAGGTGACTGAGAGGATGGTGACGACTCAGTTCCAGGATGTCTTGGAGGAAGTAGATTATCTGGACCCATTTCAAACTGGCTTTTGGGCAGGCTATGGGGGAGTATGAGACTGTTGATCCTTTTGGATCTCTTGGCAGCTTTTGATAACTTCAGCCATGGTATCCTTTAGGGGTGCCTGAAGGAGTTGTGAGTGGGAGGCATGGCTTTGCAGTGGTTCCGCTCCTATCTCTGGGGTAGGTTCCAGATGATGTCGCTTGGAGACTGTTGCTCTTCAAAACAAGAACTTTGGTATGGAGTCCTACAAGGTTCCATACTGTCTCCCTTTTTTTTTTTTTTTACAATTACATGAAACCTCTGGGAGATATCATCAGGAGATTTGGTGCAGGGTGTTCTCAATATGCTGATGAGATACAAATCTATTTCTCCATGTCAGCTTCATCAGGAAATGGCCTAACTTCCCTAAATGCCTGCCTGGAGGCAGCAAGGGGCTGGATGAGGGAAAACAAACTGTGGCTGAATCCAAGCAAGATGGAGGTACTCATTGTGGGAGGTTGAGATTTAGGAAGTGGTTTAGATCTGCCTGTTCTGGATGGGGTTGCACTCCTCCGAAAAGAGCAGGTACATAGTCTGGGGGTGCTTTTGGACCCAAACCTCTCCCTGATTTCTCAGATTGAGGCAGTGGCCACAAGTGCTTTTTATCAGCTTTGGCTGATTCACTAGCTACGTCCATTTCTGGAAATAAACAACCTTAAAAGAGTGGTGCATATGCTGGTAACATCTAGACTTGCCTACTGCAATGCACTCTACGTAGGACTGCCTTAGTTTGGAAACTGTAGTTAGTACAGAACTACATAGTTCAGAAACTGCAGTTCGTACAGAATGCAGCAGCCAGGTTGGTCTTCTGCCCGAAGAGATCATATTACATCCATTTTTAAAGAACTACACTGGCTGCCAATAAGTTTCCGGGCATAAATACAAAGTGATGGTCATTACCTAAAAAGCCCTAAATGGCTTGGGTCCAAGGTATTTAAAAGAATGCCTTCTTCTTCATCAACCCATCCACCTATTAAGATTATCTGAGGAGGTCCGGTTGTGGTTGCCACTGGCTCAGTGGGTGGCAACTCAAAACCGGGCCTTTTCAAGAATTGTCCTGGACTCTGGAAGACACTTCCCAATGAAATTAGACTTTCCCCTTCTCTGAATGTTTTTAAGAAGGACCTGAAAACATAGCTGGGCTTTTGGTTTATATTTTAAAGCTTCAGGTTTCAGAGTTTTTATTTGTAATTTTAAATTGTTTTAATTGTGTCAATGTTTTAAAGGTTTTTAGATTTTGAACCACGCAGGGACCTTTTTGTATGGGTTGGAATAGAAATGTAAGGAATAAATAAACAAGATGAGTTTGGAAACCCCGCTTTTCCAGGGTTCCAGATTGTGCTGAGAGGGGACGTAGGGGGGACCTTATTCACCAGGGATGTAGCTACAATTGAATACTGGGGGGGGGGATGACCCTTGGCTCCTCTGGGAGAGGGGATCCACCAGCTGAGTGACAACTTGCTCTCACCCTCTAGCTTCTCGAAAGAAGAATGAGCAAGGGCTCATCCTCATTTTTACCCCAGGACCCACTGCAACATTGCTATACCTGATACGCATTGTACACATTGGAAATGGAACTGATTATGCACAGATTGGAGGGCAGAGCCTGTTGCAGTGTGATCTTGCTCCCTCCTGTCTCTATGTTCATTCACCCTGGATGTGCTCTGAAACACAGCTACAGGGATGGCACAGCATTATGCTGAACCCTAAGCAAGCTAGCACATTATGCCTTAGGAGACTGGATCACAAGCAAAATGTTTCATGCACTTTCTAATCTTCACAGATCTGTGGTCTTATAAAGCTAAACCAAAATTTTATTTTTTTATGCAGGGAGGAGTATGTGCATGTGTATTAAACAATGCATGTTTTAGTATTTTTAAGAGTGAAATAAAAAAATAAAACAATACACGAGGAAATAGGATGACACAAATTATATTTGTGAACATTGCCAAGAGAAAAAAAACATGGGATAAATAAATCCATGTAGTACACGTCACTCAAAAGTGAAAGTCAAGAGTTCTCAATAAACCAGGTTCCTTTTTGTAAAATAAAGGAAATCCAGCCAAAATGTCAAGTGTTCTGCGAGTTACAGAGTCGAACTAAGTGGATGAAATAACAGAAGAAATAAGAATGTTTAAAGTACAGAGAATCAAAGTCATTGAATTATAGAGGAGATTAGAAAGCAGGAACAGCATCCAGCAAGCCCCAGGTAAAAAGATTCTATCAGCTATGGATAGACTACAGGTTAGTAGTACTATCTGCAAGGGAGAGTATTAGGCAGAAGATCTCAAAATAGAAGTGCTGTTTTACAAATATCCATCGGAAAAAATCCCCAGGCTTCCATGGCAACACCGCAATGGATGGAGAACAGCTTAATTTGTCTGTTTACCTGTGGGGCCCCAACACCAGAATGTGATTTCAGTAGTGGGGTTACACAAAGTAAGTAGTGGGGGACACAAAGGTTTCAGATGACAAGTTAGAGGGCCCAAAGTGATCTGCTTTTTTAGGCATTTGAATACGTTTTCATTAAAGAATCATAGAACAGAATTTTAGAGTTGGAAGGGACCTTTGTTCTCTAGATCATCTTCGTGCAGGAACCTTACCATCAAAACCTTGCCATAGTTGTGTAAAAGCATATCAGACCCATGCCGGGGTGGGGGTGGTACTTCTATACATTCTAACTAAACCCATCATGATGTAGTTTTACTTTTCACAATCTCATTATATCTATATGGATGGTACAGAATGGCCTGCCTATCCATGTGTTACAAAGCCAGTAACATTCTCACACTTCACAAGCCAACTGAAATACTCTCATTCCACCCCCTGGCCCATTTTGCAATAGGAACCATGCTAGAGATGAACTGGAATGTACAGATTCCATTTAGCAAAGATGCACCAGTAGCTCCCCTGCTGCCCCTCCTGGATTGTTATCCATTTCCCCTCTCTAAATTACTCCACTTTCTAGAGGAAGTTCCTCTTTTTCAAAAGGGTGCTTCATACAATTTTGGTGTGTGGGGAGGTGCGGGGGTGGGTGGGTGGGGGGAGTCATCTCCAAGAGAATGGGAAGCACCACCTCCAGAACATCAAGGGAGAATAGGACATGATGGCCCATTTTGTGATGCTTTGCATTTAAATAGCTCTTCTAATCCCAACACACTGCCCAGAACAGAACACTTTGAGGTTGATCTCTGTCCTGCAGAGCTTTAGGGCAGGTGAGGAACACTTCAGAAGGCCTTATCATTAACTGCTCACCTGGAGCAGAATGGTAGCACCTTGTTTAAAAATTGGGAAATTGCCCATATTTGATATTAGTTTCTTCTAAATCTATGAACAGTGCTATTAACCATGCTATTAACCTACATTAAACAGTGCTATTAACCTACATTAAATGTGGAGATCCACTATCCTGTAGCGTTTTTCCTTGAGGACAATATTTCACTTTTCTATCACCAGTGCAATTTGTCAGTAGTTACTGTGGTGCATGTTGCCAAAATGAGCATCCTGAGTTTCTCAAGCTATGGAATAATGAAGTCTGGAGATAACATGTGCCTATGCTGAATGTGTGTGCAATGAAATCCCACCAGGGAGTTTCAGCAATAGTTGGTCAAAGAGCCAAAAATGAAGATTAGTTCTTCAGCTGTTCTTTGCACCATCTGCTCAACAAGATCTAGTGTTTTTTCTATAAAGGCTTCAAGTCATTGAGCTATCAGTTGTGTGTATAAGCCAGTTTTTGTCCTGGTCCCAGACTCCCTCCAGAACAAAGAGGCTTTTGCCGCAGGCCTATGCAGACCCCGCCTTCAACTCCCCATGCTTCTTTCTGGATCCAGAAAGTTTCCAGTGATCTTTTTTTCTCCTAGTATCATTGTCTGAATGACTCATTTTTAAAATAGAGAAAGCCTAGCTTTCCTCTGCAAAACCTCTCCTTTAGGAGGCATTTCTCACATGGGATAGATCTGTAAAAGCTACCTAAACTTGCTCATCTGCTTTTTGCATTCTCATGTACTATCTACAACCTTAGCCTTCTTTTAGAGTTTGGGGTTTGAATGATATGGAACCAAACAACTTGAAAAATGTAATGCAGTGCTTCTGAAGAATAAAGAACTCTTGGCTTCTTCAGAATTCAGTGGGGCTCCTAAAGATAGTCTACACTTCACAAAAGATGCCTGAATACTTTACCAAAATGAAGCCACCATACTCAAAGTACACATTCATTTCATTGCAAGTCTAGTGACATGGACCTTTTATGAAAGGAATCTGCAGACCTGAACAGGGATCCATTCACTTTGCAGGGGACCTGAACGTTCCCTTTTACCTTAAAAAGATTCCTCCAACAAAGTGATCCTTTCCCCACTCTTCAGATATACAACACTAACTCCTCACTCATTTTTCTACCTTCACTTTCTCTCCTAACATGATACACTAAAAACCATTCAAATAAATTCCACAGTAGTAGTGGGACATGAAGGCTCATCCATACTTCAAAAAGTCAGACTGATGGGACACACATATTCAGGACTGAGAAGCCAGGAAGAGTTACTTGTAACTGAGGGATTAGCTAATCCAAAGGAAAAACACTCTTCTCCCTTCAGGACATCTGAGCAAGGCAGGATAGGAACTTTGCATTCTGTGCACTGCAAAAGCCAAAGCCTGCAAATGACAATCTCTGGCATGTGGTGATGTAGTGCATAAGTGGGGGAGATATTCATCATCTACTTCTGTAGGTACTTCTTATACTATTATCCTCATCCCCTCCTTGCTATGTATCAGAAAACAAGTCTTGCTAGTCAGAGCTGTATGTGCTTACTTTTGTTGGGTTGGGACAAGTAAGGGTACCACTACCACAGCAAACTCAAAAGCTTACAAGTTGTTCTAGTAAGTACTAATCTGCCTACTTTATATATTACTTATCCCTGCAATCAGGCTCTGTACCGGAGGACTGGAAAGTAGTGCATGTAACACCAATTTTCAAAAAGGGATCCAGGGGCAATCTGGGAAATTACAGGCCAGTTAGCTTAACGTCTGTTCTGGCCAAATTGATGGAAAGCATCCTTAAGGATAAAATTGTAAAGCACACAGAAGAACAGGCCCTGCTGGGAGTAAACCAGCATGGCTTCTGCAAACGTAAATCTTGCCTCACAAACCTTCTGGAGTTCTTTGAGAGTGTCAACAAGTGTGCGGATCAAAGTGATCCAGTTGACATAGTATACCTGGACTTCCAAAAAGCTTTTGACAAAGTTCTTCATCAAAGACTCCTAAGGACTTAGCAGTCATGGGATAAGGGGACAAGTACATGTGTGGATTGCTAACTGGCTGAAAGACAGGAAACAGAGGGTAGATATAAATGGAGAGTTTTCACAATGGAGGGAAGTAAGAAGTTGGGTCCCCCAGGGATCTGTACTGGGACGGGTGCTTTTTAATTTATTCATAAATGATCTAGAAGTAGGGGTAAGCAGCGAGATGGTCAAATTTGCAGATGATATCAAACTCTTTCAGGTAGTGAAATCCAAAATGGATTGTGAGGAGCTCCAAAAGGATCTCTCCAAACTGGGGGAGTGGGCGACAAAATGACAAATGCAGTTCAGTGTTGGCAAGTGTAAAGTGATAAACATTGGGACAAAAAACCCCAACCAAGTATAAGCTGATGGGATCTGAGCTGTCAGTGAGTGACCAGGAGAGGGATCCTGGGGTCATAGTGGACAGCTCGTTGAAAGTGTCCACTCAATGTATGGCAGCTGTGAAAAAGGCCATTTCCATTCTAGGGATCATTAGGAAGGGGATTGAAAATACAACGGCTAATATTATAATTTCCTTATACAAAACTAAGGTGTGACCACAGTTGGAGTACTGCATACAATTCTGGTCACCACATCTAAAAAAGGACATTGTAGAACTGGAAAAGGTGCAGAAGAGGGCAACCAAGATTATCAAGGGCCTAGAGTACCTTTCTTATGAGGCAAGATTACAACGCCTGGGGCTTTTTAGTTTAGAAAAAAGATGACTGTGGGGAGACATGATGGAGGTCGATAAAATCATGCATGGTGTAGAGAAAGTGGACAGAGAAAAAATCTCCCTCTCATATAACACTAGAATCAGAGTTCAGCTAGGCATATATTCTAATTTTAATAAAGCTGAAGCAGTTCAATCAAATTTTTATAAATATATATATTTCAGGTTCCTAGTTGTGTCCCTAAAGCAGTTCTCCGGCTCAAAGCAAGGTTGATTAAATTAGAGGCTAAGGCCTGGATCTGCATTTTTGAATATTGGTTCAAGCTTACATTTAACCCCACTGGATTAGCTCCCTTGGTATTGAAAGATATATACCATTCTTGTACTGTCAATTTTATCACGATATCCAACTTAAGCTTATTTCTCCTGAAATTACTTCATATCCAGGCTCCACTGATAAATTTTATTTGTCTATTCTTTTAGCAGATCAGAATCCAGTTAGGTCGTATAATGTTGCTAAATACTGTTATATTGCTAGCAATATTCGAGCTGAAGTTATCACTAATCAATTATTTGAGACTTTCTGAATCTGATTTATATATATTAGGTGCTTAGATATTTTATTTATTTTAGATTATTTTAAAATGTTTGTTTATCTTTTAATATCCAGTTTACTAGTACTGTTTTTCTTGGAGATTGATTGTATGATTCCTATCTTACTTTGGTCAATGACTGAAATAAAGACTTGACTCTAGAACCAGGGGTCATCCCATGAAATTGATTGCCAGGAAATTTAGGACCAACAAACGGAAGTACTTTTTCACACAACGCATAATCAACTTGTGGAATTATCTGCCACAAGATGTGGTGACAGCCAACCTGGATGGCTTTAAGAGGGGTTTGGATAACTTCATGGAGGAGAGGTCGATCATCGGCTACTAGTTGGAGGGCTGTAGGCCACCTCCAGCTTCAAAGGTAGGATGCCTCTGACTACTAGTTGCAGGTGAGTAACAGCAGAAGGGAGGGCATGCCCTCAACTCCTGCCTGTAGGCTTCCAGCGGCATCTGGTGGGCCACTGTGTGAAAGAGGATACTGGACTAGATGGACCTTGGGCCTGATCCAGCAGGGCTGTTCTTATGATCTTATTTTCCTTTCACTATCCCTACAACTAGACTAAATTTGGTCGAAATTGGTTAGGCAGCTCATAAGTTAGCTCATTTGCACCTCAAATGTTCATGCATCCGCCATCTTGAATTGGGGTGGATGACATCATCACAAACTATGTGTTTGAGGTGTCCCTATGTGTTCCTACAACTGTACCAAATTTGGTCCAAATTGGTTCCCACTTGTACTTCAAAGGCTCATGTGGCCACTGATTTGAATCAGAGCGGATGACATAATTACAAACTATGCCCTTAAATCATCTCTATGTGTCTCTCCACCTGTAGCAAATTTGGTTCAAATTGGTTAAGCAGTTCACAAGTTACCCAATTGCGCCTCAAATGTTCACACATCCACCATTTTGAATTGGGTAGATGACATCATCACAAACTACACCGTTGAGGTGTCCCTACAAGTATACCTGATTTGGTTCATATTGGTCCAGGCACTGCAAAGTTGATGGGGCAGGGGACATATACACACATGGACACACACACGGAATGCTGGGTGATCTCATATGTCTACTGAAAAGTAGGCTAAAAATGGTAACTCAAGAAACTCCGACCGCAACTTTGCAAACACTTCATCAGATGACACAAGATTAGTTCTCTCTGAAATCTAATCACTTCAAGGTGAGCTTCTTCAACAATTAAATGCTCTCATTCAGACTTTGCAACTGAAAGTCAATGAAATTCATATGAAGCTGTCCAACATAGTTCAATCAGCAGGCACTTCACTAGAACTAAGTACAACTATATGAACAATACTTGCAAAAGAATGAATCAAAGTATCTTTCCCATCTTGTAAATGTTGACAATTTTCTTCATAGAGGTTCCCTTCACTTTAGGGCTTTGCAGAGCATACTGAAGGATCTGACTTAATTACATTCATGACTAATTCGTTAAGTAGTGAACTGAAACTTGAAGAGGGAATCTATCCAACTATAGTTAATGCCTACCATGTTGGCTCAGTTCCCACCTAATCTAACACTCTCCCTAGGGACATCGTTAAGTTTCTGGACTTAAGAACTGAGAACAAGATTCTTCATGACTTTCACACAAGAGACTCTTTTTGTTTCCAAAATTCTCCCATATAAATTTCCCCAGCTATCTCACCTGAAACACTGGAGAGGGGGGGGAAGAAAAAAGAAAGGCAATGAAACCCATTATGGAATCCCTTTCTGTTGTGCAGATCAGATATCATTGGGGCTTTCCCCTTTCAGTCTGGAAGTTAAGGAATTACTCATTCAGCTAAAGACCTGGATGAAGGATATGGTCTTCTTAAGCTGTTAGGTCTGAATCCACATCCAAATGGTGCCTCAATTGTCAGGCTCAAAGGAGGAGGAAGAGAAACAGAGCCCAAAGACTAAGCAACCTTTATCTCAATTGGCACCACTCTGATAGCTGAGAATGTAGATGATCTGCAAGCTCTAGTAATGAAACTCAAGAAGCACAGTGAAAAAAAATGGAACTACGACTAAATGTAAAGAAGACTAAACTAATGACAACAGGTACAGCAACCAGCCTCAGAATTGATAATGAAGACATGGTGGATAGCTTCTGTGTTTTAGGATCAACCATCAACAGTAAAGGATCCAGTTGTCAAGAAATACGCTGCAGACTAGCACTTGGTAGGGTTGCAATGAAGACATTGGAAAGGATATTTAGATGCCGTGATGTGTCTATACCTACAAAAATTAGAATCGTTCGGACAATGGTTTTTCCCATGACACTCTATGGATGCGAAAGCTGGACTTTGAAGCAGCAAGATAGAAAAAGTATTGATGATTTGAACTTTGGTGCTGAAAACGTTTGAGGATACCATGGACAGCCAGGAAAACAACAAATGGATCATAGAACAAATCAAATCCAGAATTTTCACTCGAGGCACAAATGACCAGGCTCAAACTATCATATTTCGGACACATTATGCGAAGACCTAACTCCTTTGAGAAGTCCATAATGCTGGGGAAAGTTGAAGGAAAGAGAAGAGGATGACCAGCAGCAAGGTGGATGGACTCGATTACGACAGCAATGAATGCACCACTGAGAGACCTTAAAGGCCAGGTTGAAGACAGATAATTCTGGAAAGAATAATCTATCTGTAGTCACTAGGAGTCGACACCGAATTGACAGCACTTAATCAATCAATCAATCAATCAATCAATCACAATTACACATGGATTATATCAGTAATAGGCTTATTTACATAAATGGCTGACACGTGTGGGATCCCTGGCTTTCGGTACCTACCCACTTACTACTTTGTAGTGTTTAACCTTTTGCATAATTTCTATTATGAATATGCAACCTTACAATGTGTGACTGTTTGTAATGGTCAGGTTGACTGTTTTGTTGTGTTTGGAGTGGTTGTAAATGTTTCAAAGTTTAGTCTTAGACAGAAGTTCCATATCAGATTATCTATGTTAATGATGCTCTTCTACAAAACCTATGTCTTTGCTTAGCTCAGTCACTAATTGCCTCTTAGCCATTCCTTTGTGTATATGAACTCCCTTAAAACGTATTCAGTTAATTGTAACGGCTTGGGTACACCAGTGAAACTGGCCAGAGTGAAAAACACATTATGCATTTCAAATCCTGACACTGTTCCTTCAGGAAACACATACTTGCAAAACTGTTTCTTCAATACCTAATGTCAAATTTTCCTATGCAATGGAGGCTGTTCTCACTACTGGGCAAGCGGGGTGCCAGGTGGGCGGAAGGGCAGTGGGGAAGGCTGCAGAAGCTTGCCTTCCCCACAGACGATCTCCAAGGACTGTCTGGGTGTGCAGACTGGATGCCCAGATGGTCCGCCGCTGCTGCCCCAGAAATCCCACAATGTACCATACAAGTGCACGGTGCATTGTGAGAGAATTCCCCCAGTGACAGGTGAGCACCAGTGTTCCTTCTAACAGGGATTCCCAGATACTGTTGACTACAACTCCCAGAATCCCCAGCTGCAATGCCTTTTGCTTGGGGATTATGGAAGTTGTAGTCAACAACATCTGGGAATCCCTGTTAGAGGGAACACTGATGAGCGCCCGTCAGTGCTTCATTGCTGGCTGCAAGCAGCCGGCACTGGCAAACAATCAGGGAAACGTGGTTGAGAGAGCATTCACACCCTTAACCTCATTTACGAGGAGGGCTCCCTAGGCAGGTTTGCCAAGGCTCTTTAGGCTGGTTTGACACCTGCCTTGCGGAGGTTCTTATGGACAGCCAAGCCCAGGCTGGGTTCCTTAGTCTTACCAGCCTTAATATATTGCCTCTGGGATCTTTAAAGCTCAAGGAGTCACCATATTAATAACAAAAACTTCTTGTCCCCCTCAGCTAGACACAAATGGATGCTATATTCTTTTAGAAGGTTTTTTGGGGGGAAATTACTCTTACTGATTGGTACCATATATGCACCCAACTCTGGCTTACTCAAGTTTATCACTCCAATCCTTTAAAAAGTTATAGATTCTTCTGTGGGCAGACTTCAGGTCTCCAATGTATCTACTTTATCTCCCTGCCATCTTCCTCCTTTTGCACAGCAACTATCAAAATGTTCTTTAATGGACTCTTGGCATTGTGCTCATCCTACAGAACATGACCTCGCCTATTATTCTTCAAGACATAAGTTCTATTCCAGGATAGATTTAAATCATTTCTGCTGCACTTATACCCAACTTGCTTTAATTGATGACTGAATATTGTTGGACCATAACTGGACCTTAACCCCTCTTAAATTTGGCACACGCACACACACACAAACCCCCCACCAATCTGGAGGTTTAATAACACTCTTCTATATGACCCTGATTCTATAAAGACCCTATTAGCTTGAATCTCCAAGTACTTCTCCTTTGACAAGGAATGTGGAGTGTCCAGAGATTAAATGGGAAACTACAAAGGCTGACTTTCGAGGGTCATACATTAGCATTATCTCAAACCTAAAAAGGATAAAGGATCTGGAAACTCTGTATAAAAACAGAGGGGGTAGAAAAACTTACACTAAATTCCAAATGGCAAGAATCAAATTAGACCTCCTTGAAACTAATAGTTTACAGCAACTTGCCTACCTAAGACAAAACTATTTTGAAAGGAGCCTCATGGCCAATGTGTTTCTTGCTTGACGGGTCTAAAAAAGGGTATCCTCCAGAACTATTAAATTAATTAAACCATCTCACAGAAAGGACTAACTTCATATTGACATCTTACATATAATCACCAATTACTACAAGAAGCTCTATACATTGGATCTACCAGATCCCATTGCTATCTCAGCTTTTCTGAAAGAAAACTTACCTTTCCATTTCTCTCCAGAGCATGCCCAATAAATGGATAAGCATATAGAAACAGCAGAAATAGAAGAGATCTTCTCCAACCTAAAAGGAGACAAGGCTCCAGGAAAAGATGGCTTTACAACACCATTTTATAAGACACTCAAATCTGAGCTCTCTCCAATTTAGCTGACTTGTTTATTTTATTCTAAACTCTGGGACTATTTCTCCTTTTTGGAAAGAAACTGAAACCAAACAAAGGCTCTTCAAATCCCTCCTCTTACAGACCAATAGCCCTTATCAATCAGAAATTCTTCACAGCCTTGCTCACTTATTGACTCAGTACATTTATTGGGCACTGTGTTCACATCAACCAATCTGGATTTATCCCCAAAAGGAACTTATTTGATAATTTAAGACATACTTTAAATATTATTCAATATGCACATTTTACCAACACTCTGCTGATTGTACTTTCCCTCGATGCAGATTAAGTGTTTGATCACCTTGCACCGTTCTAGTTGATTCAACTTTTAACTAAAGCTAATGCTGGTCCTAAATTTATATCTGTTATTAACGTTCTGCATGCCATCCATACTCTTTTGAAGAAGTCCTTTGGCAACAAAGCTCAGATTGTCCCTCTTAATCCATATCTATTCACCCTCCTCCATTGCTGGGACAAATGGAAGAAGGCTCTTGCTCCTAACCCATATCCACTCTTTTTGGCCAGTCTCAGTTCTTACCTGCCAAACATACTAACTCCTTTGTGGCTTGTAAGCATCTCAAAATATTGTCGTATTTGTAAAATTACAAAATTATCTGATTTTAGTTCCCATGGTAAATTTCTTCCTTTTCAGCAATTTTTGGATAACTTTCAATGTCCTTCATTGCCTTGGTTTGAGTACTTACAGATCTAAAAAAAAACCCCTACATTACCTTCAAAGGAAAATTACCCTTATTGCACCCTCACCCCTTTGGGAAGTTTGTAACAGAAAATGAATATCCTCCTCCTGGCTCCCTGTCAAGGATTTATAGCTTCCTGGTGTCTTCTAGGTGGGACTTGGCTCCTTTACATATAAGTAAGTGGGAAAGTGACTTTGGTGCTCCTATTTCTGAAGTTGAATGAAAGATCTGGTCATTCTGGCCAAGATCTGGCCCTTACATCTTCTTCTTTGAACATCAAACAACATGCCATTAAGTTAATGACCAATGGCATATGCCCCCAAGGCTAACTATCAGTCATCTTCCCCAAGCTGACTCCAATCTCCTGGAAAAGCTGCGGGTGTAAACACTCTTTCTTCCACACCTGGTAGTCTTGTCCTTTTTAAAAAAAAAAAAAAAATCTGGATGAGAATACACCACCATATTAGCACTATTTTATCTTCTCAGATTCTCTTGGCTGCAGTCAATTTCCTCCTTGACCTACTTCCAATTATGTTGTCTACAGGAGGATAGAGGGGATTGTTTCCTTTACTCACTATAGCTGCAAGATTTATCTGTAAGTACTGGAAAAATAAAAATCATATTCCAATCAGTTCATTGTTTCCTAAAGTCTGGGACTTAATGATACAAGATAAAATATCCTCAGATTTAAAACATGACCCTTACTTGGCTAGCACACTTTATTCTAGATGGCAGCCTTTTTGGCTACATATCTTCCATGACATGGACCCAATTCATTCTGCTGCTGAACTCAATAGTATTGCCATTTAGGACTGAACTATCTTCCCTTTCCTTCTCATTATTACAACATATGGTACTTCATGTGTTCTGGGGTGGGTGGGGTTTAGGGTTCTGTTGTCACACTGGTTTATGTAACTGAACAATAATCAAAGGTTACACCTTTCACTGTTGTCTTTGTATCAGAAAATGACAAAAGTTTAAAAAAAGATAACTGAATGATGCAAAATTTCTCCCTCTACCTTTTAGAGTTTCCAATAAGGCACATTCAACTCCAGTAAAAAAGTTACAAGGTCCAAGAGCAACCCACAGATTTTACATTTGTATTTGCATTACAGCCAGACTAGCTTAATAGGAATCCGCTTTCTCTTGGGAATCCTAGAAGCTGTAGTTTTGCAGGCTACAGATCTTTCCCATAGAATTTATAACATCCTTCCTAACTACATTTCCAGGATTCTTTGGAAGGGAGCCATAACAGTTTAATTGGTATGAAAATGATCTACATTTGTACCATTCTGCAGATATTTTTCAACAGTAGGGGCGTGCCAAGTTTTTACCAGTCTTGAAAATAAAACGGGCCAGAGGTTTATTGCTTATTTGCACTATAAGGTATCTGCCTGTCCCACCATGGTCCCAGTCCTATCTTTTATACCCTTTCAATAACCTCAACACACAACTTGTGGAAGATCCAGGCCATATGGCATTTGTGTGCTTCTTTTTGTTAGCTATTTTCAGCTGAATCATACCATCTCTACTAAGCATATTTCTTCAGAAACAAAACTGAGAGCAGTGAAACAGACTTCTTTCCCTGTTGCAGCAACTGAAGAAAATTTAATGAAAGGCCTGAAAACAATAAGCTTATCCCCATTAGTTTTTAAGGCTATACCATTTTGCGCAGCATTGGAACACACCATCAATAAGGATACAATGAAGTACTGGATAGCCGCTTTTCCACACAAAAAAGGGGGCGGGGAAGAAAAGTGTCAGAAATAGGTTTGTAACATTTGCCTGAAAATAAACAAACACCCCCACCCAAAAGATACAATGGATTAGCACTAGTATCTAGGGAAGCAGTTGTTTAGGCATCACACCATTAATGACAATTATACTCTCTTTCTTTTAACAAAAAATCCACAGGGTTGGGTTTTATTTTTGTTGAATTTTGCATAAAAATAGATATTACACCTCAAAAAACCATATTCTTTTATTCTATATTTATTTATTTATAGATCCCTCCTAATATCACCTTTGAGGAGGAAGACAAATTGGGTTTACAAATGCATAAAAATAGAATTTTTGTGATAGGCTGTGAATGATATGAGGATAAAGATACGCCAACAGCAATCAACAATGCAGTAATTCACAACCTTCCACTGAGCTGGTTTGGGGAGTTTTGGAAAACAAAAGCCTCTGTGCTTTGGAATTTAAATAAATGGAAATTTGGCTGAAGGAAGGGAGTATCATCAATTCCAGAATGTACTAAGAAAAATAAGATTTTTAGCTTCATCGTTCTGTTGGAATGACTGGATTCATTCCAGGACAGACAGATGAACTCATTATTAACGTACTAGAAATCTACAACTAAGGCAAACACTTTTACTCCAAGCCCTTGGTTCCTTGTATGTACTGCTGAGCTAACTATGCAGTGAATCTGGATAGTGATTTATATCCATTACGCAAGAGTGGACCAGTTACTTTCCACGGAGTAAAAGAAAACTCACACCCTTGTATGGGTAGTAAAGAACTTTTGCACTCAAAACTCACTCATTCTCACAGATTTTACAAACCATTTCTAAAACAGCAAACTTCGCTTGATTTTTAAAATGGGTGTAAATTGGCTTATCATGCTTTGCTTAAAAGCAACATGCATTTTATAAGATTTTAGTAGTCCCATGTGTATTCTAGAGCAACAGGAGGTAGCCTGTCCTAGAAGAATCCCTTCAAGCCAAATACAATTTATAAAAAAAACTTAAAGAGGAACTTAAACAAATGAATCCAGCCATAAAAGGATCTGAAGAGCTCACTGGCTCCATCAGTAATTCAAGTAAAGTTTAAAAGCTTTAACAGGATTCCGTTGCTGGGAGAAAACAACCTGTGGCTATTGAGAGGAGCACTGTTCACTCTGAAAGCTGTCTAGCAACTTGCTTGCTTATAACAATACACTAAAACAACCAACAAAATAGAAGCAATAGAAGGAAGGAGGCAAGAAGAACCCAAATGTTAGACCAATGTATTAGGGTGCACATTCAGACACATAGGACACTGACCAAGTATGTTAGGCCTCATTGCTACCCTGCACTCCCCTGCAACTGTACATTGCAGGAGAAGATCAGTAGTGATGGGCAAGCTGTCTTCTAGTAAAGCTGGCCCTCCATTACTGGTCTTTTCATTGAGGAACTTATCTTCTGAGAGACCCCAGAATGCGATTCCCCAAAATACTGTTTGAAATGCACTGTATTAAAGGAGTACCATTTGCAAAGTGGCATTTTATATTGCAAGGACTGGAGTGGGAAGAGACCCAAGAGAAATGTTGATGTCAATCAGCTATTGTTCTTAATTAAGGTATTTATACATTTCATTTCCCTCTTCTTCCTCCCCATTCACCCTAATTTTATGAGCCACTTGCACTGACAAATAAATGTATAGGATGTGGTACAACAATTAATGCACCAGCAAATTGTTCACATATGGTGATTCTGCAAGCAAAGCTAGGACTCTTCACTGGTGGTGATTGCCAGAGGAGATGTTACTATTAGACCAGCAACAGCCACTGCTCTTATAATGCTGTTGCATAGGACAGAGCAAAAGAGTCATGGCAGGGGTGGCACTGGGATTAATCCACACAGCTGACCTTCTAGCATCTCTACTACAGAGCCAGCTACACTGATGCAGCCCTTATGGATTTGAGTAGAGCAGCAACTACATATAGCAGAACTTCAGCTAGCAAGTATCCTAACTGGATGGACCTGACAAGCGCTGGGTATCCCTATAGTTAGAGCAGTATGAACAAGTCACTGTGAACGGTTACAGTTACTCAGGATCTACAAGCACATTCACTAACAGCAGAAGGGATGAAGCAGATGAACTGGGCTGTGCTTGCAGAATTCTCCAAAAATATGTAGGAAAAAAACTTTCTTCTCCCCATATTATTGCTTTGCAGGTAGCTTTCCAACCCTTCCTTCCAGATCCAGCAGGATATAGATCCAGCTTCTGCCCATTCAACTAGTTCAGTGAAAGATAATTAGATAAGAAAGAAGTCAGTCATGTTTTACTTTTACTTCTTTTAAGGACAAAAATTAGCAGATGTCAATATAATATTTCAAACCACGTGTTTGAAGGAGCTTTGGATCAGGTGTAGCTTCTCATTTTTCTTTTGCATGTGCACTCACAGGTAACTTTCTTTGCATTTAAATGTAGAAAAAACAAATCACAGTTCTTGTTACATTTGCCGGAGGAAGAACACACGCACACACATTATATATAATCATAATTTGTGAACACTGTACACTAATATTTCTTTTCAATAGCATGACAGGCATTGGGCTTATGGCAGCAGGTTTTGAATAGGTACAGGGTCTGAAATCTGGGGGATGCCACGTAAGCAACCTTGGCCACAAGACAGGTTGACTACACCTTCCCACAAGGAAAACTTTATTGTGTAGTTTCAGGATAAATGGGACAGTCAGTAGTTCGCAGTTTACGATGCTGGACACACCCTAAATCCAATTCGCACAAGATTATTCAGTCACTTTGATGACCACCTTCTGAACACCAAAACAGTTCAAATCAAAAGGAAAAAGTACTTTTTTCAACCTGTCTTTCTTTATTACCTATATATTTGAGAACAACACTTTAAATTCAATGTACTTCTAAAACCTTGTTTTCTGTGAAGAACCCCACCTTTAGGCTTTTGTTCCTTTAAAATTATCTCTTTCATTTTTTTTAAAGTTTTTTGTTTTTTAGTTTTTCCCCAGGAGGGAAAAATGTAATTCTTGCTGCAGGGAAGATGACCTAGCAGCCTCAGGACCTCACTGCACTCGCTCTGTAAAATTCTCTGGGAATACTCCTCGGCATTGGTCAAGTTCTTTGTGCTGGAGCCAATCAGACTCTTTCACACCCATCAGCCATCCTTCATCCTGCCAGAGAGAAAAAAGAGAGAGAGAGAGAGAGAAGTGAGGTGCGGCGGAGAGAGAAGAGAAGAATTTGTATAGGAAATGTAACAGGAAACAGAAGGGATGACACATCTGCTAGATCACCAGACTTGACCTTGGATCAATAAGTTTCCAACCCTCCAACTTCCTGCCTATTTTGCTGTCCGTTTCATAAGCACAGGCCTTATCTTAAGAGGAAGCTATTAATTAGACTGCATAGGCTTAAAGGTCCAAGGCTGCCACACACTGACCATAATAGCTACAGTCAAACTGACTGCCTTTTGTTCTTTGTGAAACCACATGATTAGGTTTTTCAGCAATGCAGACAGGGTGGCCTTTCCTTGAGGTGAGGTAAGGCAATCATCTCAAGCCAGGGGCGTAGCTATAATTGAGCGAAAGGGTTCAAAGAACACGGGCCCCCAGCTCCCAAGGGCCCTCCAGCTCCATCCCTCCCTATTTCCTTCATTATCTCCCTCACTCTGGGGGGCCGCCAGAGAGAGGGATGAACACGGGCCCCCTCTCCCCCAGCTATGCCCCTGTCTCAGGCAGAGGATTTTTGGGGTGCCAGTGAGGTGAAAGGCGCCCTCCTGCCCCTGCTTTTAAAAAGGGATGGGGGAACATCTCACAGTGGAAGGGTCAGCATTTGGTGTTCGGCCTCATTTTTGGTCTGTGACCGTAAATAAGCTAAACTGAAACTGGTGTTTGGCCTCAGGCACATAGAGATCTTGAGCTGCCACGCAATGCACGTACAATACAAAACTGTTCATCCACAGCTCAGATTCAAAGTTCTCAAAATACTGGAAGCAAACTCTATGATTCTCTAGCCTAGGTTGTATTATGTGAGAACTACTCACAATTTCAATTTTCAAAACCTCCTCTATAATTCAGTGACTCCCAAAGCTGGATTCAAAGCAGAATGATTTGAAAAGCGGGGAGCGGGTATAATGAACAGGTAAGGTTGCATTTTGAAACCACTCACAGAAGGTGCCACATTAGCCTCACAAGAGGCTGACTGTCCAATTCACAGAGAGAAGTCCCGTAGTTCATCACTCCATTCTCACTTTGCATGGAGACGCTACTTAGTAGGTACGCCTAGGCTGCCTAATTACTAATCATTACTTTTAACACACACACACACACACACACACACACACACACACACACACACACTTGTATACCACCCAAAACGCAAGTCCCTGGGCGGTTTACAACAACTTAACTTGTAAAGCAAACTCCTCTTATTCCAGTTCTTGGAGCATCACTTAATATTTCATAGGAAGATTATCACAAAATGTCACTCTTGCAATTGACTTTAACCTCACCCCGCCCCCAGTTCTGACAAGCACATTAGCCAACGGCAGTGGTGTGCCAGTTCAGACCCCTGTCATCTTTCTTGTAGAAAAGAGACAATCATTCATTACCAGAATGAACTCCATCCCAGTCTAGACCTATGAGGGCATGCCATTGCAGGGCAGAAAGGGAGGGAAGGGGAGAGAGCAGGATTTTAAAACATGCAGGCTAATTTAATGTGCAAAGAAACACATTATGAAGTGTAATCAGCTAAGAAGAAATATCACTTCAAAATGCTCACTTTGGAAAGAGTTTGCTTTGGTGGGTGGGTGGGGTGGAAGCTCTACTATAGGAACACAATGCCATCTACTGGGCAGCTCTTTTGTAGCATCAAAACTTAAAGATGCTTAGGGCCAGATAATGTTTCATTCAGCCTGTCATTAACTGATGGGCATCAATGAACGGCATAAGCCAGGTGACGTTTTGATGCAAAAAAAGCAGCTGCAGGAGGCCTGCTTCCCCACTGGTGGAGTTTGATCGGATGTAAACATCACAGTTGACAATAAGCCTCTGTGCCAGGAATATCAGAAGCAACAGTCTGCAGCATTTGGACTGGTTTAGTTTTGCTTGAGGATGTGGATGGAGCACTTGGCGTTGTGAAGGCTATCACAAAACTTGCTGGACCCATACTCATCATGGCTGAAAGCCAGCAAGAGTGGGCTTGGTAGAACTTTGCTTAGGACCATCAGTGATTTATTGGAGGATGACAGGGTTTTACTAATGCGTAAGAGGGCAATGATCCAGCCATTCCTCAAGAATAAAACAAAAACTACATTATATAGAGATGGCAGCCAATTTTAGTGGGGGAGCTTAACTGATCAGAGCAATTATCATCATTCATGGATGAAACACCTTTCCTCAACCTTTTTCAGTCTGGGTTCTGGCCTGGCTATGAGACAGAGGTGGCATGGTGGCACTGGTGGATGATCTTCTGCAGGCTGACAAGGGAAATATGTTCCTATTTATCCTGTTAGAACTCTGAGCAAGCTATTGACACTGCAGATCATACTGGTTCTTCTGACTTCTACATCTAGTTGGAGTCTCCAGGCTGGTGCCCCAAGAGTTTGTTTTCTATCTAACTGCATCCAGAAGGCAATAATTAAAGAGGCTAGCTCAGCACTCTAGGAACCATGATCTGTTGGGCTAAGTGTTATTGAATTTGACTGTGTTCTCACAACTACAGGAATCGCAGTTAAAGATTTAATTGCAATAGCCGACCCCATGACATGAGAACTTCCAGCTACTTCCCACATGTATTACTTTATTTAAAACATGTATATACTATTTTTCCTGAGCTCAAGGTAGTACAGTACCACAATTTAAAATTGCAATAGCAATTAACAATAAAAATTAGTGTTCTCTCAACCATGAGGAGTGCAGTTAAAGAGCTAACTGCAATAGACTACCCCATGCACTCCCATGAAGTTGATGTGAGAACTCAGAATTTTCGGGCAATCCCAGTCAAACCACTGTGGTTAAACAGCATTTAATTGATCCTGGTTAATGCTTTCTAATCACAGTGGTTTGACTGGGATTGCCTGGAAATTCTGGGATACTCTCCAGTGTGTGAGCGTGTGTGTGAAAGAGAGAATGAATGACTACAAGAGCAAGTATTAAGTAAGCCTCAAGCTTTTCAAAGGGACATAGTCAAAACTGATGAGGGAAAATCTAGTTAGGAAGCTGGACTTAAGGCTTCTAAACTATAGGAAAACTGAAAATAAACTTTGGTATAGACTCTTACTAGATTATAGATGTCCACCAGTTATTCTTCCCTTGATCCAAGCCAGTTAGTTTGTGACTTGGGGAAAGTGGGGCTCTCTCGAGCATTGAGCAAATTAAGATATACAGTATTTACATATTATAGTAGTATTCTTTGAGGAGCTCAGACCAGCACATATGGGGTTATCCTGTTTCATCCTCACAACATTGCTTGTGATGTAGATGAAGCTGAGAATGTGACTGGGTCAAAGTCACAGACACATAATGAGTTTCATGGCAGGATGGAGATTTGAACTCAAATATTCCAGGCCCAAGTTTAATGCTACTATACAACACAGGATATGAAACAACAAGAATCCCACATCCTGCCTATACCTGCTCTTCAGGGTTGTCAAATGGAATCACCAGGACAACATCTCCAGACTTCAATGGTAGTTCATCACTATCAGTGGCTGCATAGTCGTGCATGGCTTGCACCTGCAAAGGAATGGCAACTCCAGTAAGGGATGGGGAGTACTCACTCCAACTCATCCACAAAGAGGGTTGTGACTCAGTTATATGCCCAAAAGGTAAATAGTTATCAACCAGCTGGCCCACCTCTTTCAACACCAAAGTGTATTTGAACCAGGGAAGCTAGGATGCTCACAGGATATAAATGGAGACAGAAATGGCTGTTTTATTTTGGTTCCTTAGCTGGGTTAATTTTTTTTAAAAGGAGGCCTGGAGTATACTAATCAGAGTATTTTCTCACCACCAGGCAAAGGGCTGTTGATGGAAAGGGAGCTGCACTCATGCAAGAACTCCTTTTGCTTGCTGAAGGACCCATTAAATGGGCATGACTCTCTTTCCACTCACAGAAGAAGCTTCCCATGATGGAGTGCCACTCCACCAAGACTAGGATCTGATGTATAGTCTTAAAAGAACACAAATGATTTTTATCTCTCATTTACACTCCAGTACACACTTAGGGAAACTTAATAGAAATGAGATACCATTCGTAATATGGTAACAACAACAGTGACCCACACAGCAAAGTTATTGCAAGGGTAACCGAGAAGATGTATGAGTTGCTTTGTGCATTTAGAAAAAGAGGTACATAAATGTAATGCATTAAATAATATCAAAAGCATTTTGCATACAAAGTGCTTTACCATTATCATCTCATTTTGTCCTCAACAACTCTGTGGTAGACTACTGTATTGTTTTTGGACAGTCCCAGATGAATGTTGGAAGAGCAACAGCCTTAAGAGAGACGCACAGCTGCTGTTAGGTCCATGGAAAAACTCAGCCATTATAAAGACCGGTGTATATAATTACATGCAAACTTAGGTCGACTACTTCTTGGTGGGAATTTTCTTTTAATATGTTGGGTTTTTGTTTTGCAAAACTTGCACACAACACTTGTAAGTCACTTTGAGCTTATGTTCATGGGAAAAAGCTGGGTATAAATTATCCAATGAATAAGAAAGATTAAGTTGAAACACATGTTAATTTGTCAAAGGCCATCCAGTTGGTAATATAGTAGAGAGATTAGTTTTGCATAGGCAAACCCAACACTCTATCAACTGCATTGCATGCAATGACAAGCAAGGACACTTCTGCATCTATTCAGGTGAGCCTAGCACATTTAGTTAATAGTCAGTACTCTTGCTTACTCTTTTAGCTACTGTTGTACTGGCACTATGCACAAATTAATGTTTCATGCCATGCACTGTGGGATGCACACTTGGCTAGGATCTTTATTCAGCTTCATCCTAGCCAGCCCCAGCCACCGCCACTGCCGCCGCCACCACCAACTTACCTTAAATAGGAAGCCAGGTGGCATGTCAGCCCTTTCAGAGGGGGCTCCACCCTCGACTGTTCCATTGACTGTGGCTGGGAAGGTCTCCACAACTACAGCAGGCAGAGAGCTCTAAGGAGGGCAGAGAAGGGAGATCAAGGACCCAAGTAAAAAAAGAGAAACATTTGCAACAGCAGCCCTTGCTTCAGAAAAATAAAAGCAAAAACAGACAAGGACCCACCAAGAATTTGATCTAGCTCACTGCAAGAATATCAGCAAGACATGGGTCCTTTACTCAATATCTTATTACGTGCCAGTGTTTATTTCCCCCTGCCATGGAGGTCATGGCTTAAGGCTCAGAAAAACAACCAAGGTTAAGAACACCATTCATGACAAGATAGGAATAAAAGGAAACAACAGAAGGTGGCAAATATTAGGGGGAAGCAGGTTATATAAAGTTGAGTGGAACAAACAGCAGGTTCTGCCACAAGGGGGTGAACAAGTATAGGGTTGTAGCGGTCAGCATGAATTCGATGTTTTTTCCTCCCTCTCTGGATCTGAATCTTAAAGTAGTATTTGTTTTCTTTTTGGATACCTCTAGCCCTCAGTATCATTCAGCACAACTAACAGCTCAAGAAGTGACCTTATTAGGGAAGCAATATTGTTGCCTCTAGCCAAATTGCTCAATGTGGCCGAGATGCAGAGAAAATGGAAGCTAAACTTCGGAGGGAGTGGTGGTGGTGGTGAGGAAGACTGCTTCGTTTGTAGGTTCTCTGCAATTTCAAAACCTTAGCCTTCATAACACACCTGGAGACTATCTGTCAGAGTAAGTAAGGGCTGTTTGTCTTTTGCTGATTAATTGGGACTGGAGGGTAAGGTTCAGTAAAGATATTCCTCCTAATTCAGACCGATTGCAACTGCTGCTGATGCATGTTTAATTGTTTACATGAAAGAGAACATTAACTTATGGAAAGCAACCCGGGATAATAGTTAAGGGCCTCTGTCCAATAATCAAAAGCAAGTCTGCCCTCTCCAGAAAAGATTCTGCCCACATGGCAGTACTTGAAGTGTAGAGGCCAGTGAATTCTAGCTTAAATGGATGCACATCTGCCAGTCCTAAAGGGGCACAATCCCATTTTGGTTTGTGCTGGCATGGGGGAGAACAAGACCCGCCCTCCACCCCATCCCTACATTCTTACTGAGGCAGATCCTGAGTCAGTTTCGGTTTTAGCTGCTCCAGCTCCAGCTGCTGTTTCTTTGCCAGCCACCTCAGCACCAGCAGAAGCGGCTTCTGTGGACTGCAACACAAAAGCCAGTTAAACTCCTGGAACTCCATTCCCAGGAGGTCATGTGCCTTTTAGAAAGACCGGTCCCATTTAGAGGGCTTGTCCATACTACTGAGTTTACTGCAGGGCACTGCTAAGTGGAGTTTGATGAACCACTTAGCTGAACTGCAGCCTCTCTACCACAAGCATATGGGTATCAGTCCCAGGCAATCCCAGTTCATGGGCTGGCATAATTCAAGTTGCACAACTTTGATGAGGAATAAAGGCCCCGGGGCTAGAATGTAACCTGAAATTCATTGAGCTAGTCCTTTATCATACCCTCAGGGTTGTCATCTATAGACTGAGCCCTTATGTATTAAAGCATTTTCACACATGAGGCCTAAAGGAGGCTCACCTTTGAGCATCACCTGCTATTTATGACAAGCTGGATTCATGTTGAACAAAGAGCAGAGTAAATGCAAACGTTTTAACCAATGAAGGCTTTGCATTCACACTGCAAAGCTGCCTGAAGCAACGGCTGCTTTAGATCACCATACTATGTGAAACACACCTTTGGTGTGTACTCCTGCTTTTTCCACTATATACAAGTCAAAAGCATATTAAGAAGACACCTATTTTCCACACGTTTACAGGAGATTTATTTTCATTGTTACTATTTCTTTTATTGTTCTGCAAATCTGCAGTATTTGTACCATTGTACTGCTTCAAAACGCACAATACCCCTTGATTAAAATATTTAGATGTGGGTGACTTACACATGAAACTCCTGCCAACAGTACTGGAGAAGAAAAACGCAAAGCTTTGAAGCCCTAGATTGACAAAACTTTTTTTACAGCAACAGAACCTGCCCTTTGGACATGGTATAATGAACTGATACCTAAGCATGGAGTTGTCTGTTCCAACTCAGCAGCAGGTAAAAGCAGAAAGTCAGATATGAAGGACAGGACAAGCACCAGCTAATTTAGCTGATAAGACTCAAATATGATGGCAAAAGGTATGAATTGGTGCAAAGGAAAGGCATTCTTCTCCCCTCTAGAAAGAATATTTATGCTATCAAAAGCTGCCACCATCTAACCATTAAAAGCAAAAAGGGCTAGAAAGGACCCTTCCACTTCCTTGACAAAAAGGGTGACAACGTAGTTTACAGAGCAAAAAGAATGAGAATATGGTTCCTTGAACCAAAGGGGCTCACAATCTAAGATAAACACAGGAGACATCAACTGCAGCCACTGGAAGGGCCCTGTGCTGGGCTGAACTATGCAAGTCTTCTCGCCTCCACTAAATATGAGAGAGAGACCACTTTAAAAGATGCCTCTTTGCCCAGTTAGCAAGGGCATTTGCTGTGTGTCGCTGGGAAAGGAAAGAACAGCTTCCAGATGTCCTACAAAACATTAAATGAATCCTTGTACATCTCAGTCCATCTGTTACTCTCCCTCTCAGCTCACTGATATGATCTCTTGAGCTCAAGGTAGCTGCATTCATTGGTCAGTCTGCGACTTTTTTTCTTTGAGCCTGCGGCTGTACAAAGGTTGCAAAATCTGATTCCCCACTTCCAGGCATTTGCTGAGCTCAGCCCAGATTGGATATTTGCATTTGACTGCTCTGGCTCTGAGAAACCCTGTAGTGATCAAGTGTCGTGGATGATCTGAGCTGAGTTTAGCATGCATTTGGCAGGAAGTTCCGGCTTTACGTGACCTTTTGCACCCACAGCTGTGTGGAGAGGAACAGCCAGCATAGCATCAACAGGCGAACACAGGAAATGAGCCTCCCCACTGACAGATTGCATATGTCACTTAAACTGCTTTTGGGTTTATTCCCCACTGTTGGCATGCATTGATTATAGACAAAAATGCAGTTTTAAATCCACTTGTGAGAGATTTTTAAAATTTGGTGGATATAAGGGTCTTAATTCAACCTTCCTGCATTTTAATATCACCTGTGTCTTTTTTCTGAAATGCATTTTTAGACTTCTACCCACAATTTTCCCTATGGGAATGCCTCCCGCCCCTGACCCCATTTAACCTTTACTCCCTGGAATGAAGTGTCTTTTTGGTCACTATTAAGAAGTATGGCTCCTTTATGCAATTCCTTCTCCTTTTCAATGGCCAAGGACAGCTCCAGCAAAAACATCTCTTCACCATACCCCGCCCTGCCAGTATCTGTGGGAACTGATAAGGGCAGGGAAAACCATTGTCAGTTTCACCAGGGGTTTCCCCCAGTCCTTCAAAAGGGAATGTATGATTTTACTATATATCAGTGTGTATCCTGTATACCATAACTTATGATATGCACAGTAATACTTCACTTAAAAGAAAAATCCAGCAGCTACCATATTTACCCAAATCCAAGATGAGGCTTCCCCTCAGTTTTTTTCTGTTAAATACAAGTGGATAGTCTTGAATTCTGAGTCCCCTTTTAAAAGTAAATACAGGTATAACCTGTATTTAACCTCTATGTTTTAAGGCACTCTCTTAAATTCAGAGTCACCTTCTATTCAGGTATATATGGTAATGACAAATTGGTGAAATGGACAAGAATCTCCTTGAAATCGCTGGCGAAACTGAAAAATTACACCTTTCTAGTGTAGCTGGAGACCAGAGAGGGATCAGGGAAAGAAATTGCGGTGAAGTGAGTGGCCAGATAAGTCCAAAAGTGGTGTAATATACCGTCAGGCTTCAACAATATGAGAGGCTTGTCTCCAAGCCCAGGAAACAGGATGTGCCAGTATCCAGAATAGGCGAGTGAGCAAAGGGCTCTTCTTTCACATTTGCTATAGTGGGTATGGTGACATTTAAATGTAACTTGCAAACAGTAGTCATGAGCATTAACTGAAGGGGGTAGAAGATGATCATTAAAGTGCTTGAAAATGTGTGTGTGATTTCAGTCTCTCTCACTTATGGTCTAAGAAATGAAAAGGGCCGGAAACAAATGGATTTCATCCTGCAACGGGTTGCCGAACTGCTTTCCCAGACAGCACTTCAAGAAGGTCTGGATGTTAACAGGACAATTCTGGGAACCTGATGCAAAGCAAAGGGAATTGGGCAAGTCTCCATTGTTACATGACATTGGGGCCAATACAAATAACTGCGAGAGAGACCTTCTGCCTAGAAACGCACACAAACACAGAACTCTAGATTACCAACATTATGCTTTTGCAAAGTCCTGCACACAAAGGCCACAGATTTTAGCCCGGTCTCCCCACTACTAAAGGAAGAACGCATGGAAGTCTAGTATTTAAAAGATGGTGCAAAACTGCTATTGAGCACCTAAATTATGGGTGAAGCCCAGCTTTTGTTATTTAAAAAGAAAGAGTTTCTATCTTTAAGAGCACTATACAGCATCATGAATACATGATGTCAAAGTAGGATATCAAGTAGCAAAGCAGGCAAGTCTACTCCTTGCACAGTGTTATATGTGCTATCCTGCAATCACTGTCCTCCTTTGTCTGCATACATACTTTCCAAGTCGCAAATCACCATTCCCCCTCCTCCACGTCTTTACATTTGGTCCAATGTGAATTATTTTGTTTATACATACATTTATATCCTGCACATCAATGCATTTATTTCTTACTTTCACAAAAGTAAGTTACACGCATCAGGATTGTGAGGAGTTTGCATACTTTACACCAGACTGAACCGGGTTTTGTTTTTTTTTGAAATGGAATTCATGATCCTGTAATCTATCTTCAGTACTTCACAAATCTGTAGTTTCAAATCACATTATCACAGCACTGAAGGGAGAGACTGAATCAAGTTCTGTAGCTGCCAAATCCTCTCATTTTGTAGAAGCATTATTCTCAGTAGGCAGAAAATGAAACAGGCATATACACAGAGAGTATTTTAGGGGATCTAGATGCCCACAGGTTAATGTCATGAAGCCCTTACAAGAACTAAGATAGTGTTAGTACCTCCTTCTGGAGTAAGTATGAAAGAAAAATGCTCAAATATTGCCCCTGAGGAAGATATTCTGTTAAAATACAAGGAGACTAGATTGTATTCAGTTAAAAATATTTCCTGCACCTATTAGCAGGTTAATTGCAGAGCCACAATTTTTCTTTTTCACATAAAAATTGATTCACCAGCTTTCCACCCTATATGAGCTGCTAAGGAAGTTTCTTTAAACTTCCTGCTTGCTTTTCTGGTTTTGGAGCATTAGATAAAGCTGCTCCAGATTTTAAACCAAGGTTAATGGGCAGGCTAGTCTATAGCCCAACATAATTTGTTTTCCACCTGATTCTGATATCAGGAAAAGAGTGGTGAACATGCACTGATTATAAACCAGGTCAAGGAATGGCATAACTGGAAGCTACACGCTGCAAGCTGAATATATATATATGAAAGCAGTCACTCTGTGCCTTTTCCATATAAGGTATCTTTACCATAAGCACATCACTTATTCTGATAGTGAGTGTTGCACTAAAAAAAGAAAAGAAAAATGCATTTTTCCTCAGTGCACTGTAAGAGCCAGAAACTGTGCATGCCCTTCTATTAAAAAGGGAAGGGGCAGTGGTATATTTGAATAAATTACATTTTATCCAGCCTTTCAGTAAAAGGCAGGATGATCACCAACATTCTCTTGGCTTCCCACCACATGCAACAGAACATAACACAATCCTTACTTCATTTCTTCCACGCCACACCCACTAGCAAAACTGCTCTAGAACAAATCATATGACTAGATGGTGGAAGGCGAACAAAACAGTCAGATTTCTTGCTATGAGAAACCTGGTCCCAATCTAGAAAGTAGAATGAACAAATACAGCAACAATATGTGAGCACCTTGTCAAATCCCACAGCCTTGGGAGTGAGCAATGGAAAACCAATGATGAAAGGCTACAGGACATTCCAAACCAAATTGTGACCAAGTATAAGGCTTTGCCAGTTCATATTTCAGAGAAATTGTATCGAAGGAGCTTCACGTTTGCCAAGAGGATGGTCGCTAAATTCTAATCCCACTGAAAAAGAAGGATGGCAACAGTAGGAGGAGCCTGCAGAGGAGACAGATTTGGCCCAGCTATAGTCCACACATTCCACAGTCATAGGCCTACAATCGCTGGTGTCCAGCAGCCAGGATAATTCCAAGCATATACAAATTTCAATACACTTTCACTTACTTGGCTGATCTCAGTCTCAGTGGGCTGGTCGGGCCAGTCCACCACGAACGCACTATCGCTAGTATTATCAGCAGGAAACTGATCCATAGATTGCATGCTGCTAGAGGGAGTCTTTTCAGGCTGATACATGGAATTTGAGGGAGGAAGGAGAGAGAAAGAGAGAGGTGGGAGGAGACGGCAGCGGGCATGGGGAGATACAAAAATGAGAACAGCATAGTGAGAAGTACAACAGCGGACAATGAAACAGTTCCAGGGTTAAAAGATCTGCTGGACAGGTAGGAGTCAAATGCTCTCTTACTTCTGGATAGATAATGAGAGGTAAAGGCAGCTGCAATGTTACCTGCATATTCAGTACTCTGGCAAAAGTCTGCCATTTGTTCACTGGGTGGTGCAACTTGGGGTTAAGATGGAGTTTAATTGGCTTCAGGCAGTAGAAATTGCAACTGCCTGAAGCAACTGCCAGCCCTGCTCCCCATTTGGTTTGTCAAGCCAGTACAATGACACCTGTAGACATCCTCCCTGCATTGGTTAAGTCACTATTGCTTTCTCCGTTATAGCTTTTATGCACTATGCACGTCTAACTCCACCCCACCCCAAGAGGCCCCTCCACTTTGGCAGCCATTCTCCTGCTGCAGGAAATGGGGATGCTTTTTACATTTGTTCACAACAACATCTGCTCTTATAAAAAAAGAAAAGTATACATATCAAAAGGGATTCCCTGAGTCTGCCAAGAAAGATCAGTCCACAGTGGACTATTATAGGAGCTTCAAGAGGCAAGAGCTACTAAACACTTTCATGAGCTGTGGTTTCCAGACACACAATGCACAAATGTATGGTAAATCTGAAACTACAAGCAGGGTTTGAGTTTGGCCTTACAATCATACCTGCTTATTTTGATTTATGCTATTCTGCAACACATGGGATAATAGTATGCCAGTATGTATTTGTGCTATTTTGCTCTGAATCTATGCTGTCTTGCGCTTCATCCCTACTACAAGCATGTATGCAAATAAATAAAACCCCTAGCTTTTCCCCTTGCTTCTTTAAACAGAACACCTGACTGAAGAAAAGCAAGGATCAAACAAATAGAATTTACCTATCTGTATTTATCAGCCTCCTTCATACAATACTCCCTATAACTTCTGGGTCCCTGAATGCAATGCATAGCTTGTTATTTGATTCTGATGTATTTTATAGATGATGAAAAGTTATATATTATTTTTCCAAAGCATACTTCCCCCAATTCGTAACTATTACTAGCCCCACTTTTATCATATGTAGCTCTCTCCAGGAGAAGGTCACTCTTAAGTCAGCATGGGGAGAAGAGCTAGTCTTTTGGTAGCAAGCATGAATTGTCCCCTTTGCTAAGCAGGGTCCACCCTGGTTTGCATTTGAATGGGAGACTGTAAGATATTCCCCTTAAGGGATGGGTCTGCTCTGAGAAGACCATCTGCATGCTTGCATGCAGAAGGTTCCTAGTTCCCTCTCTGGCATCTCCAAGATAGGGCTGAAAGAGACTCCTGCCTATATCCTTGGAGAAGCTGCTGCCAGTCTGTATAGACACTACTGAGCTAGATGGACCAATGGTCTGACTCGGTATAAGGCAGCCTCCTATGTTCCTATGACTAGGCAAGCTTATGGGTGCACAACTGATGCAGATGCACATTTATATGCACACCCTGCTCACAGCACAGTGCTCAGCTGGATCCCACTGAATTGGCCTTATGATGTGAATAGGGTGCATATTTTCATTTAGGTCTGCTAGTTGCTATATGCAGCTAGATCTGGATGGAGCCCTGTATCTATATATAATGGGCTGCACCCAGATTAAGACACCATGAGCAAAATACTTCCACTCACATACAGTTGGCAGGATTTTTGCTAATCCTCCCCTTCTTTCTGCAGCCCCCTATGCCCACTGTAAATATTTCCCTGAAGGTTGGAGGACCCTCAAGGACATATTTTCAGCAGTCTGTAGAGGAAGTGGACTAACAAAAAGCACCCCTCCCCATAAGTCTTATTCTGGATGCTGTCTAGTATCTCAATGTCCTAGTTCACATGTCTATCTATCTATCTATCTATCTATTTATTTGATTTCTATACCGCCCTTCCAAAAATGGCTCAGGGTAGTTTACACAGATTTGTGTCATGCGGAACATCTTTTAAAGCCAGGCTCTGAACAAAGCCTCTGAGCCTTGGGCATGCATGTTGCTCTTTCCTATCCCCATGTGAGTATCTGCTTCCCATCTGGATTAAAATAAACCAAGATTGGTTGTGATGTCTGAACTCACTGATCTTGGTTTATTCTAGCCTACCTTCTTCAGATAAATGGAGATCTCTAACTTTCTTCAAACCTTAGGAACATATTTCAGCTTATTTGAAGCAAGCTAGAATAAACTGAGATCAGTGCGTTTGGATATTACAACCAATCCTGATTTTATTTTAGCCTGGATGGGAAGTGGACGCTTGCGTGGGGAGGGGAGCAGAGGAAAATGTGTTCCCAAGGCCCAGAGAAGTCACATGGAGCTTGGTTTTAACAGAGGTCATGCATGATGCCTGAACCAGTCCAATGTCAGAGATATTGAAGGGTGTTTAAAGAAAGCAAATAATTCTTTAAAAATTGTTTGGACGTGCTTAAAAAGAACTACCTGAAATCAAGCAGATTAAATGCAGCAACAGCATCAGTCTGAATGAACACCTTTCACAAAGAACTGTTCAGTTTAAAACATCTATATTTTAAACTGAAAATTAAATTATTCATTTGGCCAAAAATCATTTTCGTCCTGATATTAGTGCAAGGCAATCATTACAACTTTAAAAACACAATGTAACCATTCCTTCAGCATTTAACAAGGACACATACAAGTATGTAAAGCAAAGCAGGATAATATAAAAGAGAGTGCTTCACCACAGAAGGCACATTAGATAAAAAGCTGCACATAAAGCACAAGTAAAACACTGGCAGTTAGGCAATATAAGCACCTGTATCAAACAGATAAACATATGATTAAGCATCACACCAAAATTAAAGCTGTGACAAATGGTGGCAAATTAAATAAACAGTATTCATTTCTACACTGCACAAACTTTGTGAATGTGCAAGAGAAGTCACACAACATTTGATAAGTCACTACCACAGCAGCTGAGACACTACAAAGCCCATGCAATCTCTCATCTGATCAGACTGCTGGAATCTGCAAAGAGGACAGAAAAGTGCCAGACAGGAGCACCTTATCAAATCACTTTTCAACAAGGTACAGAAAACACCTCAAAGTTCCCTACCACTTCCTGCTACTAATGGGTTACATAAGAACAGCCCTACTGAATAAGGCCCAAGGCCCATCCAGTCCAGCATCCCATTTCACACAGTGGCCCACCAAATGCCTCGGAGAAGCCCAAAAGGCAAGAGGTAAGGACATGTCCTCTCTTCTGCTGTTGTTTCCCTGCAACTGGTATTTAGAGGCACCTTGCCTCTGAAGCTGGAGGTGGCCAAGAAACACGAGATTAGTAGCCATTTATCAATGGCTGTCCTCCATGAATTTGTCTAAGCCCCTTTTAAAGCCATCCAAGCTAGTGGCCATCTCCACATCCCATGGCAGAGAATTCCATAGATTAATTACGTGCTGTGTGAAAAAGCACTTCCTTTTGTCATTCCTAAATTTCCTGGCCTTCAGTTTCATGGGATGAGCCCCGGTTCTAGTGTTGTCAGAGAAGGAGATAAATTTCTCTCTGTCCACTTTCTCTACTCCATGCATAATTGTATATATCTCTACCATGTCTCCCCATAGTTGCCTCTTTTCCAAACTAAAAAGACCCAGATGCTGGGGCTTTTGTTGACTGTGTATTTGGTGCATCATGGCCTTATGTGCAAACTTAAGATGTGTGAACTAGGGTTGCAAACATGAGTCATTAACCAGTTAAAACTTTAGTTGATTAAGTGTGGTGGCCAATTTTAATCAGGGAGGGCAAATTTTAGTTGGTGAGACGGAGTTCAGTGCATACTTATTTTTTTAGAATATTTTCCTTCTGCACATTACAGTTATAGGGAGTGAACAATATTAAAGATGGACTTTCTTTCCAACAGGAAGTGATACTGTTTATTAACTTGTATGTTAATTCGCACTTCCTTCGATATCTCAAAAAGGCACCCATATTGGTTTTGGTAATCTGCTAACATATTGAAATTTAATCCATTAATTGACAATTAATAATTATTTAAATCAGTGGACAGACCTAATTTCAGCATAGTTTAACCCTGCTATACATTCGCATATTTTTGGTTGAGAGAAACAATAAGATAATTCAAGGCAAGAAGGGAGATTCCTACACTGTTTTACCTACATCTAGTGGCTAGGAATCTAGTGCTATTCCATGCACTGTGTGAGGAAACAAATAGAAAAACCCATTTATTAAATATTTTATAAGTGAGTTGGAAGGGGAGAGGAAGACAGAAGAGAGCAAAGACAAAACCAGTGAGACTACTTGGGTTAGGGAAGACATATTTGGCTGCTTGAGACAGGGCTACTGTGATGGAGGAACAGGGGAAATCTAGACCCATTCACGTCTTTAAAAGGCCTCAGAGGCACCCAGTTGGCAGAGATAAGTAACCCAGGTGTGTACATTTAAAACATGTGACATATCCTCTTGTGGAGAAACAGAATTAATACAACAGACTACGAACACAAAGAACAAAGGTGACAATATGTTAGCAGACAACAGAGAGCAAGCAAAAACATACGTCTCAACATGCCCCATTCTGCAGAAAGCACAGAAGCTAAACAAATAAGCGGGTTGATCCTGATTAGTACTGCTTATGCCAACTGGTAGTAGTTCTCCAGAGTTTCAGAAAGAGGTCTTGCCCTACTTTAAAGATGCCACAGGTTGAACCTGGAGCCTTTTTCGTGTAAAGCATATATTCTGCCACTGAGTAATGGCTCTTCACCTATTTTATTTTATTTTTATGCTTCCCTTCTTCCAAGGACACACCACTGGAAGCTCATGCTTAACTGATTTATCCTAGCAGAATATCTGGGAGCACAAGATTAAATAAGGTAAGGTTCATTTCTTCAGAAGTGGTGAAGAGGTTCTCCGTTTCTGCTATAACTGAACCACAGCAGTAAAACAGCAATATAGGTATTGCATAGGAATTAATTGGGTGGCAGTTGAGAAGTATGCATGCTATACAGACACAGGCAAACGTTTTAGAGGTATGATGCAGCAACAGACTCCACTATTACGACAACAAGGTTTAAGCGTCAGTAAATGCCATTAACAATATTAAAAGTGTCAAAGCGCGAGAGATAGAGACTTCTGCTCACAGGTACCTAACAAAAGACAGAAGGTCATGGCTGAAACATACCTCTTTAGAACAATGCACAAAAGAGGTTGGGAATAAAGGTCAGGACAAGCTTTGCAGGACATTGACAGGGAAGACAGAACTCGCACATGCCAAGTGCCACATGGCAGAATTTATTACACTGAGGGTTGTATTAACATAAATCTTACCTCCCATAAATCCCAAGGCAAAGACTAAGCACCACAAAGAATAATAGGAATAATAAGAAGTTGAAATGTCATCATTTCAGCCAACATATAAAATGCAAAAATAAGCATATAAAGTGTCCATGTAGCAGTCAGGGGTTTTCTTCAATATAATTTAGTGGCAGACATTTAGTAGTATATTCAGTGACATTCAGGCATGTCAACAAACGATGTACTGAACCAATTATTTTGGAGGATCATTTCTGTGCTAATGTTCTTAGAGTATTAGTTTGCTACTAAATAAGTTAATAGTGTATCGGGTGACAGATTTATCTCACCAGGTTGTTTCTACAATGTCACATGGGGTGGGGGGGAATCCCTGTATAGCTGGGCTGTCTAAAGCAGGTCGAACATATAATTCATTCTGAGGATTCTTCATGATAGTCCACCATGTAATGATAGTTTTAGAATGCATTGTGCACTGGACAGCTTTGGAAAACCCACTTCCATGAAGCTTTCCCACAATACAGAATTAGCAAAAATTATGCATCAAAGACTAGAAAAAATGTGAGTCTCATCCGATTCCATCCAAGACAACATTAGCATAATGTGACCCGAGTTCAAATCCCCGTTCAGCTGGGTGATTCTGGGCCAGTCACTTCTCTCTCAGCCTAACCTACTTCACAGGGTTGTTGTGAGGAAAAACTGAAGTATGTAGTATACCACTCTGGGCTCCTTGGAGGAAGAGCGGGATATAAAAAATGTTTTTTAAAAAATAAAATCTACAGATTAATTTCTTTCTATTGTAGACAAATGAGGGTAAAAGGGATGCCCTGTTTGCCACAAATTCTCATAGCTGAGAGTTAGTCGTGTGCAATGCCTATGCCCTGGAAACCATGAACTCCTTAAGAGGTTGTAGGCCAGGCTGCACAGCTTTGGCCCTCCTGCAGATGTTGGACTAAAACTTCCATAATGTCAGACAATTGGTCACTATGGCTGGGGACGACGGGAACTGCAATCCAAAAACAGCAGGAAGGCTGAAGATATGCAGCCCTGTCCCAGGCAAACCACTCTCGGCTCGTCTCCCATACACTGATCTATCGTACAAGACTGAATTACTGCAATAATATATATGAAGCACTCTAAGAAATATTCTGCAAATACTAAACATTTTTATTAAACGTAGTGATCAAGGAGGTGTGAGAGGTGATCTGCGAGTACAGTCTCCAGGAGTCATTGTGAGCATACCCACACCCCTCTTCCCACCAGGGCTGAGAAGGTCCCTTTCATGAAACATTTCATGGATTCAAGGAATGGCAATGGTAAACCAACCTGGGCCGCAGGTGTGGGAGACTTCCCTACAGGGCTGTTATCTGGTTTAATGGGATCAAAATCCAGATCCAACAGGCTGGCTCCCTCCTGGAAAGGCCCAGGGGCATCAAACTACGCAGCATTAAGGGAAAAAAGCAGCACTCATTATTAATCCGATACAGGAGGTAGCTGGTATGCGGAAGGTGTTATCCAGGAGCTGAAGGTGCAAAATATGTATAAAACCTTATGGTACAAAAAACAAATGCTCACATGTGCCAACCTGACCACAATAAGCTCAACATCTTCTAAAAACATAGTAATGAAAACAGCATCAGCATTTCACATCATCTTTATCTAGCCTGAGCTAGTCTTCATGCTATTTTCCATCATATCTATCAAGCCCATAGCCCAGGGAATAAATAAGGGATTCTCTTCAGGTTTCAGTCATCCGTGACCTTTCTAAGCAGGGACCAGAGAATAAACTGCAATGCAGAATTCCGCCCCGCCAAGTCTTATTTAAAATCCTTGGGTATGTAACATTCAGTACCACTACTCAAGACACTTTAAAGAAGGGAGGTGTACTTTCAGTGGAAACCTCTATTTTAGTCTCATGTTCAACTGTAGCACCATAGTCAGAAATAAAGTAGATTCTTCTCTGCTTACAAAATTAGCTTTTACAATGTCTTCCTCAATCATTCCATCCAGACTCTAACATTTCCCATACTAGAATGTTCAACAGTAATAATAATGCAAATTGTATTGTATACCTTCCAAAGCTCAAAACCAACCCAATCAAGAAAGAGAAGTCTCAGCCACCAGTTTATACAATCTCATCAACTAAAAGCACTCTGCTGGGGTTATTCAAGAGCACCTTCATACACACTGCCTTTGTGGCAGCAGTACAAGAGTCCATGACAATACCATTCACATTTGGAAAAATGTCCTTATTTCTGCAGAATGCTTTACAGGCTATTCTTTTTTCTCAGCTGGCTGTTCTGACCAGAGATTTAATCAATGTTTTTACTATTATTCAAGCAATTCTTGAACCCAAGAATTTCATCGCTCTTCTGCACCAAACCAGGCAACAATGAACAGATTCCTGAAAATCTGGGATGTCCAATTAAAATATACATGTATCAGCCAATGGATGCTAGGCTTCAGGTATGTTAAGACCAAAGCCTTTCACATTTCCATGCAAAGATCTCTCTCTCTCTCTCTCTCTCTCTCTCTCACACACACACACACACACACACACACACACACACACACACCCTGGTTTCAAGAAAGAAAATCCCGGCCTCTTACTCTCCACACAACTGTTATTTCTACTTAACTCAACTTCATATGTTAACTCTACTTTCCTTATGTCTTTCATGAGCTTCCATAGATAGGAGAATGAGCTACCATTGCAAATGGTTCTGCATCTTACCATTCCTTCAACTCATAATCACGACTTGCCACCTAAAGAACTCTTGCGCAGGTTCCCATTGGAGCAAAAATTGAGATGCTGAGTCTTACCTGTCACTCAAGTGTCACCTGCGTCAGGTGTCCGAGTCCTCTTTTTGCTTGGTTTCCCCTCCCCACCTTCCATATCATTAGCTCAATTTTTAAAAAATCGAAACTTTCATGGGGGTACACAAAGGCCAGTGGCCAGAGTTTTCCAGTCATTTCTGCTCTAGGAATCAGTCTCACCAGCTGGAACCCCAGGCTCCTTAAGAATGCTGCTGTCTCCAGTTTCAGCTGTCCTGTGCTCTGAACAGGTTCTCCATGACGAAAATGCTCTGTTTACACATGTGGTTCTCTTTTTTTACACAGAAACGTACAATACAGAACATGGTGTAAGAGTTGTTGAGGCATGCTACAAGGAAAGGATAGGTATGGACAAGGAAGGAAGGTCGCTCAGTGGCCCACGGCTTTCTCAGATATCAAAGTCTACAGGGGATACAGCCAGAATTCCTGCACTGGGTATACTGCTTGATTCTCCTGTCAAAAAAGACCTATCAAGTGGCACTACCCTCATTTTGCTTCCCTTTTACTGCAAATAGCTCTTGCATAATCTCTGCTACTTCCTAGCTCCCAACAATGTTTCCTGTTACTGCTGTGCTCTTTCCTACAGGGGAGGACAAAAACCTGAAAGCAATGCTTAGCTGTATGCATTTAATTTGCAGCCATATAGTACTTATTGCCAGTCATTAAGGTCCAAGATAGACATGCCTTGGACCTCACAGGGGGGCCATGATTAGAATTTCCCATGGGATTTTAAAAACTATTATGAATTAGCATCCCCACGTGGCTGTTTTGAAAATCAGGGAAGTAGTGCTCTTATTGAGAGTTCGTAATTTCCCCCCTGGTCTAAACAACCCCCAACCTAAAGCTATTAGCTCAGAGGAAAAAAGCACCTTCATAGAGTTCTTTAGATCAGGGAAAGAGCAGAAAAGGTTAAGAATCCTCCCCGACAGCACCCTTGCCCTGATCTTCATGGCAGCCATGTGAGGGTGCCAATTCAAATAAAACTCACAGGAGATCCTGAACAGAGATCTTCAACAATACGAGTAATTTAACCCAAAGGACTAGTACTAACTGAAGTAGTTAATTTGTGCCTCAGTAGATTTGCTATCAGTTTTAGATAGCAGGTGAGGCCTTTGCTTTAGACCTTGTTCTCACTGAGGTAGATACAGGTTATTGGGGCTGTACTACTTCAGACTGCTAGTGGGGGCTCACTTAATTAAATGCTTCTCCATATAAAATCATTCTCTATGCATCAGAAACTAGCAGATTAGAAAGAATGCTAGGTACAAGCCCTTCTTTCCAGCATGCAAGACTAGTTCGGATTATATTCCTCCCAGCACAAACTGACCCACAGAATTAAAAAGGTGTGTGCTCTGAAAGCGCACACATTCTTATGTGTTTCCCAGATGTCCTGCTGTCCTCCTGATGGATTCCTTTATTGCAGAGGCAGGGGCAGGTCACACTCCTCTATTAGTATTTGGACCACATGTAGAGTTGTAGAGGTCTACACACCACATGTAGAGGTGTGCACAGACCAGTTCGTGGTCAAACTGGTCCACCGCAAACTGGGCCAGTTCAAGCAGTTCAGTTGCAAACCACTTAAAACCAGTTCACGCTGGTTCTTCAGTTCCACCAACCAAACTAGTTTGTGGCATGGCAGTTTGGTCCAGATTAGAACCAAACTGCCACAAATGGTCCACACACACACACACCTCTAGAGCACTGTCTTCAGATGAACCATTCCCTGTGGTAAATGGAATGCACCCGGAGGACAATGATTTCCAAAAACATGTAAGGACATTCTCACACACAGTGTATCCTCCTTTTTAATTGTATTGGCAGGTTCAGGAGGGAGAAATATCACCCACAGAGTACTATTTAAAGGGTTTTCCTATTCAGTTGATCATGTGAACCCCACCTGCAGTTGAAGTGGTATAGGCCAGATGTAGGTCGATGAGTTAAGAATGAGACTTCAGGCATTTTCAATAAATCAAAAGGTCTAAAAAATCCATTATAATTTGCAGGAAAAAGCCACAAGCAAGTGATTAGATTCCTAGCAAGTCCTGCTTACAGGGCTGGCTCAGGACATTTTGGCCCAAGAAGCAGGACATCCAGATGGCAACCCTTCCTCCCACCTAATAAGCATATAAATTAAATAAAAACTTGACAGGCTCAAGTGGTGTCCAAAGTCTACCATCCAAGGCAGTGACCTTGCAGTGCCTCGTGCTAGGGCTGGCCCTGCCTGACTGCATATCTTTTCCCCATTGGTTTTGTGGACACATCTTTTTTCCACAGGCATTCTCCCAAAAGGCCCTATAGTCTTCACATCCACATCCCAGAGGTCTCATGTCAAGTCTCACAAACGAAAAGTATGAAATTTTGCCCATGCACATTTCTTCCACCACCCACTTCGTGTACTACAGAGCAATTCTTCTGGTCCAGACTCTTTCTCTTGTCGTTCCTTTGTTCCTGATCCTTCTCTTCAGTCACTGACTCAGGAACTAGATGCTTATACTTCCACCTTTTCTGTCAAAATAGAGGTCAAACAGCTCTAAAAAGCTCTGTCACACTTCCTTTCCTTTATTGGTACTGGCTCATGTCTTTACGGTTGCTACTCTTTGGCCAGAGAGGAAAGCACACTTGTTGTTGTCCTGTTAATTTATTTCTGTTTAGACAAACTCAAGACTGCTATCTAACATTTACCAAAACCTAGTATTCGAAAAGTCAGCTAGCTAGGTGACATATGTCCCTTTCCCTTAGTGTCCTGCCCCAACAGGTAATCCTAATCCACCATCTACTGTTAGCTCTAGTCAACTCTCCATGTGAATCTGTTAGATGATCCCACAACCCTTGTAACCTGTGGCCTAAACTTGCCTTTTCTCCCAACTCCAGGCCCCTCGGGCAACGTTTCAGCCGTCGAACAGGAGGAAGAGGTAAAAGCCGCAGGCCACCGCGCTGAGGTAGGGAAGGAAGAGCGGAGTCAGGAAATAGAACTGCTAGAGGTGTCACTCAATGCTTGTTATGAATAATGAAAAAATTAAATATATATATATATACACATCTACATCACAGTGATGATGATTATGATGATGATATGAATTGTGGGCATGTAGCCAGAAAACTGGTCAGGCTGCTTTTCACCCTAGGGTTGATAACTGAAAGTTAGTGTTTTAGATTCTTCCAGGCAATAAATGACAATAGACTATTTTGCTTTCTATAATTTATCCAACTCTACAAGATTAACCAGAGAGGTCATGGAATTCTGAAGAACTAGTGGAGTTACTTAAAAAAAACCCCAAGCATTTTAAGAACAGGCCACAGGGCCAGGAATGAGCTGTCTGGAGATTGCACCCTAAAGAGTGATATAGCATCTAAAGTCATCTGCACAAAACCTATTTATTTTGCCGGTTTGTTCATTCCCCACAAGAACAAGCCACCAATTTCCAGTATTAGGGGAAAGGGTTAAGTAGATGCTTTTAAATCTGCACAGGTGCCTCAGACTGCTCCTGCAAGTGCCTTTAAAAGACACAGCCCCGATTCAGAAGTTTAAAAATCTCAGACACAAAGCAACCCCATCACCCATTAGGGTGAAATAAAGTATGAAGCAAGAAGTCCATGTTGCTGTCCAATCACCTGGAGAGAAACACACACACACACTCCTCCACCCTTTTTAAAGGGGAGAGAAATAATGTAAGCAGGACTTCCATCAGGCATTGGCATGGATGCTCCAGCTCATATAATGCTTCCTTTATGTGGTTGTGGTGACATGACCACTTTGCATGAAGGATTTTTAAAAAGATAAATGAAAACAGTGTTCTGTAAGGAGAATGCTCCCCCCACTCCACCCCCAAATTTATCTCTGTAGAAATTGGTTTGGTCTCTATGGCCTTAGCTGTTATAATGAAGACATGAAGTAGCATGGACTGTGATGGGGTCTCTCCACATACCCTGACTCCCTCTTTATTTTACTTTGGTCACAAGATTACAGTCCAGCAATATGGGATCCAAACTCACTGCCTCTTTTGCCTACTTCAAACCCAGATGGATCCTTACCTTCACTGAGCAGTTTTCATGGCCTGACACCTCTAATAAGGAACAGAAAAGTGGTAGAAGCGAGTAGGAGGAGGAGCAGGTAAGAGAGGGCAGGGAAGAAGGAGAAGCTAACCTGTGAGGGGGTTGTCACACTGATCTCTGGGACAAAATTGTCATCAAACAGGTTGATGATGTTCTCCTGCTTCATCTCCTTGGATGGAGTGAGTTTTGGAGGTGGCGGCACGGGAGGGCCTTTCCTCAACTGCATGCAAGCGAACACATGGCGACGGCACAGACAGCAACACCCAAAAAACCAGAGACAGGAACCAGGTTAGCAAAAAATAAACTACAAGTACAGGATCTAGAGGGGGGTCAAAGCAATAACACAAACAAGGGAGGAGGGGGGAACAATCACACTTCCAAAAGAAGGCTTCGCATCATTAGTTACACTTCAGTCGTGGGTAGGTCTCCCTTCTGCAGAGGAGAAGCGTAACACAATTAATATGCATAGGATATCTCATGCATACATAATTAGAGTCTGTGCAACCTTCTGGAGTACAAGGAGGAGTACTGGAGTACGCTCTACCACAAAAAGTTCAGAGGAGCCAGGGAAAAGAGCAGCAGCACTATTCTCGTAAGCAATACTTATCTGCATGTATGTAGAAAAGGAAAATACTCAAGGCAGTTTGACTTAGTCCTATAAAGGCATGCTCCCAACAATCCCAAAGCCAATATTTATGAGTGACACTGCATAAGCTTGACCACTTGCAATGGGTTTTCTGCAACCTAAACAACACTGCAATGAGAACCAAGAGTAACTGGGTCCATTTCTTTTGGAGTCTCGACATTTCTGTGTGATGATACAGATGTTACAAGATGCAAGTTGTCCTACTCTGGGCATCCTGATGTCCACATATTTCACTGAAGATTTAATTTTCTTTTAACATAATGCAGCACACATGGGGGTCACACTAACTAGATCAGAAATATCTCGAATTTCTCAGATTTTCACTCTGTATTGTACCTGCTAAGAAATTCTGGTTTAGCAGGAATAAGTCTCATTTCTAGGTAGAATAGTCCAGTCTTGGGAGATGTACCAGTATTTCCACTAATCTGAGGAAGAAGCATGCAATCTAAAATAAGACAAATAGACTTAATTTCCTCACATACCCTCTCCAAATACTGATGTATTTAAAGAGCTTTAAAAAACAATCAAAAACATACGTCCACTTTAGTACCAATCGATCCTTAACTTTTACCAGAGAAAAGAAGGATATGAATCTTTTGAACAAATGCATCCTTCTCCTATTGTGTCAAGTGAAGTCATTCTAGGCCTCTAAGGAGGAAACCAAGAACACACTTCCAACGTTTAGGCATGTACGTCCTCCATTATTATACATCCATTATTGTCATCACAGGCAGATTATCCAGCATTCAGGCAGTGCTGCTAACAACTATTCCTTTAGGGCTCCAAAGTGGTACAAAGACCATTCTACTCTCAAGACAAGTGATTTCTCATCTTTCCCCTCATGTTTTTCTGGATATATTTTATATTTATTCCCCTGACTTCTAGTGTTGTCGTTCTGCCTACAATTTATTTTATTTATTTTTTTGGTTAGTCATGGATTATATTCTTCAATTAAAATTGTTTAATTCCCTTCCTTTGTTCCACACAAAGCTCTTGAGAGAGGATTAATCTGTCTTTCCTTTTGCTATTTTAAAAATACAACATCCAGTATTGCTTTGTTTTAGTGATGGGTCATTCCTATAACTGAGCAGAGGACTGGACTGTAATATTTAACATTCCTTGCAGCTGCACAAATCAAAATTTTGTGGGCCAACAGGAGGGACAGAAACAGATGAGATTGCAGAGTGCAAAGTGTTTGGTTTTTTTAAAGCTCATTTTTGTCCATCTCTGATTTCACAATAAGAGAACAGGAAGTTTGCATTGTTCACAATTTATGCTATTTTTATTTGTGAGGGAGTGGGAAGGGGTGTGTGAGAGGAACCAATCACTGAAGTCAGTAAGGCTTAGTTGCAAGCCAATGTCTCAGCATTGCCAATTCTTCTTTCAAAAGCTCATCATGGAGCTCTCTGGATCTCACCTCTTTTTCAACACACCCAGTTTAGTAATTTACCTACAGTTATAAGCCTATGTTATAAAGGGTTTATTCAAAAGGTTAGAGTTGATCCAAACTCAAACATTGATTCAGAGGTTTTTTTCCAGTGAAACAGAACTAGAACCTAAACTCTTGACTGTCTTGAACTAAACATGTAAACACAAAAGACGGTAACCAATTCAAAAATCAGACACTCAAGACACTATTTGCGGGTGTGTGTGTGTGTGTGTGTGTGTGACTGCGATAGCTCCTCTTTGCTCCAGCTATATTTGAAGAAATTATTTCCCAGTGAGCCAGCTGAAAGATAAGCAGGATAGACTGGAAGGCAAGACCTAAGACTGGTGGTCTTCCTGGTGCTGGAGGCTTGCCCACCTGTAGGTCATTGTCTAGCAACAAGCCCTTAGTGTGGAAGAGTCTTCAACTGAGAAGTCCTTCGCACTGCAGTTCTTCCTTGCTGTCCTTCTACCATTCATCCTAAACACAGTACTTTCCTGTTACATGTATCTTGTTAAACCCTTTTTTAAAAAAAATACAGATTTAAAAATATTTTTTCTCGAGTGAAATACAGTCATCCCCAATGTGTTCATTGTATAGAGTTGTGTTACAAGCTCTATAATATTAAACATGGCATTTATTTAAAACATGCAAGTGTCTGAATTAGTTACCAACTGAACTGGGGAGTTAAAAATACTGATAAACCTCAAAAATACTGATAAACTTCTGGAACCAAAATCCAAATATTTGAGAGTTTGACACCCTATTTAAAAAAAAGTAGTCCTATAAGACTGATAGATTTTTCTTGCTTTGAACATGCCTTTGTCATTGTATGCTCACACTCCATTCAAATTTATTATGAGGAGATTGAACTGTCTTTCCTTTTGCTCTTTCAAAAATATCTAGTGTTTTCTGCCCTTTTGAATCTGCAAACTAATAAACCAGTGGTGAAGATTTGTTACAGTAATGAGGCTAAACATACATTGAAAGAGAACCACCACCAGCAGATGGCAGTGTTTGCCACCTATTTTCTGGCTATACATTACCTTGACCAGTAACTCCAGATATTATAGCAAAGATGCTGCTGAGTTACACCAGCGTTTTAAAGGATGTAGACTGGTGGCAATTTTTTCAGAAATAGAAATTAATGTGACAGAGGCATCATTGCTTATGATGTGTACACTCATCCAACTATTTCTGTGCATTTTGCAGGGCCTTATAGAAATTCAAAAACCTGCCTGAGCAGAGAGAAAAGAAATCTATGTATGTGTACACCATCGGCAGTGATGCTGCCATTATAGTATTTTCAGTTCTCTTAAATACTATCATCTATCTCCAACTAAGAACCACCATTCAGATGCACCAGCTCACAAGCAAGGAAAGAACCGCTTGCAAAACTATAGAGGCACAGATAACAAATACCTTTGAAGGGAAAGAGACAACTCAGCCTAGCCACCAGTTCCTCCCTTATTCAAGAATGCAAAAGTCCATCTAGCCATCATGAAAGCGACACGGGTAGCACCACTATTATTAGACCTCTCCACTCGTAGGGTGGGGCTGGAATTGATTGCCTAGTGTGTGCATATGTGGCAAAATCCCATAAATGGTAGATAGCCCCCAGTCAAATAATCAGTTACAATGCTCTTGCATTTATGTCCATACTAGGACCACTTTACAACATGAATTTATAATCGTGCTTCACCCACATACAGGAAACAACTTGCAGGATTGTTTGCTAACCACTACACTGATCCCAAACATACATCCCTGAAGCTTGAAAGAACCTCTCTCCAAAAGTGGTCAAAACAACTCCCTGTTTAAAGCTCAGTATGTCACTTCATCCTATACAAAAGCAATATCACTTTCAGATCTTACTCTACATCTAATGGCATGAGTTAAGGCAGAAGGAAAAGTTGGAGTGACATTAACAATACAGACCTTTTCACAGAGCTTGCTTTAAAAAAAAATTAAGTCTTTTTGGAGTCTAGTAAGCATAAATATCCACATGGGGGGAAGCTATTGAAAACTACTACTTATAGATATATTTACTTCTTAATGGTAATTTTGGAGATACCATATGACTATTTGCCTTGTAAGACTAGTCCATTTGAAAAGGTTAAGCATTCAGCCCCACCGCCTACCACAACATGCTTGGCCCTACACATACATGTCCAATGGAGACCCCTCTAAAATGGAAGGCGGTGGGGGGAGATAAATTGATCTAGAGACTAAGGGAGGTTCTAGATGGCACTTCCAGCAGTTACAGTAGTGCTGTACTAAAAAAAAAAAAAAAAAAGACTGACAGAACTAGCTGAAACAAAACCCCTGCAAAAGGGCCTTTTAGAGCTACCATAGTTGTTCTGAAGGGACAGCAGCTGTGCCATTTGCACTGATCCCATTAAGCTGCCTCAGTTAACAATATTGTCACCCCGATCGTGTAGATTGTGAGGGGCTAGTGCTCTAATTCCTTGTTCACAAAACACTATCATCCCAGTCCAGTTAGGGGCCATACTCACAAGGAAGCAGACTTCCATATGCATATCCATAGCTGGACACACACAGAGGTTCTGAGAGGTTTCTGCCCTTGATCCAACAGCCAGGGGTGTGCATACATAAGCCTTCTTTAAAAAAAAAAAAAAAGCCTGAATCCCACTGATCCACAGTTTGGAAAGGAGCCCACATCAGGAAGCACCTCAAGAGGCCATCATGGATAAGTTACCTTTCAGCCAGAATACCTACAACAGGGTCTTTTCACTGCTCCACACTTACGTTAAAACATGTGTCCAGAGACCTGCTATTGTGGCCTAACTCTTCTGAGAAGAGACTGGACATTTGTTGTCCACCAGGGAGATTACTCATAGAATAAATGAGATTACCCATTAGGATTACCACCACCACCCCTCCCCGCCGCACCCAAACAGGTCATTAAAAAAAACTTTTGATCATTAACACATATGTACACAGTCAGGTACTAACCCCATTTTCAGTGGTTTTGAACTTTGCTAGGAAATTCCTTCCTTCTTGAAGACAGTCCTTGTATACACTAAAGATTATGGAACTTACCCTGCATGTTCCACAGCTACAACTCAACAGCCAAGACTACCATTAACTGCTTTCAGCCAGCACAATGTTCTCAAAATACTGTTTGTAAGAACTAGAAAAAGAAGCTACCTTTTTCTTGCCAACATGGCCATGAAAATGGCCAAATAACAGCCATTCACACCATACATCTAACAAAATGGGCAAACAGGAATGAAATAATCAATTTTTTCAGGTCATTTTCTACATGGGAAAGCAATATCTTTAGGCCTGATTCACCCCTCTCTTTTCCTGTAGTATTCCCCCATCACAAAGCAGTAACTTCATCCCATCACAAAGCAGTAACTTCTTCCCCCATCACACTGCAGGCAGTGTGATGGGGGAAGAAGATTCCATCTCTGTGGTTCCAGTTCTCACAATTTCCAGTTGTGGGGTTGGCAACATTAGGACACACAGAAAACTCAGTATGTTTTCAGACACAAGTTTGATATGACCAGCATTATCATCATTCTGAAACTGCCAAACCACAGCTGCTTTCCTTGCATAATTTCTGTAGCTCTGTGACTGGGCTTCAGATTGTCATTGGTACACCTTTGAGTGAGAAGAAAGTCTGGTTCACTCTGCTTGTATGGAAATCATGGTTCCATTAATGTCCTGTATCACTAGTCTCAAGTTCATCCAGAGGTTGTGCATGCCAACACTAGTTTTCTTACCTTAAGCATGTCCCTTCTTGCTCTTATGTACAATCACGTACCAGAGATGTTACCCAAGAAAACCTGCTTAATCTTGCCCAGTATATACATGCAACTGTTGAAAAGGAACAGTTGTCCATTTCTAGAAGGATAAATTATGTTAAGCAAGAACATTAAAGAGAAAGAGACTGGATACTATGGCTGTCCCAGAACTGTTGAAGATCAACATCTACATATAGCAGCAGTAAAAGAAAACCTAATATGAAAGAAGTTGCCATACACATCCCCAAAGAAGACACAGCAGCAGCCCTCACTACCTGAGATGGAGACTTAGGGATGCCTCCCCCAGGTGTTTCCAAAGTAGATGGCTCTGGCTCATGGTTGATGGCCTTGATCTCAGGGCTAGTGATGGGAGTCCCATCTGGTGGAGACGAGGGGGTTTTGTTTGCTTTTGCAGGAGTACTGTCACTGCAGGGGGCAGGAGAGAGAGAGAGAGAGAAAGAAAGAGAATCATCATTTTAAACAAGCTCTTTAAAAACTATTGTTGCAGTATAGTTGTGCCTCTTTTCCTGTGTTGCCAGGGGCACTTTATTGTGCCACAGAGTGCATGTATGTGTGAACATAGGCATGCGTGCATGCACACACACATCTCCTTTCCAGAAAAGAACACATAATTTAAAGCTACAGGATTATTCACCTCCTAGACCACATCACTAGGTTCAGCATACTGGCAGTTATAGGATAAGGGATGGCGGGAATCAAAGTGAAGGATGAAGGATAGTTGAGCCACATTAACGGTACAATCTCTTTAATAGAGGGAAGTGTTACAAGCTAGAATTTTGACAATAAAGAATTCAACTTTGATTCAATACTGCATAAAAGTAAGCAGAGTTCCTAAGCAGGGATCCAAACTTTAACCTATGTAGGTGTCTTTCACCCTCCCACACAGAGAGGCTGTTCACACAAGCAGCCCTACCAGGTAGCCCAAGGTATTCCCCCATGCTGTTACCAAGGTAGAAGGGCACCAAGGTAGAAGGGCACAGACACAGAGCCAGGCACTTAGAGCACCTGACTTACAGCGGAATCCCCAATGCACCATGCTCCTCACATGGTTCATTGTAGGATTTCTGAAGACTGGGCTGCATTTCTCTGGCCTCCAGAACACCAAACTACTCGCTGCAACAGCAATCGTATGTGTGACGGAGTGGCATGGCATGAGGATCAGCAAGATCGGGGGGGGGGTAAGGTATACTCCTACCTTCCTCCCAGCCCTCTCTAGCCACCAGGGATTTGGGTTGTGTGAACAACCTTATTACTTTGCAATGTACAATAATTACTGCAAGCTCCAAATCATTAAAGTTATCAGGCAGCTGCAATGCTTATAAGCACACACCAAAAGATGGGGCATTAGACTTCATATTCAAACCACAACATAGACGATTCAAGAATTGAGGAGACAAACTGCATTGTACGACGCTATTCTTGGGACCCCAAATGGGTCCCCATATGCTCTTTTGTGATTTTTGTTCTTCGATGTTTTTGGAACTCCAGCAACAGAACAAGTTCTTACCTACAACTGAAAAACTAAGCACCCTTAACTAGGAAGGAAGGCTTTACTTAAACATACTTGGGACCTGGCTCTAAGAAGTCACCAATTGACTGATGGTGGAGATGCAAGAAAAAAATGGGCAATTAACACACATCCTCATCCATGCCTAACCTCTTCTGCCTTTTGTATCGCCTCAATTCTATCTCATTCAGTCAGATGCTAAACACAGTCCAAGGACATACAGGATACTAAGGCACAGAGTTATGAGAAGGAAGCAATTAAGGCAGAGGCGTAACTAGGGAAAACGGTGCCCGGGGCAAACACTGAAATGGCGCCCCCCCCCCCCAACATACTACATTATACGTAGGTTTTTCCTCACAAGCACCCGCCGCCGCCAAGTCAGGCCACTGACTGGCCACTAGGCGCCAGCAAAGCAATGGGGGGGGGGGCGGGCGGCGCAGAAGGGACCGCTCGTGGGGGAGGGGGCGCCGACGCGCTCCCTTGACTGCTGCAGTGCTGCTGCACTGAGCAGGAAACATTTGTATTAACAAAAAATTAAAAAAAATTAAAAAAAATTTTTTGTCATGGCGGCGCCCCCCACGTGACCAGAAAAGATGGTGCCCGGGGCACGTGCCCCCCCTGCCCCCCCTATAGTTACGCCTCTGAATTAAGGGCCTTGTCTAGTTCTATTCACACCTCATGAGTATCAGCCATGCTCAGGCTTACAACTGCAGAAGTGGGGAGTAAGTCCAGGCAGCCTGTTCATGCTTACAGCCCTGTTTGTCTGAAGAGGGAGGGACCATAAGCATGATGGCCGGTGCTTCCATGAGGTACAACCTGGACTGCCCAAGGTTGCAGCTCACAAAAGCCATCATGCTTATGGCACCTCCCCTTCAGACAAACAGGATCATAAGCGAGAAAAGGCCAGCTGGAAGATGTGAAAGAGGTGGGACTTCCTCACCACTTTTGCAGTAGGAAGCATGAGCGCAGCTGGAACTCATAATGTGTGAATAGGGTTACAAACTCTCTTAACTCAGTCACTCAGGAAGATCAGCCACCATGCAGGTTTTACTTAGCAAGCTAGTTAGTATATGAACACCCACAAGCACCCACCCAACCTCACATATCCAAGCTCCCCTTGAAGTCTACCTGTATATTACTGCTACCTACAGAAACAAATAAGACAAGGGTAATGGTAAAGCTGCAATCCTAAACACACTTTCCTGGGAATAAGTCTCACTGTAGGACTTACTTCTGAACAAACAGGCATAGGATTGTTCTGCATGTGTCCACCTCTTCCCAAATGAAAATTGACTTCTTCTGGCTAGGAAACACAACGGCCACCTTTGGATGTCATGGGAAACTCGAGGTTAACTCACCTCAGGATTGCCCCGTGACATCAAAATTATCAGAACTGCGGTTGCAGGACCAACCATGGTTCCAATCTCCCCCCCCCCAACTTCTAGATGAACCCTTGGTTTATAGTAACGTACACTTAACAAACCTAGGGTCTGAAGGCTCCAATCCAGATTGGGCAACTCATTAAGGGAAGAGTTAAAGGGGAAAGGGAGTTAGCTCCTCCCACCGCTTACATTCCATTGGCTGCCGCAAAAAGCCCATGCAGCCGATTCCCATCCCTTTGCAGTCTCCCCGACTGCAAATCCGAATTGTCTGAGAGCACGCCAGGGGACTCAGAGGCAAACTGCAGGTCCATTGGACCTGCAGTTAAAGGTATGTCTGAAGGCATCCAACGTGTTATTCTAGTCTCACAGCACACAAAGAAACAAAGAGTGTGGAGAGGGTATTTAATAAATTATTTTCCTATCACCTTTCGAGAAGGAAAAACATGAGGCCTAAACACTCATCTTAAGTGAAAGAAGATTATAGTTCCTTGCTCTTTCTTCCTTGTCCCTGTGCATCATCAGTCTTCCAAAAGCTTCAAGCACTTAAGACGGAAAATAAGGATTATATGGCAATGTGGCAGCCAGCTTTTAAAATTCTAACATTTTTTGGGAAAGGGAGGGCTGCAGGGGGAAGAAGCATAAGGACAGCAGTGGTGCTGTGATTTCACCTGGAGAAGACAAACTGCATTGTAAAAAAAGGAAGTATTCAACAAAATGTCTAGCTATATAGCAATTCTCCATACACACAAATCTGAGATATAAAAAAAGGTTAGCATTTTTTTTCCTCTTAATTGCTAATTAAAGACATTGTATGACTGGAAAAGGTGCAGAAGAAGGCAACCAAGGTGATCAGGAGCTTGAAGCACCTTCCTTATCAGGCAAGGCTACAATACCTGGGGCTATTTAGTTTAGAAAAAAGACAACTGCGGGGAAAGGTCTATAAAATCATGCATGGAGTGGAGAAAGTGGGAGAGGGATTTCTCTCCCTCTCTCAACACTAGAACCAGGGGTCATGGAATTCTCTGCCATGGGATGTGGTGATGACCACTAGCTTAGATGTTTTAAAAAGGGGCTTGAACAAATTAATGGAGGACAGGTCAAGGAGAGGAGAGCTGATCTTGTGGTAGCAAGCATGATTTGTCCCCTTAGCTAAGCAGGGTCTGCCCTGGCTGCAAATGAATGGGAGACTTGATGTGCGAGCACTGCAAGGTATTCCCCTTAGGGGATGGAGCCACTCTGGGAAGAGCAGAAGGTTCCAAGTTGCCTCCTTGACATCTCCAAGATAGAGCTGAGAGAGATTTCTGCCTGCAACCTTGGAGAAGCGGCTGCCATTCTGTGTAGACAATACTGAGCTAGATGGACCTATTGTCTGACTCAGAATATGGAAGCTTCCTATGTTCCTATCAATGGCTACTAATTTGGTGGCTATAGGCCACCTCCAGCCTAAGAGGCAAGATGCCTCTGAATACCAGTTGCAGGAGAGCAACAGCAGGAGAGAGGGCATGTCCTCACCTCTTGCCTGTGGGCTTCTCAAAGGTATCTGGTGGCCAATGTAGGAAATGGGATGTTGGACTAGATAGGCCTTGGGTTGGATCCAGCAGGGCTGTTCTTAATGCCATTGCCAGAGAGGACTACCAGGCCAAATGAACCAGAAATTATATTCAGAGCACTTATGAAGTGGAGTGGTTAAGGGGCATGAAATAGGACAAACCCACTTCCGATGTCAAAATATATTGCCACTTGTTCCTGATGGGGCATTAAAAAAGGAAAAGGAGAAAGTTTTTACCCTATCTGGAAGGGGCTTTATTTGCTCACTATGGCAAATAGCTGCTATTTGTCTTCTTAAGCAACTATCTTTAGTAAGTGTGTAAAGTAAATGCAAAGAAGTTATTTCTATTATCTTCCATTTATACTCTGGAAAGTGTAAAGATTTTTAATTTTGAAGCCTACTCCCCTCCCACAAAAAGCCAACCAGTACTTTTTTCCTTTGACAAACAAGATTAAAATCAATCTTTAAAAAAAATCTGGATTATTTACACACACTGAGAATTCCAAAACGATGCTAAAGACAGAGCAGAATGAATCAATCATGCAAGGAACTCCATTCCAGTCACCATGCTAACTATGTGCTATGCTGTTAGAACGCAGCCTGGCCTTTAGTTTTTTGCATCCTGATCAGAGCATATGGTGAATGCACCTCACCAAACGGATACCTGCTTATCTTTTTCCTCAGCCTGGAGAACAGTTTAGTTTTCTTTCTGTTGAGGACGGCACAGGTAAGTGATCTCCATTGCAACATGGGTCAACCAATGAGAAAGAAAAATGAAGGTTTTGTGCACATGCTAACAGTTACCATGAAGTTATGTATTGAAAGAGGATCTACAGGGTCATTTCCCATCATTAAGTAAGATAAACTTGGTCTAGACCCCAAAGAAGGCACATTGGATATTTCAAACAAACAAACATCCATCAAGTGTTATATAAATGTTCAGAGGATGGGCAGAAGGAGCAAGAGGGCTCCTTGCTTTTGCTCATATGGTATTTGTCATCATTTCTCTCTCCATTTCCTCCAATGTTATCTAAAGAAACATGGAGGGAAATGGCAGAGATTATGAAGAAAGGGGTTGAAAGAAACTAAGAAGCCATGCAGTCAACCAGGGCCCACCAAGACAATATCCATGAGTAAAGTGATCATTCAAAATACTTTGTATTGCATGATAGATTGTACCCCAGCCCACTTAAATAATACTTCAGCACCATGGGGACAGCTTTCCTGTAGGCTCATCCCTCAGAGCTGATGTAACATTTAGGCCCACAAATCACGTCTAACATGAAATCATCACCCCCAATCCAAGTTGGGCGACAGTTTTTGTTAAGGCTCCATGTGACTTGGGCCTTTAAATGTTATATTAGTACCATGGAATGAACCATGAAAGAGCAGCTCCATGAAACTGATGAAATCTTTAAATTATGGCTGAATGGCCACTGTATATGGACTGATGTGCCAGTCAATGTCAGTGCTCTTTTCAGCCTCTGAAAATACTTTGTGCAGGTATTGATCAAAGTCCTCAACACTCCAGCATTCACCACCTTTAAGGTGACCTTGCATGCTTTTTTTAAAAAACCATGATAGAGTCTATTAATAGTACCTCCACCAAATATATTTCCTGTTTTAAATATATATATACTTTATTGTCTTGCCCATATAGTATAACTGGTACAATATCACCTAGAGATATTCTCCCTTTTTCACCACCTCACATTTTTTTTCCTCATAAGATCCCTCCTTTGGCTTCAATAGGTGTAAACCACAGTCACGCTGGCAGGCTTCACAGCAACAGGACAACCTATTCTTGAAAATAAAGTAGTTGCTTAGAGTACATAAAGCCCCTTCCAAAGTAGTTCCTGAGAATGCTCTGTAGTGTGGACACTATGACTGTGCTGAACTTATGTTGAATCAAAGCAGTATGAGCAAAATGAGCTTGAGTTACAAATGGTCATATTAAATTGCTATCTCTCAGGCTGGATCAGTTCTAGGCTCATCTTTCTCTTCAATTGTGACACTATATATCTGGGGTGGTCTGTTTGCATATTATATAAATTAAGTTTATCTGAATCTGCCTCCTGTAATAGTTGATTTATATCTACAAATCAACTCCCCTCCCATTTTTCTTCCATCTTGTTCTTTTGATTTTAAGCGTTTTTTAAAAAAATCTATTTTAGTGTTGTCAAGGACTGTGTACATGGTCTATTACAACCATAATAGTCTTTTTCTGTCTTTATGACATAATTTAGCTCACTTTACTCATTGTCAGGGCTTTACATAAGAATCTAAGAATTGCCAGATTACTATCAGCTCGACAATTTCCCTAGTTATAAAACCTGAGAGAAAAAATGCATGTGAGAATAGCATTAAAGCAATAGGTTAACACAGAGATAAGGTCCCACACTAACTTCAATTTGCTTTCCTGCAGCATTGCAGTCAGACCACATTTATCGTTCCCTTAATGCCTATCTGGCACATTCATCTCATTACTGCTCACACAGCATGTGGGATTCTGAACAGCTGGGAGTCCAAGTTCCCAAATTGTCTCATCACTCATGCATTTGGGAGAAAGCCAGAGAGCATCTCATACAGCCAGTGAGGCCTACCTTCCCCTTAACTGTAAAAGCTTTGAGGGGAGAAATATATATTTCCCCAATTCTTTCCTCTTCTTGCTGCTAAGTTGTGTTGGTTTCCCCGAATAAAGTTCTAAGACACAGTTGATTTCTTTATAAACAACCCCAGAGCATATTGTTTGAAAAGTGGAAATGAACTCCTAGGTGATTCCCTCAAACTGTCTGAAAAAAACAGGAACTGGTGTATGGCTATTAACCTTGGCTGGGTAAATCCTTCAGCAACAGAAAAAAATCTGCTGCTTCTAAAAGCAAGAGTATCTGATTCATATAATATACTGTACAGCTTTTCTGACTCTGAATAGTGCAATTCAGATGTTACGTTCTACGTGCATACAGGTGTCTGTATGCATGTACATGCATTCATTTTAAAATGAAGCTTGATAGAAGCCACCTCAGATGCATACAGGATAGAGATAGAAAGTATAATATTGCACATGCATAGAACACAATGTGTGAATAACTGCACATGTGTTCAGATATGAACTATGTGTACTGATTGTACATGTGCTGGAACATGTGTGAAAAGGACTTGTGTGCTTTAGGTACAGACAGAAGTGTGGGGTGGAAATTTTTCAGCCCAAACATTTCCAAACGGAACATTTTCCCATATTTTTCTATAGGAAATTCTTCCATTTCTAAAATTTAATTGGCTAACATCCAGACTAGCACTGCACATGTGCAGCAGTGTAAGTTTGTTTGATTTGTTTGATTTGTTTCACTTGAGCAAAGGGACAATTTTTGTGGATCTCCCCTTCCCTCTGAAGCCTACAATGTGTCACACATAACCCACAGGGACATATTTTGATGATGCACAGTGTGCGTCAAAGGAGATGAGAGAAAATTGCCCCTTCCCCTGCTCAAGTGTCAGCTCATGTTGGTCACTGGCAATTTCAAGTCCGTAATTAATTTTTTTCAGGCAATTATCCCTCCAAAGTTTGTGAGACAGTATGTATATGTTTTATTGGTTTACTGAATGTCTATGTCTATATATTAGACCTGTGTGTCTGACTCCGACATAAATGTACAATTTCCCCAATACCACATTGGCAGGAGATTCCAGTAGGGTCAGTGCCAGACAGCACTTGCTATTCCCAGGGTGGGGGGAGCACTTCTCACTGGAATCAGAGGCTGTGAATTGGATGCCAGGAATTTGTGGGATCACCAGAAGAGTCTGAATGAGATGCCCAGAAGGTGTGCAGGGACACGTAGGAACTATAGTTCCCTCCAGTGCTTCCCCCATGGGGGAAAAGCACTGGGAGGACCTAGTTCCCATGTGTTCCTGGACACCTTCCTGGCAATCCATTCGTACCCTCTTGGTAATCCCGCGTACCTTCCAGCATCCCATCTGCCCCTTCCAGGCAATTCCTCATGCCATCCCAAAGTCCTATTTTCACCTTCTGATACCACTGAAAGGTCCCCCCCACACACACACACCCCAGGAATAGCAAGTAGCACCTGGCATTGACTGCACCAGCAGTACAGAATGCTGCATTTCTGTTGTGAGTCAGATTTTGAAACACAGTCCTAATAAAAATAATCCCAGGGGCATCTGGTGGGCCACTGTGTAAAAAAAGATGCTGGACTAGATAGGCCTTGAGCCTGATCCATCAGGGCTGTTCTTATTTCTTCAGTCAAAAGCTTTGAGAATTTCTTTCAGTATAACCTTTAAACCATGCTTAATATTTTAGTGATCCCATCCCACAATAAAATAGTTCAATTTAACTACTTGGCTACTTGAAAAACCTTTTGAGATGCAGTGTGAGAATTTAAAGCATGTTTTTACTAAATAAATTGGTCAAAGAACATGCCATATCAGTTCACAATCTATTCAGGGCATCAAAAAATTGCATTTTAAGATTTTCTGAGGGGGAAAAAATTAATTCAATGTTATGCAAATGAGGGGAATATATATATTTTAAAAATTCTCAGCAGCTACATGGGCTTCTCAGTGGAATGGGATAATACCTTCCATTTCTCTAATGGATATATTGAGAAACTGCTTGAGAATCCTTCAATTGTCACCTCCAGTCCTAATACATCAGGAGACCAGTGAGATGTTATCATGCATTTGGAAAAAAGCAAGATCAAGCTAGATCTTCATGCCTCTACTTTATTAGATTACTGTAGAGTTAAGCATATTCCCTGAGGACTTAGGACAGATAAAGAACCTAGCATGTTCCAACATAATGGTGATTTTGTCAAAATAAAATAAAAAGAATGGACTGCCATCTTAAACAAATGTCCATTGGATCTTAAAATTATCTTTATAGAAACTTCCCATCATGAGACTAAGGAGATAGAGACCCTTACTGATGACAAAATAGCCTCAAAGAAAACACTGACGTTGGGGAATCTGACATCAAATTTGAACAATTACAAAAAGATCTTATGTAATTTTCAGAAGAAATTAAATTTTAGTTTTAAAAATTTTTAAGAGACAAATCAGATTACGAGAATAACAGGATTGGTTAACAAAACAGACCAGATGTAATTTTTTTAAAAAAACAAAAACATAAGTTTCTTTTGCAGAATCAGATGACATATCAGATCTGTCCAATCATGATGAAGCGACTTCCTCTGTAGAAAATAGACCATTGCCTCGACGACCAGGGTCTGGTTCTTCGTCTTTTTTTTTTTTAAAGAGAAAACAAGAGAGGCACGTCCACAAAGAAGCATTTTTATCCAAACAGGGTCGGAAGAGGCCCCTAGGGTTTCCCAGCTCTCGAACCAGGAACAAAAGGAAACTTTGATTTATAATTCATCCAATGTGACTCTTACTTCGGCACAACATGCTATTTTAGAAAAAGGTTTGTCTTTCGTACCTACACCCAGATATGATCCCTTACAAATGTGAATACAGTTACATAGATTTATGCATTCTTTATGTCTTAGCAGTTTTTTAAAAGACTAGGACCTTGTAGCATTCTTTCTCATATTCCTTTTAGGTCTGCTTCCACATCATTCTGGACCTGAAGAAGTCCAAACACTAAAGTAACTGCTCTTGATGAGTTGCCAGACCATTTCAACCTTAATAAGGCCTTCTTTATTGGTGTTGCTTCAGAGTACAGACTATGTTGGTACTAACTTCATTGTGTCCATCAGATCACTATAAATATATACATCCATAGTCTGTGCTACTCTTCAGACAACATAGTCTGTGCTACTCTTCAATTCCAGAATTTACAACGGGAGTGCACCACTGGATTCTCTAAGGAATGGATTGATACCAGGATATCTGTTTATGTCCTAGGCATAGACAAGCTATTGCTGGGACCATAGAGTATACATATCCCTACCTATGGGAAACACCTATATTGGGCAGCAGCGATATAGGAAGATGCTGAAAGAGGCATCATCTCATGCTGCATGGGAGATGGCAATGGTAAACCCCTCCTGTATTCTACCAAAGACAACCACAGGCTCTGTAGTTGCCAGGAGTCAACACCGACTCAAAGGCATAACTTTACATTTACTTTTTGCTTTGTGGCAATACTGGCTTTATTTTTGAATTAATAATTCCTTATATATATTTATTGTATTATGAGTATGTTATATGTATTGTATTTCTAAATAATATATTTTTATAATTAGATCTATACATTTGGGTTCTTTTGTGTTTTGTCTTGGTAAATGCAAACCCAGTCACAGGTCTTTTTTTGGCTTCACTGTAAAGGAGTAGCCATCCAGGGCTCCAGAAGTGGCTAATTTATATTTGGGGTTGTTCTGGGCTAAACATATTCATCATGCCACTAATATTATTTTTCCTTCTATTATATTGTGGTGCTCTATAGCAATTTTTTTTTAAATTTGGAATGGCACTTTGGAGGAGCTTAATTAATTTCATAAATTGATTTATTCTAGAAATAAAAGTATTCAGTTTGACCTTCAGGCAGATCAATTTCAGGTTCATTTCTTGGATGTGTTGATTAAACACTCAGGATACAGAGAGGATACAGACCTCTCTTTATAGGAAAGCCACTGATTGTAACACTGTTCTTAGATTTGATAGTTATTACCCTAGGCATATTAGATATAATTGTCAGATTTTGCAGAATCTGACAGGTTACAGGTGGATCTACTTCAAGGAGTGTATCTTATCTCAGCCATACCTCAAGCCAGAACTAGAGCTGCTCGTCAACTGCTAGATTTATTGATACAGAATAAAACCAGATCTATATATAATATGAACCTTGTGAAGGCAGTTTTTAAGAACTGGCTTCTTGTTATCCATACCAGGAAAAACCTCAGCTACTAAATGTCTGTCAGTCTGCCATTAACAGCACAGGAGCAGGGCCAGGAAAGAGATGGCAACCATAACCGAAAAGTCCAGCCATTACAAAGTATAAGAGATGCTGTATGCTCTCTCTCTGCTTCCCCTACCCTTTGTACTGTCTCCCTCTTGCTGCCCCTCACATGCTACTCTACTAAAAATAGTTGTGTTTTTTACAACCCACACCAACTTCTTCCAAGTGGGTTCATGTTTTTCCATATTCAGTGCATTTTTAAAAGTGTATTTGTATGAGAAGATGCCACCTTTTACAGTGAGAGTCATGTCTACAATAGGACACAGAAAGAAAAGGACTGGGTGAGTCGGTTCTTGGGTTGGCATGATGAACGCAGTCAGAGATGGCAGATATGGTAACAATCAATGCAAAGAAGACCCTAGTCAAAATAATAAGCATACATCTGCACATACAGAGAGCTGTCCCACCTTCCCACAATGCAAAGAGATTCCCTAATATTCCTTGAGAAGCAGAAGCTGTCCCGTGCTTACTAACCTTGGCTGAGCTTTAATAGGATAGGTACCAGTTGCATGCTCTTTTTCTAGACTCACGAGGACATCGTTCAAGTTTTGGTTCAACTGAAACAAAAATTTTAAAGAAATATATAAACCAGGTAAGTTAAGGACCTGTGTAAGAACAAATAAGCAATTTGTTTAGTTAACCAAAGCTGAAACAAGGGCACAGCAAGGAAGATCTGAATCCAAGAGAGTAATTATGTGGAAATGTATAGCTTTCCAACTCTGCGGTAGCAGTTGAGGTTTGGTTGTCTCCTTCTTTATAAGGAAAGGCCACAATATTTGTGGCTTTTTTTAATTTATAAAAAGGGCGGCTAAGGGGGGAGACATAGTTCAGGCTTACTGAATTATGCATGTTGAGGGAAAAGTGGATAGAGGTGTTTTTCTTCCAGAACTCACAATACTAGAATCAGGGGTCATCCAATGAAACTGATTGGCAGGAGTTTTAGGACAGACAAAAGGAAGTACTTCTTTACACAATGCATAATTCATCAATGGAGGATTAGACACATTCATGGGAGACAAGTCTATCAGTGGCTCTTAATCATAATGCTATCTCTGAGGCAGTTTGCCTGTGAATACCAGTTGCAAGGAAACAGCAGCAGGAGGGGGCTATTGTAGTCTCCTGCTTGTGGGCTTCCCGGAGACAACCGGTTGTCCATGAAGGAAACCGGATGCGGATTAGACTGCCTTTCGGTCTAATCCAGCAGGGCTCTTCTTATGTAAAGATTAAAGGTCAATATTTTAAAAAGGAACACTCAGGAGTTCTTCTCAAAAATGCACAAGAATGCCAAGAGTCCCCAGAAGGGGGCCCTGCACTTAGGAAATGGCCTTGCATTCATTTGCAATTCTCCTATTCCATGGTCACATACATTGAATAAATAAAATATGAAACCAACATTTGACTTGCAGAAAACAGGTGCTACATGAGCGAAGTCTGTGTCTCATTTACAATACAAACTTAGCTCATGTTTCTTCTGTATCCTGGCTTTCTTCATCCAACACCCCTACAATCACAGACTTTTACTACTATGGGCCCTTGCGTTGAGACAGGGTTTTTCACTGGGAGTTAATGTGTTCCTTCTGCACTCTCTCTCTTTCTGCAGCCATGAACCTTGTCTGCTACTGCAGCCTTGGTTGCTATGGAACCACCGTTTGTCACAAAACAAGATTTTTGGCCAAACCGAGTGTTCGCTTTGTGGGAGGGAAGATTTCATTGATGCCAGCAGCCATGCATCTGCCGTGACAGTGATTCAGTTAACCTCCCTACCCCACCCACCCTCAGTTTTAATAAAATGCAGATCTCCCCTAAGGAAAAAAAGACTTTTCACACATATAACTTTTGCCAAAAGGGAAAGTGGGGGGGAAACAGAAACACAAAATCTTGTTGCCAAGGCTGTGCAATGCTTTATTTTGAAAAATGCTACAACACTGGAAAAAATGCATCCCTGCTAAACATAATGCTGATGTGCAGTCTGGTCATAGCACTCTTGTCTTTAAATAAAAAGCTGCCATGAACTATGTGATGGATGTTAAGGGGTGCCCACACATTGCTTTTGGCTAAGACCCAAACATGCTTATTCTGTACCTCAAACCTTGAGTGTCATGTGACAACTGTACACAACTCATGCCATTCTATGGTTTCCACTCTATTTTTCCTCTTCTGGAAGAGACTTTAACTGCCTTTAATTGCTGCATGAGTGATATTCAAAGGAACATCTTTAGGAATATTAATGCTGAAAACTGATTCAATCTGTTGAATTCTGTTTGTCATTAGTTTGGAACAACACATGCCAAACTTATGGGACAACATCCAGACTGTTGTTCACAATGAACAACTTCCAGACTAGGTTCCATTGAAATAAAAGGGACTTAAAACTAACTAGGAGTCTCATTGATTGCAGTGGTCCTTATTCATGACTAACTAACCTGATGTTGCCCATTGTAAGTGGGAGACAGTTGCTTCTTGCACTACAATTCTAGTGACAGAGGGATCCACCTGATGCTGCATTTTCTCTTTGCAGTGAAGTTTTACAATTGCTGAATTCTTGTAAAAATGAGAGGAACTAAACCAAAATCCTGTTACACCAGAGGACCTAGCCTTCAGGCCCAGAGCATCATTTGAAGTTATATGGCTGCCTATACACTGGCTGCCGATATGTTTCTGGGCAAAATACAAAGCTGGTTATTACCTTTAAAGCCCTGAACAGATTGGGTCCGAGATATCTTAGAGAATGCCTTCTTCTACATGAGCCCCACTGCACGTTAAGGTCATCTGAGGAGGTCCGTCTCCAGTTACCACCGGTTTGTTTGGTGGCGACTCAAGAGGCGGGCCTTGTCTGTAGCTGCTCCTGGGCTATGGAATGCACTTCCAGCAGAAATTTACAATCTTAATTCCTTACTAACCTTCAAGAGAGCCCTTAAATCTCATCTGTTTGTTCTGGCATTTCAGGGTTTTTAATTTGTTTTAATGCTAACCTCGTTTTCAGGGTTTTAATTGTTCTGATAGTTTAATTGTTTTTAAGATGCTTTAATTGTTAATTGGTGTTCATATTTCTGTTTTAATTGTTATTGGTTTTAATGGTTTCTGTTTTAATTGTAAACCGCCCTGAGCCATTTTGGAAGGGCGGTATAAAAATCAATCAATCAAACAAACAAACAAACAAATATGATACAATAACCTTGCTGAAGTTAAGCAGGTCTAAGTAGAGTCAGTAAGGTCATTCTCATGGCTGGCCAAAGCAGGGTACGAGCAGAAAAACCAGGGTAGAGAGGCTCATGTGGAACCATGGGATCCGCTCCTACTCTGCTACTCCAGATCAGGGCTACCCTATAGTTTTAACTTGGTCTTAACCAAGGTAAAGAGGGGGAAATCTCCTTCCCACATCACAGCCCCAATCATGTGCATGATGTGCGCAGCAGCTTCTGGAAGCCCAGCTCACTCTCCACCATTGAGTGCTGCTTATAGAGTGGCCAGAAAGCTGGGAGCTGATGCATTGAAATGGGCAGCCTCTCCACTGCCTGCACAATGCATTGTGGGATATTTGCACAGTAAGCCCTCATTTGTGTGGGGTAAGGGAGGTTGTGTGCTCTCCTTCCCCCCCAGCCCCAACAATATTGGTCATGAGAATGATCTTGGGGTCTGGATGAGATACTGCCTGAAAACCCTATATATGCTTTTTTGGAGGAATAGTGGGATATAAAGCAAAGAAAAAGATGCTAGGACACCATAACTACTGTCTTCCTGATCCTCTAGAACAGGCATCCCCAAACTGCAGCCCTCCAGATGTTGCTGAACTACAACTCCCAGCATCCCTAGACACAATTTTTTGTGGCTGGGTTTGTGGAAGTTGTAGTTCAGCAACATCTGGAGGGCCGCAGTTTGGGGACGCCTGCTGTAGAAGATCCATCACTCCATCTATGCCCCTTATGTGATCTACTGACTTTTGCATATAAAAATACTCTCCTTTTCCAACCCATTTCTATGTTTATTGCAATTAAGCCCTACAGTTTTGTACAATTTAAACAGGTGTGCATAATTTTCTTATTCTGTACTCATTATTTTGATCCCTAAATCTGATACTTCCCCAATGAGGAATTTTTGCAAAATTCAGGGAAGGAGAGAACGGTCACTCATTCTGCCCTCACAATATAGAGCATCTGGTTCTTATTCTATTCTCCTTATGCTAAGGGTATTGTGCTAGAAGCAGTACGAAAACTCACATATGCAAATATTTAATTTTCTGGAGCAACTGCATCACTATTTAAATATATGCACTGGAGATTAGAGCAAACAGCCATTAAGGACTGGTACCTATTTTACTTGCTAGAGAGTGAAAATGGATTTTCAAAGTTTGTCACGGTTGAACTTCTGAAAATAGAATAGAATTGGCCTGAGCCTCCAAAAATGTAAGACACATGAATTGGCTGATGGAACCCATCAGGCATAGGAAAAACTAGCCATGAAAAACTGAGGGAGCAGGAACACATGTAATGAGGACTATTCTATTATGTATATATCCTGCCTTTCTTCCTAAATGGAAATAAAGATGGCATGCATAGCATTTGCAGACTCCCTCCCATTCAGGCATTGTCTGGACCCAGACCTTATTTTAGTAAGGTTGCTGCATCATTTATCCCATCCCATACTTCCGTTAAAATGTGCCTCAATTGAAGACACTAATGAAATAAATGATGCTGAAATAAGCTGGGAATCATACCATTATCTCCAAGCACCATCCATTAACACAACTGCTCTTGTTACAGTAACTGAGAAAAGATACAGAGGAGAAGCCTTATCAATGATTCCCATCAAGAACAAGAATGCCATCCATTCTTACCTTGCCCATTTCCTTATGAAAGTTCTCTTCTAAGCCTGCAATACTCTGGAATGTGTTGACATAGAAACCAACACGACTGGCAAAAGAAACACAGTACAAGTTAATGAAGGCAAAGGCAGTAGCTCCACTGCTATCAACTCCATCCCATACATTTGTTAACAGGCTTCCATTTCATTCAGTCATATGTTTGCACAGCCATAGCGACAGCCAGGAGTGGACCATATGACTACCACTTGGCTAAGAAAAAGACAAAGACTGATGAATTAGTTGATCTTTCTCAGGATCCAGATCAAATCTCTTTAAAACTCGCCTCCTCGCAAAAAAATAAAAATAAAAATAATTTTTAAAAAATTAAAAACACATTGAACAAGATACCAAGCTGTATACTGTGCTCACCTATTCCATAGCGAAGGCAGTTCTTCCTGAAGATCAATGTTCATCTCCTCAAACACTTTCTGGGCTTTTACTAACTCTTCTTCAGCCTACAGTAGAGGGATGGAGCAATTATCAACAATGCCCATATGTGTTCACTCAGGGAAGGATTCACACAGGCTTGCTGCGTGTTCTGTAAATGGGTCGAGCCTAGAGACTTCCCAAATACTGAACACTAAATTATCAGATATATTGCACATGAGTCTTCCCTGATCCACCTCTATTGCAGATGGCTGGAATTCTCCCTCAGGGGAATGACCTACAGCTGATGCAGAAAAGTCCTTACAATCACTATGGAAGATATTCACAATGATCTCAAAGCAACTTTGGACCTGATTGTGGATGCTAAGGGAGCAGAAAGCACATTGCCTGTTCCTGTGCATTTTCGTAAGTGAGTTTTCACAGTTTCATGGTAGAATTCCAGGATCTTGATTCAGTACATTGCTCAGCTTCACACATGGAAAGAGAATTGCCAGTGTGGTGCTAGGCTTAATGTTTTAAGATCAAGGTACATTCTGGAGGTGGGGAGATCCAGGAGGTTTGTCTTAGAATACTGTGATGTGCTGAAGTTACAAGCAATCCCTTAAAATATGTGGCAACTTGCATTTCTGGGTGCTCTATAATGCTCCCCCCCGCCCCCGCGCTTAGGGAATATGACCAAGGGTCCACAATGGAATCCACCTCCCTCAGATTTCATAGTGGAGTCTTGGTCATCTTCTTTAAACTCTTAAGCGAGAGGACATCACAGAGCTCTCAGGAACGCAGGCTGCTCCTGGTAATGAAGAGTCATACACATCAAATGAAAATGTATATCCGTTATGTAGGATAAACCAATCATTTTTAAAGATTCCCAATCTCCAATCTTGATGGCTCCTTTATATTCCCAATCCTTCATCTCCCAGGCCCTCCTCCCCCAATATTGGTGAAAATTCTAATGTGCAGACATAAGACCAAAGTATATGAAAATACTTTGTAAATATATGCCGCTTTAAAAGGGGTTCCTATATTACTCATCCACCAATTCATCCCTAGTTCCTTTATACTCTTCACATATCTAGACTCAGGGGTAGGGACATGGCCCCAAGTACCACACATCCACCACCATTTGGAAATCTAACAAAGATTTTATGGGGACACATAAAATACCCAGCTCAATGTGAATCTAGACCTATAAATGGCCACCAACCCCCTCATGTAGTCAGAGCTAACAGAGAAGATTGAAAGAACAAAACATGCTGCAAATAGTGGTTTTTCCCCCACTACAAAAAAGTATGTTATAGACATTTCATTTAATGCAGCCTATAGTTTCACAATATGGGCACACAGTAAGTAGGACCCATGTTAAGTCAGTCATAACTAAGCTCCATTGAAATTAATGGGACTTAAGCTAATCACTGTACATCTCATTGATTTTAAAGGTGCTTAGTCATGACTAACTTAGTTTGGATCCTGTCCTGTGACCTTAGAGTCTTATCAGTTCAGTAGCTTGTCACAACAGGAGGAAACACAAGCAACTTGCTTAGACAACACCACAAGAGCAGGCATGTCACAAGACTGTAAGCCTCTATGAACTGCTTACAGAATGCACCCACCGTCACAGATTGGGCCTTTGGACACCTTTATCGTCAAATGAGGCCTGCATTGCCAAAACATACAAGGGAATTCCCAACCTCACTGAGCAGGCTGCCAGTATCAGAAACACTGCAGAATACAAAGCCAGGTTCTCTAAGTGAAGCATAGATTTTTAAGCTTTCATTAAGGAGGTATTTGTTGTAAGGCTACCTCGATGGCTTTTTAATTTATTCCTATTCTGGACAGATAGAAGGAAGGAAAGAAACATACATGTTGGTAAACATGTGGAAAAAAACAAATTAAGCTATTTTTAGGGAGAAGACTGATCATTAGTGGCCAGAATTAAGTAGCATGCTTGTGGTTTGGAGTTTATAGGCTAAGTGTCAAACCACTGACTTCTTGTATTAAACTGCTTCTATTCGCTTGGAGCAGAACTATTCATGTTTAACAACTCAAGGAACCCAAAAGCAATCTATGAGTGGTGTACTTTTTGCGACATCCCAATAAGATGACAAAGACACCCAAGGCAGCGTTCACTCTAAGACTACATGAAAAGGGACTCTAAGTCCAATCAAAATTCTATGGTTTTCTCGTGAGGACACTGCAGCCACTGAACCAGCTAGATAACATTGCCCAACCATGCAACCACTTCCATTAAGTGTTATTAAGTTGTGCTTTAGAAATAACACAAGGTGCTATACATTAAATAAAACTCAGGACAAACCTGTGCATTGGCCTTACAATGAACAAAGTTAGGCAGAAACAAGGGGAATAATAGGAAGGAAAGTGTTAAGAGTAACCCCTTTTCTCAGCCCAAACTATATGCTTATACGAATTATACAGTATACCACTTTTCAATGAAAGTCCCCACAGTTTACATAGAGATAGATAGATAGATAGATAGATAGATAGATAGATAGATAGATAGATAGATAGAATAAGATGGCTCCCTGTCCCCAAAGGGCTCTCAGTACCAGGTCTTTCCAGGACTACACTGGCATTACAGGGCCCAAAAAGAGCAACACATTTGACAATGGAAGGTGAGAGGAGGTTTGGTATCTGTGAAGGTTGGCAGTTTACTCAAACTGCCAACAGGTTTGGTATGCATATCCTAAGAAGTCTTCCCCAGGAAATTAATCACTAATACATTCCTCAACAGAGCAACCTCCCTATCCAAGTATAAAAGCCTCTATTTCCTACTACTAGTCAAACCAGCCCCCCAAATTAGAACATCATGATTAGATCAACCTCCAATGCTAGGCCTCACCCCCATAGTGAGCTCTGCCCCTAGGTAATCCAGTCTAGCTGAATCCTAAGCTCATTTGCCAGATTTCATTAGTACCCAGATCAAAGATTCACATTCTAGAAGGTAGAAGTTACTCAACCCTTCTGTGAAAAAAGCTTAGTCTCTAGGGCAGGCATCCCCAAACTGTGGCCCTCCAGATGTTGCTGAACTACAACTCCCAGCATCCCTAGACACAGGTTTTTGTGGCTGGGTATGCTGGAAGTTGTAGTTCAGCAACATCTGGAGGGCTGCAGTTTGGGGATGCCTGCTCTAGGGTATAAAACCCTCTCCCTAAACCAGGGGCATAACTATAATAGGGCAAGGGGAGACAGTTGTCTGGGGGCCCACTGCCTTGGGGGACCTCCCAGAGGCAAGTCACATGACTGACTCCCTCAGCTGCACACCCACCTGGGCTTCCTTCAGTTGCATTCATCCTCCGAAATTGATGTGAGTGTTAAGACCTGGAGCTACCAGAACAGCATGTCTTTCTCTAGTACCATTAAATGACTTGCATCATCCACAATTTACAAAACCTTTTAAAAAATAATTTAGGTTGATGTTCTATTGTGGCACATTGTGTGTGTGTGTGTTTACTATGCTTTTTGTTACCACTATTCAGCCTCATTTAAGATTTCTTTACTTCATGAGCTGAGCTTCAGTGAGGGGGGGGCATTTTAAAATCTTGTCTCTGGGCCCACTCCAACCTTGCTACGCCCCTGCCCTAAACTAAGTATACTGTTCAGTGTGCATGATTCCACCTTGTTCAGCAACACTCTGCAATCCTTGGTATTGGTTAGCCTTGCCTGTTAACCCCCCATTTGGATTTATCTTACTGTTCCCAAGAATTGAGGTTGCCCAAATTCTTGTTACTTAACCATCCACTCCACTGAAAGCCCAGACAGAGTGTACATTCTATGGATGAGTTTAAGAGATTCCCAAGCCCAAAGTTCTATGAGCTGAAATCACTATTTTCAGGCCCCTCAATTCCTCAAAAGCAAAGAACCCAGCTACCTGGAATTCCCCTTGCTGCAAAGATCTCCAACCTCATCACCCAACACGGCAGAACGGCAAGACAAGAGTAGATATAGCCCCTTCCCACAACTGCCCACTTTAGAAGAAGAAAGGAATCCCAATTCTATTTCTTTTTTCTATCTTTTATTAGTAAAGCAGAGCATCAAGAACCCCTAATTTTCCTCTCACCTATGTGTTATCATTTGTGGAGAGACAACTGCATTTAATCAACTGCTGCCTCCATGGGAGAAAAAATCCACACAGGTGTTTGCCCTTTGTAGTTTCTCCAACTACGCTCAAAAACTGGCTTAAAACCTCCAGAAAATCCCTATCCAGACTTCCGCCACTATCTGCCTAAGTTGCAATGAAACTGCGAGCCTAACCTTTGCACGTTCATCTCCTCACAAAGTCTAGTCTGCCTTCATGCCTCTCGCATTGTGTACAAGTGCTGCTAATTTAAGCCACGTTATAAACAGCTGCCTTGCATTAGTGTATTTTACCTATCCACTCCTTTTCTCCTATGTCTCTATTTGTTGTTCCCTGTGTCAATTAACTCCCCGCTTGTCTCAGAAACCATCTCCACATAGTGTTGCCATGTTAAGCAACTAGTTTAACACTAAAAAGACTTGCTAGGATTTGAATCTTTTAAAACTCTATGGTTATCCCATTCATTTCAATGAGTGTTATTGAATGCATTGCTTTTCTGTGTTGTTCTATCTGGAAGCGAGTTTGATCTATTAAAATTCCACATGTTAACACTTTGGTTCGCTAGCATTACAATTAGGTAGGTACCTATTCTATTGATTCCCCAAATGAGAATAAATAGTTGAATTATTAGTCAAATAAATGCTTAGTATTTTGCTTCAGAAGCTTGTTGCCTTCCCTTTGTATCATTCTCACATCCACGCTCAGGTTAGCCATTGCTGTGAAGGCCCTGTAGTATACACGTGCCTTGCCCTACGTGTCATAACAGAAGTTTGAATCTGCCCTGTTTCTTCATGCATAATTGCTAGCTCTGTGCCCCGTGCTTCAGGCCTGCTTTCCATACTATATTTTTACGGCACAAGAGCACTTGCACACACTTCTGAATCCTACAACTGAAAAAAGTAATTCCATTGTCAGGGAAACTTGCTGTTTGTCAGTATCAAAGCACCTGGCTCAGTTCACAGCTGAGCCAGGAAATATGGGTTTGCATCCAAGGAGGAAAAGCTACTTACTGGGCTGCATTGCTTCTTGCAAAAACTGTTTACTTATTCTGGAAATTGGATTTTTATTCAAGCATAATTCAGAAGCTCCTTTGGTTGGGGAGAAAATATCTAAATCTGAGCCCCCAAACTGATATTTGTACTGAAGCACATGCACTGTTTTAGTCAACTGCTTTATTTGAACCCGCAGTGTCTTTTACATTGCCTAGCACAGTGAACCCTTAAGAGTGTGTTTATTTTCCATGTCACTTTTTTAAAAAGTACAGTCCATTATGATCAAGCTACACCTTAAGTGGCACAGTGGGGAAATGCTTGACTAACAAGCAGAAGGTTGCCAGATCGAATACCCGCTGGTACTATATCAGGCAAAAGTGATATAGGAAGATGCTGAAAGGCATCATCTCATACTGCGCAGGAGGAGGCAATGGCAAACCCCTCCTGTATTCTACCAAAGAAAACCACAGGGCTCTGTGGGTGCCAGGAGTAGAAATTGACTTGACCGCACACTTTACTTTACCCTTGTATCACAAGATCCCTTTAACTACCTCTTCCTACCATTGGGATTCTCCTCAAGTTTTATCAAAAAGCTGGAATTACAATTTTTAGAAAAATCTGTGTGCAGATTTTAAAAATTGGACTAGGAAACTATTATTTGACAATGTCACAAAGGCCATATGCTTCACCCCAATTAAGAAAGTCCATATTCAGTAAGATGAAATGGTAGCTCATCTGATACAGGTGTACTTGGAGTAGGGACAAGAGATATACAGAGAACAGCTTGCTTACCACAGATGGTTTGACAGGCTGTTGTTCTGGGCATATTTCACAAAGCAAGCATCTGTTACTGTTAACCAGCATTTCTACAGGAATTTGCTGTCCCAAGCAGTTTCCATCTCTCTGCCCCTGATCAGCCTGAAAAACCTGAACACATTCCAGAAGGAAACAGGCTACTAGAGCAATAACTTTCTTTTGTTCTGTTCACTTTTAAGGTTAATCCATAAACACAGAGTCTAGGATCGGCCAGCGCATTTTAGTAGCCCCCTACAGAGGTCAACAGGCTTTAAAGTGGGCTTTCCCCACTTTGTTGTTTTTGCAAGTTCTATCTTTGCAGGTAATACTTTTTTGAGTGCCACCACCACCAGAGATGGTTGCAATGAATGAAGTCTTGCCCCTGCAGTAAGGATGAGGCTTCTACAGTTTATGTGGCCTCCTGAACTCTCCTTTGCTTTGCAGCCTCCTTGTCCAACCAGTGCCTCTTTTGAAGGAAATAATGTTTCTAGTTCTGGGTACTGCATTTTAAGAAGGATATCGATAAACTGAAATTGGTAAAGGGTCTGTAAACCAAGTCCTATGAGGAACAGGTGGAGGAGCTGTGTATGTTTAGCCTGGAAAAGTTAAGGTTAAAGGGGAACAGGATAGTCATCTTCAACTATCTGAAGGGGTGTCACACAGGAGGACTGGACTCATTCTCTCTTGCTCCTGAGGGCAGAACTAGAACCAATGGGCAGAAACGGCAAAGAAGCAGATTTAGACTTGATGGTATGAGGAATTTCCTAACTGTAAGAGCTGTTTCACCATGGAGGAATCTTCAATGGTGGCCTCTCCCTCTCTAGAGGTTTTCGTACATGCTGAGGCTATTCACACGAGTGTGCAAAACTGGGCTAAGGGAGCCCAGCCTGGTTTTGAACGCTCGTGTGAATAACCGGGATTGCGCATGAACGATCCCGGGGGCTACACAGTGGCAAAACCACCAAATTAGCCTCCTGCTAAAATGAGGTTAAGGGGGGAGGCGGGATCCCAGTAATGCACCACACACTCGTGCGCTGCATTACAGGGGCTCCGAGGGTGGAGTGACACATCGCAGCAGTCTGACCCTGGGAGCGTTAAGCTTAACCCTCTTTCCCTACAGACAGCCCAAGAGCTCTTCTCACCAATTGTGAGAAGAACTCCACTGTGAACTACCATTAGTCAAGGATGCTGTAACCATTTTTTGCTCTGAGCAAGAGGTTGAACAAGACGACCTCAAAGATCCCTTCCAACTCTAAAATTCTTATTATTCTTAGAACTGGCCTGCCATACAGTCATGCGGCAGTGCACTGTTTCCCCAACCATCTCACTGCTGACAGGAGGAGGCCAGTCATGCCATATTGTCAAGTACCATCAGTGGAACTCATACTAGTGGTTGAAAGGCACTGCTTTACAGTATCCAAAGACACATATAAAAGAAATTCAGTTTGTAAGCGACAGTTCATTCACAGATCAGTCAGGAGAGTAAAATTAGTTCCTCGAGAACTGACAAGAAATTTTGTTCCTTCCAGACAAGAGAATGAGCCTCCTGTCATTAAGGGCATTTGTTTCTCTTCCTCTGTTGCTCAGTCCCTCATTATCCAGCAGTTGCATAATTTAATCCATTCCACCACCACACAAGAATGTCTAGGAATGTAAGGCTGAAAGGGATCCGAGCAAAGAGCCTGAATCTTCCCTCCCCCATGGCAAGCTGATGTCCATTCATTTACTACAGAGTTCCTTCCCATAAGGCCTATGAATCTTAAGATTCTTGGAGGGATTCCATTTCATAGTCATCAATGTTACCCCAGCGATTACATAAAGCTTGAACTAGAGAAAATTTCATAATGCAAACAAGACAGAAGGGGCCTCCAAAAACATATGCAGAGGTCCTCCCAGTGCTTTCTCTAGAATCAGTTACAAAACCACATCGAGACACAGGACTTCAGAAAAAGCTGAACAATAAAATATAGTGAACAAATAGTCTAAATTGTGTTGGTCACAAAAGGTCCATGCATTTCCTATGCAATTCCAGCAAGGCAGATTGAAGATAATGAATTGCCTTTTCTTCGCCTCTGCTTGTCATGTGCTTAGACCAAAAATGGGGCAGGGAAGAGTTAATAGCACAGCAATATTCAATGTAAATGTCAATGGATTGAACAATCAATTCAAAAGGAGAAAATTCTATTTGAAATTGAAAAAAGAAAAAGCAGATATCATCTGCCTTCAAGAAACTCATATTAAGTCGAGTAATTGACGTTCTGTCATGTCAATTACAATTGACATTACAATTACTCAATTATTTTGTAATAGAGTAATGTCAATTTGTTGGACTGTAAATCTCTGCGACAAAGTTATGTGGCTTCCAGGGATACAAAAAAAATGGAGTGGTGATTTATGTCAAGAATTTGTCATGGACTGGAAGAACAAGTACAGGATACAGCTGGCAGATACATTATACTGAAGGTCCAAACTCAGCAACAACATAAAATCACAATAGCTTCAATTTATGCTACAAACGATAACGTCTGAATTATACGATCAATTTTTTCAGTCATTGCTGGAGATAGCTGAAGGGGAAGTCTTTGTGATGGGAGATTGGAATGCAGTTCTCTCATTAGCCCTTGATAAATCAGGACAACATAAGAACTCTGGCAAATTGCCAAGAAACATGTTGGACTATATGGCGCTTTTATCCTTAGAAGATAAAGGCGATACAAGCATCCTTTGGAAAAGGGCTATACCGTTTTCCCCCAACCCCATCAAACTTATTCCAGAATAGATATGTATATGATCACAAAGTCTACATTAACCAAGACTGATTGAGGTGGAAGCGGCTCTGTTTATGTATGCTGATCACAATCCATTAGTAATTAGACTTAACAGAGAAGACACTGGGCCAAGAAGGTGGAGATTGAAGAATCTTTTGTTACTGCAAGAAGAAGTTAAATTGAAGTGCCAATATGAATTAAAGAGTTTCTTCCAGAGAAATATGACATCAGAAGTCTCATTATTCTCAGTATGGGACTCCAGTAAAGCCTTTATGAGAGGACTGTTCATCTCAGAGGCTTCGAGGAGGAGGAAGAATCTGCAAAAGCAGGAGTCCTTATTAAAGGAGCTGAATCACTTAGAAACAATTCACAAGTTGAACCCTTTGAAGGATATATGGCAGAGTATAAAGGAGCTTCATAAACAAATTGAACTCATAGAAGCAAAGGAGACATATAAGAATATAGTTTATGCAAAACAAAAACATTGTGAGAAGGGTAATAAACCTGATAAACTACTGGTATACCAAGTGAGAAAAGAACAAGAGAAGAGAGTCATTACTTCCATATGGATCGGGGAAGAATTTGTTTCAAATACGGACAGAATGACTGACCAGTTTACAGATTATTACTCCAAAGGAGGAGGTTTCACAGTACTTGGAAAATCTACAGATATCAGAGTTTACGGACAGACAGGAAGAATTGCTTAATAAACCGATCTCTGGGGAGGAAACAAGAAAGGCAATATGGAGTTTAAAAAATAATACTGCTGGCCCAGACGGGTTTTCTTCAGTTTATTACAAGTATTTTCAAGAAATATTAATTTGCCCATTGACTCAGGTAATGAATGAAATACTACATTGCCATGCGTTGCCCTCCCCCAGCAAGAAGCATTTGTCTCTCTTATCTATAAGGAAGGGAAGGGAAGGATACAACTCGACCAGAATCATAAAGACCAATTTCTCTGTTAAATGTTCATTATAAACTCTTTGCGGTGATTTTGGCAGGAAGGTTGAAGGGCTTTCTGATTGATATAATACATCCGGATCAAACAGGATTTATACCAAAGAGACATATGAAAGACAACCTGAGATTTGTACTGAATGCAATAGCTGATATTTCAAAGAGGAAGAGTAAAGCAGTGATGATTTTCCTGGATGCAGAGAAAGCTTTTGATAATTTGGATTGGTCCTTTCTGTTTAAGGTTTTGGAAAGAATGAACTTTCATGGATTCAAAGTCAAATTTCCTTTCATGGATTCAAAGTATTGATCAGGAACAATCGGCAAAGATAACAGTGAATGGGATTATATCCAAAAAATGTGCCATTAACAAGGGTACCAAACAAGGGTGCCCTCTCTCCCCATTGCTGTTTATTTTGGCTCTTGAACCCCTGGCAAAGAAGATTTGGCAGGAGCAAAGAATTTATGGAATTAAGATGGCAAATCAAGAGCATAAAATAAAATTGTATGCTGATGATGTGGTTCTCACAATTACTCAACCAAAGGATTCTCTAGATACAATAATGGAGCATATAAACCAGTACAGCAGGATCTTGGGATATAAGATTAATAAAAACAAAACACAGATTACATGGAATTTGCCAGTTATGGTATGAATGTATTTGAAAGATAAGACTGGATTTCAGGCAACAGCAAAACTGATTAAATATTTGGGGATTAATTTAACAGGGAATAATAAAGACCTGTTCAAGAACAATTATCTTCCAGTGTGGAACCTCATCTTAGCAGACTTAAATAGGTGGAAAAAACTAAATCTTTCTTGGCTAGGGAAGATAGCATCACTTAAAATGAATATTTTACCAAGAATAAATTTTTTATTTCAAATCATTCCGTTTCAGATGGAAGATAAGATGTTGAATATGTGGCAGAGGCATATAAACTCCTTTATTTGGGTTTATAAGAAGTCAAGAATCAAGTTTAAGATTATGCAAGATGCAAAAGAACAGGGAGGATTGGCTGTCCCTAACTTGAAATTATACTACCATACCAGTTGTTTGACATGGATTTCGGATTGGATTAGAGAACCATAGGCCAATTATGGATATGGAGGGATCAGATCTTTCAGATGGGTTACATAAGTTTTTATGGACTAACATAAAAAGAAATGACCAGGACATAAAATCCCACACAATTAGAAATAGTCTGCTAAGTGTTTGGGACAAGTATAAGAAAAGGATCAGCCCGGATCGATCACCTTTGGCAACTATTTTAAATATTTTTTCCCATAAAGAAGAAAAATCTAATTAAGTCTGAACTTTGGAGAGAGAAGGCATATAATATGCAAAGCTTAACTACTGGAAAAGCAAGACTCAAAACTATTCAAACCCTCACTTTGGAATGGTCCGAGGAACCTTCATGGTTTCAATATTTGCAAATTAGTTCTATAGTGCAGAAAGAAATACAAAGACAAGGTGGTACATTACTCCTACAACCATTAGAAGGATGGACAGTAATTACTCGAGAGACAGTTGGAAATGTAAGAATCATGCGGGGACATTCTATCATATGTGGTGGACTTGTGGCAAAGCACAACAATTGGGGGGGGGGATCACTCTAAGATGCAATAAATTTTAAATATAAACTTTCCCTATTCACCTGAGCTTTTTTGTTAAATATGACTAAACCTTATATACCTACTAAACACACGGAGTTGTCTTTATATATGTTTACTGATTACTGCTGCCAGGATTCTCTATGCTGCCAATTGGAGGTCACAGGCAACCCCGACCTTGGATGAATGGCTACTAAAGCTATGGGAATATGCCTTGATGGTTAATATCACTGCTTATTTGCAGAATACCTCAGATGAAATATTTGCGTTAACCTGGAAACCTTTCATAAATTACAATTTAGCACAGGGTCAACATCCACACCCAAGATTTGGGTTTGGTTTTTTAAAAAAATATTAGCAATAGCACTAGCACTTACATTTATATACCGCTCTATAGCTGGAAGCTCTCTAAGCGGTTTACAATGATTTAGCATATTGCCCCCCAACATTCTGGGTACTCATTTTACCGACCTCAGAAGGATGGAAGGCTGAGTCAACCTTGAGTTGACTCAAAGTTGAGGGCTTATTAACACATTACATCTTTCTGTAATATCTGATGTGAGGGGGAAGGTTGGCAAAGGGTGGAAGCGGAATCCCGGATTGTCATATGTAACTGTGGGAAGTTCAAGAGATGATAATGTAATCATGTTAATTCTTTTTATTTTCTTATTAAATAAAAATATTATTTTTAAATAATGCTGTTTGTGGAGCTCCCAAACTGAAGGATTCCCAGGAATTACGGTGTAGGAGAGGAAGAGGAGAGGTACTGGGTTGGAGACTGGGATACACCTTACCTGGTTTTTCACAGAGAAAAGGTAGTTTTATGCTCTGACATTTTGTTCCTTCCAAAGGTCGTTTCAGAGTTCCACCTGTCTCAAGATATATCTCTACCTATGTTGTTTCCCAACCCTACATCCAATACTGAGAGAGCCTACCACTCCTTAGACGTTCGTAGAGCACTAACCTTCTATGTTGCTAGAACCAAATCATTCAGCAAATCTTATGTTCTGTTATGCTGGCCCCTTAAGGCTTACCAGTGTCCACACAGGAGATCTCCTCCTGGGTCAAAGAGGTAATTTTGGTTTCATGCCAGCTCACCACAAAACCCTTGCCATGTCCTGTCAGGGGTCACTTGACCAGGGCTGTGGCAACTTCTACAGATGTTTGTCATTGTAAACCATTGTTGCATGTCGGGACACTTCAGGCATTTCTGGTTTGACACTGAACGAGGCGGCAAGGACGTATGCTGCCACCCTGCACCAGCAATTTTGGCAAGAGCACCAGCATGGGAAACGTGGGGGAAACCCGCCTGGGGGAGAGGAGGGCAACCTCTCTGCCTTTTAAAGGTAAACCTCCCCCCGCCACTGAATGTCGGACTGTGCACATCCCTACCAGATAAGCCTAGCTCGCTATTATCCCAAGTGTGGTGCACAGAGACCACAACGAAAAAAGGAAGATGTCTTACTTGTAACTGTAGTTATACAACTCACCCTGCCTCCCCACTGCAGCCTGTGTGGACAATCTTTCTACTTTAGGTATACGGCAGTCGCTCAGATTGAGGGGGGAAGTAGGAACAACCATTAGGGGAAGCTCTTTTCCTGCTCTTTTCGTTTTGAGTAGAGGATCCAAACCGCAGCTCTGTGCAGGCGCAAACCGAAGTGTAATAGAACACTTGAAGAACTACAGAACATTGAAGAACTAGTTACAGGTAAGAATTAGAGGATGGGATGGAAGATCCAGTAGTGGCCCAGTGCCTCCTCCACACATCTCTCTTGTACAGCAACTAGGATCCAGCTGATGGGGCATGTGCGGGGGGGGGGGGGTAAGTTTTGGTCTTGGTGCCTCCGACATCTTGCAACAATCTATTTCAACTGTGTAGGAGCAGCTTCTGAACTCTTTCCAGTATATCATCTGTTTTTTGTCCAAACAAAGCCTCCACATCAAAAGGCATGTCTTTAATACAAAACCTGGCTTCCTGAGACAGCAAGGTGGAGCAAAGCCATGCATGACGCCTCAGATAAATTGCAGTAGCCATGGAACAAGAACCACATTCAGCACAGTGGTGGGAAGAATGAAGTTGTTGTTTAGCCACACTTAAATGCTAATTCAAAAAGACCAGAACTGCATCTTTCTGATCCTGCTGAAGTTGATTGAGAAAGGGTGCCAGTTTCTCCAAAATAAAAGTTGGTATTTGGCCCAGCAAGCTTGGTGGTTGGGCACTCGAACTAGCAGACTTGCAGTAGAATAAATTTTTTTGCCCATGGCATCCAATTTTTTGCCCTCTCTATGAGATGGAGCAGAAAGGAGACGTTGTCAAGTACAAGATTGGACAGACTTCACAACCACTGAAAGGGGTGCTTCATAAGAAAGGCAGTGTCCTTTTGTTGCACCCTACACATGTTATCTAATTTCCTAGAAGTTGCTGGTACCGACACTGATTTTTCTCAAGTTGTCTTCGTAACCTGAACAAGTAGCAGGGACATAGGAGTATGCAAATCTTATTGGATATGCTCAAAAATTGGGTCTTCAACAATGGTGGTTTGCTGGTGAACTTCTAGTCGAAGTGAAGAAGCTATACATAACAGTCGTTCTGCGTAATATTTTGACTCTTTGGGTGAAGCATCATCCAACTGATCCTTCCAGTTGTCTATTGGGAGGTAGTTGGAGATATTTTCAGGAGGCAGCTTGGTCTGCGAGATGTCCGAGTCCTCATCAGTTGACAATGATCCTCCAGTATGTGGTCATCCTGAGTAAGAGGATATGCATCTGCAAGAGGATGCAAGCCTATAGGTTTTGGGATAGGTTTAGAGATTACTTGGCTCGGTCCAGGATCAGATGGCATTGCAGTTGGTGCAATTGGGTGAACTGTCCTGGCAGACTTTGTTGAACTAGGCTTTATTGAACTGTGATGCCTCAGAGTTGCAGTTTGGCATAGGGATTGCGAGCGGCAAGGTGTTCTCGAGTGGGACCGAGACTTTGATCTAAAACAAGATCTGTGAGCATGACGTTCCCTAGTGGAGCAGCAAGAACCTACTTCCCAGTGCTTATAACAATAGTCCCTTTGCATCAGAGGATATTGCGGTAAGCAGCATTATGTAGGGAAATGAGACTTCAGAGCAAAGAATGCGTAGTAAGGGGCAAAGTGATGTCTAGGTCTGTAGTCCCTCATGCTTCCTCTGTTGTAATCACCCCTGTAGTTTGCTCTTCGTCCTGGGGAGTCGTTTCCATCCGGGGAAGATGAAGACCTGAAGATGAACAACTAAAGACCTTTTTATTTGTTAAGGCTTTTACTTTTTAAGGGCTGCCAGGTCTCTCAGCTCTCCAGCTTCTTTTCTTCTCTGTGGTGGTTGGTGGTTTTTTGTTTGTTTTATTTTTTGTGTTTTATGATTATACTGTTTAATTTTAAAGTTTTAAATGTGTGGGGCTTTTGAGTTTTATTGTATTTGAACTTTTTTAAACTGCCTAGGGATGCCTTATGAAAGGGGGTATAAAAACTGAACAACAACAACAAGAAGAAGAAGCTATCCTAGACCCTTGGATAAGGCCCAATAATTAAAGTACTAAATCCAATCAATAACATCTGGTAGACTGGGTGTAAATAGCATAATAATAACAATATAATAATAATCTGTTGTGCCTTGGTCTCTTTCTGTCAGGTGAGGAGTGATATCTGTCCCAAGAATGGCTTCTGAGCCTTTTGTCTGGACGGTATGGAAGGCTTGCGCTCCTACTACCAGTACCTTTATTATCATCATCATCTACATTTTTATATCCCGCTCTTCCTCCAAGGAGCCCAGAGTGGTGTACTACATACATAAGTTTCTCCTCACAACAAGCCTGTGAAATAGGTTAGGCTTAGAGAGAAGTGACTGGCCCAGAGTCATTCAGCACGTATCATAGCTAAATGGGAATTTGAACGCGGGTCTCCCCAGTCCTAGTCCAGCACTCTAACCACTACACCATGCTGGCTCTCTGTGAAAGGGGTGACTCACAAGAAGGGGGCAAATCACTCAGATCAGGCATATCAATGTGAACCAGTTAGGAATATACGTCAGAATGAGGAGGAGGTATGAAAGGTGATTCCAACAGCCTCTCCCTCTGACAGCATGGGCGGATGGAGGCGGCAATGGAACCTGCTTTTCAGGCTCAACTGGGGCTGGATCTATATGCTTCTTCTTAGGTTGCTGGTGGCTGTCAATAGCAGTAACAGATTTCTTTTTTGTCAGTTTTGAGGGAAGTTTTTTCTTTGCTTTCAGTACTGACATGCTGGGCGCCGAGGGTAAACTCCCGTGTCCTGGAGACAGTGCTTTGGACAGCTACTTTCTCGGTTCCAGTTATTTAAGAGCAGAGAGAATGGGAGTCAGAGCTGGAGCTCCTTCTGCAGCAGGGGCTGATGGCTCCACAGTCATGCTTGATTCCAATGTGTCACTTTAGGTCCTGTCACAGAACTAGAGATTTGGGCAGGAGCTGGAGCAGTATGGAGTCCGGGATCGCTTGCATCACCATAGATTGCCCCCTTGCTAAATTTTTGGAGGCTTAGAGAGAGCCTTCTTCTGTATGATCCCCATCACATGTTGAGGTCAACCAGAGATGTCCATCTCCAATTACCACTGGTACAGCTGGTGGCAACTCAGAACTGGGCCTTCTCTGTAGCTGCTCCAGGCTGGTGGAATGCACTCCCAGTAGATATCCATAGTTTGGGCTTATTGTTGGCCTTCAAGAGTACCCAAAAGACTTACTTGTTTGGCCTGGCCTTCCAAGGTTTTAAATTGTTCTTAAGTATTTTTAATTGGTTTTAAATGGCGCTGAACTGTTTTAAATTTTTTTTTTACATTGTTTTAAGCAGTTTGTTTTAAATGGTTTTTGTGTTTTTGTTTTTTACTTGTGCACCACCCAGAGCTCTTGGATGGGGCAGTATAGATATGTAATAAATGAATGAATGAATGAGTAGTCTTTTTTCCTACTATAAAAGTGTTAATCTGGAGAGCTGGTTCCCAAAGGTGGATAGTCTGATTACATTGGGCTTTTTTAGTGCAGCCTCAGCAAATGGAGCAGGAATCAGTATGATGTGATTTTTCCAAGCATGAAAGACAATGGATATGCCCATCAGAAGTTTGAATTTTGCAACACACTGAGTGCAACGCTTAAAAGTGACTTTTTTGGCCATGAAAAGGAGTCCAGGGTGGAAATGGGTGGGAGGGGCTCAAGTGAAAATAAAGCACAAAATTCAAAGACTGAAGTAAATGTGTGTCTTACTTACATGCACACGCGCGCACGCGCACACACACACACACACACACAGTAGACAGGCATGGGGAACAGAAAATTAAAGACAAAGCGTACAAATGCTGTAATATTAGTTCTACAGTTATGAGACTTATGAGGTAAAGCGAGGGGAGAGTTCCAAGGACACTGCTACTTTGCAGACGGCAAAAGACTGAGGGAGAAACAGTCACGAGGGAGAACTCTTTTCCCGTTCTTTTTTCCTTTTATGGTAGAGCTCTAGAAGGATCCAAATCGTGGTTCAGTGCAGGCACAAACCCAAGTGTGATGCACAGACCACGATGAAGAATCAGAGCTTTGTATGATAATGTTTATGACAGGTTTCTTAACAGAAGGATTCACAATCACTATAGAAACCCAGAGCTGAAGATAAGGCAGCTTAAAAACAAACATACATAAAATGTTATCAACTCCAAGATAAGAACCAAATACACAGCTTGGTTTGGTTAAAATAAGCCTCATTTTTTTTAAACCTGTACTGGCCTCTTGTGCATTCCAGTCTACAAAAACCATACTCATGGCTTCCAAGGAAAGGGGTGCCTAGAAAGGGTGCTTAGAGTGAACGCTGCCCGAGGATTAAGAGCACAGCAGAGAGCTTGTAACAGAAATAGCACATGCAGGATTAGAGAGCAAGGTAGGCGGGCTGTCACCTGGTTCCGCAGCAGATTAGTCTGAGCTACGAGATGCGCTTGTAGCTTCCCTTGGCACCACTGAGGAGCAGCTTTCTCAAGCAACGAGACAGGCTGGGTGAGAGCATTTTCAAAACAAAAACACAAGAAAACAGACAGATATTTCTTGATAATTACTTAGTTGTTTTTTTAAACAGTAAGAGTGTTATAGGGCCAGGCTGAGTCAACAACCTCTTGACAAACAGGAGATAAAGGAAGCATCAAGAGACAAGGCAAGGGTGAATCCTACACAGCATGCCAAGTCTAGCAGCCTTGCGATTCTACTCTCCACAGCATGTCAGAGAGCAGCAAGGCCAGCAGAGTTTACGAATACTCCAGCTGCAGAGAGCAACAGAGAAGAACAGATTAGTCATTTAGAAGGCAGCGAATTCCACCTTTGGAGGTTCCCCTGGGGCATCAGCATCTTTAAGGAAAGCCAAGTTTAGCAGACAACATTATTATTGCAGGCATGCAGATTACTCAGAATTTGCAGCACTTTATTTTGACACCATATTGTAACTCATCTGGCAGAGCATTCAACTGCTCTTTAAAGTGACCCTTAAGCTTTATTTTAACAGAAGACACTAGGGGAGAACACCAGAGACCAGACCAGTGCTGGTTCTTCTTTTGCTGAAGGATTAAGAGAAAATGTCACGCCAGCTGTACTTCTCCCTGCCTCACCAACAATGGAATGACTGGAGCTCTGGCAAGCCTATAACTAAAATAGAGCAATAAGGTAGAGTATGGGCTTTTAAGGAACACACTTGTTACAGAAAGGCAGAGAGGGATGCATTTTTCAAAGAGCTGAGGATGAATAACTTAGCATGATCTCCATTACACTTTGTTCATAGCACAAGCAAATATTCATTTAAATAGCTGACACTGAGGACTATTTAAGCACTATGGCAAGCCTTGACAAATTTTCTTTGGGATCTAGGAGCTGGCCCAAAAATGTAGGAGCCAAACAATGGACACTTAGTGACAGAAATTGGTGTGTGTGGGGGGGTGTAAATGGGCTTCTCTTTATCCCTTTTACCAGTAACAAACTTAGGACAGAAACATGGCTGCTTAATAAAGATTTTATTAAATAACTCTACCTCTGAATATCCTGGTATAGGCGCCACAGTTAAATTTTTAGGCATCATGGTTCCTTGGCGCCTGGGATTTGTCAAGCCCCGCACTATGGCTTTTGATTTACCTGAATCAACTCTATCATTTGAGTGGGTTTTCAACATACACATATGTAACTATTCTATTATTTATACAGAGAGAGCTCTAAATTCTCATTTTTATTTATCTGTTGTTCAACAAGCCCTAAGAAAACAAAATTAAATATTACATTTGATGTTAAACAATTACTGAAAAGGTTTGAAATTACAAACCAGAACTGGGCGGAATTTCATTCTCAATGCTTAAAATAAAGTGCTGCCAATTCACCATGAAGTTTAGAATTCTCATTCAGAAAGCAGATTAACCATTAGTTAGCTCTCAAACATATAAAATTATTTTAAATACCAAGTACACCTTATCTAAAATCCATTATTTTGCAAAACTGAAATCTTTGGTAAGCTAATAAGAAATTGGGGTCTTAACCATGATGTATACTAGGGCAGATTGTTGTGATGCTGTGACAAAAGAGGGGGAAATGTGCAAGCAAACTTATGTTGGTCCATGAGATTGACTGACATAGTGAGCTGCTCACCAATTTTGGCATCATTAATCTGTGTCATCTTCTTCTCCCACCCACCTTCCTTACAGAAAAAGAAGGTTTTAACCAATACACTCTTTCAGGGGCGTAACTATAATAGGGCAAGGGGAGACAGTTGTCTGGGGGCCCACTGCCTTGGGGGGCCCCCAGAGGCAAGTCACATGACTGACTCCCCCAGCCGTGCACCCGCCTGAGCCTCCTTCAGTTGTATTCATCCTCTGAAATTGATGTGAGTGTTAAGACCTGGAGCTACCAGAACAGCATGTCTTTCTCTAGTACTATTAAATGACTTGCATCATCCACAATTTACAAAATCTTACTATGCTTTTTGTTACCACTATTCAGCCTCATTTAAGATTTCTTTACTTCATGAGCTGAGCTTCAGTGAGGTGGAGGCCCATTTTAAAATCTTGTCTCTGGGCCCACTCCAACCTTGCTATGCCTCTGCACTCTTTGCTTCTTGCCCATATCCACTCTGCCTTTTCCATCAATCTCCAATTAAATAACTTAGAATAAAGATGAAGGCCAGTACACATTCAGGAATGCCAAAAGGTATAAATATTGGTGAATTCTCCACCAGTAATGAAATGTTTACTTCTTTCAGAGCAAAAGGAGCAGTGCATATGAAGAGGTGGTCAGTCAAAATATATTAAACCCTACCTTCTAAGTAGGATACTGATTTCATACTATGAAATCACCCCAGCTCACATCCACAACTTGCTTCTTCAGTAACTCCTGGACTGGCCTCAGGTGAAAGGGGAGAGAAGCTACATCTTCAAAGAAGATGAATGTACCCCTGCCTTGCACCTGAGATGATCCAGAACTTCAGAGCAATCAGCTCCACCTGGATGCTACAAAGCTGACCCCACCTAGGACATAATTTGCACCATCAGTGACACTATAAAAGCCCCAAATGCTTTGCCTATTGAGAAGCGGCAGGAGGAGTGGACCAGGAAAGGATGATTCTCATATTAATTATCTGCACTGAGACTGCAAGACCTCCCTTCTTTCATTGACTCCTTCATCTCAGCATAACCACATACACCTGTTTTGCCATGTGCATTGTCAATTTCAGCTTCTGTGCTTTTCTTAAAAAGAGAGAGAGAAAGAGAGGGAGAGTAGCCACGTCACATCTAACTAGGGCTCTTTACCTTGGCAATTTTGGTATCATCTTTCTTCTTTGCAGTCTGTAGAGATTCATAATGATGTCTGGCACTGTCATAATCCACAAGTTTCCTTCCCCGTTTAGCAATGCGAGACTGGAAAAAGGTTGGGAAGAAAGGAAGCAAGATCATTTCTGCATTTGAGGGCCATGTAATGCAATGAACAAATAATCTCTACAGTGTAACTTACATTCTGTTCTGTATGCCCCAACACTTACTCTCTGAACCAAGTTACGGAGAGACTTAAGCTGCAAGATGATGGGCTGAACAAAGGAAATTACTTCTCTTCTTCTCTGGGTATGTGGTGAAGTGCACATGACTGCTTTACTACATGCCCAGATCCCTGATGCACTGCACCACCATCACAGGTGCACAAAGGAGATTCTGATAAAAACAGAATCATCCTTCGGGCCATGTGGTGGTCAAAGTCACAAAAGTGCTTTACAAAATGTGCCAGAACTTCTGCTATTAAGTCACAGTTCCCCACCTAAAAAATTACTTTTAAACTAATGAGAACATAATGAAAGCCAGTTTTGCTTCTACTCTGCGAGTTCAAGCTGCACACAATAAAGTATGATGAGATATTTCTTCATCCTCCCGAGGGTAACTATCTTTCTGTATCATTGCCTGACTGTTGATCTAATATGAAAATAATTTCTATGAACTGTGAGTAGCTGTTCAGGTGTCCTTTCAATCTTGCAGCAATACAGTGTTATCCACATGTGGATTTCTAGGATGTGACAAAGGATAATTAACCTTCAATGCACTTTTACTCACACCAAGAATTAATGCACATTTTAAAAGGTAACTTTTCTTTGTTAAAGAAAAGGTAATATAAACATAGAAGTGTGGCATTTCTACTCGGCATGAATGTGCATAAAACCTTCTGGATCAAGCAAGAAATGAAAAGAAATTTTATGGGAGCTTCCTTAACAGGCCATAAGACAAGAAAATTATCTTTTACGATGAAAATTGTCCAAACAAAGAAGGATAACTAAAAACACGAGGGTCCTGTAATGTTAATTTCAAACACACACAAAAACCCCAGTGTTGTAACTGCTCCTTGTCATTCTGCCAAAGTAAAATCCTACTGAATTCTCTCCTATATGTTCAGATTTAACCACTGTCAAAGGAAGGTTAGTTTGTTCATTTTTCAGGTAGCAGTTAAATAATTCCAGCTGAGTTATTTAATTTTGGGCAGATATAAAGAGCTGTAGTTTCAAAGCAATGTTGCAGCAACTGGAAGAACACCAGAGGTCAGTACGCTTTTCCAGACTAAGACATCTCTAGAAGAAGCTGGGAAGCCTGAGAACATGACCTCAAACAAAACGCAGCAGGTTGTCCCTGACAAGCAGCAAAGTGTTTTAAGGTTTATTAAAGATGAAATTGTTGACATAAAAAGGAGGAGTTGCACTAAAACTTGGCAAGCATAAACCACACCAACAAGCAGTCAATGTGATGAAGAGTGATGAACTTGGATTCAGGAGACCTGGGTCAGCAGTGAAGCTTACTGGTTTGGCCTTAAGTAAGTCACTGGGGTTATTCACACAACCGCAGTCAGGTGGGGGGAGGCAGGATTCAACCTACTTTCCCCTAGTCAACTGCGCTGAGCCCCTGCAGTGCGCAAGCCACACGTCCACACAATCAGTGCTGCCAGGAGAAGCGCATATGACTCTTCGTGCTGCTCCTGGCAGCACTGGCAAACAGAGACTGGGACTCATTGTCCCAGCCTCCAGGACTCCCACCGTACACCACACGCCAAGCACAGTACACTGGGGGATTCCCCTAGGAGACAGGCGCTTAAGACGCCGACACACAATCTTTGGAGCCAGGGTTTGCACCCTTAACTTCAGCTAAGAGTCGGGCTGCGGCACTGAGTTCATCACCACAGCAGTGTTGGGATCCACGTGGATCCTGGCACTTCTCATGGGCAGGCAGGTCCAGGATTGGCTGCTTAAGCCTGGGCTTGGCTGCTCGTGAGATAGTACTTTACTGTCTCTTAACATTAACATCTCATTTGAACACTATCCAACTTTGTGAGATAACCTTATATACTCTGCCTTGGGCTCTTTTGAAGAAGGCAGATTACATGTGTGGTAAATAGATGCTATGATACAAGTGACAGAGACTGAAGGATATTCTCTTTTGCTGCATACCATAGAGATCAGAGACAGGGAGGGCAAAGGGCCACAGAAATTGTAGGATGCCACATAAAGAGGTTCCTTCCCCAAGAATGTCTGTCTCTTCCTTCAAATTTTCTAGCCCTCCCCATGCAAAGGTGGCCCACATTAATATCAGGAGGTAGCAGAACACAATTAAGAGGGAAGAGACATCCCACCGCAAGGTTTCTTAATCTTGGGCCCCCAGATGTTGTTGCCCCAGCCACAAAGGCCATGTCTGGGGATTCTGGGAGTTGTAGTCCAACAACATCTGGGGGCCCAAGTTTAAGAAACCCTGGCCTACTGCATTGATAGTGGTTGCCATATGAAATAATCACTTTTCTTTCTGAAATCGCAGGTGACATTTCCAGAACAGAACTGGAATGAAATATTGCATTTGCCAAGCCTAACAATAGACCATGCAACAGTTCAAGGGATTATGCAGTGTCCTCTCAAACACATGTGACTTTTGCTGTATCTATGCCTCATTGTATTCTCCTTCCCCCTCCTTTCCTGCCCTGCCAGACCAGCTATAGTTTCACGTATTCGTCCTAGATTAATTAGATTTCCAGTACAGCTCTGATGGAATTACTGGGCATCTTTCAAGAATTCCGCCAAATTAAAAACCAGGCTGGTTTCAGATGCTAAGGAAGCCTTTTCCTGCTGAGAATTTGGCCCAAGTCCATTAGAGCTACCAGAAAGACTTGCCTGTTAATTTCTAGGTCTGTGCAAAGCAGACCCTCTTTGATTTGGGGCCACATCAGTGCTCCAGAGGACTCCCCCTCCCAATCAGATTAAGCGCTTTGGGGGTTCCAAGTTGCTTCAGTCGGATTGCTTCGAACTGAACCAAAGCTTCAGTCTGCCATTCTCTGACGCCTGGTTGATTGACAGGGCAAGAGACTGGGCAGACTGTGCTTCGAGCGACCAGGGAGCAGCTGCTTCCATGGCTTCACTTTAAGAAGTGAAAGAAACAACCCTGCCCGAAGACGTTTTAAAATGAAGCCACGGAAGCAGCTGCGCTCTTGCCTCTAGGAGCACAGTCTGCCTGGTCTCTTGCCTAGTAAGGAAGCTAAAGCAGCGTCAGGAAGAGGAGAGGAACTGAAGCATGACCACTTTCACTCAATTTGCCCCAAATAGGCTGGCACTTCCATTCAAATATAGCTGGAGTAGGTCGAACCAGGCTGATTTGATTGACCACTGAAGCTTCTACTAATTTCAGGGGTATACATTCTGCTGCTGAAGTGTCTAACCAGGGGCGTAACTATAATAGGGCAAGAGGTGACAGTTGTCTGGGGGCCCACTGCCTTGGGGGGCTCCCCAGAGGCAATTCACATGACTGATTCCCTCAGCCGCACACCCACCTGGGCTTCCTTCAGTTGTATTCATCCTCCGAAATTGATGTGAGTGTTAAGACCAGGAGCTACCAAAACAGCATGTCTTTCTCTAGTACCATTAAATGACTTGCATCATCCACAATTTACAAAACCTTTTAAAAAAATAATTGCGGATGATGTTCTATTGTGGCACATAGGTGTTATATATATATTACTATGCTTTTTTTTACCATTATTTAGCCTCATTTAAGATTTATTTACTTCATGAGCTGAGCTTCAGTGGGCGGGGGGGGGCATTTTAAAATCTTGTCTCCGGGCCCACTCCAACCTTGCTACGCCCCTGTGTCTAGCACACTTCCCACAGCGTTGTGGAGAACTAGTCTTGTGGTAGCAAGCATGACTTGACCTCCTAGCTAAGCAGGGTCCACCCTGGATGCATATGAAAGGGAGACTAGAAGTATGAGCACTGTAAGATATTCCCCTTAGGGGAAGAGCAGAAGGTTTCAAGTTCCTGGTCTCGCTTCTCCAAGACAGGGCTGAGAGAGCCACTGCCAGTCTGTGAAGACAATACTGAGCTAGAGAGACCAATGGTCTGACTTAGTATATGGCACCTTCCTATCTTTTCCTATCCTATCTTATCTAACCCTGTTTCACTACAACTTAAAATTGTGCAATGGCAATTGCACAATGCTACATCCATTGGAAATAATGCATGTTACATCACATAACTACGATTGTGCAATTTTAAGTAGCAGCAAGAGAGGGCTGTTCGCAACACCATGGATGGTGTTTAGATACTTGCAGTGCCACAGGTGATACTGAACCGCCTGTGTTATGCTGTGCAGAATATAAGCCAGTGGCTTTTGGGAAAGGCAGCTGAGATCCTCTGCTGTTTGAGAGATAAATGCCTTTGCAAAATAATAATTGCATGAGACTTATTAGGTGAACATGGGCTAAGTCGTTCTCTCAGCCTAATCCACAGGGTTTTTGTGATGATAATAAAAAAGGATGATCCCCATGTACACTCTTTTCAGCAAATGCAATAAAGGAGAGAAAGAGATCATTAAAATTCAATGAATTTTAATCAATGAGCCCCTAGTGGCGCAGTGGTTAAAAAACAAAAACAAAAAACTGCCACCCTGTAACCAGAAGGTTACAAGTTCAATCCTGACCAGGGGCTCAAGGTTGACTCAGCCTTCCATCCTTCCGAGGTCGGTAAAATGAGTACCCAGAATGTTGGGGGGCAATATGCAAAATCATTGTAAACCGCTTAGAGAGCTCCGGCTATAGAGCGGTATATAAATGTAAGTGCTATTGCTATTGCTAATGAGAAAAAAAGGCCTCTAAACTGCAATCTTATACAAATCAACTTCAGAATGATCCCACTGAATTCAATGAAACTTACTTCTGAGTGAGTATACACAGGAATGAACTGAAAGTCTTTTTAGCAGCTCTATGAAATGTCTTTCTCCATATTTAAAGATCTCTTTGGAGGCCAAAGAATTAATGTAGTTTCTCTGTTTCCTTAATTTTACGATTAAAATTTTAAGATATTTGCAAAGCTCTCTCCAATGGTTTTGTGGCTGTTCCGAATTATAAATACTCCCACCAAATCAGCACAGACAATTAAAAATGCATATAGAACAAGATCATGATTTCATTTTGTTTTTCATCACTGGTAACCTTGAAGCAGCTACATGTTATATCCCAGCAATTTCCCTGATTTAACACATCATTGCTCCTAAAACTACAATTAGCTACGGTGGGAGCAAAAAAGAGATTTAGGTACAATATGGGTCTTTTCCCCATTGCAGTGAACGTTTTGGGAGATTTAAATCGAAGACACTACCCCACTCCTAACACCCTGATTCTATTCAAACAGACACAGACACACAGGTTGGTTTTAAGATTCAACACAGTGTTAGGGGATCCTTTCACAGATCTCTTGCAGACATGTAGTTTGACTCACAGTGCTTGGATAAAAATGAAACCTCAAAAAGAAGACATTCCAAGCAGAGGCGTATCTAGGGAAAATAACGCCTAGGGCAAGCACTGAAACTGCGCCCCCTGTCCAAACATCTGACACCCATCTTTCAGATAACTTTATCAGCTGAAAAATTAATATCAGGTGAAAAATAAAAGTTAAGCTCGTTAATCTGTTAATATTTCAAAAACTGTTTAGCAGTGGATGTAGCCAGACCAAAAAATGCTCGAAAACGACAAATTTCCATATGCTGGGGTCATGAAATACCCAAATACTATGTGGAGGTGTACTTGGAAAACTAAACAGAAGTGCCTGTCTAATTCTCTACTATGTATTGTAGCATCACAATTCCATAAGTTTTAAAAATAAATGGAGAATTTGACTTTCCCCAGATACTCTGAAAATAATTAAATAATGCAGAGTAAACTGTGTCACTGCTTGGAATATATTCTAGTATTTCAGAAAGACAGTTAAAATGAGAGAAAAAGAGTAAGAAACTCCCAGCGGGCCTTAATACTAAGGATTTCACACTGATTCAAAGACAAACTCACCATTAATAGCCATATTATTAAGACATCACATTTAACACACTTATCACAAGAAGCAAAGTAAGAGCAAATGAATACAATCCTAGCTCATAAGCTTCAACTCAGTATTCACAAGCCCTGATTCTCTGTACATAGTGCCAATCTGAATATGTGTACAGTGATTTATATTATATTAATTTTTTTAAAAAAAATTACCTGTAGCCCCTTCGGGGGGCTTCCTAAAGGCCAGGGGGGGCTGCAAAGGTCCCCTCTCTCCCACAATGGCCTCTAGGGCCTCACAGGGACCGTTTAAGCATGTGTGGTAGTCATTTAAAAAAATTTTTTTTTAAGAAAAATGGCCACTGGGGGGGGGAGGCCACCGCTCATGCTCAAATGGCCTCTGTGAGGCCTGGTATGGCCTAGGGCCTCACAGAGGCCATCTGAGCATGCACGGTGGCCATTTTGTTTTCAGCGGCCATTTAAATTTTTTTAATTTTTGAAAAATGGCAACCCCTTCACGTGATGCCCAGGGCATGTGCCCTGCCTGCCCTACCCTAGATACCCCCCTGATACCAAGTACCAGAGCAGAAACACAGTGGGGAAGGGACATTGTGACAGCCTTGGAAAGAAACAGCCAGTGAAATATCTTTCCAATTAAAAAGTTCATAAATACAAAACCTCAGCATTATTATGCCATTACCAGTGAATTCACAATTAATTCCAGATATCCATCAGAGCCCAGTTTTCCTTCTCTCAGACACTCATCTATTTAAGGTTGGTAATCAAGGATAGCAGAATTTTAGAGCTGGAAGGGATCTTAGAGGCTCTCCAGTCCAAGATCAGTTCAGGGCTCTGCTGCAGCATTCCTGACAGATGGCTGCCCAATCTGGAAGTCTCCAGCAAAGAAGGGCCCACACAGTTAGTGTCTTCACTGAAGGATGTATACCTACACACACTTTCTCCCTTATAATTCCACACAACCTCACTCTGGCCTACCTGAGTTTTCCCTGTGTAAAAAGTAAACAGAATGAGAGCTCCAAATTTAGGAGAAAGATACCTTTTGCCCACTACCAAGTTGTTGCCACTTAAGTTGTCCTACATTCTAAACTACTGCTAAAAAGTCAGGGTGTGCAGAACTGGTTCAAATCAGACCTAGTTCGATTCAAACTGGCCTGGCCCCCCAAAAGAGGGGGCTGATCCAAGTTTGAACCAAGACAGGCCTGGTTCAGACTGAACTGGTTCAGCTGATTCAAATGCCTTGCTTGTAAAGGGGAATCAAGTAAGGATTCAATTTTACAAGAAAAAGGGGATTCCTTACCTAAAAAGAGGTGGGGGGGGCAAGAGGGCACTTTTCCAGCTGTGGTAGCGGTAGCTCCTCTTGGTCCCGCTGGAGCTCCTACCCACCAGTGTGTGGTGCGTGGTGCATGGGGAGCACTGCCAGGGCTGAGAGGGGCTGCCACCGAGGCTGATAGAGGCCACTGCCACAGAGCCACTGCCACCATCAGGGACCCGCAGCCGGTAAGGTGCCCTCTCACCTGCCCCCAAACCCCGAGAGGAGAGCTGGTCTTGTGGTAGCAAGCATGACTTGTCCCCTTAGCTAAGCAGGGTCCGCCCTGGTTGCATACAAAAAGGAGATTAGAAGTGTGAGCACTGAAAGATATTCCCCTCAGGGGATGGAGCCACACTGGGAAGAGCAGAAGGTTTCACGTTCCCTCCCTGGCTTCTCCAAGATAGGGCTGAGAGAGATTCCTGCCTGCAACCTTAAAGAAGCCTCTGCCAGTCTTTGAAGACAATACTGAGCTAGATAGACCAATGGACTGACTCGGTATATGGCAGCTTCCTATGTTCCTTCCTATGTTCCCTTTTTAGGTAGGGAATCCTCCTTTGCTTATAAAGGTGAATCCTTGCCCGATGCCTTTAAAAGCAAAGCACTCAAACTGGGTCAACCCGGTTCAACAGTATGAACAAACCACGAACCAGCGGTTTGGTTCAAATTCGAACCACCATTGCTGGTTCTGTGAATACCCCTATTTCCAGAAAGCATTCAGATAGATGAACAGTTGCACAAATGAATGAATCTGTAGGGCAGGGATGGGGAACCTTGGCACTCCAGCTGGTTTTGGACTACAACTCCCATAATCCCCAGTCACAGAGGCCAATAGCTAGGGATTATGGGAATTGTAGGCCAACATCTGCAGGAGTGCCAAGGTTCCCCATCCCTGCTGTAGGGCATCAACAACAAAAATGCACCACAAGAGATGGTGTATGTAGTCATTTGAAACAGGGAGAGAAAAACTGTACAACTTTTGTACAAATATATAGTTACAAGAGAAAGGGCGGGAAGCTTGGTTTTGTGTCTTTGGAGATGCAGCAGAAGGGGATTAAATGGGGTATTTAATTTCACTGGGACAAAGCCATGCTACCTTTTCCATGTGGAAATATAGTTACAAGTGTTGTCATATGGCAAATACATTTCTTTTCTTTTTCAGCCTACTCAAAACTGTTTGATGCTTGAGAGAGGAAAGCTCACAGGATAGGATCCAACACTTGGGAGAAAACAGTTCTCAAGAAAGAGCTGCAACTCTATGAATACATAAAAAACTTTACCAGATGAAACCAGTCCCTCAAAGTGCATTGCCAGGAACAACAGATTCTTTGCTATTATGTTTCCTTAAACATAATAAAGTAGGGGTTGTTGAGGGATGGACAGAAAAATACAAGGAGCAGGTGTTTTCTACCTAAACACCAAAGGAAATCCTCATACAATGAAATGGGCCTGTAGCTCAGTGGTAAAGTATCTGTTTTGCCTGCAGTAGGTCCCAGATTCAATCCCTGGCATCAATTTTCAGGTAGGGCTGGAAAGGACTGCTGCCTGAAACCATGGAGAGTCGCTGCCACACAGTACTGAGGTGGATGGGCCAATGGTCTGACTTGGCATAAGGCAGCTTCCTATGAGACTAGGACTACTAGTAATTCCAAGACTGGGACCTAATTTTATCAGCAAAGTCTCATTTCTCCAGCACAGCCCAAAATCGGCAAGGAAAGATCCCACACAGACAGGTTCCCTTACAAAACTATTCCATGGCACACAGATCACTTTGGACTTCACATTTCACAAAAGGAATACAAACGATTAAGGATAGCACCATACTTTTATGTCTGGGAACTGGCCGAGGTAGGTGTCCATAGTCAGCAGTGCCTGATCTACTAGCTTCTGATGGAAGTCTGTCCACAGCAGGTCATTGTTCTAGAAGACAATACAAACATCTGTGACCAATCAGTAGCCACATTTATGCTGTTGCAAGGCTCCTCGTCTTTAAGCATTGTTTCACACATTATGCAGGGTATGCCATCAAGCATACACTTGACAGTGAGTTGCAGGCAATCCTGTCTCCCTGATAAGTGTACCTGTAATTGTCATGTTTACAGTTTTCATTTTTAGGTCTGTACTTGTAAAAGCACAAGGTAAAATCAAGCCAAAGTGCTGTATTTGTCCCATTGGTTTACTGGATAAACTGAAATACTTGATTTCAGCAGGAAAGGTTTTTTTTTTAAGCAAGAGGATTCAAAAGTGCACAACTTTGGCTGGATTTTGCCTAAGATACACGAAGGGGCCTAGACTCACCATACAGTGAACTCGTTGCCCTTTGTTGCACCCATGGAAACTTACCTTTCAGTAACTTGTATCATTTTAGATGGAATACAGCACTGCAAGAGAAGGTCCTACAACAAAGTACAGACAACTCCAACAGCCTAAAAACATTTGGGTAGGAACAAACCAAAGGAAGATAGCACAGCTAGGAAAAGTCACCTACAATCAGCAGCAGCTCAGTAGCAAGTCTGCCTCAAATGTGCAGGCAATTCAGCTCATGCAAACACAGTGAGAGGCAAAGAGAAGGATCACTATACTCCCGTTCCAAAACAGGCATTTGACAAAGAACAAGGGCAAAGGACCACCGGCAGCAGAGCGACTGCAGCAGACCCTGAAAGACGTTTCACATTCAGCAGGGCACAGCAGTGGGGTATGTAGGACTTGGGCAAATGCCCGTCTGCCATGGAGCTCAATGTGTAGCCTTGAGCTAGTTGGAATCCCACAGAATCCCATAGAGAGGATACAATGAGGTTTCAGTTACAAAGCATTCTGAAGAGCTAGGGCTGCTCGCTCCCAGCCCCAGGTGATCTATGCTGTGAGAAGTCTGAGGAATGCCGCTAGTGTCAGCTGCAGCTGGGAACTGTGCCTAGAGCGGCCACCTCTTTCTGGCAGAGATCCTACATCTTCAAAAGCTCCATTGACTCACAGCAATTCAACACTGTGGGATATCTGGCAGCCTTCTCCCTCCCCTGATCATCTTGCCACCACACCATTCGTGGGGGGGCACATGGGTGGTGGAGCCTGGGTCAGGCTCTGGCCATCTGGGAGAAGGCTGGTAGGCTCTTGCCTTTCCCCCAGCCCACTTCCTTGTGGTCATGTGAATGGCCTTTTAAAATACTACTTTAACCACATGGGCCACATGTAGAGAGGCAGTTTGGATGAATTGCGCCCCTGACTTCAAGCAATAGTGCACCCTCACAAAGGTCCAGCATTCCTTAATCATCTGAATTGGCCCATAGTTTGTTAGAGGCCATTCCATCATTACCAGCAGGGCCATTGTAAATGGTAGCTATATGGCCTCTCATTACAGCTCTTATCCATTTCCCCTGATAATTAGGCAGGGAGTGGTGGATTTCTTATCTTTAACAGGGAGAGAGCAACTGTCCCTTGCAACCCAGCATAGCATCTCTCCAGTAGCTTTTGCTGGAATCAGCTTTCATTTGTTAAGACTGAGAGTCTGCTTAGGACAGGAGACCATTTTCTCTTACCTTCTACTATGCAAAGCACTTTGAGAACTTTTTTTTTTATAACAGCATAATATTTTTTTAATATATCCACACAGTAGGGGTCGTTAGCAAATAGAATTTATATATTTTAGTACTCTATACTGCCCCTTTGGGGAAGCAAGTCAATTGATATTGTTTTGGCCATGCTATGCTTTTGTTGTTTTAACACAGAATACTTAAGATCACATAACAGACACACTATGGCCTAGAACCCACTATATCTAGATCAGTACATCTTTTTACCCAAACTATTATGGTATCACAAAAAATACATTATAATATACGAGTGATGGTAACTCATGACAATGGAATAGCACCTCACCTCTGCTATTTTGTTAGTATCATCTCTTCCCGGCCATTCGGGCTCATATACTTCTTGCAAACATTCTGTCAGTTTCTTGGAGGCCTCGTGCATTGCTTGGAGATAGAGAAGAAGGGCTCAGTTTTAAAGGACACTTCAATATCCCCCTATGTATCCTTCCCAAAGACAAGGAAACACTTCCACAAATACATCCCCTCACACAACTGCTGTTGGGTTTAACATTTTTTCCTCTCTCTCTTTTTAAAATAGGGCAATAGTAGAATGAAATAACACCTTTGTTTCAAAATGGGGTTTCTTTTTAAATGTCATCATTGCTTAAACATTTTTTTAAGGGGCCAATTTGCAGTTTTGAACATGAGATTCTTTTGCAGATTTGTCTTGCTGACATTAAAAAAAAGGAGATTGGGTTTTCCCTCTCTTTGTTTTACACAATTACAAAATATTAGGGGAAAATGTTGCAAGACCCTTTTGATGAACAGAATTAATCTGGGCAGGGTCTAGGTTTCAGGGGTCCCTTGGTGAAAAAGAGTGCTGGAGATCACATCAGGAGCAGGATGCTTGCTTGTTTGTCCAAACTCCCTCCGTCATCACAGGAATTGAGTTTTATAAAAGATGTCAATTCCCAGGTCATATTAAATGCCCCCAAGCCCAAATCCCTTCCCAACAAGAGCCCTAAGCACTTTGTGCACATTGTGTTCCTGTAGCATACACCCAAGGGATAAGAAGTTTCCATGCTATGCTGGAAGTAAACAGCAGTTGCCCTGATAGATGCTTGCTGACCTCCCTTGAATTTCCTACAAAAATTGTTTAGCTACATATCTTCTGCAGCTTCCTAAAATGCAGATACTGCCTCTTACTGATACAGTAGAAGGAAAACTTCACACATTCATTTGTTCACTCTCCTGGCAGTGCTTTATCTCATTCACATGATAGCAGAAGAGTCTAGAAATGCTATCATAGCTGTTTTTCCAGGTGTTACCTTTTACTGAAGCCAAGTATGTCCTGAGATCCTTCTGCAGCTTGGAGCCTTCTGACTGAAAAGAAAGTGAACAGAACTAATCATAAGACTGTACAACAGCAAAAACCAAAAAAACCCAAGAGTTTGTTTCCAGGTACAATTCAAAGTGCTGGTGTCTGTTTATAATATTTGTGTACCACCCTTTATAAAATATCAGGGCAATTTATAGTTTAAACCAAACAACAACTAAAAATCATGTAAAAACAAATTAAAATTACCATCAACCAAACTTTAAAATATCATAAACTAAAAGCCTGATAACACAGATGTGTTTTCAAAAGTCATTTAAAAACAAGCAGAGATGGGGAGGTTCTGATTTCATTTGGGAGTGTGTTCCAGAGCCCTGGCAACCCTAGAGAAGCCCTGGTTTGGGGTCACCACCATACACACTGTTGAAAACTGCAGCTGGACCTCCCCCAATGATCTTAATAGGTGGTGGGGTTCATGACAAAGAAGGCACTCTCTTAAATACCCTGGGCCCAAGCTATTCAGGGCAGGGCTTTATAGGTAATAACCAGCATTTTGTATAATTGGCTATAATTGGCAGCCAGTGTGGTTCTTTTAAAATAGGAGCAATGTGGTCTCTTCGGGTAGCCCTGGAGAGTAACCTGGGACTTATTCAAACATGGTTTCATGCTGTGGGGTGAAGCCACTTTGAATTACACTCGAGGCATCTGAGAGAAGCAGCCCCTCCCCTCTGCTCTTGGATTTGCTTTTGATGCAGGTTCGCATCGCATGCCTCCATGTTTTCCTTCTAGCCAATGGGGAGAGAAAGCGTGAGAGAGTGCACCTTGGATAGGAACACAATTATTCTACATCAGTGCCTCTCCCTATTTGCTCCAGCTTTTCAGGAAAACTCTTGAAATCAGTATTTTAAAATCCCGGTAATACATCAAAATAAGCTAGAATTCGGAAGACAAAGCCCAATTTGTGTGTGGAATGGGTCCATCTCGAATGGTCTTTGGGGTAAGTTTGGCTGGTGTGTGAACGCACACACTCTCTTCCAGAGGTGATTCGGGGTAACAGCCGTGTCTGTAAAAGCTCCTGGCTGCTGCATTCTGCACCAACTACAGTTTCCAGACTCTGTACAAAACCTTTTAAACCCCTAAATGGCTTGAAAAAAGAGTGCTTAAAGGACCTTCTTTCATTTAAAATCTGTCTGACCTCTCAGACAAACTTCAAAGGCCCTTCTCCAAGTGCCGTCAGCATCAGTTATTATTGGGGGGCAACCAGAGAGAAGGATGTTATGGCAATCTACTTTTGGAAGTTCCTTCATTATTTACATTTAGGTAAAAGTGAAGTGTGCCATCAAGTCGATTTTTGACTCCTGGCGCCTACAGAGCTCTGTGGTTTTCTTTTGGTAGAATACAGGAGGGGTTTATTATTATTATTACATTTATATCCTGCTCTTCCTCCAACGAGCCCTACATACTTGAATTTCTCTTTCACAACAACCCTGTGAAGTAGGTTAGGCTGAGAGAGAAGTGACTGACCCAGAGTCACCCAGCTAGTTTCATGGCTGAAAGGGGATTTGAACTTGGGTCTCCCTGGTCCTAGTCCAGCACTCTAACCACTACACCACGCCGCACAGTATGAGATGATGCCTTTCAGCATCTTCCTATATCACTGCTGCCCAATATAGTGCCAGTGGGGATTCAAACTGGCAACCTTCCATTTAGGCTTCAGATTACACCCGTTTTATTTTTTACAGCTTAGCTGAACTTCTACAGTTACTAGATTTATTTTGTTATCAACTGTGTTTTATTCATATTTATTTATGTATTGAAATGTTCTTATATACCACCTCCTCCAAAGATTCTAGGCGGTGGACAACAATACCAAACACAATTTAAAATATATATATAAAATAAAATTAATTAAAGGGCAAATGCCTGGCGAAACAGGTAGGTCTTAAGAATTTTTGTTTATTGCTTAGATTGTTTTATTTGTGTTAAATGCCAAACACATTTAACCCTCCAAAAGTGAAGTAGTAGACCATTTTTCTCCATTTTCAAAATCCTCTTTGGTGTAGCTTACTGCAGTATTCTACAAAAATAGACCAAAGAGAATGGAACTATCATCTGAAGATAGGATTTTACTTTGTGAGGTTTAAACGGCATAAAAACAATAGATAATGCCAACAAATGGGCATCTATTATTTCTCTACCTCGTGTATCTCCTAAAATTAATATCAAATCCACCATCTCTTTCACGTCTGTCCTCTGAGGTATGTGTGCTTCACTTAGTGCTAGGAGGAAAACAGTAGCTGCAAGTGTTTTATAGACATGGGGGAACAGTCACAATTGCCTCTTCATTCCAGAAGTCCTGCATACAGCTTGAAGTCATGTCTAACATTCAGTGAGGCTAATCATCCTGACTCTACTTAACTCCAACTAGACTGCAGACTCTTATGGCTAGTAGCACCATGTCCGGATACCACCATCTTTTTCTTTTTAGCTTAACACTCAGCCTGGGGAAGGTTTATGAAGAACTTGAAATCTTGCCTAAGGCTGTGTTATTCTGGTTGGTCCTAATAAAGATCTTACTAGAACTATAGTTTTTTGTAAACTTATTAAATATTTGGAGAATAGTCAGCATTTTTTAAAAGCATTCAGTCAATATCTGGAGAATATTCAATATCAAAATTTGCAGAAGAGACTCTTAAAGAGAAATTGGGGTGGCAACTTTTTCTTCAGCTCTAAAGACCTTCATTGTGAACCAATTTTTCAAGCTGCTTCATGAGTGCTAGGAGCTCTACAGCTGGACAGAAGCAAGCATAAGCAAAGAACACATCTCCAGACTTCACCCCAGAGCAGATTCCTTGAACCCAATAGAAGTATTTCAGAGCAAGGCTTTTGAGAACCATAACTTGAGCTTCAATTACTGCACCACCTTAGGTGCTAGGCAGCCCAGAAAGAGTCCCCAGTTTGAAACTGCAGCATGAATTCTTGTTAGGAGTGGATGTTTTTATAGACTGAGTGTTCAGATTTTATCATAATTTCAGGCACCATTCTGATAAAACATAGCTTCCTTTTTTTACACTCATTCAGGAGATGTGCATTATGAAGACAAAACCATCACCATTTCTGATGGTCACATGCTGGTTCCACTTTCACAGCTATATTTAACAATGGTCAGCTGGGACTCTAGAAATAGCAATGATTCTTCAAAGGAAGGATGCTGGAATGTGGGGTTGTCATGTCTCAGAGCAGACTTGCACGGGACAAAGCATTTCCATTTTCGTTTTATCTACAGGCTTTTAAAGGACATCTGCTTCAGAAGGTCTGCTCAGAGCAGATATTTCCCATCACTGTCCCTCTCTCCTCTGCATATGCACATCCTAAAAGTGTCTTCCGCTTGATCTTGATCTTGTGCAAAGGGCTACGCTGCTGCCTGTGCCCATTACAAGAGCCATACTTTATGCTACACAGGCAGTCCTTTTGGGATGTAGTCTCCCATGCCAGCTGTTGAGGTAGCAAAAACTTTTCAATAGGAAAGAAGTCTGTTGAAGAATTATTTGCTACTGTAACTATCCTGTTTTGTCCAAGCAACACTTCATGAAATGCAAGATTTTGTCAAACTTGGGCAGGAACAAGTCTGTCCAAAAAAGCCATTTTATTTATTTATATCTATGTACCTTGGGAACATTTGTTGAAAAGCTGTATATAAATAGAAACACACACACACACACACCCCAAAAAACAACTATTCAGTGTTGCTATCCTATGCACACCTACTGAACTCGGCAGGACTTCCCTCTGAAGTAAAACTGCACAGGATTGAGCTGCACAACATATCAGCTTCAGCAGGAACATGCACGAAGGTATCCTCTTTCTAGAGTCACTCTGGAGGATACTCCAACCAGCCCACTTTAATCACATGGGAAGAGCATAGTGCACACCCTCCACTCAGGAGTGTCATTGACTCTACAGGGGGTAGCTCATCTGAACCTCTATGTATGGTTCAACACTATTTTAAAAGTGTATTTGAACTTTAGAGGAGCGGTTCAAATGAAATCTCTCCCCAAAGTGATTAGGTGACAGCATGCCAAGCGGGGGGGGGGGATCGCAAAAGTGTGTACCGACACTCTTCTCCCTGTGTGATTAAAGGGGGCCTGTCAGTAGCATCCAAACTGGCCCCTAAACTATCTTTTTTAGAAAGTCAGTTTGAGCCAAGTTAACTATGCAATTGGGGCTTGTGTGTATTTATACATAAAACTGGATTCAGAAAAAGTGTTACAATATTAGCAAACTAATGATGTAATGAGGTGGGACTACATTTTTTTTTTGCATCCCAAATCAATAACTACAGCACAGAAAAAGTTACACAAGCTCTTGCATTGATACTCCAGTACTTCACCAATACATGCATGGAGTCATCTTACAAATTATTTGAGAGATAGGTAGATAAATGTGATTGACTTTTAGCTTAGTTACTGCAGAAATCTAGCCACTGGCAAATTCAGAACAAGACAAAAAATGGGTGACAGCAATGCTTAAAACATTTTGTCTTCTCTGCTCTATCACCACATTTTCAATCTCTAGGAACACAGACTTGGCCAAACAATATAATAAGTCTTTGTCCTACACGATAGTACCAATCGCTACCACCCTACCCCACCCTTGCACACATGATGGAGGAAATGGGCACCTAGATCAAAAATACTTAAACCAAGATCAAATATTCACAGAAGCACAGCTGAACAAATCATTCTGGCTGGAAAACCTATTTTACTCACTGCCATAAGATACAGGCCACTGGCTTATTTAGCTTTAAAAGGGGATTAAGACAAATTTAGGATAGGACCATTAGTGGCTATTCACTATGATGGCTATATGGAACTTCAAGGTTCAGAGGCAGGATGTCAACAAAGAACTAGTTGCTGGGGAGCAATAGTGGGGGAGAGCAATTCATATCCTGTCTGTGGGGTTCTCAAGCATCTGATCAGCCAGTGTGGGAAACAAGATACTGGATTAGATGGGCCTTTGGATGTTTTTATTATTTTTTTTAATATGTTAAAGGCAGTTTTGATTAAGCATCCCTGATCATGGTACCTATACTTATTCCACTTTTGCCTTTGTAAACAGGTTTGCAAACAAATAGCGTAAACAAATTTGCTTGGCAGCCTCAAACTTGTGTTTACACCACTAGACCCAGGACACAATACGAAGATATGGCCACCTTTTGGAAGCTAAGCAGGCCAGCATCTGGATGGGCGACCACCTAGGAACCCTGTCTGACATCCAAACTAGAGATGTGCAAGTCAGCTCGAGCTTGAACCAGTTCAATTTGAGGGCTTGACCTTGAATCGAACTGTGAGTGGTTTGGCACAAGGTCAAGCCATACCTGCTGGGCTGGTTCAGGCCTGGTTCAGGGGTGCCAGGCACATTAGAATTAGTTTAAAAGAAAAGTTGGACTCTCTACCACCGCCAGGTGTGGTGGCCCTGGGGGGTGCTGCTGCAGCTGCAGCTGCAGGAGTCTCTCTGGTGGCTTCCACTCTCCCCACCAGCCTCCCCACCTCCAGTCTCCATTGGGCCATTTCTGCCTGTTTCAGCCTTCTCTGAGTACACCGGGGCCATTTTTGATGCCACCATACATGCATGACAGGATATTTGCTTGGCGGCCTCAAAAATAGCCACCACACACCCATAGATGGCAGAAACAGCCTATAGGAGACTGGGCAGAAGCTGGCGGGGGAGACGAAGCTGATGGAGACCACCTCCTGCAGCCACAGCAGTACCTCTCTGGGGCCACTGAACCCAACAGTAGTGGTGAATCCGACTTTTTAAAAAAACTTAATTCAAACGTGTCTGGCACCCCCAAACCAGTTCAAATTTGAACTGAACCGGGCCCCAAGTTCAAGGGTGCAAAAACCGTACATGACTGGTCCAGTTTGGACTCAAACCAAACTAAGCAAACCAGTTTTGTGCACATCCCTAATCCAGAAGCACTGATGCTAATGAACCACTGGCACTTCTGAGGAGTTCAGCTAATTCAGGGGGACTGCTCAAGCAGAGGGGGCAGGGATTTCAACAACCATCTCTTCCCCCCAAAAGTGCTCTCTCCCACCCCAAAAACATGTTCCTAAGGGTTGCACAGCCCTCAAGGACATATTTTTGGGAGATACAGAGTGCTTCCAGGGGAAGGGGAAGTCATCAAAATCCCTGCCCTCATGCAAGCACCAGTGCAGCATTAGTTAGGAATGCTTCATAAGCACTGTTGCTACACCAATACTCCTTGCATAGCACCAGCTTCATTAGTCTGGTTGTCAACTCCTCCGTATACTGCCTATCTTGAGTTTCATGACAGGTCGGATATAAATTTAATAATTAAGTACTGCTCTCAAACCATCTTCAGTTCTCCTAAAATAGTATTGCCTGTCTTCCACTTAAACTAAGGAGAAAGTCCACATATTCGAACTGCTAACATCAGTCATTTCACAGCAAATTCCAACACAACCTCACAACACTATCTCCTAGCCCTATTATCCAAGGATAACAGCCAAAGCAAGAGGCAACATGTGACCTGCCATGTAGCAATTGTTTCTAGTAATTACACATACCATATTTACCCAAATCTAATACAAGGTTTTTTCCTAGTTCTAGCCTGTTAAATAATTGTGGGGGGAGGGGTGTCATCTTGGATTCAGAGTCCTATTTCTTTTGGGTAAATACAGGTATAACCTATATTTAACCCGGGGTGGGCAAATTTGTCCTTCCAGCAGTTATTGAACTACAACTCTCATCTTCCTCAGCTACAATAAGTTGTGGCTGGTGATGATGGGAGTTGTAGTTCAACAACAGCTGGAGGGGCAAGCTTGCCCACCCCCGATTCAACCTCAACCTTTTAAGGCATCATTCTGAGTCATCTTCTATTTAGGTAAATACAGCATTCAAGCTTAAGGCATTGCAACAATCACCATATAATTGCAGTGTAATATTGTTAATATGCAAACTTTCCCTCAGCCAGTATATGGCAAGTCACTGCAGACACAGGCAGACTGACAAAAAGGATGGGGGGGGGGGTCAAGCTAGAAACAGTGGTCCATGGCAGTAGTTTCAGGGTCCAAAAACTGCATTTTTGGTGGGTAGAAAATTGTAGAAAGTGTTTGTAAGTAGACATATAACCAGGTGCTTGCTATCTACTTAAAGCCATAAAAGTACATGAACCATAAACATGTCAGCCAGGCCCAACAGGCCATAAACAGCTTGCGACAGTCTTTTGAGACACGCATGTGCATAGGAATGAGGGGAAGACTAAACAGCAGAGCAGCTGCCATCATTCTTTCATTATGTAGCCATCACCCATAGCTGCTAACTGACGCAGAGGAAGCAGCCTTCTTCAGTCACTTGGATAGTGCTCCAATCCAGTATTTACAAAGAAGGGAAAGGAGCAGGAAGGAGAAGCTTTTTAAATCAATCTCAGCAGTGCTCTGTTTATTCCTGATAACAGGAGATCTGCTGCTTAGAAAAGGCATGGACATTTCCAGTCTAGCTCCCAATGCAGCTGTTTTGAGGAACCTCTATCCTTGCTAGAAATCTTCCACTCCTCTGTCACAAAAGCGGCACAATGCAGGGGACGGAAGTCTCCTTGAAGTCCTGGAGATCAAATAAGTCATTCCTTCAAGAGAGGCCGTCATGTTCTTCTCTGTCAGAAGGCTATACAGGTGGACCTCGCTATACGTGTTTCTGCTATTTGCATTTCCGCATATCCACGGTCCTCCAATTATCTGACCTCATTATCCGCGGATATGAAAGGGTCAAAACCCACATATCCACGGTTTCGAGATGGCAGATGTGACCACAGAGGTAATTTCCAGCTGCCATTTTATGACAAGGAGCCATTGTGCAGCTCAGTTGAACTAAAAACAGCAAAACAAAACAAAACAAAAAAACTCAGCAATTTTTTGCAGAAAAACTTGGGACTGGTGGGGGTGGGCATCATTGGATTGCTGAAGGCCCGCAGAGCACAGTAGGGCACTTTATTTTCCCCTTTTGAACTATTTTTTGCCATTTCCACTGCAATTATATGGCAATTGTTGCCAGGCGTGGCTCGTGAACTCTCCTCCGGGGGGGCGGGGGGGGGTCTTTAAGGTAAACGGAGCCGGTGCTCCGTGCCACCCAGCAGCCCCCGTGGCGGGGAATCGCCTCCACCACTCACCTGGCCGCTGGCGGGGGCTCACCTCCGCGGGAGCCAGGTGAGTGGCAGAGGCGATTCCCCGCCGCGGGGGCTGCTGGGCGGCACGGAGCACCGGCTCCATTTACCTTAAAGAACCCCCCCCCACCGGAGGCGCATTCACGAGCCACATCTGATTGTTGCAGTGACTTAATAAGCTTGAATACTGTATCTGCGGTTTCGGTATCTGTGGTAGTAGTAGAGAACGGAATCCCCGCAGATATTGAGTTCCACCTGTATTCATTTTTTGTTCTTTGCTGCTTGCAGCAGAGCAGCTACTAACTAGTGCAGAAGTCGCTATGCCCAACCACAACTCCCTTGAATGTAAAAAATCAGCTGGGAATTATTTCTCACACAAACATTTTCCCAAACCACCTTGTACAAGTTGGAATTTCTGCATATGCAGCACACCTGCTTTCTGCCTGCAAATGATGACCCCCCCCCAATAAGACAAGCTTTCAAACAGCTCCAGATGTAAGTACATACAAAAAATAGTGAAGAAATTGCTAGTTGCATTGGCAAACGCTGTGTAAAACATCTGAATTAGTTCTATAATAAGCATCCATTTGCATTTCAGATTATGCAGAGAATAAAGTAGAATATGCTTCTCATGTGAAAGTCAGTGTGGTTTTATGGACAGACTAGACTTGGTTTAAACCCTTGCCCAGCCTTGAATTTCATATAGGGAGTTCTTAGGCAAATCACTAAAGGGGTTTTGAGAAGATAAAGATCACCCTTTGTGTATTTTCAAACTGATACATGCTATAAAAATACAATAAAATAAAGTGTGATGACCCCATATGTGCTTTCTGAGCTTCTTGTTTATCAGGTGGTATACAAACATGTCAAATAGCTAAGACAGGAATCCTAAATATATGTTCTAGGGCAGTAGTTCCCAACCCGGGGGCCTCCAGATGTTGCCAAACTCCCATCAGCCCCAGCTTCAATTTATTGTGGCTGGGGATGATGGGAGTTGTAGCTCAGCAACATTTGGAGGCCCCCAGGTTGTGAACTAATGTTCTAGGCCATAAGTCCTATTGAACTCGATGGGCCTAGCATCTGACTGAAAATCCTTAGGATTACACTGAAAATATTTTGGAAAGGAGACATCCCTCATTTTCTTGATTTTCAAAAGTGAAATAACACATTGCATTGGGCACCTTGAACCCTCTTCCCCAGAACTGATTTAGATGATACAAAATTGCCAACACCTCCAGAAAAATAACTGTTCACGAGAATAGTCTACTCCTATGTTACCCTGCTAAAGCAAACCAACAGCCAACGCAAGACTACCCACTTCCTTTCCTGAGGGGAGAAAAATCACAACATCCCCTTTTCTATTCATGAAAAGGAAGAGGCAAGGCTCAAGTGATTTTGCTGGTCGCACATTCCACCACTCACAGAGAGATAAAATGATATTTAGCATCCATATATTGCTTTTCAGTACTTCACATGCATTATTTTAGTCAACCTAAACAGGTGGCCCTTGTTATCTGTGAAGATACCGTTCTCGTCTACAACCGCAGATAACAAAACCACAGATAATGAGACTTTGAGTGAATGCAAATTCAGTGGTTAGGTTCCTGGAAGTCCAAAAAAGAGCTTTGAAAGGCAGAAATAAAAGCAATAAAGTAGCATACCATGCTCTCCAGGTCTCCAGCAATGCCCCCCAAAAGCCCCAATTCCACCAATATTCCACAAAAATTTGCAAAGGGGGATTTTAAGAAAGAGCCACAAAATGGCCGTGTTCAGCAAAATGGTGACAGGAAACATCCCTGTAGATCATTTCTGGCCACCTAGTAGGAACCACGGATAGAAGAATTTCAACTATTTTTAGATCAGCAGATAACGAGGCCAGGTATACATGGCCTGACTGCGGATAACGAGGACCACCTCGTGACTATATTGGCAAGCCAATATAGTCACTGTTCCATGGATGCGCAAGGGAACAATAGTCTTGTATGACCATTAAGTTTCTGCCAGAAAGGAGTTCCGAAGTGAAAGCTAGTGTAGTATACAGTAGTTTCTGAAGATACTGAACTATGAAGTCCCAAACTCAAGTATTGTCTCTGCTATGAACTCACAAGCCAATCTTTCTCAGCCTCAGCAACCTCCCTTCCATGCGATATGGAAATAATACTGACTCACAACACCACTGTAAGGTAAGAAGTACAAGGATAATGTATGTGAAACATTCTAAAATGCACACTGTCATACATGCACAATGAATGGTTATTAAATAGCCTTCTTGGATCACAGCCTCCACTCTGCTGCATCGGCTCGCAATAACCAATTACATATACAAAAGGTAACAGCAGTTGTATCACTGCTTTTAATATACAGAAAGCTAGATTTCAAATGACTGCTCTCCATTTTTAATAGGAGGGCTAAAAGCCAATCAAAAGGGAAAAACTGAGGACAGGAATTCCCCTAAAGGCTTTCCTACTCCTCACTTTTAAAGTGACATGCTGCTTTTACCAAGCATCACTCTCATGGCACAACCTCAAAACAGTAGCAAAATACCTTTTCTCAGGAACACCACATACACACGCAGCAATTTTCACATTTCCCAAGAACTCTTATATTAGCAAACCTGGAATCAATTTTAAGGATTACCCATTCAGATCACATCCTTAGGAAAATGGGCATCCCAGAACATCTCATTGTTCTCATGAGAAACCTATACACAGGACAGGAACAGTGTTCCCTCTAAGGCATGTGCGTGTGCATGTGCTCACATGTTTTTTTATGTCCGCTCAGTTAGTTTTCGATCCCACTCAGGTTGAATCAGGAAGGCCCCACTCTGAATGCATGTGCGCGCACATTGCCTTGATACTGCCACCCAAAACAAAATTCACAAATGAAAAAATATTAGAGACAACACTGGACAGGAAGCCACAGTCCAGATGGAACATGGTGGAACAAGGGGCACAGTGAAAAAATTGGACAACTAAATGTAAAGAAGACTAAACTAATGACACACAGGTACAGCAACCAGCCTCAGAATTTTAATTTTTTTTTTAACATTTTATATCCCACTCTTCTTCCAAGGAGCCCAGAGCAGTGTACTACATACTTAGGTTTCTACTCACAACAACCCTGTGAAGTAGGTTAGGCTGAGAGAGAAGTGACTGGCCCAGAGTCACTCAGCAAGTATTATGGCTGAATGGGGATTTGAACTCGGGTCTCCCCAGGTTCATTGATAATGAAGACAATGAAATGGTGGGTAGCTTCTACCTTTTAGGACCAATCATCAACAGTAAAGGATCCAGCAGTCAAGAAATACACCACAGACTAGCACTTGGTAAGGCTGCAATGAAGGCCTTGGAAAGGATATTTAATGCTGTGATGTGTCTATACCTACAAAGATTAGAATCACTTGGACAATGGTTTTTCCCGTGACACTCTATGGATGTGAAAGCTGTACTTTGAAGAAGCAGGATAGGAAAAGTATTGATGCTTTTGAACTTTGGTGCTGGAGAAGACTTTTGACGATATCATGGACAGCCAGGAAAACAAGCAAATGGATCATAGAACAAATCAATCCAAAATTTTTACTTGAGGCACAAATGACCAGGCTCAAACTATCATACTTTGGACATATTATGTGAAGACCCAGCTCCCTTGAGAAGTCCATAATGCTGGGAGGTTGAAGGAAAGAAGAGAACGACCAGCAGCAAGGTGGATGGACTCAATTATGACAGCAATGAATGCAATGAACCTCTGATAGACCTAAAAGGCCAAATTGAAGACAGATCATCCTGGAGAGAATCTATCTATGTGGTCACTAAGAGTCAACACCGACTTGACAGCACTTAATCATTCAGGTCATGAGCTGCTTCACTTTGGCATGTCTGCTTTCATGAATGTTACAGGAGGGCCTCGTTTTCTGCGGGTTTGTTTTCCGCTGTTTCGCTTATTCACAGTTGACAAACATGTACCGGGTCTTGTTTTCCACAGTATAGGATTTCAGCTCTTCACAGTTTTTGTGGGCACGAGTTTTAGTTTCACTTTTGGCATGTGCCTTATATTAGTGTGGTTTGAGGGAGAAGTGTTGTGGGTTCTTAAGGAGTTGATGGTGGAGGTTGGAGAGTGTGTCTTGAAGGAGGCTGGAGTGTCTTTTTGGAGCTTCTGCTCAAGGTAAAGTCCAGGTCATCTTTTGGATTATTCCTCTGGGGGTGTATAGTTTCTACAATACTGTATTGGACAACACTATACTGTACTGTGCCTTACACTGAGTCATACCACTGGTCCAGCTAGATGTACTGTGTTGTCTACACAGACTGGCAGCAGCTTCTCCAAGGTTGCAGGCAGGAGCCCTGTCTGAAGAAGCTGCCAACCAAGAAAGAACAAGGACTAAGTTGGTTTTGGGGATCATTTCTGTAGTAGCTGGAGCAGCCAAGGTATAGTGCTGTATTCCTTACTTATTTGTGCTTCCCCCCGCCCCTGGATGCTTTTTGGGGACTTGGGAATTTTTCAAGGAACCTAACACCCAGATTCCCATAGACTCAAAGGGTTTTTTTAAATGCAGTTTATCCATTCTCAGTAGTAGCCAGGAACCTAACCCCTGCAGAAAACAAGGGCCTCCTGTATATATGTTTAAAGAACTACCTTTTTAAAAACAAGTTGTTCTGATAAGAACTAATCTGCCTACATTCCTTTTACTATCTCTACAACTGGACTAAATTTGGTTTAAATGGAGGTCCACAAGTTAGATCTCTTGCACCTCAAGTGTTCACGCTTCCACCATCTTGGATCGGGATGGATGACATCATTACAAACTATACCATTGAGGTGTCCCTGTGTCTCCATAGAGCTGTAGCAAATTTGAGCACAAATGTGATACAAGGAGAAAACAAGCAGGCAGGCAATGGTGAGCTTGGGGTTCGGCTTGAAATAGATTTCAGGGGAAAGGTCCCTAGAAATGTGAATAATCTTTAGCAGACAATGACAGCAGCTATATTTTGCAAGAACCTGTCTAAAGCAATCTGATCATGCAGGATAAATATGGTTTGTCAGTGTAACTTCCTTGTTTTAATACATTTGTGCAAATGTCCAGCTAACTGATTGAAATGTTTGAGCAAACGAAGACAAATGATGTAATTTCCTCTTTTGATAAGATAAGACTGTGTTCTGTACTTTGCAAGTGGTCTTTGGGGTCTGATCAGGTCTGTGACCTGCATGGGCTCTCTCTGACCCATTTTCAGCTGAAACGACCTTTGTATCAATAAAGCAATACTTGGATTATAACAAACACAGCTTGAAGACCACATTTTCTTCCACAGATAGGAACATAGGAAACTGCCATATACTGAGTCAGACCATTGGTCTATCGAGCTCAGTATTGTCTTCACAGACTGGCATAAAAATGTTGATATTATAATGCCCTTATACAAATCTGTGCTGCAGTCACATTTGCATACAGTTCTGGTCACCGTATCTTAAGAAGGACATTGTAGAACTGGAATAGGTGCAGAAGAGGCCAACCAAGATGATCAAGGGCCTAGAGCGCCTTCCTTATGCGGCAAAGCTACAACACCTGGGGCTTTTTAGCTTAGGAAAAACATGACTGCATCTATAAAATCATGCATGGTGTGGAGAGAGTGAAAAGAGAAATTTTGTCCCTCTCACATAACTCTATAACCAGGGGTCATCCCATGAAATTGATCGCCAGGAAATTTCGGACCAACAAATGGAAGTACTTTTTCCACACAACGCATAATCAACTTGTAGAATTATCTGCCACAAAATGTGGTGACAGCCAACAACCTGGATGGCTTTAGAAGGGGTTTGGATAACTTCATGGAAGAGAGGTCTATCATCGGCTACTAGTCGGAGGGCTATAGGCCACCTCCAGTCTCAAAGGCAGGATGCTGCTGAGTACCAGTTGCAGGGGAGTAACAGCAGGAGAGAGGGCATGCCCTCAACTCCTGCCTGTAGGATTCCAGTGGCATCTGGTGGGCCACTGTGAGAAACAGGATGCTGGACTAGATGGGCCTAGACCCAACAGGGTTGTTCTTATCAGCTCCGATCCTCCATTTTAGGATTGTTACAAACTGCAGACTACGGCACTTTTCCATCATGGCAATATTTTTTTTCCCCTCTTTCACCCTGCCCTTCTCTTTTTGTTGCTGCTTATTTTACTGAAAACCTAAAGTACTCTGGGAATTCAAAAGCTTGCTCATTACTTTTTTGATTTGTTAGTTCGTACTAAATAAAAGGTATTGTGCTAGTATATAGTTTTTGGATTTCATGGCTACTACAGCTTGTGTCTGTCATGGTAGAAGCAGCAGCTCACACTGAGATAGCAGTCCAAAGAACAGTAACTGAATACAGATCATCACAGGAAGAAGTCTCCTTCTGTGCACCCCCAGCCCCAGTTGTGCTGCTCGTCAGACCCCAGAGGCGCCTGAGACTACTGGAATGCTAGTACCCATGCCAAAAAAAAAAAAAAAAGCCATGTTCAGCATGTGTGTCACGTAGCAGAGTCTGTTTCTGAGCAAAGAAGGAGGGAGATCTCGTGCCATGGACAGAGTAAAAGGAAGCATGCTTGTAGTTCTCTGAATGGGCATACAAGGTAGAAGAAGATCCTCCCTCCCCATTCAGGAATAAGGGAGGGGAGGGTGGGGGACAGTACTGGGCAATGAAAGAGAAAGCTAATTTTGTATCCCTTCCATTTCTGCAGCAGACCTTGTGCCCAGAGTGACTCTACAGAAAGAGAACTCACATCTCAGGGCAAGTCAAAGACAGCTGCCTGTCTTCGCGTCACAGCAAACAATCAGTCCATTTTGCAATGGCCTTTGGATGCCTAGAAGCAGTTTCCAGCCTGCTCAGGACCCTAGCCTTGAATAAAGGAGGATCTCTTGCGGAACAGGATCTGCTTTCTTTCATACTTGGGCTTAATTCTAATTTCACATTATGGGAATAAGCCACTCGGGTCTCATTTTGCAGAGATGACCTAACTAGGTATAAGCAACGGGCTGGCAAAAGAACAAGTACTAGCAGGGCTGCCCACAAGATTTATGGGGCCTGGGGCAGGTGTGATGCTGGGCCCCCTCTGAAAAGATTCTACATGTGTGCACAGATGTTTTGGGGGGGGCAAATGTGACAGCTTTCATGCAGATGGTCCACGTGTGAGTATCCTTGCATGTAGCTCCTCCTTGCCCAGTTTATCATTGTTGGATCAGGGTCTACATTTTGCAATGCAATATCTTTTTTTTTTAATGGCAACTTTAAACAATACACCAAGAATTCTGTTGAATAATGGGGCAGAGATCAATGGTACGCATATGAGCGGAGGTGGGGAGGGCTTGCTTTGGGGGGGGGGGCTGAAGCAGATTGCTCCAGTTGCGCTGCCCCCCACCCAGCAGCCTTGAGTACTAGGCTATTTAGTAGTTATACTGGCTTGAGAAAGTATAGAGACCTTTAACAAACATGTGTACTCTTTAAGAAATGCACTTTCTATTGTTGTGAAACAGGAACTGTGCCCTTTTTAGATGGCACAGGAGCAACACCAAAAGCTGCTTAAAGGTATGGTTCCCCGACTATGGGAAACACCTATATCAGGCAGCAGTGATATAGGAAGATGCTGAAAGGCGTTATTTCATACTGCATGGGAGGAGGCAATGGTACATCCCTCCTATATTCTACCAGAGAAAACCACAGGGCTCTGTGGGCACCAGGAGTCGAAATCGACTTGACAGCACACTTTACTTTACCTTTTATTCAGCAATAACTCCATTTTCTCCCTCTCCTTCCCCTCCTTTTTCCTTCCTGACTCCTCCCCCACACTCCCTACAAAATCCCCCTTGGGACAAATGTACAAATAAACTGCAAAAGATTACTGAATAGAATTCAACAGAGGCATTCCTGGCTCCCCGGCTATCACATTATATAGTGCATTCAAGAGATGAAAAAGCCTGTGGGCCAATGCACTTCAGTATTCACCAACTTCTGTGTGCATACTTTTTGGCTTATGGATTTCCTGATGAGCTACAACCCTATTACTCATTCATCATTGATCAATGCAGAAGATAAAAATGGAAATGTTTCGGGGTTATTACATTTCCCCGGTACTCACATTTTCTTCTCTCAGCTAGCACTCCCATGGCTATTGCAAGTATTGTGTTGAATGCAGTTTCCCAAGTGTCATAGGCACCTGCTGGAGCAATGTTACTCTTCCCTTCTGTCATGCCTGAAGCCTCTTTCCTTTTTTTAAAATTTAATATAACGTGTTCAGAGACTATGCACTCCCACTTCGGTGCGCTACTACAGTACTGAAGTGTTCAAACTATTTTTGTTTTTATTTAAAAAAAACAAACTCAAGCAGTAGCCAGGCAAATGCCTCTCCTACACTGCTTGTTGCTTCAGAATTTTATGTGACAAACATCACATGACACACAAATAGATGGAGCAAAGTCCCACAATATTTTAAAATGAAAAGTAGCTGTTGGAGGCTACTATATTGAATGAAAGAGCAGAGTGGGAAGTGCAGGGTGGGGGGGGGAGACTTATTCCTTTCCCCCACCCCTGGGTTCCAGAATACGCCCTTTTTGTTTAAAAACAACAACAACCACCTGTTGAAGCTGTATTATGTCCATCTGCATGTAATGTGTAGATCATAAGAATGCAAGAGAAGCCCTGCTGGACCAGATCATAGGTTCATCCATTCTGCTTCCCACAGTGGCTAACCAGATATATGTGGGCTTTCTGAAAGTACAGTATGAAAGCTACAGCCATCCCACATTTTCTGCCCCCTAGCAGCTGGCATTCATAGGCATACTACTACTAAATGCAGAAGTCCATCTTGCCAATAGCCATCACAGCCAATAGAGTCCAATTCTACAAGAATTTGTTTCGTCCCCTTTTTAAACAATTTAATGGTCAAGCAGGGACTGGAACTCATGCCTCCACAGTTTACATCTGACACCATGTCCCTTACCAGATTTAGGATTGTTTCCTTCGTTGGATGTATATTCCTGCCCTGTGCAAAGCCAGCTCAGGTGGAGTGCTCATGCAGCCCAGTTTACAAAGCACAGCAGCGAGTAGGAACAGAAAGATAATAGGATCATGGGTACCCCACCATCCAATCCATTAGAATGGGATAGATATTTAATATAAACTAGTGCTGGATCACGGGAAGCATTAGTATGGTGTTAAGACTCAGGGTTATTTTTTATGATCTGCTAAGGCCCTCAGTGAATTTATTACTTAATCATATCCTATAACTCAATGAATTAATAATGGGTAAATTTTGCCACCAGATTAGCAATGCTGCACTTTTTAAAAAAATGTGTGAACGTGATGAACAAATGTACACAGATTTCAATCCCAGATCATCCATTCCCAACCAAACAATGTGGGTTATCAGTCCAATTGAGTTGGCACAAGCTTCTTTACCACACTGTTTGGATTACCAGGTCTTTTTGCCATTTCCCCACCATGCATCAAACATCTCCTGATTCCATCACCATTTCAAGGAAACACTAATCAAGGGTCAAAGAACATTCAGGGTTTTCAGTTCATTCCCTGTGTAGTTCTGTAAATCTAAAAGGTGCTTACCAGCTGCTTATTGAAGTTCTGCACACACTGCTCAAATTGCTCATCTTTCGTTTCATCAGCTTTGCCAAGTTTCTGGAGGACCTACACAAAAAGAGAACAAAAGGAGGATCTTTAAAACCACAGAGTCACAAGATTTAAACATTAAGCAACCGATATAGAGGCTGCCACTTCAGCATTACTCCAGTGGTAGAGCACTTACTTTATATGCAGAAGGCCCTACATTCAGTCTGACACTGTAACTGGCAAAGATCTCAGGTAGCAAAACTGTAAAAAAACCAAAAACCTAAATCTATCCATGGGACCTTGAAAAACCGCTACCAGTTACAGACAACAGTGCCCACAATGGTTTTGATTTAATATACAGCGGCTTCATATGTTACATGTTCATTGCATAACTTTGGAACGTGAAATAATAAGGCTGTCATCCTACAATCACTAAGGAGCAAGGCCCACTGAACACAATGCAACATACTGTCAAGTAAACATGCATAGGATTGTATTATACAGAAGCCCTATTTACACGTTATGTTCATTGTATATCTTGTACACAGGTACAGTTATTCACGTTATGTTGAATACAGGTACAGCAGTCAACTTCTATCTGCACCATGTATCTGAGGGGCCTGTACCCAGGTTCACTTTTAAAATAAACTCAAGTACCGTCATTCACACAAAAACCATGTATGACTGTGCTCTGGTAAGGACAAGGTTCTTTATTTGGTTGCTTCTAGGTCAGAGTATGTTTACAGGAGGGTAGCAAAATTTTTATTTATAGCAAGTAAGATTCGGTCTAGAATGGTGGAGGCACGAGATGCTGGGTTGTGTACTTCAGATTGACCGCTTCTGTCTGAATGGAATTGGTTATATGTGCGCTACTGAAGGTATTAATGTTTTGTCTATTTTAGGTTTTATGTATTTTGTCTGTTTTATGTATTTATTCTTGTTGTTTTTCTTTTTGTATGCTGGCCTTGGGCCGAAATAAACAATACTACTACTACTACTACTACTACTGTATGACTGTGCAATATATCTGTATACTCGTACCACTGAAACCTCATTCAGACATTATTAATGAGGAGACTGTACTCATGTGCAGCCTCCAGAAATGAGGTGGAAGTCCTGCCCAACGAGTCAGTCATTCTCCCCTACTGGGCAAGTCAGTCACATGTACAGCCTTCATCTGAAGAGGTGAAGCCTATAAGCATGATTGCACACCTTCCCATAGGCAGAAGACTGGGGTGCCTCACTCTCCCATCGATCACAGGAAAGCACACAATCATGCTTACAGGTTTCACCTCTTAAGACAAAGGCTGTAAGTGTGACTTACCTGCCTGGCAGGGTAGAATGACTGATGCCCTGGGTGGGACTTTTACCTCATTTTGGACTTTCACTGTATGCAAATACAGTCTCCATTAACAACATCTGAATGAGCCTGCAATGTCTGAACAGGGCTACAGTCTCCTCCTGTTCCCGAGCTCAGCCAGATAGGTGTCTCTCTCCTGTATCCCAGAGAAATTGTGCTATATTAGCAATCCGAAACCTCTAACTAATGTTACAATGCAGAACTTATGAGTTGTTCTTCAGCAACTAATTCTCTACAAACAGGAAAAGAAAAATGGATTAATGAAAGCAGTGAGCCAGCCCAGCCTACCCACACTGTGGCTCTGCAAGAAAGTGTGGTGGTGGTGGTGGTGGTGAACTACTTGAGCTACATTTCCTAGAAGAAACTCACTTGCCCAGCCCTTCACCAAATGCTTTTGGGAAGGAAGCAGAGAGACACGGGACACTGAAAAATCCAGATAACTGAAAAGGTAACCACTCCCGCAACAGAAACCTCAAAGCATCTCTTTCCACAAAAGAATACATCTGGAAGGAGAGGGTAACAACCCAGAGACATATAAGTTTTGGACAGAATTAAAATAAAATAATGATAATGATAATGATGTTTGGAGAGCAGACATGGCAAAAATTAATCCCGGTTCCAGCTAGGATTAGGAAAAGTTACTTGGGGAACTCTTATCATTCTGTCAACAGGAAGGTGTAGAATCACCATGGCAATCAGCCAGCCCCCACTTTGCACCATGAGACCTTTTGAAATGAAGTTGACCCACCATTCCAGGCACAGTGAGTTTTTATCAAGCCACTTTGTGTATCAGCCTTTCCCTTCTAACACTCTTTGTATTGAGTCAAGTGAGTGGCTGAGGGGGATACCTTGAACACAGTTCTGTTTCCTGCACAGCTAACTCAGGGTCACTCTAGCTTGAGTGACTGCAGGGGTGAAGTGACAGGGACACTCAACAGGAATTGCTGCAGCATGCGGCAACTGCTGTAGCAGTCAACACAGTACGATGGGCTTCTACACACCACTTAGATATACTGTACATATAAGACAGATATTGTACATGCCCACCTAGATATGCAATATGTTAATGCAACACACATATCTGTGCTATGCAGTTCTACTCATGAGGGAGCTAGGATTGGATGTGGCTGCTTGTGAAGTTAATAGTCTGCGACAAACCTAGTTTTTGTGCCAGGTAATATGTGAAATGTTCCTAAAATAATCTCCTCAGCAGTGCTCAGATAACCAAATAAAAGTTAAGGGCAGGGAGTAAAATTCACAAAACCTATCTCCCTACTCCTCCCACCATTAGCCAAATAACACCCCCATGGTTTATTTTTTTAAAGAAAAGTTGAAAAGGGCGAGGCCCCCTCTGCAATTCAAGCACAACTACTTTAGCAGTCCTGTCTAGAGAAAAATAGCAGACTGATCACAGAAAGTCTCTGCAGTCAATATAACAGCCCACGTTTCTTCAGGTGTAACAAAGACTGATAAGCAAACAGATCTAAGTAACAGCTACATGGGCCAACAGCATGCTTTGATTGAAAATAATCAATTTAGTATCTTCATTTGAATAGTTCTTGTAAGCTACCATCAGGACCTGTTGGGACTGAAAAGTGTGCACTCCGCCTTTCTCAAAGGCAATTCAAAGCAGCTTACAATAAACTGTTTTGACACAGGAGAGAATACGAAATACTTCCAATTCCACTTATACAAACTATACAAGTTAAAATGGAGAAATGCCTAATGAAAAAGCATGCGCACGCGCGCACACACACGCACACACACAGTGTAGGAAGGGTATTTGGTGTTACGTATTATTTACCATATCAAACATAATAAAATTAAATAATAAAGATTCCCTTAGGAAAGAGGGCTGTATACTCATTCACCACCCCCCATGTTGACAGATGCACAAAGGCCGACACCTTGTTTTGTTCATGAAAAGGCTTAAGGCATAGCTCACATCTCCCCTGTCCACTGTCCAGGCCTTGCTTATGGAAGCTGGCCTCACACTTGGAGAATACTTGGTTCACTGCATTGCAGTTAGAAATATATCAAACATCCAAGTCAACTCACACTATTGTTTTGAATTTAGTCATACATGCAGACCTGTGTGAACAGCAGATTCTCTGCAACACTACAAGCACCACAGAGCCTTAAGTTTCAGAATATCATCATAGCAGAGTGTACAAACACATTACTGAAGGCTAGCATTTAAGCACTGAGTGGGTGGCTAGCTAAGCATCATCCTCTGCAGAAATTGGAACTCTCCAAGCTCAGCCACTTTGGAGAAACAGGAGGCTATGTTAGCAGGGAATATGATATGTACTTGGCGACCAACTTATTTTTCCACCACGGCTGTTATAAGCCAATTTAGCCTTGGATGTAGTGGGAGTAAATGCTCCTGATCAAGATTTCATTTAGGTCTACTCCAGACTCGATGCTAGGCAAATATATAGACCTATATTCGCATATAAGTCTAGGAAGCTACTTTATAGAGTCAGACAACTGGTCCAGCTAGCTCTGTATTGTTTACAATGATTGGCAGCAGCTCTCCAGGGTATTTAAGAACATAACATAAGAACATAAGAACAGCCCTGCTAGATCAGGCCCAAGGCCCATCTAGTTCAGCATCCTCTTTCACACAGTGGCCCACCAGATGCCTCTGGAAGCCACAGGCAGGAGTTAAGGACATGCCCTCTCTCCTGCTGTTACTCCCCTGCAACTGGTACTCAGAGACATCCTGCCTTTGAGGCTGGAGGTGGCCTATAGCCCTCTGACTAGTAGCCTTTGGTAGACCTCTCCTCCACGAAGATAGATCTCTCCTCCATGAAGTCTTTCCTAGCCCTACCTAGATGCAGGGGTGCATATCCTAAAACATTTGAGGAGTTCCCCCCTCGTTTTACTCCATGCCAAACCCATATCTTCCTCCACCCGGCAAATAGGTTACGAGTTGTTCCTCAAGCTTTCCCTCTGTCTGCACCCTTCCTAGACATGCCAGAGACTGAACCCTGGATCTTCTGTATGCAAAGCAAGCATTCTACCACTGAGCCATGGCCTATTAATATGGCCAGGGGGTGCTCTTGAAATTTACAACTTACTACTAATGTGTAGACAGACTTAAAGGTGATTATTTATTTATCTGCTTTCTACAAAAAGCTTTTCTTTTCTAATCATATATCCTGCTCCAACATGGGGCTTACAGTGGTTTCCCATCCACAAGACTGACCAGGGACACTCCTGCTTAGATTCAGCATTATTGTAGCATCAGGTATTCCCGCACTATTAACTGCAACAAAGATGGTTTTATGTTTAACATAGACATGCATGTAAAATCCCAGCTCATGAATTACGGGGCTAGTAGGCAGAAATTATTATTTTCAAAATGGAATTCCAGAAAGTTCAAACACTCATTATACATAAATACATGTATGTAAGTCAGGACATAGCTTAAGCCCTAATGAAATCAGTACAGTTTAGGCAGCCCAACTCTGTGCTGTACAATGATTTAAAATAAAAGTTTCATGTAAAATTCTTTGTATAAAACAAAATCTGGTCAAATTCCAAAAGATCATGGCAAACTTTAACAGTTGGCAAGATGCTCTGGCCATGTCCATTATCAATAACCAATATTTCCCTTTAATTTATCTAGCATGAAATTCTGTGCACTGTTAGGGTGCTTAAATCCCATTGAAATCCCATTGAAATCAATGGGATTTAATGTTAGTCCAGATAATGAGTCAGACTGACCTGAAGAAGTGTTTTTTAAAAACCCTGATAAAACATTTTATTTCAACCTTCTACACCTCAGTACTGCTTTTATTCCTCAACATAAGTGAAAACTAGAGGATCCAGCGCAGAGGATCTGTGCCCCTAGTCCCCCCCTTCCCCCACCCCGCCCCTTTTTTGCTTGCGGCCGCTCCGGCCAGCTGCCTACCGGGGCCACTCACCTGTCTGCCAGCCATCTTCTCCCTGCCTCCCCCAGCGGCTAGCCTTTCATCAGGCCTCCGCTTCTCCCCACCCCCATGGTCCCCTGTCACTAATCGTGGCTCCATTCACTAATCGCAGTCCCCCATTTGTGGCCGCCCACCAGCTGGGCCCACTCGCCAGTTGCGGCGACTCCGGCCGGCTGCCTACTGGGGCCGCTCACCTGTCCACCAGCCACCCGTCTTCTCCCTGCCTCCCCCGGCAGCCGGCCATGCACCAGGCCACCACTTCTCCCCCGCCCATGTGGTCCTCCATCGCTAATCAGCAGCTCTCACAAGAGCTGCCACACACGGGATTAGCAACGGGTACGCCTTCTATAAATATATAGAAAAAGATTGCTGTAAAGATTTCATGCCCCCTCCTATTTTTTCCCTTTATGCAGCACATACTTAAGAATGTTGGAGTAATTTTACCCCAAATTGTACAGAAACTAAATTGACCAGCACCTGTTGTTCAGTGTCATTTTCCTGTGTATACAAATATCAATATTAAGATAATATCTTTGCTGCCAAAGGGAAATACCTAATAAAGGATTGGTTTTTTTATTGTTTATTCTTATACATCTGACATCATGCTCAGGGCAACTCCCTGCCTCCCCAATTTCTTATTTCTGCTGCTTTCTTTGGGGTACATTTGACCCACATACCAGGTTAGAACTAAGTATACTTTATATTGTGATGCACATCATAACTGTGCCAGCTTGTATTCACAGGGTTTGTTTAAATGCTGTTCTAGTGAATAACACTAAAATTGCAATGCAGTATACACTGTAAAGCAACACTCCTTTTCATACATTTTTATGTTCACTTAAAAGTGTTACTTAGTTACTAGCCTACCCACACAGAGCATCTGTGCGCTCTTTGGGACCGGCTGCTCCCTCCTGCCCCACTCTCTCTTGCCCTCCCTCCCCTTCCATTCCTCTCCTCCTCCCCGCCCCGCACTGTGCCTCTTACCTCAGCGGGTGGCAAAGAGGAAACCTCCTCCCAGGCGGCGAAGCCCCACCGTCCGTTTCCCAGACTGACATCTCGTCAGTCGCAGTCCTTTAGTTCCAGCACGACCATTACTGTTCTCAACTGTCAGAACTCTGAAAGTGGGCCACACGCTTCCCTCCTTTCAGAGTACCCGCGTGCAGCTACTGCACGCAGCCACACTACCTTCTGCCGCCAATGTTGCCTGCCCACTCCTCTCCCTCAGTCCCAGCAGTCTGTCGGGACCACCAGTTTTGGGACCAACGCACTTCCCTCCTTTCTGCTCTCCACCCTCTGGCGCTCCCAAAGCGGGCCAACCTCTTCCCTCCCTTCAGCCCACTCTCGGTACCTACTGCAACTGAACAATTCCAAGCCCCAACAGCCCCTAGCTTAGCACTGGTAGCGCTTGCCTTTTGGCCCCGCAGTCTCTCCCGCTGCCACCAAACTCCCTCAGTCCTTCAGTCTTGGCACTCCGAACATTTCCAAGCCCCAACAGCTCCAAATTTCTGCCCCTTTCCACTCCTCTAACTCAGTCCCAGCAGAGAGCCGCTGGACTGCGTTTCCCGCCCAACAATGCCGGGAACTCTCACAACCTCTCGCAAGAGTTCCACTGCCAAATCCAGGGCACGCATAAGCGAATTAAATTTATAGATTACTATGTGAAATAGCGAAGAGAATCTCCCTATTCTTTTTTCACAAACCATTTATGCCCCCCACCCCTGCATCCATACCCAACTTGGTCATGAAGCATGATCTACCATGAAAACCTCCATTTAAGTCCTCCAGTCAGCAGGCATGGCACAAAAGCAGCATAGAAGGACTTGCTAATGAACTATATCCCCAAACAGCAAATATGCTTGCTAGTTTAGATCTAAACATAAGCTTTACTAGACAATAGTGAGTAGAGACTTTGTAAGTATTTCCAGTCTTCATCTTTGTTTTAGTAACCATACATGCAAGATGATGCTATGCATTTTTACATAAAAACAAGTTCCTCTGGGTTCATTCTGGCTTACTCCCTATGAGTGCTGCTGTTTTATTGTTGTTTGAACTGGAGTTTGCCACTTTGAAGGCTGTTGAATGACAGTGGAAAAGAAGCATGGTCTTCTGCTGAACCTTGACTACAGAATTCAGGCATTGCAATTGAGCAGGTTTATTAAGAGGGCTCTATACAGCTCCCTACACAATCTCTAAACACAAGTCAGCAGCAAAGTTTCTCCCATACCAAGGCTGGATTTGGACATAATGGGGAACCAGAGGCAGAACAGCCAGAGGTCCCCAAACCTGAACGTCCGATTGTGGGTAAATGCAGTTTGGACCCTGACTCAACTCAAGGGTTCACTCACCGAACACCATTTTGAGCCCTTGGTTTGATATGAAGTTTGCTGCTCAGGCCTCCAGTTTGTGGCTGCCTCGATTAAATCTGAATTCAGTAATGGAGACAGCCTTCCCTGGGACCGGAATTGAGGGAAGGACGCTCCTCCTTCTCTCCATTCTCTGCTAACATCCAAATTCCAATAAGTAAGCGCATGCGAGGGGTGGAGGCAAACCGTGGGTCCACTGGACCCTCGGTTCTGTGTTATGTCCGAATTTGGCCAAAGAGAAAGCCGGGGAAACCTGGCTTGTATTTAAGGGGGCAGCAATACAGGTGGCAGAAGGGCTTCTCCATCTCAGACAGCTTTTAAAAGGGCTGTTAAGACACATTTGTTCATCCAGGCTTTTAACTGGACTTACAGAACTTATTGTTTTAAATTTTTAAGTTGCTTTAATGTTTTCATTTTAACATTTAAAACACCCTGTGTTTCATTGTAAACCACCTAGAGACACGAATTTTGGGCAGTATGTGTGTGTATCTCACTTTGGAATGAATTGTATACATAGGATTGCAGCGCAAGATTATTCCCTGGTTCCAAATTATTTCACACTCCTATACAAATTGTTATGATAAGGTATGGATACTGGCAATGACAGTTGATTACATATGCATGTGAGGAAGTGCGGCCCTAAAACTTCTCTTAGGTCACTATACATAATATTTAGCTCTAACACCATGCCAGGTGCTATATGCAAGTTCCACATTTTGGAGAAGATTCATAAGACAGTACTTAGAACTGTGTTTTGTATGGTATACTTAGATCAAAGGCACACTCCTACACTTTTCAAAAAAGCAAAGATTTAGTATCACTTTCTATCTGACATCTGTTATTCCATCCAGATTGTTCTTCAGCCAGTTGGAAGGAAGTTAATGCTCTCTCTCTCTCTCTTTCTTTCTCTCTCTCTCTCACACACACACACGCTTATAATCTTCATCAGGGTTGGAAACATCAGCAGGTGAAGTCAGCATCTACACAAGATTGACCTGTTGGATCGTTTTTCATTTGTTCCACCCCACAGGCTGAGAAGATTAAAGTTTAGCCACACATATTTAGAAAGTCCTTTCAGAGCAGTACAGCATTATCTGCCAAGGTTTAGAGTGCTGTGTCACTTCAACAGAGGCAAGGTGGGGGAGTTGAATCAGATTCACAAACTTATGGGTGTATCTGCTCCCATTATCCCTGGTCCCGTTTTGAAAGTTATATAGGCCAAATACCTAGGCATTCTCCAGATAGCATAAGCATGGAAAGGGAGTGTGTGCAGCTGGGCCGAGGGGGGGGGGGATGCAGATCTTATCAACAGGCCTTACTTGACCAATGCATATTCTGTTGCTCTAGAAGGGAGCCTGTATGCTTACAATTGTGTGAGGGTTCACTGCACATGATGCATAAGTTCCCTGGAGAAAAGCACAGCATATAGCATTTATTTATATCCTGCCGGGTCAATATAGGAAGATGCTGAAAGCATACTGCGCGGGAGGAGGCAATGGTAAACCCCTCCTGTATTCTACCAAAAGAAAACCACAAGGCTCTGTGGGTGCCAGGAGTCAAAATCAACTTGACGGCACACCTTACTTTTCTTCCATAGTGACAGCACACATGGGATTTCCAGGCAGCACATACTGCTTAGCTTCAGCAGAATCACCAAATGCTCCAGACCTGCTTTAGGGATGTGCACAAACCGAGGTTCATGCACTGGCTCAGCACTGAACCAGTTCAAATAAGGTCCAAACCAGTTCAGCATGCAGGGAGAGGAGCGGTGAGTATGATCTTTAAAAAAAATTTAAAAAAAGAGGAGAGCAGGTTCTTACCTGCTCTCTGCCACCATATGCTACTTCCTGCTACAACAGCGCTGCCCCCAAGAACCTGTGCAAGGTGCCAGCATGCACATGTGCACCTCAGTTTGTGCAGATCCCTAATCTCCTTAGCTTCAGCAAGGTTGACTGCTTTGTGTGCCCTTAGATCAATGATCTTCACTATTTTCAAGTGGGGGCTACTTTGGCAAAAAAACCTTCAATGTGTGAGTCATTTCCCAAAGCGCTGACCTCCACACAGTACCATACTTTTCTCAGTGCTGGGAGGGCCCTTTAAGGGAGATGGAGCCCTCTCAAGAGCTTTGGGAGGAAAGCGCTGGGAAGGGCTACACTTCCCAGCATGCCATGCACACCTTCCAAGATGGTGCAGGGGCTCAACAGGGCTCAATTCCCTTAAAGGAGCCCCTCCTGCTAGGCACTGGGCAAAGTTCAGCACTGCACAGTGGGAATAGTCACCTCCATATGATGCCAGGGGACTGTACAAAGTATTCAGCTTTGGCTGAAGCTTTGCACAGGCCCAACAAACAATTAGTGAAGGAGCTGCACTTTGGGCCCCCGGGGGCCTTACAATGAAGTACACTGCCTTCAATCATACTCTTAGGATCAGATGGCACAGAAAGAACAGTACATGTGTAGGCAAACAACTGAATGTGCATGGGACCCCGCTCCCCGCCCACCTTCCACACATGCTCACAAACCACACTTATGCCCATGGTTGCCAAATCACCCACCAGGATTGGCCTGGAATGTCCAGGAACTGAAACCAATCACCAGATGGCTACTGAAAGCAATCCTGGAGATTCTAATGGCTTGATGTTGTGAAAAATATTGGGAAAAGAAATCTCTTATGCCAGCTTCAGTCAGCAACCTTACTGACATTGCCTGCAGAATGCTCTGGTTTTTTCATTTGATGTATGCCTAGTGTATCAACCAGAATAGGACCTGTCCCTCAGACTCCAAGGCTACTCTAGGAGACTATGGACCAAGGGTCTAGAAAACTGTGTGTTCTAATATCACAATGAAAGAGCCAAATCAAACTCCTAGAGCACATTCTGGTAGCAGCGTTCCCTCTAAGGTGTGTGCATGTCCCTGTGCTCACAAGTTCGCTCATTTAAGTTTAGATCCCACTCAGGTTGAATCAGGAAGGCCCCATTCTGAATGCATGTGTGCACACAGTGCCTAGATACTCCCACCCAAAACAAATCTCATTCCGCACACAGATGAAAAAAATTAGAGAGAACACTGACTGGAAGCTTATCACAAATCCCGAGTCCACTGTGTCTCCTATATTAACATTTTAGCCTTCATGGCTATGGAGAAAAGATGTAGCAACTTTATCTAACCAAAGCTTAGATCAAGGACTAGGCAACACTTCCAGTGGAAGGGGGGCAAAGGTTTTCATGTGCTTTGTTTTTCTGGTGCCCTTTTCACAGACATTATGCACTTAATTGGTTCTCTTGGCAAGGTTAGCTCTGGAGGGGACAGGGGTTCTCCCTCACATACACACATTTCTTTCCGAATTATAATATGTGGAACACAGATTGCCCACCAATAAATGCACTTTGCCCCTTCTGTGCCCCCCTTCATACAGTGGTGCTGCCGTCTCTTGGAGAAACTGAATAGACCTATCTATTGAAAGTTATATAGGCCAAATACCTAGGCATTCTCCAGATAGCATAAGCATGGAAAGGGTAAAATACAAGAGGGATTTACCATTGCCTCCTCCCACGCAGTATGAGATGATGCCTTTCAGCATCTTCCTATATTGCTGCTGCCCGATATAGTGCCAGCAGGGATTTGAACCAGCAATCTTCTGCTCATTAGTCAAACATTTCCCCGCTGCGCCACTTAAGGTGACTATGCAGCCCTGAGGGACTCCATATAATACCGGTAGCTCCCGTTTTGAAGAGCAACCATCACTAAGCTCCACCATCTGGAATCTGCCTGAGAGATAGGAGTGGAACCACTGCAAAGCAGTGCCTCCTATCTCCCCCCCCCCCCGATTATCCTGAAGGATAGCATAGGCTGATTGTATCGAACACCGCCAAGAGCGCCAAAAGAACCAACAGAGTCACACTCCCTTCGTTGATTCCCTGGTAAAAGTCATCCATCAGGCCAACCAAGGCAACATTTTTTTTTGTGCTGTCAACTCTGCAGGTATGCTTATAGACTTCTTCAAAACTGTTACACTACTGTGAAATGTCAAACTCCTTGCATTGTGAATATTCACATTTACTGCAGCACATTGAAGCTTCCAGTTACTACTACTACCATACTTTAGATGTGGAAGGGCTCTCTGCACAAAACAGAAGTCACTCCAAACAATGCAGAGAAATTCAAAATCTACATAAAGTCTCTTTATAGGAAGTAATGCGGCAGATAGGTAGCTCTAAACAACAGCAGGTATCGTCTTATGGCTCCAACTCAGAGAAATGTGTTCACATACTAAACATAAATGGGGAGGAGGTGTTGGTTATTAACAAGAGGCAGCTCCCAACCCCTGGGACTCAGACTAGGACTAAAACCAAGACAGGGAGGGATAGTTCAGCCGACCTTCCTACAAACACATGTGTGTATCAAATCAGATCCAGACAGGGACTCGGCCTGAATACTTCGGTACGAAAACATTTGCTGAAGCAGCAGATGGCAAAGGATGATGTGCAAAAAAACCTCAGTAATGTGTCCATTTCAGCTGTTAACAATCTGTGAGCTCACAGGAGGACACCCATCCCCTAGAGAAGTGCAAGTGGTGATGAATTAGACCATTCCCATACAGCCACTGGCATTCTGCTGTTTCTCCCCACCCCCACCCCCACATATAACACCGCCATGCTTAATCCATCAGATCATTGCAAAGCCAGATAAGGTTAGTTAGAATGGAATCTTCAGGCTCTTTGTAGCTATTAATGGAGCAGATCTGCCCACGCAAAGATGGCTGATGGAAGGAACCTGACAAGTCAGTGTAGCACCCAGGATCAGCTCTAGCAAAAAAAAATTAAAAAAAAAAATGATGGCACTGGCAGGGATTGGCTGCTGGGGGGAAGTCAGTAAAAGAAAACCACACATACAGCAATGGCAACCTAAACGTATGCTCTGGTAGTATTTGGTTCATTGAATAACCGGCAGTCTTGTGCACTGTCCCACTCCACTTTGCACCCTTTATTTCCCCAGAAGTCTAGCTTCATGGAGCTCAACTTTTTAAACTCCAAAGATCAGCAATAAGATGCTGAACTTGGAATGGCTGTTAACATTTGAGAGAGGCTTGCCTGTTCTAGTGGGTTTTTTAAGTTGTAGATTTGGTTTTAATTGGGTCTAGTTTTAATTGAAGTTTATTCTTTTTATATTGTTTTATTTGTCTTATTGTTGTAAGCCACCCTGAGCAGTATTGCACTGGAGGGGTGGGATATACATATTCTATAATGTGAATGAACTTATACTCCTACTGTATATGAACTGATAGCTGAAATGAGATGTGGATTTCCATCTCCCAGATGTAAATCCAAAATGCTAGATGGCCAATTATATTTTTCAATTCTGCTACAGACTCCTGTAAAGCCAGCACATTCCCTCAAATGCTTACTATCTAGGACCAGCACCCATAGTACTAGAACCAAAGTCCAATCAGCAGAAATCCCATCCCTATAGATTCAAGGTGCTCAGCTGGTCCATATTCAGTCGATGATCCAAGCTGTCAATTCAGCAGCCATATATATGAAAACACAGACTGTCATCAAGCAGTAGTGTTCTGCACATGGGATTATCTGGATGGTTGTTTCTATGTCTGGGACAAAACTGTCCCTACTTGGACTGTAACAGAGTTATCTAGGTAAGGAAACAACTGATATGACAACATTTCACTTTGTAGAAACTTTGATGAGTTTCACCTTTAAAGAAGCAGAAAACTTGATTAGCCAACCAACAGTGCTAGCCCATGACATTTTGCTGCCTGAAACGGATTACTAAATGGCACCTCCTCCTTTTCCGACTATGCATGCCAGACTAGGGCTGAAATTCCATGCCCACTTACTTGGGAGTAAGCCCCGCTGAACAAAGTAGGACTTGCTCATTTATTTATAAATTTGTATCTTGCTCTTCCTTCAAGATGCCCAGAGTGATATGCATGGTTAGGTTTATCCTCACAACAACCCTGGGAGGTAAGTTAGGCTGAGAGAGAAGTGAGTGGCCCAGAGTCATTCAGTGAGCTGAATAGCTCATGGCTGAATAGGAATTTGAACTCAGGTCTCCCCAGTCCTAATCTAACCACTACACCACACTGAGAAGAGGCTGATCCCCTGCCTCTTCCCTCCAAAATGCCCTCTACCTACTGTGAGTCAGGAGTTTCTCCCAAGGGCTGCCCCAACAGTATTTAGGGCTCCAGCTGTTCCAGCTCAGGAGTCACAGTTACACTGCAGCAGAGGCCCAAAGGAATGAGGTATCTCCTTGCACTGCGTCCTATGTTCGACTACCACGACACAATAATTATAGGGTCAAGCTGTTCATTTTATGGATAGTGATGGAAGAACACAAATAGGTTCATTTATAGACATTTCCATTCAGATGCTTATCATATACAATAACAAAAAAAATCCACACCTGTCATAGGTTCTCTGGAAACCCCTATAGATTAATATAATGTTACTATATCACTATTTGTTTGGCCTCTATATTGTCATAGTATGTTCAGATACAATTACACAGTGGGAAGGTTCAGTGATAGAATGCTGACAAACAGTGCAGGTTCTGTAAGTGAAGTGAAAGATCTGTTGGGCTAAGAGAAGCATTACACACAGGCTAGATATATGCTGTTGACAGCTTGGGGAACAGGCAGGTAAATATGCTGGTGAGCCAGAGAGGTTCCATTCTTGGATCTCTAGTTAGATTTGGTGGATTGTGAAACTGTTTGCTGGTGAAAGGGAGGGATAAAATCTCTCACACAGAACTCATGGGAAACACATTCTCTGCTTTCTTAGTAGTTAAGTTATGCAAACTACGGCATGTTGTGCACATCTTTCCAAAAGCACAGAGTATGAACAACTGTTCTTTTGGCAGACACACCTAGCTGAAAAGTGGCTCAAAACTTTGACTCAAAACATAAGCTTTGTGAACGAGTTATAACAGAGCTGCATATCTTCTCTGGATATAAACTTTGTTAGGACTTCATTGGAGGAAGAAACATCAGTAACCTGCACTACATTGATAGCGGAGAATGCGGATGATCTGCAAGCTCTATTAGTGAAAGTCAAGGAGCACAGTGAAAAAATGGAACTGCAACTAAATGTAAAGAAGACTAAACTAATTACAATGGGTAAAACAATCAGCCTCAGAATTGATAATGAAGACGTGGTGGATAGCTTCTGCCTTTTAGGATCGACCATCAACAGTAAAGGATCCAGCCGTCAAGAAATATGCCGCAGACTAGCACTTGGTAGGGTTGCAATGAAGGCCTTGGGAAGGATATTTAGATGCCAGGACATGTCTATACCTACAAAGATTAGAACTGTTCCGACAATGGTTTTTCCCGTGACACTCTATGGATGCAAAAGCTGGACTATGAAGAAGTACTGACGCTTTTGAACTTTGCTGCCGGAGAAGACTTTTGAGGAAAAATCTTGGACAGCCAGGAAAATAAATGGATCATAGAACAAATCAATCCAGAATTTTCACTCGAGGCACAAATGACCAGGTTCAAACTATTATACTTCAGACACATTATGCGAAAATCCAGCTCCCTTGAGAAGTCCATAATGCTGAGAAGAGTTGAAAGAAAGAGAAGAAGAGGATGGCGAGCAGTAAGGTGGATGGACTCGATTACAACAGCAATAAATGCACCACTGCGAGACCTTAAAGGCCAAGTTGAAGACAATCATCCTGGTGAGAATCTATCTATGTGGTCGCTAAGAGCTGACACTGACTTGACAGCACTTAATCAATCAAGACTTTTTAATCACAATAACTGTGTATATAATCCCTGTGGATACTGTTCATGGGTGGGGGTGACTATCAAATCTAACTTCCAGATAAGCCAATTGCTTTCCTCCATAAATGTGGAAATTATAGTCTCATTTCTGTTCTCCAGCATCAACTTTATGTCAAGTTCCAGGCAACTGGATCTTCCCTCCTTCGACAAAGAAACCCCTATCGGATAGACTGTACCACATTTTAATCAATTAACTATATATCTGTTGTTATCAGCAACTTTTGCCCGCTAGTGCTGCTTTCCTATAACACACAGCATCTCTAGTAGGAGAAAGTAGGGATGTGCAAAACGTTTCGGGCACATAACGATCTGTGCCCGAAATGACCAATTTCGGGTGATTCGGAGCCAAACCAAATCACCCATGATGAGACCCAATAATTTTTGGACCCGAAACGAATCACCCCTGTTTCAGGTCCGAATTTTTCAGGTGCTTCGGGTCTCCTTTTTGTGCCCTAGAAAAGTGCCGGCCTTGTCTTCTTCTTCCCCCTCCGTTTTCAGTTTGACGTCTCTTTGAATTTCCCGCCTTTTTACCTCCATTGATTTCAATGAAGAAATTGCTTTCCTTTTACTTTAATTGAAAAGGTCCTGGGGCCAAAAGAGTGGGGTGGGGTGGTAGTGCCTAATGGGTGGAGGTTACTACCCCAATTGCAGAGGGATTGGGCAGAGGGCTGATTTTTGGTGAATCTCTGAAGTTTACGCGTCTTTAAGGTTTTCCCCCATTAAGTATAATGGAGGGTGTATCGCTTCACGTCGGGGGGAAAGGGGTGGCCTAGAGTGGTGTGGGGTTGGTGGTAGTGCCGGGTAGGGACAAGGAAGCTACGTGAATTTTTTCAAAGGATTTGGGCAGAGGGCTGATTTTTGGTTAATTGTTGAAGTTTATGCTTCTTTAAGGTTTTTCCTCATAAGTTATAATAGAACTGAGCTTTCAGCAGCCCCATAACTGCACTTGGGGGGTGCTGGGGTGGCCCAGAGTGAGTGGTGGTGTAGTGCACATAGGGTGCCAACCACCCCCATGGGTTTCTAACCCATGGCGTACAGGGTTCTGTTGTTTCCGAGATATTCTGAGTGTGGATTCTATGATAGCAAATGAGATTTTCAATGACACACCATGAATCCACTCTAATTTGCTTTCATAGAATCTAAACCTTAAAGACATGAACTTCAACAATTAACCAAAAATCAGCCCTCTGCCCAAATCCTTTGAAAAAATTCAGGTAGCTTCCTTGCCCCTACCCGGCACTACCACCAACCCCACACCGCTCTAGGCCACCCCTTTCCCCCCGACGTGAAGCGATACACCCCCCATTCTACCTAATGGGGGGAAACCTTAAAAACGCGTAAACTTCAGAAATTCACCAAAAATCAGCCCTCTGCCCAATCACTCTGCAATTGGGGTGGTAGCCTCCACCCATTAGGCACTACCACCCCACCCCACTCTTTTGGGACAGATCCCACTTTCTGCCCCCAATCTGCCCCAAAGACACTAAAACCTCAAAAAATCACCAAAAATCAGCCCTTTGCCCAATCCCCCTGAAATTTGGGTGGTAGCCTCCACCCATTGGGCACTACCACCCCACCCCACTCGTTTGGCCCCAGGACCCATTTTTCTTACCCGAATTGATTCGGATTCAGATTTGGGTAAATCCGAATCCAAACCGAATCGGGGGTGATTCAGATCATCATAATCTCTGGGAATTTTTAAGCTTCTAAACCTAAACATGTTGTTCACATGTTGGAAAGTTCTTGTCTCGTCTTAATCGGTTTCAAGAACTGGTAGTCTTGCTACAGTAAAATGTACTTCACACAATGCATTATTAGTGTATGGAATTTGCTGCTACACAAGTTCTGCTCAGGCACCCCAGCATGGGAAGAATCTCTCCACACGTACAGCATTTGTCTCTTCAGGAAAACACTGCAACTGTGAGCAGCAGGGGTGAGGTTTCAGAGCATGTCAGTCTGGGGGCAAGACTCATAAGCACACTCTTGAGGCACTGTATATGAGTACAGCATCCCCAGTTTTCAGTTTGGGATAATTTGTTTTTTGGACTACAGCTCCTATCATCTTCAGCCTTCAGCCAACTCCAAGGATGATGGGAGTTGTAGTCTAAAACCAAGATGCTACCCAAGGCTCCCAGTTTTGATAACATCTGAACAGGGCTACAGTGTTTTCAACAGTGACCAGTTTAGATGGGGGTTAGACAATTGTATAGATTATAGAAATCATGGTGGTCCATTAAACAAATTCCAAAGCCAGGTTTCTTAAAAGAAAAAAAGACCAACAAAATATGAATATGTGCTACAAAGTCATTGACAGGCTATCTTAGTTGGTCTTAAAAACCAGCTTTTGGATTCATGGACAATAGGTCTATCAACAGCTGTTCCGTGTTCAGATGCAGTAGGGATCAAGATTGTGATAGGACTATTGCCTTCATAAAACTAATTACTGTAAGTGTTTTATTCTTAGAAATTGTTTTGTTCTGTGAATTGTTTTTATTCTGTGAAAGTGTTTTAATTGTTATTTTATATTGTAATTTGGATTATGTACACTGGCTAATAAATAAGCAAGCCCTGCTTGCTAGCTTCGCAGAGACATCTGTTTGGCCACTGTGGGAAACTACATGCAGAACTAGATGGACCAGTGTTCCCTCTAACAGGGATTCCCAGATGTTGTTGACTACAACTCCCAGAATCCCCAAGCAAAAGCCATTACAGCTGGGGATTCTGGGAGTTGCAGTCAACAGCATCTGGGAATCCCTGTTAGAGGGAACACTGAGATGGACCCTGGTGTGATCCAGCAGGGCTCTTCTTTTCTTAAATAAAAAGCCTCATATACTTGCTCGGACAAATAACTTCAGGCAAATTCTTCTGATGTAGGCAAAAGAATAAACCATTTAAAATACTACTTCATTTATTTAATTTTTTTCTATGTAAACCACATTGTGAACTTTTACTGAAAACAAAATATCAATATCCATAGTAGTAGTTCTGCATATTAAGAGGCTGGGCACAATTCAGTACTGCATGCAGAGGATGATCCAAGGTCCCTTCCATTCATATGGAATACTGAATACACGGCAATCCCAGCCACACTTACTAGAAAGTCAATAGGACTTACTTCTGAGTAAACATTCTTAGGATTCCACTGCAATGGTGTTAATGAAAAAATTAATATCTATCAGACAAGCTAGGTATGTATCTCTGTGTCTAATAAGGTCAGGTTTGTTGTATCTCATTAGGAACCAAAGTGAGTTTCTTTACCTATGGTGTCTCTGATTTGTTCCTGGTTGCTGAAATGGGGGGGGGGTTTAAAATGTCTCCTTTCCAGCATGGACACAGGAAATCTGGAGGCATCAAGTAAAATACCATTATCAAGCCTATGAGCTTGTGTCAAATTGGGTTTCTAAATTAAGAACTGACATTTTCCCGAACCAATGTCAGTCCCTCAGGGAAGCCTCCATTACTAGGGCTCTTCACGTTGCCTCTAATTATAGCTTTTTAACTATGGAGAGTACAGACAGAAGAGGATTACGGGATGGTTCTGTCGCTTTCTATCCAGCCTTCTTGCATGCTCCATATGCAGGAGGCCTTCTGAAAAATCACTTGCCAAGAACATGTCGCCTTTTTAAAAGAAAGTATATTTTAAAAAGCACAACAATTCACCTGTCAACAAAACACAACAAATTGTTTCCAAACCAAGTTTGTAGAGAGAGGGGCTGAGATTCAAGCACACCTAAAAGCCAAGTTCCTAACCTGAAACAACACCACAGCATATCCCTGAAGCACAGAAGTGATGTTCTCATGACCGCTAACCAGGTAGGACAAGCATTCTACCCATCTTCAGGAGCTGTGCACACTCCCAATTTCTAGTAGTGTGTGAGTTAAAAACCAGGAGGAAGGGGGACACGAGGGCTCAGGCCCCAATACTTTGATAATATGCTGGGTAAAAGTACTGGGTAGGACGACACCATTGGAGCCTGGGCCTACCTACCAAACATTCACTTTCCCCTCCTCTGACCTAGCTTTTACCTCACACGTGACTGAAAATTGGGAGTGCGGTGTGCACAGCTCCCAAAGCTGTGTAGGTTGCTTGTCCTACCCAATTAATGGTCATGAGAAGAGCTCTAGAGGTTGTTTACCTTCTACACTTTGCTTTGGATTGGTTTGGACTATACATTTGAGCCAGCTGCCACCCACCACACAAACAGGGACATGCACGAGTATGCACTACTCTCCCTCCTGGTGCACATTTGCCCTTGTTTTACTCACGTGGGGAGACTCATCCAAACAGCCCCCTTGCACATGATCTAAATACTACATTAGAGTGGCACAGGTGAATCATCACCCCATGTGCACATGCGCGCACATACACACACAATTAGAAAAAGGGAAGGAGCACCAGGAGGAGGAGCAGGACATGCTCTTGCACATCTCTAATCACATATGGGCAGGAACCAGCTCAAATGTAGCATCCAAACTGGCCCTTTGTCGCTTCAGGAGGACATTATGACCTCTCTTCCCTTTGTTACAATTTTTCACTCTAGGGCGCATCTCCCCATGATTTCCATGCGCGCGCGCACACACACACACACACACACACACACACACACACACACTCTTAATGTGTCTTATGCAGGGATGAAAACAATAAAAACTTGGAGTATGTTTAGAGGCTGACTTGGGTCAAATTTGCTGCATCCCTCCTGTATTGCTACAGCATTCGCACAGAGGCTTAGAGAATGTTGTATTGCTTCTTTGAGGCAGAGGACTGACCACAAATCTCTATTATCTTCAAGAAATTACAGAGAAAGAGGGATAGCATGTATGTCCCAAACACCCACATGCATCTATATCCATGTTTTCAGCAAACATTTTAAGAACCCAGAAGAAACACAAAGAATCTGATCTCCTGCCCCATTTCCTTTCCTTCCTCTAGTAAGCCCAGTTACTGATTTGCTCACTTCTACTCTCCATAAAATGTTTCGAGTTCTCAGATAACAGAGGCCCGATTTAAAGCTCAGCAGGTTTTATTTTTGACAACACCAGGAAAGGGCTCAATTACCAAGCTTGGATATGAAGCCTTGTTTGCTCAGTTCTGGGTTCGAAGGGTGGCGACAGATGCTGAATATATTACATACAAGTGGACAAGAGCTGTCATTGCCGGATGGCTTGGACTGAGGCACAATGGAGAGCTTTCCCACTGCAACTCAATAGGAGCTCTGTTGAGATATCCCTAGTATAGCTTCTCTTTATTCTTGCTACTTCACTGGACAAATTCATTAGGGGTTTTTTTTTTTGTTGTTGTTTTTTAATGACATGCTTTGGAAACAATAGAAAAAGGATTATTTAAATTCACGCAAGAGAAGGGGTCAACTAAAGAGCTGAGCAGCTTCATGGCTATCTTGGAATGGGGTTCTAACACATGAAAGTTGAGAATTTGGGCAGAATGAGAGAGCAGACAGACACAGACCTGCAGGCAGGAGAAGGAGTCTGCTCCAGCTTCTCCAGCAAGTTTTTTAAAAAGAGTGGAAAACACTGGCTGACCTCCCAACAAACAACACCCTCGTGCTTTGGGAGAAGCACCAGTGTTGCATCAGTGCTTCCGAAGAGTTCCAGACTAAAGCTACACTGGTGCTTCTTGCGGGGTGGGGTTGATAACCAACCCTTTCCCCCGAAGCTTCTGTGCCACCCACCTTCGGGGATATTTGCGATCTGCAGGACAATATGTGCAATGGCCACGCACAGGGGCGTAACTAGGTTGGAGTGGGCCCTGAGACAAGATTCTTAAATGGGCCCTCCCGCCGAGAAATTTTATAATAATAATAATAATTCAATTTCTATACCGCCCTTCCAAAAATGGCTCAGGGCGGTTTACAAAGAGAAAAAGGTGCCTCTTTGCCCAGTAAGCAGGGGGCTTTTATTCTCACATTTCTGTCCTCATTCAAAACATACAAAAAACAGATGTACAAAATTGAGCAAATGAGAAAAGAAGAATTATATGGGAGTAAAACCTTTTTTTAAAGGAGTCAGGAAGCACATCTTTGGAGGCTCAAATGGATACCTTTCAGGCACAACTATTTCCAAGTCAAAAATTCCTTTTTCATATGGTGTATTTACAAAACCAAGGATTTGAGCTTGAAGTTCATCTAAGCGACTTCCAGTCTGCCAACAAGTTATACCCGGTGGTGGCTCTGTGGACAGCAGATGCAGCTCCCTTTTCAATCGTGAAGCTCTCTGCATTGTGCTCCGTTTTCGAAGTAGAGCTCTAAGAGCGGAGCCAAATGCCCACGCATGTGAAGAGGCCAAGTGTGTGCTGGGGGGGGGCAGCTCGGGGAGAGTGGGGCAGCTCGGGGAGAGTGACACCAGCATGTGCTGATAGCTGGAAAGAGCGCTGCAAGTACAGCAATGGCAAGCAAACGGAAGCAGAGCAGGATGGACCTGCTCTCCTTCATGTTGAAGGGACTGTGGAAGCCCACAGTTTTAAAGGGACTGTGCTGCCAAATCACATTTCGAGCACATCCTTAATGCAGAGGAAGAAGAGCAGGGAACACTTGAATCTAGGGCTCCCACCTCCTGATCCCATTAACAAACCATGGTTTCTTATGTCCAATTCAGCTAATGAGTACTTGCATCCCTTCCTTGAACAAGTCTCTCACTCATCAGATGGAAGAAAAGCAACATGTCTCTTTGGTAGCATGCCAAAAATGTTATGCCTGCTGTTCTGGATTTATAGAGTTACCAGGAATGCACCCAGGCCTTATTTTGGGTTAGGGGAGATTACAACACTTCCTAATGTAGCTCCAGGAATACCCAGATCCAATAGCAGAGAAAGAAAGACCAAACTTCTCATCACAGTCAGAACATTATAAATTAATACACTAACCCTATGCAAGGTCCCTATAACTTGGCATCAGAGCCAACTAACATAATCAAAAGTACATTAGGTAAAGAAATCCAATTCAAGGATGTGCCTGGATGACTAAACAAACAGTGATGTTGCCCCGAAATGAACTTGGATTCTCTGCCCCACAAGTAGTCTTATAAACCAGAGAAGCCACATTGTCTTGATAGACATCGTCTGACAGTACAGAATGTCCTTCACTGTGCTTACATAAGAAATCTAAGTGAAAGGAAGAGAAGGACATATCATTTGGAAGGAATACCCACAATACTTTAAAAAAGTATTTTAGGCTTACATAATTCCCAAGAGTCAAATACGGAGCGTTTTCCCAAGCAACAAAGGTCGTGAGAGCCTTTCAATCTGAGTCCTGTACTTAAGATGATATTTTCCCTCAGATTGCAGGGTGACCAACTTTTACCTTTGCCTATCTTTCTTTGCCATCCAAACACAAAAACATCTGATCCAGAGCAATAGTCACCCATGCATCACCTGCTTCCATTCAGAGTGATGCTCAGGTTAGGCTGCATCTGTCCCTGATCGCATCTTGACGTTAGCTAAAAGGAGTTGAGAGCCCATTCCAGGTTTCAGGGTGCTCTCAGCAAACTGACCTCTAAGGGCCCCGCCTAATGAGGAAGACAGTCACTCTGCCACCATCACACAAAAGCTGTGGGGCACAGAGGTGGTCTCAAGGATCAGTAGTGGGCACTTCTGAGGGTCATGGGCCCTTGGCAGCTGCCCAATAATGCCAACCCTAACACCGTCCCAGAAAGAACTGCCTCCAGTAAAAATGGCCAGAGAAGTTTGTAACTAGTTATGAGTGATGGGAAGCAGCCCTCTTCTTGATACAACAAAAGCAGACATATTCTGTTGCTAGGGAGGCTCTACATGCTGTCATCTTTACTGCACATCATTTACAGTGTGGGAAAAAGCAGTGCAGATCTCAGGATGTAGACTGGGGAATACCTCGTGGCTGAATTTTTGTTTCATCATGTGAAAACTGACCAGTTCATTTCAACCCTCCCAGTTACAGGTCGCTACCAACCCATCTAAATGAAGCCCAAACGTCCTTGAATATATGAAGCTGCCTTATACAGTCAGCCCATCTCACCTTATACCCTCTACTCTGGGTGGCACTGGCTCTTTAAGGTCACAGATGAAGGTCTCTCCAAACTCTGACGCTAGAGACCCTTTTAACTGGAAATGCATACAAGAAATGACCTTGTATGTGCAAAGCAAGCCGTTGATCCCTGAACTATATCCCCCCTCACTTCTTCCATCAAAATAACCAACCTTTCTACTTCAGAAATTAAGGTTCCGTTCATAGCTCCGCACCTAATGGCACAGCAGAGAAATGACTTGACTAGCAAGCCAGAGGTTGCTGGTCCGAATCTCTGTTGGTATGTTTCCCAGATTATGTGAAACACCTATATCAGGCAGCAGTGATATAGGAAGACGCTGAAAGTCATCATCTCATACTGCACAGGAGGAGGCAATGGCAAACCCCTCCTGTATTCTACCAAAGACAACTACAGGGTTCTCTGGGCACCAGGAGTCAACACCAGCTCAACAACACACTTTACCTTTATCATTGCTCTTACAAGAAGAGGCCCTCAATATATGTGGTGGGGAAGCAAAAATGCTCATGTATTCCCAGTTCATCTACAATTTAACATAGAATGCAGGCCTATAAATACATACATACACCCCCCAAAAAATCCCATCAGAAAAGGGAGGAAACAGTGTGAATGCAAGGCTATGGGCTATATTTTCATATATGTTGTAGCCTTCATCAAGAGTCCATTGTTGTCTACATTAACCAGCCCAAAGATCAACTCAGCTTATGGTAGAAGAGTGAAAGGCTTCCTTTACTATTAACTAGTACATGAAGCAGTGTCTATAAACTCCATTATTCTGAATAGGTGGCATATAAAAATCTCAACAGACCCTCTTCTATCTCCTAGGCCTTTTAAAGTCCCAGATAAAGAGTCCGATCATCAAGCAAAATGCTTTCAGTATATATTTGATGCTATTTGGCAGTCAGATGGACATATGCTCCCCTTCCAGTAAGAGGTGTAAATCCTTTATGTATCCACAAGAGGATGTGCAATAGACCATTGCTCAGGGACTCAATGACACACATGGTAAAGCCTTGCAAAGAACATGATGCTATTTAAATGTTGCCATCCATTCTCAAGATAGCTCTCAGGTTTCCTCCATTAAGAGGAACAGCCTACAATCGGTGTACTTGCTTCGAGCTATCTTCCGCCTCCCCCATTGTCTCTGCATGTTTTACATCTTATTGTCTCAGTACTTCAACAGCATGCAGTACATTACCAAATTCAAGATGCACTCTGTTGTGGAGGAAGTTAACAATGACTTTTTTGTGTATGTGTTTATCTAGAGGGAGCTATTATGGAATGAAGGCTTAAGGAGACTCTTGAATGTGTCTCAGGAGATGATTAATGGAGCAAAAAGCCTTCCATCTTTGAGTAACTGCTCCAAAACTAGGTCATGTGACCAAAAGGTTATTGCTACCTCATGTTCAATCATTGGCCTAAAGTACACAAGAGTACCAAGTCATAGTTAATTATCAGAGGGCTGGCATTCTAGAACAGCCACACTGGAGTAATCATGGGAACAAGGGAACCTCACTTTTCAAACTGAAATGGATACAGCTGTATGTGGCCCAACTGGTGTCTGGATTTCAGAGAGGAGACTGGACAACAAAAATACTGAATGATTTCCAAATTTACTTCAGAGTATTTCAAAATGGGCCCTGAATGTTACATTTCAATTCAGCTCTAAATGAACCTTTGCATTTCTTGTCAGAATTTATCTTCATTATGGACACTTTTTTAAAAAACTTTATTATTAAATACACACCATCAGCATCTAAAATTGGGCAGTAGAAAGTGGCTCCAAGTGTAAATGTCATAGGGTCTAAACTACTAGGACAAAACTGGAGATGTGTTGCTGTCAGTCAAATGCCCAGCGGAGATGTGTCGCTGTATCGGACACCATTGTCAGCTGTCGTCTTTAAAGCCAAGGGTCTATTCTCAGCCACCCCAGTTCCTGCCGTCATCATTAATAACCACAGGACCGTCAGCAACCATTACCATGTCCACTGCCAGATGCTGTCCCTGCACACATGATGACTCAAATTACAAACCTGAAGGTGCTTAAAATATATTTAAGGGTGGCTGATTGTGAGCTCACTCATGACATAAAGCAGGTGTGTGTGTGTTTGCTTGAAGGGCCAAATAGGCACAACTTAACACGCTAAGTGTCAAACTAGACATTACTTGAGCAGTACTGGAATCCCGTGATTACACTCCCTACATTTTTTTCTTTTATAGAAAGCAGCCATGGGGAGTCTGATTTGGATTAGTCACAATAGAGAGTGGAGGGCTTAACACTGGTGCCGTGTTCCTGCTCAAGTTCCCTCCCCTCCACACACAAAAGCTGTTCTTTGCCCAGATTGGCACAGTATGGAAAAACAGCTGGACAGGGTATTCAGCAGGAGCAACACACTACTACTACCACGGCAGGATAAAGGGTTACACCCTAGCATCATGGTCCCAATCAGGATCTCTGTGTCTGCTTTTTGTAGAAGAAAAGGAGTTCCAGTCATGAGATTCCAACATACTCTTAAAATAAGATCTAGTTTGGCCCCTAAGTGTGCTTAGAATTGCAGCCTTATATTGGACTAAGTTGACTTTCCTCCAAAGTATAGGATCACGCTTGTTGTGCCACTGAATTTCAACCCTTGCAGAGTGTTTGTCTGCTGAACATCTGAGGCTGTTATTCTTCATGTTCCATATACATGTGAATGAGAACATTGAAAAACATGCAAGTTGTATTTGCTGAAGGGTCAGAAGTAAAGGGAGCCTGGGAAAGTTCAGAGAATTCTGCTGGGTGACAACATCATGAATCGAAATAATAAAACAACCGAAATAGTTCAATAGTATGAAGTATAAGGTCATGTATTTGGGGAATGTAACATTTGTGTAAATGGCTGAGGGAATGTATCAGCAAAGAATTAGAGGAAGAAAAGCCTGAGTATCAGAGTTGATTGCATTTAGATTAATTATAGCCACATATATTACTTTGTTATTACAAAGTAAGACACTGAGTCAATGAGACAGGGAAGTGAAAGATACTGATGAAACCTTGCTTTAGAACTCAGTTTATTCTGTTCATTTATTGGTAGTATTCCTAGGCTGCTTTTCAACAAGCTTCAAAGTGGCATACGAGGGGTTTCCTAATGTTCCGCAGCCTGAATATGAAGGATTGGTGCCAGAGTCATCGTTTTCAAATCACAAGATATGCATGTCCTCATATGTTTACACATCCAGTTTCAGCTTCAGACATTAATTCTTTTGTTTAGCTAGAGCTCCTGAAAGTTGACCATGTCCAATGAAAGCAAAAAAAAAAAAATGGAAAATGTGGAAGGCAGAACTGTCATTAAGTATCTCCCCAAAAAAAGGGGTTACAGCCAAAGGACATTCATGAGGATACGGTGGCAACACTAAGGGAGAATGCCCCTTCATACAACACAGTCCAAAAAAAGGGAAGCTGAATTCAAGCGGGGTAGAAACAGCTTTGAGGATGACCTTTGGTGATGTTGTGAACCAAGAAACAATCAACAAAGAATTTATTCCCACGATCGCCCAAAAGCAGGTTAAGGGAGCCCAGCCCACTTTGGGAGGATCGTGTGATGCAACGGGAGCCGCGCAGCTCCCAGCAGCTAACCTCCATAACCACCCCTCCCCTTATACAAGGTTAGCGTAGCACGTGCAGCTTCGCGCCCCGGCACCTCATGAGGAGACTTCCACCAGGAGGCTGCAACAAGCCTCCCGAATTTGGGGGTCATCTTGGGACTTCCGGAAGCCGTGTGGCCCCCAATCCCCGCAGCCCCCACCAGCTCCATCCCATTAGCAGGCATGGGATGGAGGCATGGGATGGCATGGCACCAGTTTTTGGGGGATGCGGAGTGGCTGGTGTTTGTGGATTACCTACACAAGGGGCATACCATCACCAGTGCATATTATGCTACCCTGCCGAGGCGGCTGAGACAAGTTGAAAGTTAAACACCTAGGCATTGGGGAAATTGTCCAAAGGGGCACTTTTTTATCAGGACACTGAGCCAAGCCACATGTCAACAGTCGCCATGGCTTCAGTCCCTGACTGTGGGTCACTATTCCCTCTAAGGCATGCACATGTGTGCACGCTCACACATTTTCTGATATCCACTCAGTTAATTTTAGATTGCGCTCAGGTTGAATCAGGAAGGCCCCACTCTGAATTCATGTGTGCACACACTGCTTTGATACTGCTGCCCAGAAGGGGAGAAAAACTCATTCCACACACAGATGAAGAAAATTAGAGAGAACATGCTCAACCACTTCAGCACCCTCCTTATTCCCCAGATCTGGCCCTGTCAGACTATCATCTCCTTCCTAACCTCAAAAAACATTTGACTGGTGACACTGTTCCCTCTAAGGTGTGTGCACGCTCACAAGTTTTTTTATGTCCACTCAGTTCATTTTAGATCCCGCTCAGGTTGAATCAGGAAGGCCCCATTCTGAATGCAGGTGTGCACACACTGCCTTGATACTGCCACCCAGAACAAAACTCATTCCGCACAGAGATCGGAAAAATTAGAGGGACCACTGGCTGGTGCCCATTACCCTTCTGATGCTGAAGTCATTCATGCTGTAGAGGCTTATTATGACACACTGGGCAAGTCCTTCTATGCTGGTTGGATACAGGGGTTTAAAGCACCACTGCACAATGTGTGTGAACTTAGTAGGGGACTATGTTGAAAAGTAACCCCTATGTATTTCCACAGGTGGGTTCATTCATGGTCAGGCCACAAAAATAATGTAATGGCATATATCAACACAGGAGTAATATAGTCTCTTCTAGACAAACCTGGCTGCCACATTCTGGACCAACTGTAGTTTCTGGACTACATACAAAGGCAGCCCTACATAGAATGCATTGCAGTAATCCAGCCTAGAGGTTACCAACATATGTATCACAGTTTTGAGGTCGTTCATCTCAAGAAACGGACGCAGCTGGTATATCAGCCGACACTGATAACAAGCACCTCTGGCCACTGCCTCAAACTGGGACACCAGGGAGAGGTCTGGATCCAGAAGCACCCCCAGACTGCATATATGTGCCTTCTGGGGGAGCGTGACCCCATCCAGAACTGGCAGAACAAAATCGTCTCCCAAGTTCCGACCCCGCACATAGCTACCTCCGTCTTATCTGGATTCAGCCTCAGTTTGTCATCCCTCATCCAGCCCATTACTGCCTCCAGGTAGGAATTTAGGGAGGTTATGGTCTCATCAGCATATTGATAACATCCCTCACCAAATCTCCCGATGATCTCTCCCACCGGTTTCATGTAGATGTTGAACAACACTCCAGGTTATCAATGTTCTTTTTTAGAATGTGGTGCCCAGAACTGAACACAATATTCCAACCTGGGTTTGAACAGTACAGAATAGAGTGGAACTCTTACTTCTCATGATCTGATTGCTAGAATGCTAATCTGCTTCTTCAAGTGGCCACCTCGCCACTCCTCATTAGTGAGCCAGTCCTGAACCTCTGCAGCTCAAAAGGGATAGAGATTACTTTGTGTATGCTTGACATGAAATCAAAATTCTTTTTATTTCACTTGCAGTCAAGAGTTGGAAAACGACTTTTAGCTTTATTTGACTTACACAGATGAATTCATAACAAATGAATGCCCCATACAAATAAGACCCTGGGCAGTTCACAATATAAAACCATTAAAACATCAACATAATTAGAACAATTTAAAATACAATAAAAAATCTAAAACCGAAGCTTTAAAACTATGGACTGACTAAGCAGGTATGTTTTTAGGTCCCTCTTAAAAACATTCCAAGAAGGGGAAACTCTAATTTTGTTAGGAAGCACGTTCCAGAGTGACTCTAGAAAAGGCCTGGTTTCAAGTCGCCGCCAATCAAGCCAATGGCAACCGCAACCAGACCTCCCCAGATGATCTTAACAAGCAGTAATGAAGAAGGTGCTCTCTTAAATACCTCAGACCCTAGCCATTTAGGGCTTTATAGGTAATAACCAGCACTTTGTATTTCGCCAAGAAACGTATTGCTAGCCAGTGTAGTTCTTTTAAAATGGATGTAATATGATCTCTTCGGGCAACCCCGGAGACCAGCCTGGCTGCTGCATTCTGTACTAACTGCAGTTTCCGAACTGTGTACAAAGGCAGCCCAACATAGTAGTCAAGCCTGGATGTTACCAGCATATGTACCACTGTTTTTAAGGTCATTTATCTCCAGAAATGGACGGAGCTGGTGAATCAGCCAAAGCTGATAGAAAGCACTCCTGGCCACTGCCTCAACCTGAGAAATCAGAGAGAAGTTTGGGTCCAGAAGTACTCCCAGACTACGCACCCTGCTCTTTCTGGGGGAGTGCAACTCCATCCAGAACAGGCAGATCTAAATCACTTCCTCAGTCTCAACCTCTAGGGGTGTGTCCGAACCGGTCCGGAGACCATTCTAAAGAATGGCCGAACTGCCGGACTGGTTCGGGACCGGGCTGGTTCGGGTCCGGGTGGGGGGTATTTCTTTAAGGGCGGGAGGGCTTGCTTACCCCTCCCGCCTCTTTGCCCCCGCCAGAGGCCGTATTTAACAGAGTAACGGGGGCGCTGGAAACCAGCCGCCCCCCCCCCCGCCCCGAGCGGATTAGAGGAACTACCACTGCCGCCGCTGTCGCCCGCCCGCCAGCCCTCCCTCCCAGCTGCCCCCCCGCCCGCCCGCCCGAATCCTCACCCGATGGCTGCTTTAACCAAAGAGAGGAGCTCACGAAAAGAGCTCCTCTCGCTTTGAAATCCTGCAGGCGAGTGAAGGAGGCAGGCTTTGCGCGAGCACATGCGCGCGCCACAAAGCACACCGATCACCGGAGGCCCGGTCTACCCGCCGGGGAAAGGCCGGGTAGACCGGGCCTCCGGCAATCGGCGTACTTTGCGGCGTGCGCATGCGCGCATGCAAAGCCTGCCTCCTTCACTCGCCTGCAGGATTTCAAAGCGCGAGGAGCTCTGTTCGTGAGCTCCTCTCTTTGGTTAAAGCAGCCACATCGGGTGAGGACTCAGGCGGGCGGGCGGGGGGGCAGCTGGGAGGGAGGGCTGGCGGGCGGGCGACAGCGGCGGCAGTGGTAGTTCCTCTAATCCGCTCGGGGCGGGGGGGGCGGCGGGGGCGGCTGGTTTCCAGCGCCCCCATTATTCTGTTAAATACGGCCTCTGGCGGGGGCAAAGAGGCGGGAGGGGTAAGCAAGCCCTCCCCGCCCTAAAAGGAAGGCCCCCCTTCGGTGCCGGTCCGGACTGCTCCGGACCGTGCACATCCCTATCAACCTCCCACAATGAGTACCTCCATCTTGCTTGGATTTTAGTTTTCTTTTGCCCCAATCAAAAGAAAACCTTCCTTTCTCCCTGGAGTTTCAAGGCAGCTGCACATACACATTATATGCTCTTCCTCAATCAATTTTTTATTACAGCCATTGGCCAGCCAAAAGATAAAATCCAGAACAACAAATATAACTAATATACACAAATAGTGACTGATAGTTACACACAATAAAACAGTATACAATATGCTCTTCCTCTTGCTTCCTCTTGCTATACCAAGACTAAGGTGATGGTTTTCTTCATAAAGTGCTTTGTGGTAGATTGATTCATTCATCATATTCACAGTAAATGCGAGTGTGAAAAAGTGAAAGTGGGGTCATGAGAGTTCTTTAATTGAAAAAAATCTCATTTGCTATCATTGAATGAGAATTCACACCTCAGAAAATAAGGGAATAACATCCCTTCAGAAAAACTTCTGAGGTGTGAATTCTCATTCAATTATAGCAAATGAGATTTTTTTCAATTAAAGAACTCTCATGACCCCACTTTCACTTTTTCACACTCTCACTTACTATGAATATTGAATGAATCAATCTACCACACTGCACTTTATGAAGAAAAACCTCAGAAAATCAACAAAATCCAGCCCTCTGGCCAATCACTCTGAAAATGGGGACGGGTGGTAGCCTCCACCCATTAGGCACTATCTACCAACCCACCCCACCCTTTTGGGGCAGATACACTTTCTGCCCCCAAACTGCCCCAAAGACACAAAAACTTCAAAAATTCCCAAAAAATCAGCCCTTTGTCCAATCCCCCTTAAATTAGGGTGGTAGCCTCCACCCATTAGGCACTACCACCCCACCCCACTCTTCTGTCCCAGGCCCCACTTTCTGCCCCAAACTGCCCCAAAGACATGAAAACTTCAGAAATTCCCCAAAAATCACCCCTTTGCCCAATCCCCCTGAAATTGGGGTGGTAGTCTGCACCCATTAGGCACTACCACCCCACCTCACTCTTTTTGCCCAGATCCCATGCTATGCCCCCGAACTGCCCCAAAGTCACTAAAACTTCAAATATTCTCCAAAAATCAGCCCTTTGCCCAATCCCCCTGAAATTGGGGTGGTAGCTTCCACCCATTGGGCGCTACCACCCCACCCCAAAATTTTGCCCCTGGGCCCTTTCCCCCCCAAATTGATTTGGATTCGGGTTCGGGTTCAAATCCAAACCGAATCAAGGGTGATTTGGGTGGCCCATATTCGGGCACAAAACAGAACAGGGGTGATTCGGTTCGGGTCCCGAACCGAATCACCAAAAATCCGAATTGCACACCCCTGTCTTAAACTGAAGGGCATCACATGAATGTTTGATAAAATATGTAGAGCTTTTTATGGGTGTACCTTAAAAACAGTGGCTGATAGAGCAATTTTCAGAGGATGCTGCAAGAGGCTGTGTCCTCTCAAGCATCAAAGAATGCATGCGGAGGGAAGGGGGAGTGGTTTTTGCTGCTCTCCCCTGCCTCCATAAGTGCTCTTTGTGACTTCCAGAAATTTCTCCCCTAGAGCTACATGACCCTCAGAGACATATTTCTGGAAAGCACAAGTCCTTTCTAGAGGCTAGGGAGATAAACTAAAATTGCTCCTCCCTGCCCCTGTGCATGTGCTCTGCTGCTCAGGAAGGCTCTGGCTGAATTATGAGCAGCCTCTCCTTGCAAGGACGCAGCTCCTGCTGCATCCTCGAGACATTGCTCTGGATGTCCACCAGTGTGTGAAATGATCTAGAGCAGGCCTGCTCAACTTCAGCCCTCCTGCAGATGCTGTCCTACAACTCCCACAATCCCTGGCTATTGGCCACTGTGGCTAGGGATTATGGGAGTTGTAGTCCAAAAACAGCTGGGGGGCCTAAGTTGAGCAGGCCTGATCTAGAGTCTTCAGACTCCTGGTCATCCTAGTGCAGAAAGTCATTTGCATTTGGTTTACACTCTTGTGACCAGTGTTCCCTCTAACAAGGATTCCCAGATGTTGTTGACTACAACTCCCATAATCCCCAGCCAAAGGCCATTGCAGCTGGGGATGCTGGGAGATGTAGGGAACATCTGGGAATCCCTGTTAGAGGGAACAGTGCTTCCGACCCTCAATTACAATTGACGTTTCTCTTATGCACAATTTCCAACATTACTTCTCCTCACTAGCATCCTGAAAATATGGTAGCCAGAAAATGGCTACAAGTGTACATCATTAAATCATCCAAGATACATGCCTTGAAGTTAAGGTATGGCAAAGCTCCCAGATTCTTTTCTTCCATTTGCATTTCAAGACTTGTGTCTGACCATTACAAAAATGCACATCGGTAAACATTTTCTTGCTACATCTCTAAAAATGCTATCAGATCCAAGTAATATTTACATTTTTATCTTTCATCTTCCACCTGGAGACCGTGCTTAGAGCAGCTTATAATACAAAACAAAGTAACCAATACAGCACTGCAACACAAACTAGACAGAAGCAAGAAGTAATTTCATTCAAGGATGTAAACAGAAGTGATGTTGGAAGTGACCGTCGATATATGATAAATAGCAGGACTAATGTTATGCCAAAAAGGAGAAGGAAGAATCAATGCACAACCAAGAAAACAAACAGTGAAATAAGGAAGGAAAAGCCAGACGACAGTGAGTCTGGAAGGAGGGCAACATTGAGTTGGACCTTTACCTTTCAAATGCCCATGCATAATATAAGGTAACCCTATATTGTGTGCATTGAAGGAGGTATTCAGACTTATTGCTTACAATCTGATAACATTCAAAGCATCAACTTCTACCATAGACCCAGCAGGAATTAAATTACAGCCCCTGCCAAGTCCGAGATATGTTGATCACAAGACAACTTGCTGCCTTCCAACAGAAAGTGAAAGGGATAAACACTAAAGAGATTTGTGAAGCAAAACTTACCACTTTATTCAAGATTTGGGTTGACAGTTTAGTCAGAATTTGTCTACTTGGCATATAGCAGAAGGCGCCTGCCTTGTGCTCAATGCAAGTGTCTTAGAATGTCGCAGGCAGCTGCTGAAAAAAAGGCAAGCCTCAAGCTCATGCTGGATAGAAAAGCAGTTTTATTGTGCTGGGGTGGGGCAGAGGGAACCATGGAGGTTTGCAATCACATGAAGGCACAATCCATGTGAAGAAGCATCTCTGCATATGCAACTGTTACTTCTGTGATCACTGTGGCTCAAAAAACACCACCACAAAAAATCCACATTGTTTTCAAATGCAACAAGGAAACTCAGCAGTATCTCACACTGTATATGCATACACATGCACACATCTTTACCTACTTCTCATCTTTTCTGGGTTAGATTTTTATAGGGGAAGAGGAAATCTATCTATCTACCTCCCTCCATCTCAATAGGTGGCCAATGCCCCTACATCCAGAGCTAATGTGATACTGGAAAAAGACCAGGTTTCAAGTCACCACTCAACTATGAAGTTTACTGGATGACCTTGAACTTGCGCTCGCGCTCTCGCTCTCTCTCTCTGCCTGCCAGACTGTTTAAGGATAAAGGTGGGGGAAAGAAGAACCATGTACATTGCTCTGAGCTCCTTGGAGGCAGAGAGGGATAATGCAATAATGTGCATATACATTCTCCCACTTCTTTCTGCCATGCACTGAAAACAGTAAACAACTGCTCTGAGAAGCAGCAAATAAATGACTAATTGTTAAGCCAGTAGTGAAGTAATCAGAGTGATAGGAGATTGAGTTTAAAGTGTTATCCTCCAAGTTTAAAAAGTATGTGTGTGGGGTGGGGGGGGAGAATCCTCTCTGTGATCCGTAATGTGCTGTCTAAAAACCAATTGCAATCAGCTTTTTATGCATCTATGGTCAGGTCCATCCTCTTCCCAATAGGCCAAGCTGCCCATGCAGATTTGTGCTGCATTAAGCAACTGCAGCAGCTCCTTCCCCTCCCAGTCCTGTATGGCTAATGTTCAAAGCACGTGTTCACTCATACTACTGCCTTTTCCAACAGCATCACGTTCGCCTCAAACAAGCTGCTTTTATAAATACTAATTTTGGCCTGGTAGGATTTTTTAATCTAGTGAGTCATGATGGACGACCAGCAAATGTCCTTCTGCTGCCTGTATCCATGCTAGTTTTACAAAGAACTGATGAGCAAAATGTATAGTCACGTGACCCTACAATACTCTTCTGTGTGCACAGACTATGCCTTTCTGTAAACAGCAAGGGGAAGAAAATGCAGGCAGCACAAAGCACTGCATTTGGAAAGCAGAGGAAACCACACTGTCAAGAAGAGAGAGTGGATACACACAAAGTACATTGACAATTTGATACAGATATCAGCAAGAACAAGGCTGTCCTTTCACTTATGGCTGGAAAACCTCTGCACGTCTTAAGAATTTGATTATGACATCGGGAAGTTTGGTATTCTCCTCCCTGCCCCCATCCTTTCTGCTTTCTATTTCACTGCACTTCTATCTGGAATAAATATTAGTTCTTATTAGTGTTGTAAACATTCTATTTAATTTATCATATTTTTAAACCGCCTGATATGTACATCTCTAGGAGGTGTACTATTTACTCTCCTTTTCCTCAACAACCACATAACTTAACAGAGCCCCCCACAGTAATTACTGTTCAACTGGTATTCCTAACTTTTCCATTACACACACGCACACCCCTACCTGCCATATATTATCTTCCACACAGATGGGGAACCACCAGGCAAAGACAGACTGAGCCCTCAAAGGTCCCAAGCACCATTCCTTCTAAGGTGTGTGCACATGCTTTCTGATTCCACTCAATTTTAGATCCCACTCAGGTTGAATTAGGAAGGCCCCACTCTGTATGCATGTGCACACACAGTGCCTTGACACTGCCATCCAGAACAAAACTCATTCTGCAGAGAGATGAACAAAATAAGAGGGACCACTGGTCCCAAGCATCCAGACATTAAACAGGGGTCTACATCTTCCTATTGAAGTGCACACAAAACAGGACCTCCCTTCCACTCCAGCTAGGCATAGAGAGCCAGGACTAATGACTTCCAACTACCATTATATGGGACATAACACAGCAAGTAACTGTCATACACAGTCATTACATAGTAAATACCACCGCATCCATTTAGCATTAAATAAAAATCCCCATTATAACTGGGATTCCTTTAAATTTCAAACATGTTTTCAGAATTTGGTGAGGTGGTGTCAGCAAGCACTCAAAGTTAATAAATGCCATGTTTCTCCGTCTTTCATCCACCAGCAGTTCCTAGAAAATGCCCTTTTCCCACTGACTTCATCCTAGAGAAGGCAAGGGGTTGGGGGGGGGGCAATGTTCGCTCTAACAGAGATTCCCAGATGTTGTTGACTACAACTCCCACAACTCCAAGCGGTCTTTGAGGAAACAAACTGATTTTGAACTGTTTGAAACCCATCTCAAACTGGCTTTCGGGCAGGATATGGAGTGGAGACTGCCTTGGTCAGCCTGATGGAAGATCTCCAATTGAGAATTGGCAGAAGAAGTGTGATTCTGTTGGTCCTTTTGGATCACTCGCGGCTTTCGATACTATTGACCATAATATCCTCCTGAAACGTCTGAGGGGATTGGGGGTGGGAGGCACTGCTTTGCCGTGGTTCCGCTCCTACCTCATGGGCAGATTCCAGATGGTGTCCCTTGAAGACTGTTCTTCCAAATCTAAACTTTCCTATCGTGTCCCTCAGGGCTCCATATTGTCTCTGATGTTGTTTAACATCTACATGAAACCGCTGGGAGAGATCATCAGGAGGTTTGGTGCAGGGTGTTATCAATATGTTGATGACACCCAAATCTGTTTCTCCATGTCAACATCATTGGGAGAAGGCATAACCTCCCTAAATGCCTGCTGGGAAGCAGTAATGGGCTGGATGAGGGATAACCAACTGAGGCTGAATCTAGATAAGATGGAGGTGGGGTAGGAACTCAGGAGACTACTTTGATCTGCCAGTTCTGGATGGGGTCACACTCCCCCAGAAGGAACAGTTATGCAGTCTGGGGGTGTTTCTAGATCCAAACCTCTCCCTCGTACCCCAGGTGCTTTTTATCAGCTTCAGCTGATACACCAGCTGCATCCGTTTCTTGAGATGAACGACCTCAAAACTGAGGTTAACTATGCTGGTAACCTCTAGGCTGGATTACTGCAATGCGCTCTATGTAGGGCTGCTTTTGTACATAGTGTGGAAATTACAGTTGGTTCAGAATGTGGCATCCAGGTTGGTCTCTGTCTGAGTCATCTAGAAGAGACCATATTACTCCTGTGTTGAAAAGAACTACACTGGCTGCCGATACGTTTCCAGGCAAAATACAAGGTGCTAGTTATAACTTATAAAGCCATAAACAGCTTAGGCCCTGGGTATTTAAGAGAACGTCTTCTTCACCATGAGGCCCACCACCTGTTAAGATCATCTAGAGAGGTTCGCCTGCAGTTGCTGCCAACCTGTTTGGTAGCTACTCGGGGACGGGCCTTCTCCATTGCTTCCCCTGGATTTTGGAACGCACTTCCTGTTGAAATAAGAGCCTCCCCATTTCTGGCAACTTTTAAAAAGGCACTGAAGACACATTTATTCACCCAGGGTTTTAATTAGATTTATGGTTGTAAATATTTAATGTTGGTTTTAAATGATTTTAATGTTAACGATTTTAATTGTTTAATTATTTCTTGTTTACACAATCAGACAGGTGTTATTGACTGGTTTGTTTTATCCTGACATAGAGTCCTTCCCAAGGACCTGGGATGGCTGGATTTTATTGTCAATTGTTATAGATATCGTCGCAGAATATAGGCTGTTCCCAGTAAAGCTGCTTTTTGTAATTGGCTGATGGTGATTTCTGTGACCCCTATGGTGTTGAGGTGCTCTTCAAGGTCTTTTGGAACTGCACCCAGGGCGCCAACTACCACTGGGATTATTTGGGGCTTTTTCTGCCACAGCCTTTCAATTTCAGTTTGTAGATCTTTGTATTTGGTTATTTTTTTCGTTTTCTTTTTCTTCTATTCTGCTATCCCCTGGTATTGCTATGTCGATTATTTTGACTTGTTTTTCTTTCTTCTCGACTACAGTTATATCTGGTGTATTGTGTGGCAGATGTTTGTCTGTTTGTAGTCGGAAGTCCCATAATATTTTTACATCTTCATTTTCTACCACTTTTCAGTTTCATGGTCCCACCAATTTTTGGCTACAGGTAGCTTGTATTTTTTGCAGATGTTCCAGTGTATCATCCCTGCTACCTTGTCATGCCTTTGTTTGTAGTCAGTCTGTGCGATCTTTTTTACAACAGCTGATTAGGTGGTCCACTGTTTCATCTGCTTCTTTACAAAGGTGGCACTTGCTGTTTGTTGTTGATTTTTCAACTTTTGCTCTTATTGCATTTGTTCTTAGTGCCTGTTCTTGTGCAGCCAGTATTAAACCCTCTGTTTCTTTCTTCAAGTAACCATTCTTAAGCCATTGCCAGGTCTTGGTGATGTCTGATTTTCCACTTATATTGTGCAAATATTGATCATGCAGGGGCTTATTTTTCCACTTTTCTGCTCGGTTCTTGACTTGTTCTTTCCTGTAGGCCTGCTTTCTTTCATTGGTGTTGAATAGTTTCGCGTTATTGACCATTTAATTGTTTAATTTATTATTTACTATTTATTTTTTCATATATATATATATATATATATATATATATATATATATATATATATATAAAATATATTAAATATATTAAAATATATATTATATATAAAATTTATTATTGTTGTTTAATTTATTATTACTATTATTATTAATTCTATACCGCCCTTCAAAATTAATTCTATACCGCCCTTCATTAATTCTATACAGCCCTTCAAAAAAATGGCTCAGGGTGGTTTACACAGAGAAATAATAAATAAGTAAGATGGATCCCTGTCCCCAAAGGGCTCACAATCTAAAAAGAAATTTTAGAAAGAAAACTAAATCTAATTTTGTTTTGATTTTAGTTTTAATTGTTTAGATTTTAATTGTTAATTTTAATTGTTTTTGTTTTGATGTAGCCATTTTTGGAAGGGCAGTATATAAATCAAATGAATAGATAAATAAATAAATAATCCCCAGCCAGAGGCCACTGCAGCTGGTGATGCTGGGAGTTGTAGTGAACAACATCTGGGAATCTCTGTTAGAGGGAACATGGCTAGGGGTGAAAGGGGAACAAGAGCAGCCTGGTTCAGAAGACTTGATCTGGCATATATATATATATTACACACAACATTCGCATTTTGAAATGCATGACTTCTGCATAATTGTTTGTAAGTTCCAAGAAAACCTCAAAGCATCCAGTACACCCCAATAAATGGTGCTCACAATGAGAGAAGTTGATATAGCTATAGTTTACTTGTTAGATATATGAAATGAACATCATCCACAAACCCCTCATACTAAGGTTTGTGGACACGAAGCAAGATACCTCTTGGTCAGCCTAGGTGCCCATCTGACAAGTCATCACACAGCCACTGTATAAGAATCCAGTAAAAATTATATGAACAGAACAGCACCTCCATCTCTAATAAAACTTTAGAGGATGGAGAGGGTAGCAGAGTTGCATGTGGTATGCATCTTTCACTTCAGGGTAACTAAAAACCTGTCATTCGATATCAACCAGCAGTAGCTCCACATGTATCCTGCTCTCACTGCACTGCCATCACAAGCCGCTACAATGAAAAGATAAGCATATTCCTCACATTAGGTGCTGTCTACAGAAAACTAAAGACAATGTTCCACATCATGCACATTTTGAATGCCTGCCCAGATCTACACCCCCAGTTGACATAAGAACATCCCTGCATCCTGTTTCACACACTGGTCCACCAGATGTGATGCCTCTGGGAAGCCCACAGCAAGAGGTGAGGACATGCCCTCTCTCTTGCTGTTGTTCCCCTGCAACTAGTATTTAGAGTTCTCCAATGATGTAGTTGCAAATTCAGAAGTGCAGGCACTCTCCATGACAGCCCCCATGGCCATGCCCACCCCAACAGCCAGAGAAGCCGAGAAGTATCTGCACCTCCACTACACCCATGGAGTTTCTCCCATATTTTCCAAAAGCTTTGTAGCTTCTGCTACTGTGGCAGGTGCGGGCTTAAAAAATAAAACACACTTCCTTATTAATACAAAAGAAAATGAAAGCAGAGCTGTTTGTTTCTCAAATCTTGCACAAGTTTTGTAATACTATAGATCTATACATCATTTTAAAATACACTTGCAGAAAAGTGGTGTATTAGTATTGTTAAATAGGTCAGGATACAATCCTAAACTCATTTACTAGGGAATAAGCCACTGAACATTTCTGAGTAAACAGTCATAGGATTACACTGCACATGTGTTTGATATTGGTAGTGTGCTGGTGTACAACTGGGGCCTTAATTATATATTTATAGTCAAGAACCACAAGAAGTGACTGTGATATCTTGGCAAAGAGTACTGCAAGCAAGGCTCTACAGAACATGCTTTATTATTCAAGCACACAACACAAAAGAATAAGGGATGAGTCAGGTTGGGTAGTACTTTTCTGAACAAACTAAGGAAGCCTCAACAGTCCAAAACAAGCAAAAGCTATAGAACAATGCCCCTAGATGTCATTCACGTGAGAGACCTCTCTTGTGGTGCCTATGTATCTTCAGGAGCTGTATTGATGCAGAGAATTCCCAAACAATCCCTCTATCATCCAGTTTTAAGCGACGGGGGTGGGGGGTTTGTACCTTCTTCGCTACTTATTTATCAGTATGATGTACCAAAAGGACAATTTTGAACAAACAGAACGAGCCCCATCATCAAAGTGCAAGCGTCAAGGGGAGAGGGTGTACCTCCTTTATAATATTCTAGAAGAGTATTCCATATTCTTACAAAATTTAGGTATTAGCCCTCAAGATATTTCCTGAATATATCTGTTTAGACAACCCAGGTCACTGAAACATGTAACAAATCAGTGCCATAAAATGTTGTTATACAGTACTCAAGTTTTTTGCAAGCATGTCCCTGCAGGAAACAAGATCTGGGGTTTTTATGGTCAGGACACACATAGTGAAGCTTGCACAATGTTACAGCTTGTGAATAGTAATTATGTTTCTCTAACAATGTTCATCTAGAACTTCCTCTAAAGACCACAAGAAGTAGAATGTGAGGTGTTCTATCATTAGAAATGTGTTTGTTCTGCACATTTGAGTCTATTAGGTGCTCTTTTCTGGACAAAAATAATGGTGACAAGAACAGCTGATTACCTAGTCAGCATTGCATAGCAATTCTATCTATGCATTTCCACTAAAATAGTACAGGCATACCATCTTGCATCCAGAAATGGACGCAATATGCAAAGGCTGGACTGCAGCTATGTCTACATTTCTACCAGTGGCTCCCACAGATACCTGGTAGTATTTTCTGTACTCTTTCATGTAGAAATGGTGCGTAGTGAAGCCAGCCCAACATCTCTTTTAATTTAAATTGTGTAGTAGCACACACAAGATATAACACAACCAATCCATAGATTTGTGTTGGGACAAGACCTAGACCCAGAATGAGGGACATAGGCTCTGGGGTCTATGGAGGAGAAGAGGCGTTTCTAGGGAAAATAGCACCTAGGGCAAGCACTGAAATTGCGCCTCCTGTCCAAACTGACACCCATCTTTCAGATAACTTTATCATAATATCAGCTGAAAACTAAAAGTCTGAAGGTCACATACAAGTCACATATCTGAATATGTGTACACCGACATATTTTTTTTAAAATTACCTGTAGCCCCTTCAGGGGGCTTCCTAAAAGCCATGGGGGTGTCCTGCAAAGGTCCCCCACGACACGCTGGCCTCTAGAGCCTCACAGGGACCATTTGAGCATGTGCAGTGGCAATTTCTTAAAATAATTTTTTTTAAAGGCCACTGAAAACAAAATGGCCACTGCGCATGCTCAAATGGCCTCTGTGAGGCCTGGCATGGCCTAGGGCCTCACAGAGGCCATCTGAGCATGCATGGTGACCATTTTGTTTTTGGCAGCCATTAAAAAAAATTTAATTTTAAAAAATGGCACGCCCCTTCAAGTGGTGTCCAGGGCACGTGCCCTGCCTGCCCTACCCTAGATACGCCCCTGTGGAGGAGGAGGTATGATATTAGGAACTTCCTCGAGAAAGGAAGGAGAAATGTGGATTGATGTTAATGAGAATGAGCTACTATTATGCCGGCCAACACCTTTTTTCCTTCTAGCCCAGGTTTGATTTGCAAAGCTGCTCTCCCTTTATCCACTGGTCTTGCAAAACCCCAACTCCACAGTCTCAATATTGTAATAGTAGCCAGGATTTCACCTGTAGATGTTTTTACCATCGTCAATTTCGTTTTGTTTTTATGCAGTACTCCCCCGCCACTGTATCACACTCTCCTTGTCTGCAGAGCATTCAATACTTGCCAGCATGTCCTGGCTATGAGTAAAATATAGAGATGGGGTATGCGAGAGAGGGAATAGCAGTTACAATTTTTCTGGTACAAAAAAGATTAAACATGAGGCAAAATACTGGGAACAATATGGGAGGAACACAAGGCCAATTAAATCTAAATGACGACAATGTGTATGGATACATTTCCATGAAGACTCCTTGTTCTACTTTGACCCTTCTACTCATGCACACACAGCAGTTATTAATTTAATTATTCTCAGTTGTAAACTGCCAGTATTTTTTACTACATCAGGTAAAATTATAGTCACTTCCTAGCCAATTAAAGAATGTTGTCTAAACAAAAGAAATGCATAGTATCCAAGCCTTAACCCCCACCACACCTGACAGTCAATTCCCACAGTGCCACAGATTAGAAGGAGGGAGCCATCTCCTGAGCAACAGTGCTTTCACTCCCCAGAATTTTATTCCTGACAGGGCCTTGATGCATTTTTGTCTAAAATTTAAACTTCAAAATCTATTCCATGAAATATTAACAATTACATGATCCTAATATCCGATTATATGAAGGCAAATCTCTCTTTAAGTGAAGGCTAGTTGAAACTATGTAAACTGATACCACCGCTTTTAGTATTGGCAGGGTCTGCCCTTGAGAATGCTGCTGCAGGGTCCTGCTTTGGGACAGTGAGATGGCTTCAGCTCTGAGGAATGGGGAGGCAGAGTAGATAAGATAACCCCTTTAGGAGTATTTTGAAAAGACAAGCAGAAAACCAGGTGGCAAATAAGCATATCAAGAAAGCTAAGGGAAAGCCACAAGGGAACAGGTTTGTGAACAGCCACAAGTTGAAACTTACACAAGAGATGTAGCTATTCGAAGACTGAACAATGTTTTTGCAGGACCAAACAACTCTGATTGCCTATTAGAGGAGGGAGCTTTTGCGATGATCTGACACTGTAGCCATAAAGAACAAACAGAAATATAAATAGGGGAGAAACAAAACAAAATACAGTTGTCAGCTTTGCATGCAAGTGCTGCCTAAGAGAGAAGTTTAGTGACAGCTCGCATAAAATTACACAACAATGTTTGGTGCATTAATATTCTCAAAAGAGTTCTCAGAGGATATTTCTAGACATTGTGGTTTTTGCAGAAGTTATCAGTTTGGTCTAGGGGAGGGTGAGCAAACTTAAGGCTTCCAGGCACTACTCTTTTTTTTCCTTCTAGAACCAGAGATGTGGAGTGGACATTTCTCTATGAAAAACCCCAGCTATTTGGCATAAATGAATGAATGAACGAATTCTGGAGGATTTTCCCATTATTTTTCCATTTTTAAAATGTCATTGTCTGGCACCTGGATTAGCACTTTGCATGTAGCTCAGAAGGTACAGTAGCTCCCAGGCTTATCTGGAGCAGCTCTCCTGGCTTTCGGGCTTGCTCCTCTCTCCCTTTCCTTCCAGCCAGTACTGGATATCTGATTGGCTGGCTGAGTATGGCCATGACTGCACCATTTTTACTGTCTCTTTCTTTGGGTGCTCAAGCGCCTTTAGTTTCTCTCTTGATTTTTGTCCAGTTTATTGCCCTACAAACAAGCCGCTTGTGCTCCTCTCCTGCAGCAATTTTTTTCCTAGAATTCAGCAATGTTGATGTTAAAATTCCATATTTTATCAGTGTAAGTTTTTGTACAAGCTGCCATTTATTTTGTGACTAGCTCTGCTGACCCAAGCCACCAAGTTGTGTCTGACTCAGACTCTGCCTCCACAAGTCACAATTTTGTGCTGGTAGTTCCCACAGATGTGGGTTTTCTGGAATTTTTGAAGGAAAAGGTTCTGGAAAAAAATACCAATGCAATTGTTTCCTCATTTGCATTAATTTGCCAGCACGGTGTCGTGGTTAGAGTGCTGGACTAGGACCGGGGAGTTCAAATCCCCATTCAGCCATGATACTAGCTGAGTGACTCTGGGCCAGTCACTTCTCTCTCAGCCTAACCTAATTCATAGGGTTGTTGTGAGGAGAAACTTACGTATGTAGTACACCACTCTGGGCTCCTTGGAGGAAGAGCGGGATATAATATGTAAAAATAATAATAATAATTTTTAAATTAAAGAAATACACATTTTTCAGATATTCTAAATATATTGTGATCTGACTTGGCATGTTTGATCTATTTACAGTCAGCTCCACACCCACCATATTAATTTCCCACACTGTAAGTTGAAAAGCCAAGTATTTGAACCGAAGTATTTGATGCAGGGGAGAATCAATAAAGACACTTCCATTTAGCCGTTTGTTTCCATATGCTTTGCTATATGGAAGCAATTTCAAAACTTTATGTGGAAACACATTTTTATTGGAATAATCAATAACGTATGTACCCTATTGCACACTACCGAGGGATAATCTACCAAAGAACACTGGCCAGCATTCCATTCAGTGGAACACCATTGTTAGGACCCCGTCAGGGCTGCTGTGTCACATGAAGGGTAACAGTGATTATGTTGCACAATATACAGAGCAGGACAACAGCATTTGCATGGCTGCTCAACATTACTTCCCATTGTTTCCAACAGAATGATGCAAGCTTCATGGACATACTTCAGTGATACATGGTGGGCTTCAGAGGCAAGGGGAGATTAGCAAAAAATCGCCTCCTTCCCCCTCTCAAGAGACAGTACGGCAATAGTCTGGAACTCACACTGCTGCAAATGCAGTGTGCCACTGAGCTCTCCATTCTTATGGTTTTTCCTTGAAGAGGCAGATGCTGTAAACATGATGGTGCTTGTTTCCATGATCAGAATTGTGCTTACAGAATTTGCCTCTTCAGACAAAAATCATGAGTGTGGATATCATGGCAGCGTGAGGTTTCTCAGAACATCAGTGCTGGGCAGAGCCTGCTGGTACGCTCTCAGGTACATGTCAGCATCCTTTTTTCTAGAACATCTGAAGAGGGCTTATGAGCAGCCATTATGTTAGATATGCTGTTCACCTGTGTGGATTCCACATGTCCAATGCACTGTGCCATTATTTAATACCGTATGTTTGGTATCTACTGCCAAGTTTAGCACCTTATTATTACTTAATACATTTTATTTTATTTTATTATTTTTTTTACTTTGCGGATCTCACTGTATTAACACCAGGTTAAACCCTTATGACTGAAGAAAATAATCTGAAAACATGCAAGTGGTGCCTGATTACATCTCTGAAACCAAAAGCAGATGAAACATGGTTGAACTGGTCAGAGGAGAAGTTCATCACCCTCTGCAGAACTTTCTTCCTCCCCATTGCTAAGACAATTAGGCACAAAGAAAATATGTATGAATAATTCGGGTGGCAAAATTTCTTTTTCCTGGACTGAGGGCTTCGGAGTATTTTGTGGTAGCTGCAACTAGTTTATTGGAATAATCAAGAGTACAATAAGATATGTACTCCCTGGACTCTTTCAAAGCATCCTGCAAATCTGAATATGTTGGCTCTTAAATCATGGAGTTGATACTAGGAGCCTAGCACCACTGCTAGACCCATCAGTCTCTCCTAGATCAACACACGTAACTGAGATCACAGACTGCTATACACACAAGAACAAAAGAGACTTGCTGGATCAGACCAAAAGGTCCATCTGGGTCAGCTTTCTGGATTTCAACTATGGCCAGCCAAATGATTCTGGAAACCTTACAAGCAGAACATGGGATGGTTCAGACGATCCTCCTTGCATGATAAGAATATACACACACCATGAAACTGCATGTCCTCATCCCGCCTGCAACCTTAGAGAAACTGCCTCCAGTCTAGATAATACTGAGCTAGATGGACCAATGGTCTAACTCGGTATAAGGCAGCTTCCTATGTCCCAAATCTACTGCAAATCAACTTAACTGGGTGACTCCCGAGCTCCATAACACAGGATAGGGAGAAAAGGCCATCTATCCATGTTATTCAGATTCTCTATCGGCTATTCATAACTTTACATGAACATAAGGAAGCAATAGCCATCCTCCAGTTTAGAGTGTAAAATAATGCTAGTCTGCCCAGAATGACACAAATGCCAGTCCTTCTTTATCATGGTAGGTTTCACATGTCCCCCCCCCACCCCCGCTGAATGGTCAGGCCTGATACCACTGGGAAGACCACTTCCAATCCATATCAAGATGTGACCACGTTTCAGGGAAGAGGGAGAAAACAGCATGCATAATGACAGTTACTAGTCCGGAAGCCTCAGGAAGCTGAAAGCGTTGCTAGGCAACTGTGCTTTTTCCAGGCTTCTTGCAACAAGGAGCAACATTGACCTGGCTTTAGGCCTTTGCAGGCTTTAAAAAGGGAGAGAGCAAAAGAGAACAGGAGTTAGCACGGTCTCACAAGACATAAGGTAGCCAAACACAAAGGAGAACAGGACTCCTGTGCTTGTAATGGATGTACAAAAGAGATTTTTTGGCCACTGCAGCTGGTCATGCATAATGGGGGAAAGCTGCACCAACTGAAATTCCTTCTTCTCATAGCAGTTCAAACATACAGGATCTTTCCCTTCCTTTGTCCCCAGTGGCATGATCACTTACCCCAGGGGGGAAAAAATCGATAAGTCTTTGGGACACTGGATCTCCATGTCAAAGCATTGAGCTTTTGTGCCAGTCCTTCTAGGTCCTTCTTTTATGCTAATGCCTCTATGAAGATGTGGGGGCTATACTAACAGAAGTGTGCAATAAAATGGCTTGACAAGTCTTGGCACACTGAAGGTATTTATTTTGCAATGTAGTTTCCAAAAAGCCTTTCTACTCACTCAATCCCTTTTGAGTAGGATTGCCACTTTTTTCCCCTTTTCTTTTTTTGCTGGCTCTGCCCGAGTACACAATCTTGACACATACACATTTAAGTGAGACATTTCTTGCCATGTGTCTCTTTGCCAGCAAAGCTTCACTTGCTAATTTCATGTGTCAGGCTACAGGAACAGAACCAGTAAGGAGTAGGTAAAGCAGTGCAGGAGTTTAAAAGTTCAGAGCTAGGACCAGTGTGAAAGAATTCCTATTTTTAATTAAAAACATACAACAATCACAGGCGCCAACACTGGTTTCTAACATGGATCCTGCTCATGTTTTCATTCTGTCATAGACAAACTCTGTAGGTACCCGGAAGGCAAATTAAAATATTAACTGCCTAGTAACTAGGTAGCCAATAGGGCCAGAATAGCATCACTTAATTCAGCTTGCATCAATGTCACATTCCATGCCCTGTAACTTCACATCATCATAAGTCTCTGGTATTCAGGTAGGCATTTAGCATGGCTTAGTTAAACCCTATGTATAGCTAGCTGTAACCCTAGCAAGAGGCACAGAGAGCAAAAAATAGTGCAGTTTGCAATGACTCCATATCCCCGGCTCTCTTCTCCTTCTAAAGTAAAAGTAAAAACAGTCATATTAAACTGCTGTTGTATCCGGGAGGGAAAGTGTGAAAATTACATTAATGTGAAGGGATCGATTAGAAACAAAGAAGAAGAGCTCTAATTTGGCAAGAGCAGTAGAGCACAGGTGAAAAGCCATGGTATTCTGTGCAGATGAACAACAGGCCTAGCTTAGAAAGCCTAAGAAGAGGTTTCATGTACCTTCCTTCCCCTCTTTCCTTTTTTGAAAATTGGGGGGAGGCATCTTGATGCCTCATTAGCACCTCAATAATCTGCTGCCAAAGGCGACCACCTCACCACACAGAAGTACCTTGCTTCCAGGTACTTACAATTTGTATCCTCTACATTTCCCACCAGATCCTGTTTCCTGGGCCTGGAAACCTATCCTCATCCACCCTGAAGTCCTATGAGCAGCTACTATTTGCCATGTGTGATAAGGCAGTACCCTGTGAATACAATTCCATACTCTCCAACATTTCATAAGTGAAAGACAGAAGTCCCAAACATCATAGGTCCAGGTCATAGTCAGTGTGAGAACTCTAAAAAGGCTTTCCAGAAACTTCAATAAAATACCCCCCAAAGGGAAAAAAATCATAAATGAAAACATGGGCACTCTAGTTAATGCCTCTGTTCTCCTATCAAGGGCATCTGCTTGAGTGTTTTTCCATCCCAATATTACACCTACATTTACACTTTATCTTTGGAATGCATTGCCTCCAGATATTCTTATTACTGAATCCATTCCATTCTTTAAGAAGCACCTTGACAGATCTATTTTCACAGGCCTTTCCTAACAAGGCAATGTCTTGTGGATTTTACAGTGTACAGTGCCTTTTCCCCCAGCATAACCACATTAATTTTTTCTGAATGCTAAAGGCTCCAGCTGCCATCCTCAACAGCCTATCCACCACAGATCTGAACACGAGGGGGTTATCCTATAATATCTCACACTGAACAGTTTAAAATGAACCACACGAGCTGAAGTGTGTAAGCAGCAGACTGTCGTATATCATGTTTGAGTTTACACACACACACACCCCTCTAAGATTTAACTTCTAGAGACCAGATCATGGGATAGGGGCAAAATCTAAAGAATGGCAACCCTAGCAACACTTTTCAAATGCTTTCCCCAAAATGGAAATTGAGGCAGCGATAAACCTGTGACAGGTAGCAGAAAAAATGAGCACCATTTTTATTAACTAGGAACTACTCGAGGACATTGCAGTCAATGTTGAGCTGCAGTGTTCTTAAATAATGGATGTCATTGTGTTCCACTGGTCTGTGATGTTTAGGAAGACGAGAGAGAATTCATAAAGTAAAGGACATGTGGGATAAGAGACTTGGTTTTTATTCCACAATAACCTTCAGATCTTGTTAAGCCATCTAAAAAATGCATGAAAAGTGTTAATTGGTTAATAAGTCAGCTATTTCCTTTATCCTCAACACGTTTGTAGATAAGATCTGTGTTTAATGTGTTACCCAAACAGCAAATAGCTAATAGTAGTAACCTTTAGTAACCTCCTTGCTACTTTTAAACAATATTCTGCTTTGAAATCCTGAGATCACTTGGCATTTTCTAGACAAAACTTTTTCCAAAATAAGTTTTTTAAAAAAAAAGAATAAGATTCACAAATCTAACACCACAGTCTTGGTTAGAAATTTAAAGCATTTCCCCATGCTTTACGGCCTACCTCTCCTATGGCATTCAGACTTTCATGTTGTTAACCCTTCCGTGCTGTTTTCCCACCAAAAAAATCACCCACCGAGCCATTTACTATAATGCCACTCTCAAATTACTTCAGGTGGAGGGGGGAGGGCTTTCAGTGGGAAAATGACATGCAAGGGTTAAACACTTCCTACTTCCATGCTATCAAAACCAAGGTTCCCTATGGCTGCCGCTTTAGAGTAAATCAAGTTCACAATTAGACAATTCCATCGTTTGGTCCTCAGTCAACCTTTAAGTTAATTCTGCAAGACTGAGAAACATGTTTTGTGTTTAGAGACAGTCTACCTCAGACCAATAGAGAATTAAATGCATAAAGAGCAGTGAGATACAGGATATCAGTTATGGGATCTCAAGACTCTCAGGCAACTAAGGTAGTGGAACCATGAGATCAAAGGTCTCAAGCAGGTTTATGAGAATAAATACAAATACTGTAGGATTGCCATTCACATGCGTTCCCATTCCTCCTTGCTGACTGACCCAGAAGCCAGTTGACAAATGTCTGTGTTCCAGCTGCAGACAGAATTGTTTTGAAAACCAAGGAAGGTAGCAAATGGCATATGAAGGCTAGATGCAGAACTCCACCTCCTCATTACTCCATTCAATCCATTAAACAAAAACCGGATCCAGTTTTTTTAAAAAATGAAAGCTTCTTTTCTCCAAAGCAGTCAGATCATGAATTCAAATTGTTTGCAAAAGAGATCTAATGTTTCCAATATTCCCTCATCAGGGATACATTTCAGTTGCAAATGCTCATTTTATACATTTATGTATTGCTTCCATTGACTAAAATCAGGGGGTAACAGGGTTGCTCTGTTTGCCCCTTTCTTACGTGTAATGCAGCACAAGGCAAGCAAATGAGATCTTGCACAAAGTGAGCAGCTACTCCCTTAACAATGGTGTTTTTTGAAGATCAGAACCATGATTAGATATTTCTTGGCAGAAGAAGACATTTTCTCTTCCCCTCCCTGTGTGAATGCATATGAATACATTGGCTTCCAGTGAATTCAAGCAAGACAAATAAAAAGCAAGCAGCTTCAAACTCTCCATTCCCTGTGCTCCACTGACATCATAGAACATTTTAGATGCCTAGTTCTTTGTGTGGGTGGCATCCAAAGTCACTATATAGAGTAGACAATTCAATTTTTGCCTTTGTTGCATAAATAAAGGGGTATACTACATAAAGTGGACAACACAACAAATATTTATATACCGCTTTTCAACAAACGTTTCCCAAAGCAGTTTACACAGAAATAAAGTAAATAAATAAAATGGCTCCCTGTCCCCAAAGGGCTCACAATCTAAAACTGAAACATAAGATAGACACCAGCAACAGCCACTGGAGGGATGTTGTGCTGGGGATGAATAGTGCTTGGTTAGCAAGTGGAGGAGCTATTAGTCTAGCAGTAGTGTGTGTGTGTGTGTGTGTGTGTGTGTGTGTGTGTGTGTGTGTGTGTTGTTCCCTTGTTAAGCAGGGTCTGCCCTGGTTTACATTTGGATGGGTGACTACATGTGAGCACTGTCTGTCTCCCCTTAGAGCAGAGGTGGGGAACCTTGGCCCTTCAGCTGTTTTTGAACTACAACTCCCACCATCCCCAGCCATTGTGGCTGGGGATGATGGGAGTTGTAGTTCAAAAACAACTGGAGGGCCAACGTTCCCCACCCCTGCCTCTGAGGATGAAGCCATAGCCCAGAGGCGGAACATATGTTTGCATGCAGAACATCTAGCCTCAGTCCCTGGCATCTTCAGGTAGGGTGGCTGACTGCCTTGGAGAGGTACTGCCAGCGAGTGTAGAAAATACTGAGCTAGATGGACTAATGTTCTTATTTGATATAAGGCAGCTCCTATGTTCCTGCTTAAGTGGCTTCTACTCAGTCCTCATGCATCTCTGAACCTTACAGAGACATTATACTGAGTAGTAAAAGAAATGTCCAGGCATTCAACCATGACCAAAGATGACCACTTCCCAGCCACCCTTTTCAACATATGTTCTCTTTGGGGAAATTCCAAATTCTATACATAGTTATAAATTGGTAGCAGGTACTTTACATGAAGCCATCTGCATTGGGGAAATGAGTTGACTACCATGCCAGAGGCTGCTGGTTCGAATCCCAACTGGTATGTTTCCCAGACTAGGGGAAACACCTATATTGGGCAGCAGTGATATAGGAAGATGCTGAAAGGCATCACCTCATACTACGCGGGAGGAGGCAATGGTAAACCCCTCCTGTATTCTACCAAAGACTACCACAGGGTTCTGTGGTCACCAGGAGTCGACACCAACTCGATGGCATACTTTACCTTTACTTTACATGAGCAGAGAGTACCATTCAGTACACATATGCACAGTCACTGAGGAATTGTGTTGTGTCATGACAGATAGTGCCATTATAGTGACTTGGGGGGCGGGGATTAGAGGGTTGTGTACACCCCAGATTATATCAACCATGTTCAAACACTATATTAAGAGAGAAGCCTGTAGGCTGCTCACTCGGTCTCTGAACTCTAAAACAAGGCAAGGAACTCACCAACTTTAATAAAGAAAGGTCTCCTTTTATTCGTATAGTCATTTTATTCATATAGTCATTTTATTCGTACAGAGAGAATTCTCAGAACTACCTTATGTTGCTTCAGGACTGATGCACCCAGTTCTAATCCATGAATCAAGAATCAAGCTGATTCATCTTTTCAGACCTGTCCCCACCACCCCCATTCCTCTTCTTGGCAAAATCCATAGAAGTAGCACTCCAGAGAGATCATACATGCACCATTCATAACTGAAGAGAGGCACATTAAGTGTAGTGGGTTTTTAGGAAAGGTTGTTGTTGTTGTTATTATTATTATTAATTCAATTTCTATACTGCCCTTCCAAAAATGGCTCAGGGCCGTTTACACAGAGAAATAATAAATAAATAAATAAAATGGATCCCTGTCCCCAAAGGGCTCACAATCTAAAAACAAACATAAGATAGACACCAGCAGCAGACACTGGAGGTACTGTGCTGGGGGTGAATAGGGCCAGTTACTCTCCCCCTGCTAAATAAAGAGAATCACCACGTTAAAAGGTGCCTCTTTGCCAAGTTAGCAGGGGTTTATTAAAGAGTATTAAAGAGCCAGTTCAAACAAATAGTGACCGCTACATGCAATAATGTCATGGCCATAGCAAGAATACACCTACTCCAACATCAATAAAGGATGTGCCGACACTTATCTCAGCATGTCCTTTAATTGCGAGTGAGGCATGTTCATGGGAACTGCCCCCTGTATGCCCTACAAAACCCTTGTGTAACATGAGGACCAATTCTGATCAATAGCCCCCTACATGTGATTGAAGGGTGTGCCAAGATCACATCAGCACATCCTTTAGAGATGCGGTGGGCGCATTCTTGACGCAGCCCAACATTATTGCATGTAGCAGCCACTGTCCATTTGAATGGGCCCAAAGCTTACTCAAAACCTGCCACCTTCTATTAGGGCAAAACAGACTTTGAATAGAAAGGGCAGTTTGTCGTCCACCCTTTCAGAATTCTGAGTTCTTGCCTCCTATTTCCCAAGTCAGGGAAATTCACAATATGTGGTTACTTTTCTACAACATTTCATGTGGCATTAAGAAATAGGGAATATTAAGAAAAAGTAGTAAGGCTGCTGTTACTTATATCTTGCTGAGCAAGAGACTGGCCACAAAATCACAACAAAAGACAGCCATTTAACAATAACTGATACCAACCTCTTGGCAATTATGCTGCTCATTAATGATGTAAAAGTTAACTCACTATCCACCTCTCCAAAAATCTACCTGAAGATGTGGTTGATGTCCTTCTTCTAGTCCTCCTACACCACAGAAGCAATTCTAGATGTGAATGCCCTTCCTCCCACTATCCATCTTGCCCAATGCTTTCTTAAGAAGAGCAAAGCTACGAAAACAAAGAACAAGGCAGAAGCTACTGGTCAAGTTAGTTTAGAAAGATGCCCCACTATAGATGGAAAGTGTGACAGAAGGTGTGGCAAGTAATATAACAGAGTTTATTCTGGAATTGATCTATTCAGCCAGCCACTCCCATGCATATCTCAGAATACACTCAGAAGATCGGAACCCCAATATGTCAATAATTGCAGAATCACCCTAATAGGCAGCTTTGGTAGAAACATCAACCAAAGAGAAGCTGCAGTGATGTGGCAGGTATATCAGACACTGGATGACATCCAGATTAACGAAGCTCCAGTGCTGCAGGAAAAGCACCAGTGTAGCAGCACTGCTTCTGAAGTGTTCTAGACTATAATGTTGCATCATTGTTTGCAGGGGGGTTTCAATGACCTCCCCTTCCCCAAATGCACTCTATGCCACCCAAAAACATGTCCCTGAGGGCTGCACAACCCTCAGGGACATATTTTTGGGTGGCACAGAGTGTTCTCAAAAGAAAGAAAGGTTGTCAAAATTTGCACACACACCCATTGCTTGAGCAGTGAATCTGAGTTAGTAGAACTCTTCATAACCACCAGTGCTTCTCCCATAGTAGTGGTGCTTCACTAGTCTGAATATCAATCATTGGCCTCAAACCAAAACAAAGTCAAGACATTTTGCAACCTGAGTGTAAAAGACAGAGATATTTTGGTCCACAACAATATTCTAGGCTATTACAGCTTAAAGCTAACAAATAAAGTATGGGGATTACACAAGGTTTCAGCCTGAACAAATAAATGCTAAACCATCTCATTGTAACTTCATGAAATGAATCCCAGGATATTCTAGGAGAATACAGAAATTTATGGGGACTAAAAGATTAATAGTTTTTTTCTAGAGCCCCATTCACACATTACGGTGATGAAGCATACAGTCCATGTATGGTGTGTGGACATGCAGATCTGCACATATGTACAGTTATTTACACATTACTATAGTTACCTGAACCCAAGACTAGGTTTTTTTCCAAATTCTTTAATGTTAGAAATCAAGAGGTCATGTTAATCAGGGGGTCATGTTAAATTCCAAGTCCTCTTCCTTTTGGGTAAATATAAGTATTGCCTGTATTTAACCTCTATTTTTTAAGGGCCTCATCTTGTGGTAGCAAGCATGAATTCAGAATTCTCTTGTATTCGGGTAAATACAGTATGTTGAACACACATACACTGATACATTTTCTGTCTGAATCATGCATTTGATAATGACTGTACCCAAGTTCACTTAAAATTAACCCACATACAGTGATTCACACAATACATACATGTGTACACACATACAATGTAATGTCTGGATAGGGTTTAGATTGGGCGGTGGGAGAGGGCACACTGGAAAACCTGTCTCTTGCCAGATATCATGCCTTGTATCTGGGGACAAAGGAAAAACAGCTCTGTGGCATAAAGTCAAATATCAAGACATATTCTGACCCATTAGGCTCCATCATAACCCTCATGTTCTAGGTTACAATTTCAATGCATGCAGCATCTCAACATCACTCCACATGAGCCCATTCTAGGCACTTCACATCCCTTACAGCTGCACACTGCAGGGTAAGGTTGGGGGTGGTGGGCAAACTGTCTTGCAGCAAGGAAACTTATGTCATTTTTTTCCATAGAGGAATCCAGACAGAAGTTTGCAAGGAACAAATCAGCACCATCTGAGAGTCTGATTTTGTCAAGTGGATCACTGGCACTTATGATTCTTGTTGAAAACAACAACTGAAGACTCACCTTGCTATGCCATGTATCCTCTCTCATGATTCCATCTCTCAGTTTCTTGTATCATGTTGCCCCCACCCCACCCCTCCGCAGGCATCCGCTGCAAAGCAAACTGCCTTGCTTCCCACAAGGCTCCTGACCTACTATCTGAATTAGTGGAGTTGACACCTGTCCACAGGATAAATATAGCAGAGATATCTAACATATGTTGCACAGATCACTAAAAAAAAAAAAAAAAGCTGCCACCTGTTGATGATCTTTACTCACAGTTATCACTGTTACCCTGAGCTGCACCCAAAGGTTTTATCATCTAGTTCCAAGATCACACATCTGAATTATGGTTCATATTTCTAGCCAACAGAGAGAGAGAAATCTTCCAAAATAAGCCCATGTTAAACAAGCAACAATTCAGGATGCTGGGGAAGCAGTAAGGAGGGGAGAGTTTTTATTCAAAATAAAGATTTTAAAAAGAGGAATTTTTAATTAAAGAGATATTAAAGTTGGAAAAGCAGCATATGATTACTGGTGACATGAACATGTTACATAAGCTGTAAAGTTTAAGGAAACAAGATTTTAAAAATTCCATCTTGCTTATAAATAAAATATCTATACATTATATAATTATATAATATTTTACAGGAACGATTGCATTGGGAAACTGGAAAATTGTTGGCCAGTTTTGAAGCATCTAACATTAAAAAAATTAATCCTACAGTTAAAATATAATGTTTTAAAAGTTACTACTACCAAGAAATTGTAGAGCAATTTGGGTGGCTGTTCAAACATTTGTATACCACAGATAAATAATCAGAAGCTATTTTACAATTTCTCTCATGTCTTCATATGCCTAAATTATCTAAGGAGGATCTCCAGCTTTTACAAGCACCAGTCGCTTTGGATGAAAGTTGCAATGTTGGGCCTCAAGAATACACCTGGACTGGATGGTTTCCAAACTGCATATTATAAACTGTCAGTGCTGTTAGAACAATTATATTTGACTATTAAGGAATGCATGGGTAATATGCATGCCAGAATCTTGAGGGGAAAGCTAATACAATTGCTATTCCTAAGCCTAACAAAGATATGTAATGAATCCAGATTCCTACCCACCAATAGCACTTATTAATCAGGAGTTTAACATCAGGACAACTATTCTGCCCAAAAGAGAGTACAATTATTGTTTCTTATTCTGATGAAGATCAAACCAGTTTTATACCTGGTAGAAGGTTATCATCCGTGATTATTATTACTGAGGATATTTAAATGTACGAAGGAAGTATTAAATTTTGTTTAGATGCTCAAAAAGCATTTGATCAAATACTGACTTCAGTATTAGCAGTTGTCAATATTGCTGGGAATTGTTTGTCTTGGATAAAACTAGTGTACCTGTCTAAGGTGAGACTTATTATAAATAGATGTTCTTTAGAAGTTTATGACTTACAAAGGAAGCACTCAACAAGGCTATCCTGTATCTCCTGTTCTTTTCCCACTGTAGCCATTACTGTCCAAACTAATGAAGAAATTTGTGGTACTATAATTTAAGATCACTATGTACGCCAATATTGTCATGACTAATATACAAAGATCTTTTTCATTTGTGTTTGATGTCTTATCCTCCTTTAGTAATATTATTCTCCATTAGTAATATTTCTGGTTATAAGAAACTATGTTAAATCAGATTTAATTATTCAATTTAGGACAGGCAATAATTAACTAACAAAAAAATATGGAATAAAACCACTTCAGTTAGATATTTTAGATATAAGATGGAAAACTAGGAACAATATTACAAATCAGTCATGAGAAATGTAAAATCAAAGTTAAGGGACAGTTAGGTAAATGGTTAGGTCTCCCTCTTTCTTGGCTAGGGAAATCAAGATGAATGCTTCACCAAAGATACTGTTCCTTTTGATTAATTTTCCATTAACTTGTGAAAGAAGCCATACTAAGCACTGGCAAAAACTAGTTCTAGATTTGATTTGGCAAAATAAACATCCTCATGTAACCAAGGTAAAATTGTACAAACACTCCAATGGAATTAAATATTATATTGCTATATTATCACACTGTTAAATTAGCCTCTATTTCTGACATGCAGCACAATCTCTTATAGCAGTGGTTTTCAAACTGTGAGCCGAGGAACCTTGGAGTTCTATATTAAGATCAATAAAGAAAAACCAATTTGCCCACATCAACCAACCTTCCCCAGAAATTAGCAATTGTACAACAGTGGCCAGTGTGTTCAGAGGTTTACTTAGTTCACATGTGGCAACAGAGGGGCCAGGATTGTTGAGCCTGAGCCTTCTCAGGAATTGTGGGTACCCAGAATCCAGATTGCAATGCACAAAAGATTCCAGGGCAGATGCTTTGAGTTTCATCAGCACATTTGATGATATAGAACGTAAAAAAGGTAGACAGTTTCAGAATTACTGCCATAATTCTAAAACAGCAAGGTAGACAACTGGAGCGGAAGTGGAGAAAAACCCAACTAGAATCTGACAGATACAAAATAGAGCACATTTGAAGACCTATGCTCAGGCAGTACATGCAACAAATAAGTGATTCTATTCTTCCCACACTGCAGAAATGTTGCAGAAGCTCATGTCCAGCGGAGTTGTCTAGGATTGTGTGTTGTCTGGTATATACCTCTCCTCCCTTGCATCAGAATTTGGAACCATCAGTTACCCACTGTGGTTTTTAAATCACAGTGGGTAACTGATTTTGAGGTTTTGTGGCTAAAATCTCTCATATTTGGGCTGATGGACTCAGACTCGACAGTTACTGCAGAGTGTAATGCAGAGGTGTCCAGCAACTCCTCATGTCATTGTTAGGCTGGATCAGTTTCAGTTTGTGACTCGAGGATGGGGATCAGCTGCTTGGAATGGTGCAGCCTGCCACTTGTCCTCTTGTCAAACATGGCATAAGATGTTGCCTCAACATCTGTTAAAAGAGGTTGTTGTATAAGCCAGGTAAAGGTATAGTGTGCCGTCAAATCGATTTCAACTCCTGGCGCCCACAGAGCCCTGTGGTTTTCTTTTGGAGGGAGAGCAGGATGGCTTCCTGTCTTAAGGAGGCAATTAGACCACTTCTGAAGAAGCCTGCATTGGATCCCTCAGAGTTAAGCAACTATAGGCTTGTCTCCCCATGGCTGGGCATGGTAATTGAGAGGGTAGTAGTTTTCCAGCTCCAGGCAGTCTTGGAGGACATTGATTATCTAAACCCATTTCAAACTAGTTTTCAGGCAGACTATGGGGTGGAGATTGCCTTGGTTGGCCTAATGGATGATCTCCAATGGGAAATGAACAGAGGAAGTGTGACTGTTGGTCCTTTCAGATCTCTCGGTGGCTTTCGGTACCATCAACCATAGTATCATTCTGGACCATCTGAGGGGAGTGGGAGGCACTGCTTTGCAGTGGTTCTGCTCCTACTTCTCAGGCGGATTCCAGACAGTGTTGCTTGGAGACCATTATACTTCAAAAAGTGAACTTTTATATGGCATCCCCCAGGGCTCCATACTGCCTCCAGTACTCTAACATCTACATAAAACCACTGGAAGAGATCATTTGGAGATTTGGTACAGAGTGTTTACAATATGCTGATGACACCCATATCTTTTTCTCCATGTCAGAGCCATGGGGAAAAGGCATAACCTCTCTAAACACCCACCTGGAGGCAGTGATGGGCTGGATGAGGGATAACAAGCTCAGAATGAACCCAAATAAGATGGAGGTGCTTATTGTGCAGGGTTGGAACTCAAGAGACAATTTTGATCTGCCGGTTCTGGACAGGGTTACACTCCCCAAGAAGGAACAGGTACGCAGTCTGGGAGTGCTTCTGGATCCAAAGCAATCCCTGCTGTCAGGTTGAGGCAGTGACCGGAGGTGCTTTCTATCAGCTTCGGCCAATACTCCAGCTGCATCCGTTTCTTGAGATAAACGGCCTCAAAGCAGTTGTACATATGCTGTTAACATCCAGACTTGGCTACTGCAATGGGCTCAATGTGGGTCTGCCTTTGTATGTAGTCTGGAAACCGCAGTTGATGTAAAATGTAGCCTTCTCTGTTACCACCCCAGGACTTTGGCATGAGCTCCCTACTCCCCATCTCCGACAGCTTTTAAAAATACTTTAAATACAAATTTATTCATCCAAGCTTTTAACTGGAATTGTGGTTTAAACTGCTTTAATTGTTTAATTTGTTTTATGTTGTTGTGAACCACCCAGATACTCAAGACAGGGGCAGTGTACAAATAAATAAATACACACCTTAAATGCATGGAAGACATTCCCCTGTCTAAATCCTAACATGGGAAGGGATGAGGCAGATCTGTACTCAGATCCAGGTACACAAGCCAGCTGGTCACCCTGATGTTCTAACCCAATTACACTGAAAAAGGAGCAACTTACAGAAACACCCTTATCTTGCAACCCAATCCTATGCATATGCAAGTCCCACTGATTTCTGTGAGAATTACTTACAATTGAGGTATACATAGATTTCTAACCTTATTCTTTGTGGGAAGTTGCCCACAAGGCAAGATTATTAAATGGTTTTATTATTATTTTTCAGTAGCAGACAGCAATATTCTAGGTGAATGGTCCAGAAACAGACAATGCTGAAGTGCTGTCAAAGCAAAGGGGGCTTGGACCCAACTAGTGCCTCGACTGCATACCACTGGGGTCCCATGTAAGCCACTCTGAACATTGTAAAAGAACACCACACAACTCATTTCACAAAACAGTGAACATCTTAGTGTTGAAAGACATTTGATTCTTCCCATCAAATTCTTCCATTCTGATCCCTGGTTGGTGAAGGCAGAATCCTAAAACTGGTTTTCAATAGCAGAGCTTTACAGCTTCCACATAAGACCAGCATCTATAACACAGGTGGGACTTCTTTGCTTGTTTTTCAAGCAGTTGTTGAGGGCAGCTGGCATGAGTACGTGCAGAGTGTCCTGCATCGCCACTACTGATGAATCAGGGACTGTTCACTATGTATCTAGGCCACTGGAGAGCAAAGCTGACCCCGCCCCCAACATGAATTGTTTTCTAAATTAAGCACCACCCCTGCTCTTTTTAACCATGATAGACCATAGGTTGTTCTTAATTTAACTGGGAGGTTTGCTCACTCGCGTCAACCTTAGGAAAATCTCAACAAGTCACATGACAACCTAACGGCACAAGGCACAGATTCCAAAGAAATTTCTGAATCAATGGGAAGATGACCAGTTAAAAAGCGGGTCATGAACTTCCTTTTTCTTTGCATTCAGGCTGCAGGATGGGTCAATGCTGCATTCTCCACCCCATATTTGTTTTCTTTTTCTTGAACTAGAATTCTCTCATAGAAGGAAACTGAATCATGAAAAGGTTATTGCACATTTTCACAGAAAGCATTGCAATATTCTATTTGGGGGAGATAGCCACAGGCTAACATACAGGCTAACCTGCTTTGAGGATGGAGGATCCAGCCTCAGGATAGAGGGCTGAATGAAATAGCCCTCAGGCATGCTGCATCTCTACAAATGTTAGCCTTCTGCGAAAACTACATGCATTATTAAATACATCAGCATGTAATTAGAGATTTAATACCTCCTACCGCTGCACTGCAGTACCAATCCAAAACACAGCCCTGTGCCGCTGCTACTCATAAGTAGTCAAGCTTCTAATTACACACTGGCTGACATGACAGGCAGCCCTCCATTAACATTAGGGACCCGCCAGTGCTGCTGTGCAACTTGAAAGGCAGCCCCAATGGTGTAGCGTGACAGGGCTGCTGTAGATCAACTTAAAATCATTTCTAGGCAGTTGTGCAATGTTGTTTCCCATGGAAGGAGTCCTGCACAACTACCCAGAAGTGGTTTTAAGTCATTCCACAGCAGCCCCATCAGGCTACACCATTGCAGCTGCCTTTCACATTGTGCAGCAGTCCTGGCTGCTAGGTCGATGTAGGGCTGCCTGTCATGTCAGCCACTGACATTTAGCATCACATGTAACTGAGCCCAAAGTATCCAAACTGCCCAAATTCCTTGAGAAAAATATATTTTTAAAGATAGCACTTCCCCCATCTGCTGCTTTTAAATAAAAATTGGAAGACAGTTTCCGGGTGAAATGCAAGATTATTTGCAATAAGACCCATCCACCTCAGCCAACTGAAGCTGACAGAATTCTGCTGAATTAATTGTCAATCCATCATTCATGCTAATAGAACTTTGACTTGTTTTTATAGGTATTTTGGTGTTAGAATGTTACTGGAACAGGGAATATGTATATTCCCCATTTCAGAAGGTACAACTGTACCTTTCCTTCCAACAATATTAAGTGGCACATTCCCTCCCATTTGAAGCAAACAGTTCTCTTAAGAGCCTGAAAAAGTCAACTTCATCAACTTCAAGTTCAACCTAAATGTTGCAATAGGCCATGTATAACAGTTTTAAAAGTCAGAATACTTTTGTTTTGTTTTGTTTTGTTTTGTTTGAGGGAGGAGTTAAAATGTAGACTGCTGTCTGCTCGAATAAAACACTTTATATAGGTTTCTGATCAGGATATACAGACCCCTGGCTTAAGGTGTCAAACCTCGAGCTATGATGCAGACATTATATATTCAAGCAGCAGAAAAGAAGCAGGATGCTACTCCCCGGCCTGATCCAGGCAAGTTATTCCAAAGCAAAAGATCAAGGACCATTTGCTCCAAACTGCTGTAGAAGAGTGCAGCTGTGCCTTTCTTTTCAAGAGTAAGGTGACACTCTGCAGTGCATTGCAACTTGCCACATAGGCAAAGGGCTCTGCCATAAATAGACCTACCCCACTTAGAAACTTTACCCTAACCAACTTGGTCCAGGAGAGGCAGAAATAGAAGTGTTCCTCCATTGCCTATAGCTTCTCACACATTGGACCGGGCCCCGTTGTGATGCAGGGCACCTCCAAAGGAGAATGCCAGGAACTCTTGGGAGCAGCCACAGCTGTCCGGAGATAAGCAGTGAGTGATTGGGGAATTGCTCCTTCTCAGGAGTCTGCACATGCTCTCTCTTCAATCATGCCTCCAGTGCCCTTTCAGAAAGCAGAGCTCTGCTCCCACTAGATGCAGGTCAGGACTGGTGGAGGTGAATGAGGCAAGAGTCCCTGAGAAGGAGCTCAGCAGGCAATCAGGCTTTCCCTAATTTGCAGAGATCGGAATGTGTTGTCTTTCTCCACTGCCCTCCCTTGCACACAAACCCCTTCCTTTGCCTTATGTCTTTTCCCCCCTCCTAGACTGCAAGTTTGTGGGCAGGACATGGACAATGATAATTTTATGTTTTGTCCAATACCTTTTTTCTTAGATGAGTCAAAAATAATAACTAGAGATCCTGCCCCTCTGGACACTTTCTAAGAGCAGCTGAACAGGCCCCTTGGCCTCCTTCCCAAGCCTGCAAAGCCTGCCCACCAGAATAGGCATGTTCACCCTCAGAGGAACATAGGAAGCTGTCTTCTACCAAGCCAGACTGTTTGCCCATCTAGTATTGTCTACACTGACCGGCAGTGGCTCTCCAAAGTTTCAGGCAGGAGCCTTTCCCAGTCCTAGCTGGAGGCAGGTGGGGTTTAACCTGGGACCTTCAGCATGCAAGCAGATGCCCATCCCCTAAAGGGAGTGTCTTACAGCAGACAGTGCTCACATGTCATCACCCATCTAAATACAAACCAAGGCAAACCCATGGTAGCTATTATTTTTTACATTTATATCCCGCTCTTTCTCCAAGGAGCCCAGAGTGGTGTACTACATACTTGAGTTTCTCCTCACAACAACCCTGTGAAGTAGGTTAGGCTGAGAGAGAAGTGACTGGCCCAGAGTCACCCAGCTAGTATCATGGTTGAATGGGGATTTGAACTTGGGTCTCCCCGGTCCTAGTCCAGAACTCTAACCACTACACCACACTGGCTATGTATAGTATTAGTATGGTAACCCATGCCTGCTACCACAAGACGAGCTCTCCACTCCTCCCATAAGAGGATCCTCTACCAAGGGAGCACTGTTAACCCTCCTCAACACTGGAGCCAGGCAGTGATCCCTCTATGTCGTGCAGATGCTCACAAATTCTTTGATGTCCACTCAGCTGATTTTTGATCCCCCTCAGGTTGAATCAGGAAGGCCCCACTCTGCCTTGATACTGCTGCCCAGAACAAAACTCATTCTACAAGCAGATGAAAAAAAATTGACGGAACACTGAAAGCACGCCTCACTGCACATGGGGATCCCTGCATGGTCACACAATGGACAGACAATTACTGCTTCACGGTGGATGAGAAATTTAGGAGTCAATGCTTGATGGTGTGGGTTCTCAACCTCCAAATGTTGAGAAACTCCCATCATCTCTTGAGCCACTGTGGCTCAGGATGATGGGATTTGTAGTCCAACAACTTCTGGAGACCCAAGACTACAAACCCATGACTAGTGCATATACACAAGATCATATCCTGCAGATCTGCAGTATCAATGTTATGCTGGCAATATACCATGTTAAACAGTAGACGTATGAGATTATTTAGCTCCAAATATCTATCATTCACTGGCTCCCCATTCAACCAACACAAGTTTAGAACAGAATTTTAGAGTTGGAGGGGAGCTCTGAGGTCTTCTAATCAACTGCCTCACAATCCTAACCCCACACACAACAATGTACTGAAAGCATGGAGGGGATCCATCTTTTTAATGCAAATAACCTTTGGTGGAGGATGCAAGGAGGTGGCAAATTAGCAGGGGTGCCACCTCCCTAACTTGGCAAAGAGGCACCTTTTAAAGTGGTGATTATCTTTTATTTAGCAGGGGGAGAGTAATTGGCCCTCTCCACCCCCAACACAGTACTTCCAGTGACTGTTGCTGGTTTCTATTGTATGTTTCTTTTTAGATTGTGGGCCATTTGGGGACAGGGATCCATCTTATTTATTTATTATTTCTCTGTGTAAACTGCCCTGAGCCATTTTTGGAAGGCGGTATAGAAATCGAATGAACGGATGGATGAATAAGGAGGTGGAAAATTAAAGCATATCTACAACCCTTATGCAACCTTCTCATATGCATTTTTATTCAGAAGTAAATCCCATTGTTTTCAATGGGACTTACTCTCAAATAAATGTGTATTTATGTCCGATGGAAGGAGGATGTGCGCAGTCAGGCGAGCAGGGCCAGAGGAGGTGGCTGGGACCGCGCAGCAGGCAGCTGAAGGCACAAGGCAGACAGAGGTGGAAGCCCCATCCTCCGGGAAGAGAAAGCTCTGTAGCTCCTCCCGAGGCTCCCCAATGAAGGGTTCTTTGAACCTATTGGCACTATTACAGCTCAACCCCTGTAGAAGGCCAAAGGCTATTGGTCTAAGGGAGAAGAGTACATCTTATGGTAGCAAGCATGAATTGTCCCCTTTGTTAGGCAGTGACTGCCCTGGTTTGCATTTGAATGGGAGACTACAGGTGTGAGCACTGCAGGATATTCCCCTCAGGGGATGGGGCTGCTCTGGGAAGAGCATCTGCATGCACAAGGTTCCAAGTTCCCTCCCTGGCATCTCTAAGATAGGACAAGATTTATTTATTTTTTATAGCACAAGATTTTTTTTTTTTATTAACTACCAAAGCATACAGTACGTTGCCAGAGATTCCTGCCTGCAACCTTGGAGAAGCTGCTGCCAATCTGTGTAGACAACACTGAGCTAGATGGACCAATGGTCTGACTCTGTATAAAGCAGCTTCCTATGTTCCTAGTCCAAAAACACCTGGGGAACCAAGTGTGAGAACCCATTTCCACTCAATCATCATGATTCATGAGGGTGAATGAAAGGCGCTTGGCACATATATTTGGGGGGTACCCTTCAAGTAACTCATGTGGGAAACCATGTCTGCTTGCTTGCTTGCTGCAATTGGGGTGCAGTCCACCTGGCATCCGATCTAACTGAGAATAAGCCAATTTGTGTCTCAACGTAAAACAAGTACTGTAATCCGATTCAAACGTGGCTTTGCGTGCGGCACTTCCTGCGCCTCTGCTGACGGCGTCATGCAGCACGTCTGCGGGCCTTCACACAACCTGTGCGAGGAGGAGGAGCGCCGGCGGTGGTTGTCAGTTCTTGCAGCCACAGATGAAGGGCGGCGGGTGATGGGACCTCCAAGGTTTACCTGCCCGGCCTCTTTTGGCCGCAGCTGCAGACAGACTATGCTAATCTCCCAGAGAGCCGCAACCGAAAGCCGCTTTTAACAAAAGCCCCCCCTAGTGCTGCCTGACCTTTGCACGTCCGTCAGTCGGGAAAAGTGACAACTGCGGCCGGGAGGGGGGCGGGGGGGAGGAGAGGGTGGATTACAGGAGAACAGCCAGCCAGGTCGAGGGAGAGTCACAGCGAATGTCTGCTTTGCTTTCCCCGCATGCGCTGGAGTAGATCCTCCCCTTCAGAGAGCGCTTTCAAGCGGGGGGGGGGTTCACCCAGAGTCCGGCGAATCGGTGCTCAGATACCCCTGTTCTGCTAGTGCGGGCAAAGGTGCGCAGATACGGTCAGCATTTCCTACTGGCGTTTTCATAGCCCTTTGCCGGTGAATTTCCCGGGGAAGGGGAGAGCATTTGCAACTGAAACGACCCCACCTGGAGGAGGTTTGGCACGTGTGTTTAAGCGGGATGGAGGGGTGGGAGAGGGAAATCTCGCCCACACTTCGTCTGACGTTGCGTTAGCCTAGCGGATTTGTTTAACTCCCCGCTGCCCTCCCTTCTTTAACCCGTAGTGGCTCTACCGCTAGAACCCAAATATTATAGGCGTAAATGTAAGCTGTGGACACCCGCCAGGGGGCAATCGCAAAACACACCCTCCCTCTGGTCGATCCGTTCATAATCCCATCCCAAGGCCTGCCATATAGCTGGAGCTTCAGACCAAAACCGGTAGCGGGGGGTTCCTTTTGACCTTAAACAGCTATAAATAGCCACCATCCGCACGCACAGAATGCTCCGATTTCTCTCCCCGGAATACTTGCTGTGTTTCCAACGCCAGAGGGGAAACGCACCGCATAGCAACTGAATTTAGGCAGCACGGTATGGAGGCGAAAGGATCCTTCCCCCCACGCCCCCCAAAAAGGAAAACTAAAAATAGGGAAGGGGAAAAACATCTGCTGGGGAAGGCAAGCTTTTATATTGACACGTCCACTATAATGCACCGTAGCTGCTGCCCATAACCTTCGCTTCTCTGCCCCTCTGGCGTTTGCATCACCAATCCATTGAAATCTAACCGGGACTGCAGGAGAGGATCAATGATCGAAATAAACTCTCCCTTCCCGTACTGCCCCATCAAAGCCCACAGAGACGTTTCCTAGGCTGCAGTCCTACGCACGCTTCTTTAGCGAGAGTAAACACACACACAAGATCGAGAGCTGCCTGCGTTTTTCGTTTCTTTTCCTTCCTACTCCTGGTACTGCAGCCTGGGCGTCCAAAAGAGGCGGCGGCGGCGGCAGCGCAGGAGAAACAATGTGGCTAAGCTGTCAATGTCAGTGAACATAAGGAATCCTCAGCGGGAACAACCCTGGAGCGGGTGGCAGTCGGGGGAGAAGCCGGGACACGACATTGCATTGGACTGCACCACTCCCGCGTACATGCATACGTGCCTGCGCACCCGTTACACTCCGATCTTGCGCTGGCAAGCCTCCCCATTTTAAAATAAAAACCATGATGGCCCAGAAGACGCTCTGGACTAATAGGGCAATGCCCGTTTCCTTTCTCCGCTGACTGCTCCCTCCACCCAACCCTGCCCATTCTTTACCTTCTCTTGGGCCCTGGTGAGCTTCTTCTGCATATTGCTGGCTATTTTCCCTGCAGAGACTCCCTTGCCCATCTCAGCCATCTTGCCGTCCTTTTTAAACTGTGCGGTGGTAGTTCAATTAATCAGACCGGGAGGAAGGGGGGGAAAGACCAGGAGCGAAACAATGGCCATAGCCCTCTTCAAGAGCTGGGGGCCGGGAGGATACAGCCTTTTAAAGAGACAGTACCAGCAAGGAACGGCAGACGTCTTAAAGGGACAGTGCACGCTGCTTTAAGCTTCCCGTCTGTAAAATGGGATGTGAATACTCCTTACTACAAAAGAATCGAAGAAACAGATACATACACAATATTTTTACCATATATTCTGTCCTTTTGATTGTCATCTTCCCCTAAGCCAATGTGTATTTCCCTGACAACAATAAAATAAAGCTGACACCTGACAGATACTGTAAAAGTCATTTAGAAGCCAGAGGAATCTGGTTATCTGCACTTGTACAGTACTTTACAGGAAACATGACAAAAATAAAAATGCCTGCCCTGAGGAGATTCCCTGCCCTGTTACAGGTATAAAAGCAAAACACAAAAAAACCAAAAATCCCTGCCCTGAGGAGATTACAGTTTAAAATGAGATAGCGAGAGTGAAGAGTGGGAGGGGAGAGATGACAACTGGTAGGAGCATAGCAAGGTTGGAGTAGGCCCTGAGTCAAATAGTGCATATGGGCTTCTGGTCACCCGTTCCCCACCTCCTTCTCCCCCGCCCTTGTCTTTGCTGTAAGAGAACTTTAAGGACATGATTTAAAAGAAAACCACCTCAGCACGCCCTTTGTCTTGCTGCTGTGCAAATAATATCACACATGCCCCATACACGCAGATACTTTCACACATGCTTGTGCATATGCACTCTCCTGGCACAGAAAACATTTTAAAACACCTACTACAATCACCTCATATTTGTGCAACATCAACAATGTTTCTATCTTTCTTATTCATCCGTTCTCTCTCACACACATTACACACAGTCAAAGTTTTCCATGAGCAAACATAAGTCCTAGATTTTACCCCAGGATTTAGAGGCAAACTGAACCCTGTTGCTAGGGAATGTTGCAGGGGTGGGGGGGTGAGAAGAAGAGAAAAGGGGTGTTATGGGGTGTTTGCCCTGTTCTTCATGAGGAGAGCAGGATTCAAAAAGGGTCCCCAAGCACTTTTAATCAGCAGTCTCAGCTTTGTGTGCTGGGGCTGGGGGGGTGGGGTGGGGGTATCAGGCAGCATCCCTCCCTCCTCCTTTTAAGGCTAGCAGATGCTCAGTGACATTTCCCTGGCTGGCTGGCGCTCAGCAAACCATGGACAGCAGTTGCTAAGGTGTGCAAGTCTGAGGCCAGGACTGGGAGATCCAGGATCACACCAGGTAGACAGGAAGTCAAAAGGAGCCAAGAGCCAATAAACCGAACTTTTAGCATCTGAATTTCAACATAACAACTAAGACCTTGAACCTCCTGTCTAACCCCAGACAAGAAGAAGTTATCTTGTTTGTACATTTTTGACTACTGACCTGTTTTTGCCTGTAAACTGTTTCCTTTTATCCAGGCCTGCTCAACTTGGGCCCCCCAGCTGTTTTTGGACTACATCTCCCATAAGCCCCAGCCACAGGGGCCAATAGCCAGGGATTATGGGAGTTGTAGGCCAACATCTGCAGGAGGGCCGAAGTTGAGCAGGCCTGCTTTTATCAGTGGTGCTCTTACCCCTGGACTTCAGGGCTGAAGTCCAGGGCCTCCACACCACCTAGGGACCCCCAAATCCTCTTTAGTCTATCCTGGGTGGTGTGGTCACCATGCCATGCAGGGCAGCAGAGTATGATTGTGACCTGTGCCAGGTGCTTTAAAGACAGAGTGGGGGTGGGATGTGTGGGATGGGAATATGTTAAGTTGTATGTTGAAATGCTTCTGCTATTGCATATTTGCATAAATATACCTGTTTAATGAGAGCCACCTTTTTGGCGCAGTGGGGAAATGACTTGACTAGCAAGCCAGAGGTTGCCAGTTTGGGCAGCAGCGATTTAGTCAAAAACTGTGCTCTACTCAGGTTTGGGAGATGTGTGTGCTCCCAATTTTCGGTTGTGTGGAAGCAAGGTAGGAGGAAAACCTGGGTAGCTTTTCCTCCTACCTTGCTTCCACACAATCACTCCTACCCAGGTTTTCCTTCTACTTTGGTTCCACACAACCAAAACTTGGGAGCACACACAGCTCCCAAACCTGGGTAGAACACAGCTTTTGATTGTGTGAAACACCTCATACTCTTCTTCATCCACAACACAAGGCAACTTCAGCCTACAACCAATTTACTACACACCTGCACACGTCTTATTCATTATGAACCTCACCGCCCATTGAGATCATCAAGAGAGGTCCATCTGCATTTGCCACCGACTCGTCTGGTGGCTACTCAGGGATGGGCCTTCTCTGTTGCTGCCCTGAAGCTTTGGAATGTGTTCCCTGGTGAATTAAGAACCTCCCCATCTCTGACAATTTTTCAAAAGTATTTAAAGATGCATCTGTTCACCTAGGCTTTTAACTGATACTGTTTTGGTTGTTTTTAATGTTGTTTTAGAATATTGTTTAAAAACATTTAAATTGTTGTGTTTTAAATTCCTTGTTTTTATTTTTAACTGTTTTAATGTTGTTTTTATCTTATTGTAAACCGCCCAGAGACATAAGTTTTGGGTGATATAAAAATATGTAAAATAAATAAAACACACACACACACACACACACACACACACACACGGCTCACTAATGAGGTGTTGGCCTCAGGTGGTGACTTCAACATGGGTTGGTGAGTGTGGCGGTCAAATCCATGGTGAGGATTGTCCCAGCATGCCAAGAAGGCAAAGGGCCACAGGATGTGGAAAGCAGCACGTGTGTGCTTGTGAGCAAGGGAGACAGGGCTGGCCCAGCCTCCTGACTCCTGCACGTCCTTTGTGCCACCCTTCCTCAGCCTCTCCCAGCTTGTAGCTGATTCACTAGCTGGATGGCTTGCTTTCCCCCTCACTTTTTCACAAGGAAGGAAGGAATTTAACTAGTGAACCGGCTGCAAGCCAGGCGAGGTAGACTGGCCCCAGCCCTGACTCTGGTGTCGGCATGAGGAGCATGACCACCATCAAAGGTAATCACCTTGGCCGATGCTAGCGCTAGACTAGAGCCAGTGCTGCACACACCTACTTTGTACTTGTGCCCTCCTATTGACAGAACTGGGGAAGGAAATGTGCCTTCTTGAAGCTCCCATAACTCTGAAACACACACACACACACACACACAGACACACTTCTTACCTTGTAAGCCGATTGATGAAGCAAAACCTGATTATTCTGGACTGTTAACCAGTGATCTGCCTAACAAAAAAATGTCTGGCTAGTAGCAGCCACAACAATGTCATGCAGAAATGCTATACCATGATGTTTTTTGTTTGTTTTTCACTTTATTTTTATTAGTTTTCTACATATCACTGTGACTTCCAGTTCATCTTTCAACACAGTTATACTACAACATCCATATGATGTTTTAGTTTTTTATTTAGTTGTGTTTTGTATTTGGAGAAAACTCTAAATAAAAAATACTGCACCACTGGGATTTAAATTGAATTTAAAATTCAATTTAAAATCAAATATGAATGGAAATAGATTTCGGTGAACTTTTTGTGAGGAACAGAAGGTAGATATGTTTGTTTTTCATCTCACTGCTCCTGGTTACTGGTGGGGATTGTTGCCCAAGGACTTGGTTGAGGGTGTGAATTGAAAACACATCACTGAACTATGCTAAAGGAAAAGAATAAGACTAGCAAAACAAGAGCTGTGAGTCATCTATCTCAATGACAAATAGTGACAAATCATTCCAGGACTGTTGGGGCCCTGAAATGCAGGCAACATGTTTGAAACAGGGATTAGAAATGGGCAGGAATTCTCTTTCAGCATGAATCAGCTCCATTATTTCTTGATTCCTTGGTAGCTCAATTACACAGAATTTCTGGATCCACACTGAACAAGCTGGGGTCCCATGCATATGGACACACAATTGGCCATGACAATCCCTCCCTAGTGTATGTGAAATCACTGGCACAATACCTGCAGTGTGCACAATTCCACAGCCTGACCCACCAGCCAAGGTTGTGTGCATTTAACCCTGTTCATTATTATTTTTATTTAGAAAATTTATATAACACTTTTCAGCAAAGAAGATTCTCCAAGTGGTTTATATAGAACAAGGAATGAGAAAATGGTTCTCTATCTCAAATAGGCTCACAATCCAAAATGTGGCACAAGGGAAACACCAGCAGCAGTCACTGGAGTGATGCCATGCTGGGCTGAATAAGGCAATTGCTCTGCTTCAGTATATATGAACATGTGTTCATATTGCTCTCCTCTTGTTCAACAAAACTTTAAAGGTACCCTTTGCCCTGTTAGCAAGGGTACTGACTAGTATTAGCAAGGATACTGACTAGTGCCAATCAGTTGTATAAAATGGGATGTAGGGGGTCTGGATTTAATCATGTCCCCCCCCCCACCACCACTCTCCCCTTTATACAGCTGATTTGTGATATTCTGAGACTCTAACCAAGAAATTCGTAGTATTAGGTACATTCCAACAATAGGTGCATTTCTAGAACATTTCAAAACAAACGTGCTTTTGATGTGGTGTGCATTTGAAAGAAAAAGAAACCTGTTCATCAGATGTGGAGTGAAGATTTAGCTATTACCCTAAAACCTCCCAGTTTCTGGTTTAAGAACTGTATTCCAATAATTGGAGCACTTAAATGGAAAAAAAAATCGAATGTTCAGGTATCGTAATGTTTCTTATTTAACATGAAATGGCCCCTAAACATGCACTCCAAATACTTGTTTAAACAACAACTTCTCTTTGGGGCAGAACTGTGACTACACAAGCAACCCATTCATAGGTCATTTGGGATTAAAATAGGTTTGAGAAGTATCCCAGTATTCTCCATACCACTGCAAGGGATTTCAGGACACACATCTTAGATCATGTGGTATGGCAGCATGGAAGAACATAATATCTTGGGATCATGCTGATTTCAGTGGATTCCTCCATTGTGCACTGAAAACGAAAAACATTCCCATGAAGACCTGGATTTAGATTGAATTTCCTCTTTAAAAAATAATGATTTGTGAGTTTTTCAGCATACAATAACTACATTTTATTTTTCTCTAAAATCTGATAGGCTTCCATTCAAGCAAAAAGAAAATACTAATTTTGGAGAACAACCCATTCCCCACATGCAATCTTGGCATGCCTCTTCCTCCTTCACCTATGCTGGGACCAGTATTGTTTGAACCAGTCCAATATGTGAATATCTGTACCTGTGTAGAATTCTGTACATGTGTACACTATGCACAGATTGTTCAAGCACTGAACATAATGGCCGGCATTCAGAGCAAGGAAGCACTGGTAGAGCAAGAGAGCAGCCTAACAGAACTTCCCAGTGGGGACATATTTGGAGGTGGTGGAAGGCATGGAGGGTTTCCTGGGGAAGGAGAGGGCGTCAAAAGCTGCCACTTCCCTACGGCACTGGTGTAGTTTATTTATTTATTCATTCATCACATGTACTGTGTATTCTGCCCTATAAATAGCGCAGTTTACAATCCAATCAAACAACAACCAAAACCTAAAAATCATATAAACATACTAAAATGACCATCAATAAAACTTTAAAACATCATAAACTAAAAGTCTGATCAAATGGGTGTGCTTTCAAAAGTTGTTTAAAAACAACTAGAGATGCAGAGATTCTGATTTCATTTGGACCTGCTCTCCTCCATGTTAAAAGGGCTGTGTAAGCTTCCAGTTTTAAAGGGATGTGCTTGCGATTCAGACGTCGAATTGTGTTTTGAGCACATCCCTGCTGGGTGTCATCAGCTTACTGATAACACCCAGCACCAAATCTCTCCCTGCGGTTTCATGTACATGTTAAAAAGCACTGGAGATAGAATGGAGCCCTGTGGGATTCCGTACAATAGCTCTTGCTTTGAAGAGTAACAATCTCCAAGCCACACCATCCAGAATCTACCCAAAAGATTCTAATAGGGTGCTCTTTCACTGCATTGGCACTTCTTTGTTCTGAATGTCAGTCAATGTGTGAATGGACTGTACACAGTCAAGATATTACTGTATTGCTTCCTGACACAATCCGTAGCCCTTCGGCAAAAGAAGGAAGGCTGTAGATCTGCAAGAATCCTTCAGCAAGGGTTGTGTAACCCTCAGGAACAGATTTATACAAATGAACCAGGCTTTTAGAATAAGAGGAGAGACCCATAAATCACTCCCCTTACTTTTCCATGTCTACTCTGCTGCGCAAGCAAGACTTCAGTGCAGAGACACTCCTTCCGTCACCAGAGTGCTGCTGATCATGTTGGCCGCTGTATTTAGATCTGCCTCATTTGTCTAACACCACGTATATTAGCATTCGATATTTCATATGCTTTTTGCTCTGTCTTCCAACCAAATAACAGTTTGATCTGCCAGTTCAAAACATTGGTTGATTGCCAGTACTATTTCAGCAGAAGTTTTCAGATAAGTTTTTCCAGAACTCACAGAAGTTTTCCAGAACTCGTGTTTTGGATGGTGTAAAAATGTGATTGATTGATAAATAAATAAATAAATAATCTCCGCAAGTGGTAGAATTACTCATGACAGGCTACTAGTGAATCTGGGGTGTGGACTTGGCATTTGATAGTCCTCCTGAACTTTTGGCCTTTTATCTTCCTAGTGGCTCCTTCTTGACTGTCAGCTGCTTGCATTCCTGAGAGAATAATTATGTGGGGTGAGTCATGTGACATACATGAGTAACCTAGGCAAGATCTGATATCTGTTTTCTGCCTATATAGCTTGAAGTCTTTCCTAGGTTTAATTGTCTGACACTAATGAGCACTATCTGCTTCCAAAGATGACTTCACAGTGTTAGAGAAACATCAGCTACTCAGCAAAGCATATTTTTGAGCTACTTCTTTAGGCCTAGATCTTCATAAAGTAGGAAAATATAACTGGTGTCCGTTGAACAAGGATAAGGGAAGCAGGAATCCAATTTATCACGGAAACCAAAGACTGTTAAGGATTTGGGGGATCACTATATAGACCAATTATTTTCAAACTACTTCTGGCTTCAGGGCCAAATTACATGATGCATTAAATCTGTTGCTTGGCTTTTGCATGCTTTAGTATTTATGTGTTTAAAAATTATATCCTGCCTTCCTCTCACATAGATCCAAGGTGGCTTATATCAACTTTTAAAATAACAATAAAACATATATAATAAAACAATAAAATAAAACAAAACAATAAAACAATAAAAGTCATGAAAGCCAACTTAAAAATAAAAGATTAAAAACACACCAGATCAGAATAAAAGAAGCTACCAGCCTCTAAAACGAGAGGTGGGGGAACCTGTTGGAAAAGTCAGGTATTCTCTGACCAGCAAAATGGTAAGAGGAAGGGAGTCCATCAGCTCTCCCATGGGGAGGAAGCTCTAAAGGGTGGGGGTTGCCACTGAGAATCTTAGGGGCTTTGGGGGTTAAAAATAAATTTGGAAGATGCAGTCCAGATTTGGAGTGTGCAGTGGAGGGAAAGCTTTAGCCAGGGGCGGAGCCACCATTGGGCGAATCATGGGTTCAAAGAACCCAGTCCGCTGCCAATCAGGGGCAACACCTCATGGCCCTGACTCACACATGCCCCTGCGTCTGACGTCTGACGCTCCTGGCCGCTCTCCCGAATGGGGCCACAGGGACAGCATGTGTATTTGAAACCTCTCTCACACTCACACACAGGTTAACACACACCACACAGCTCACCCCTCTCCTCCCCAGCCAAAGTGCCCCTACCTCTCCAAGTTTCACACCCTACTCGTCCAATCCACCACCACTACCCTGCACGTTTCCACTGCAATCCTCTTTCATTTACCTTCCTTCAGTGCCCGCATCCTGCGCGGTTCCCAGCCGGGTGGTGCAGGCGAGTCGCAGGGGTGGGGGTGAGTGGGCTGTGTGCGTGCAAGTGTGATGTGCGTAGACACACGCAGAAAGGGGCTTGCAGCGAGCCCCACTTCTCCACCCCCAAACACCACTCCCTCTCTTCCTAGGCCAGCAACACTGCGTTCGCAGTGTGGCCAGAAGCGGCTGTCCCCTGCCTTTAAGCCCGGGAAGAGCTGCTCCTAGCTGCACTGCAAACACAGCCCTGGCCTGGCTCTAACGGCTGAACAGGGCCATGTGGCTCCGTTCGGGAGCCAGACCATGCTCCCTGCGTCTGATGTGGGGGCGTGGCTAGCCCCCGCCTCTGATGTCAGACACAGGGGCGGGGTGAGCAGGGCTGGTGCTGCAGCTAGGCACAGGCCACTCGCAGTCTGGCTCCGCCACTGGCTTTCGCCCTGTCATAGTCCTGAGGTGGATCACAATGCAGCAGGTTAAATACTCACTCTTCAGACCCCCTTTCCATGCACCATGGAATTGATCTTGATTCCCCCCCATGACTGCTAGCTATTTATTTCCTAGTTAGTTTATTCCATTTGTATACCACCTCATGCAAATTTCTCAAAGTGGTTTACAAATAAACATTAGAGGTTGTTTTAAAGGGCCAAACTCAGCATTTTATCGTTACTTGAACTATTTGTTCTCTACTTTGCTCAACAGAAGTAAATCCAATTCAGTCCAGTTATTTATTACAGTCTTTGATTAGTACAGTATTAACATGATATGTACCATACATAATACAAAACACTTCTCAACTCATGCATCTTAATAGTAAACAAACCATTATATTAACCAACTTCTATACATTAATGTTAAATCCCATCCCTAATTAGTTATCTAATCAATCGTTAATCAAGATTTGCTGATGGATTCGCAGGGCAAGAGAGCAACACTTAGCTACATTGTATGTGATGTTAAACGATTGGTCAGACAGTAAATATAAAATACAAGTTACAAATACAAATATGACAAATATTTATATATCGCTTTTCAACAAAAGCTACCAAAGCAGTGAACATAGATATAAATAAATAAGATGGCTCCCTGTCCCCTAAGGGCTCACAATCTAAAAAAGAAACTTAAGAGAGACACCAGCAGCAGCCACTGGAAGGATGTTGTGTTGGGAATGGAGAAGTTGCATCCCCACCATCACCAGGCAGCATCCTCTACAGTTTAAATGACTCCAGCAGAAGTCAAACTTTGACACACAACAATAAACAAGTAGTTTGAGGACAGTCAGGCTGTGGTATTAATGCAGCTTGTAATAACACCACCCACCACCCAAATTTTTACCAGTGAGAACTATGTGGAATTGAAGCCCTTTGTTCAACACACATCTCACCCTGGTGCCTCCGGTTGAGGCTATGTCCAGGACCACTTTTTACCAGCTGCAATTGATTCAACAACTCTGTCCGTTCCTTGAGGAAAATGCAAAGGCCCTCTTATCCCTGGACTTCCGGGCCAAAGTCTATGGCCTCCACACCTCCTGGGGGCCCCCAAATCCTTTTTAGTCTGTCCTGGGTGGTGTGGTCACATTTAAAATACTGTGGGGGGAGGTAGAGGGTGCCTCCAAAAGCCCTTAGGTCCAGGCTCCAAAATTACCTAGGTGCACCTCTGGGAGAATGAGAAGTACAACCTGGAGGTATACCAGCTGGTAACCTCCAAGGTGAACTACTGCAATGTGCTCTGAAAAGGGCTGCCTTTGTACGTAGTTCAGAAACTTCATTTACTTCAAAATGCGGCAGCCAGACTGGTCTCTGGGGTATCCCGAAGAGACCACATTATGCCTGTTCTTAAACAGTTGCGCTGGCTGCCGATAAGCTTCGGGCAAAGTACAAAGTGCTGGTTATTACGTTTAAATCCTTAAATGGCTTAGGTTCAGGTTACCTGAGAGAGCTTCCATGCATGCCATGGTCAGCATAGGGAGTAGTCAGCATGTTGTTGCTGACTGTGCTAATGGCCCCCGTGCATGCATGGAGGCCTGGTGCATGCCAGCGCTGCACCGCTGCTGCGCACGGGCTGCTGTGGGGAGCACCACTGCAGCAGTAAGCTGCCTGGAGTGGCAGTCATGCAGGTAAGGACCTGCTTATTTAATTTTAAAGGTGACGCTCACCGCCCCGCCCCCCACCCAGCACCACCCTTGAACCGCAGAACCAGTTTGTGGTTGGGCTGAATCAGAACGAACCGGTTCACAGAACCGTGAACAGTATTGAATCATAATGTTCAGACATTATATTTTACATGCCTTCATGTGTCTGCACACACGCACATGCTTTCATGTGAGTGATGGTTGTCTAGGGGCAACCCAAGGTATTGTGGCACCTGAGGTCCCATTTCAAAATTGATTCTTGCAGCTTTTGAGGGGGGCTTGCAAGCATTGTGATACTCCTTGCAAAGCTTGCAAGGTTCAAATCGGTCCTAAAGAGCTGCTCTGACAGAATCGGTGGGGGCATCTTGCCACCCTGCTGGTGCCCCAGTAATCTGCTGCCTGAGGTGACTGCCTCACCTTACCTCAGGAAAAGATCCTTGCCCCTCCCACCGTGTCATGGGTGCCTCTGCCCCCTCAGATGTAGGGCGGGGCATCACTTTGTCTTCACCTCAGGCAGCAAAATGTCTTGGGCCACCGCTGCATGCAACTAATGGGGGGAGAGGTGGGACCAACACATTCTATACATTCTGTTATCTGTGTAAGGCTGACCTATGAAAAGAGGTATCAAGAGTAGGAGAGCTAGAAGATCGAGTGGCCAGATGCTAACCCAGATACTCCAACTGCCATGTTAAAGTCTAGAGGCGATGAAAGAGAACATAGCAACAGCTTTCACATCCCTCTTCTCTAAAGGTCCTTTAAGAACATAAGAACAGCCCTGCTGGATGAGGCCCAGGGCCCATCCAGTCCACCATCCTGTTTCACACAGTGGCCCACCAGATGCTTCCGAGAAGCCCACACACAGGAGTTGAGGGCATGCCCTCTCTCCTGCTGTTGCTCCACTACAATTGATATCGAGAGACATCTGGCCTCTGAGACTGGAGGGGGCCCACAGCCCACCAGACTAGTAGCCATCGATAGACCTTTGTCTTATTGATATACCGTTGTCAAATCTTAGAATGTTTCTAAGCCACTTTTAAAGCCACTCAAGCTTGTGTCCATCACCACATTCCGTGGCAGAGAATGCCAGGGAGGAGATGCAAGGGAGGAGAGCTGGTCTTGTGGTAGCAAGCATGCCTTGCCCCCTTACCTAAGCAGAGTTTGCCCTAGTTGCATATCAATGGGAAACTTGATGTGTGAACACTGTAAGATATTCCCCTTAGGGGTTGGAGCCACTCTGGGAAGAGCATCTAGGTTCCAAGTTTCCTCCCTGGCTTCTCCAAGATAGAGCTGAAAGAGATTCCTGCCTGTAACCTTGGAGAAGCCTCTGCCAGTCTGTGTAGACAACACTGAGCTAGATGAACCAATAATCTGACTCAGTATATGGCAGCTTCCTGTGTTCCTAGAATTCCATAGATTAACTATGTGCTTTTTGAAAAAGAACCAAGTTCCTTTCTTTAGTCCTAAAATTCCCAGCCTTTAGTTTCATAGGATAACCGTTGGTTCTAGTGTCGTGAGAGAGGGAGAAAAATTTCTCTCCATCCACTCTCTCTACTTCATGCATAATTTTATACACCTCTATCATGTCTCCCTATAGTCGCTTCTTTTCCAAACTGAAAAGCCCCAGGTGCTGTAGCCTTGCCTGATAAGGAAGGTGCTCAGGGCCCCTGATCATCTTGGTTGCCCTCTTCTTCACCTTTTCCAGTTCTACAATGTCCTTCTTGAGATGCACTGAAGGCAGTACTCCAAATGTGGCTGTACCATAGATTTGTATAAGGGCATTATAATATTAGCATTTTTATTTTCAATCCCCTTCATAATGATTCCTAACATGGAATTAGCCTTTTTCACAGCTGCCGTGCACTGAGTCGACACTTTCAATGAGCTGTCAACCACAACCCCAAGATCCCTCTCCTGGTCAGTCACCGACAGCTCGGATCCCATCAGCATATATTTGAAGTTGGGGTTTTTCGTCCCAATGTGCATCACTTTGCAATTGCTCACATTGAACCGCATTTGCCATTTTGTCTCCCAGTCCCCCAGTTTGGAGATATCTTTTTGGAGCTCCTCACAATCTCTTTTGGATTTCACCACCCTAAATAGTTTGGTGTTATCTGTAAATCTGGCCATTTCACTGCTTACCCCAATTTCCCAGTACAGAGTCCTGGGGGGCCCCACTTCTTAATTCCCTCCATTGTGAAAACTGTCCATTTAGTCCCACCCTCTGTTTCCTGTCCTTCAACCAGTTCCCGGTCCACACACGAACCTGTCCCCTTACCCCATGACTGCTAAATTTACTCAAGAGCCTTTGGTGGGGAACTTTGTCAAAAGCTTTTTAGAAGTCCAAGTATACTATGTCAACCGGATTACCTTTGTCCACATGTCTGCTGTCTGCTAACACGCCCAGAGAACTCCAAAAGGTTAGTGAGGCAAGACTTGCCTTTCCAGAAGCCATGCTGGGTCTCCTTCAGCAAAGCCTGTTCTTCTGTATGTTTAACAATTTTGTCTTTAAGTATGCTTTCCATCAATTTATCTGGCAAAGAAGTTAAGATAACCAACCTGTAATTTCCAAGATGCCCCCTTGGATCCCTTTTTGAAAATCAGAGTTACATTAGCTATTTTCCAGTCCTCTAATACAGAGCCTGATTGTAGGGACAAGTTACATATTTTTGCTAGGAGATCAGCAATTTCACATCTGAGTTCCTTCAGAACTCTTGGGTGGATGCCACCTGGCCCTGGCGATTTGTTAATTTATAGTTTTTCAAAACTGTTTAGAACATGCTCTCTGTTCACCTCAAATTGGCCCAGTTCTTCAACCTCCAAGCCTGAGAAGCTCAGTTCTGGAGAGGGTATATGGTCAGTATCCTCTGCCATGAAGACAGATGCAAAGAACTCATTCAGCTTCTCTGCAATCTCCTTATCCTTCTTAATAATCCCTTTCACACCCTCATCATCTAAGGGTAAAACTGCCTCCCTTGCAGGTTTCCTTCTTCTGATATATTTAAAGAAGTTTTTGTTATTCCCCTTGACACTTCTAGCTATATACTCCTCAAACTTTCTTTTTGCATCCCTTATTGTCGTCTTGCATTTCCTTTGACAGAGTTTATTTTTTAAATTTACTTTACATGTATATCCCCCTATTCCTCCAAGGAGCCCAGATAGGAGTACATAGTTATGTTTATCCTCACAATAACCCTGTGACGTATGTTAAGCTGAGAGATATGTAACTGGTCCAGAGTCACCCAGTGAGTTTCATAGCTGAATGGGGATTTGAACTCAGGTCTCCCCAGTCCTAATCCAACACTCTAACCACTACTGTTCCTTTCTGTTTTCTTCATTTGGGCAGGCTTTCTAGTTTCTGAAGGAAGTCTTCTTCCCTTTTATAGCTTTCCTGACTCTACTTGTTAGACACACTGGTATCCTTCTGAACTTGGTGGTACCTTTCCTTCTTGACATATATTCCAACTGTGCTTTTAGTAATGTGGTTTTGAATATGTTCCATGCTTTCTGGGGTGATTTGACTCCTCTGACTTTCCCTTTCAGCTTCTTTTTTACCAGTCCCCTCATTTTTGAGAAGTTCCCTCTTCTGAAGTCCAACAGTGCTTCACTCGCATATAAGCTGAATTGGATCACACTATGTTCATTATTCCCCAATGGTTCTACAACTCTGATATCTCACACCAGGTCCTGGGCACCACACAGGATTAAATCCAAGGTTGCCTTCTCTCTGATTGCTTTCACAACCAACCGTTCTCCGGCACAGTCATTTAGCATGTCTAGAAATTTGGCCTCTCTGTCAATACCCGAGCAGCATTTGCCCAGTCGATGTGAGGGTAATTGAAGTCACACATTATTATAGCTCCTCCTCTTCTGCCTTCTCTCACTGGTTCTTCTGCCTTCTCTCACTAATTCACTCCCTGAGGATTTTATTGGTGGCCTATAACATGCAAGAGATAAAGCTTGGGAGAAGGGACCAATAAAGTGATGGGGAAGGAGGGTATCAATAAAGTGATAGGAGAAGGCCCTGAGGGCCTTTAAAAGCTTTGCTTTTAAAAAAAGACCCTTAAGCCACATCTGTTTTCTCAGTCTTTTAATTAAAATTAATTTTAAACCGTTGAATTGTTTTTATCCCGTGGAATTGTTTTAATTGATTCACTCAGTGAGTTGTTTTTAATTGTTTTTATTTTGTGAAACTGTTTTGTTTGTGTGTGTTTTAATTTTATATTGTAATTTGAATTACGTACCCCGCCTAGAGATGTATATATCCGGTGGTATATAAATAAGATAGATAAACAGAGAGATAAATTACTGTAAGTAATAAATTACTTATTTACTTGCTGTCTACAAGCAAGCTCTTACAAGCATATACAGTAGTCCTAGTCAGACATTAAGTTGCACCTGCATTCAGATGTCTTTGCAATGTGAATGACTGTACATGTTTTTGTGTGAATGACTATACCTGCATATAAAAATGAATCTGGTTCAGGTCCCTCAGATGCATGGTACAGATAGGAAGTATATTGCTGTTCAATAACTCTGCCTGCATACAGACCAGTGTGCACACCTGCCATGTGCCCTGGGGAGTGTTGAACTTAATGTATGAATAGAGCTAGTGTCTTGTGATTAGCAACAATAAAAATAATACAGAGTTACAATGTAAACTATAGCCACCTAATGGCACAGCAGGGAAATGACTTGACTAGCAAGCCAGAGGTTGCCAGTTCAAATCCCCGCTGGTGAAACACCAGCGATACAGGAAGATGCTGAAAGGCATAATCTCATACTGCTGGGGAGATGGCAATGGCAATCCCCTCCTGTATTCTACCAAAGAAAACCACAGGGCTCTGTGGTCGCCAGGAGTTGACACTGACTCAACTCGACGGCACTTTACCTTACAATGCAAGCTATCATTAGTGATGTTACATAGGAACTTAAGAAGAGCCTTGCTGGATCAAGCCCAAGGCCCATCTAGTCCAGCATCCTGCTTCCTACTAGATTGGCCCACCATGTGTCTTTTGGGAAGACCACAAACAGCAGATGAGGGCAGGGCATGCTCCTTTCCTGTCTTTGCTCCCCTGCAACTGGTATTCAAAACCTGGAAAGAGTATATAGCCATCAAGGTTAACAGCCATTAAAAGACTTGCCCTCCATACATTTGTCTAACTCTCTTTTTAGCGGGTGGCCATCACCACATCCTGTGGCAACAAATTATGTGCTGTGGGAAGAAGTACTGCCTTTGGGCTGTCATAAATGTCTTGCTAATCAGCTTCATGGGATGACCCTTGCTTCTTCAAAGGAGCGAAAGAGCTGATAGCAAAGGTTCATTTCACACCTGGCCATAAATAGTTTTAAAACAAATCACTGGCTGAAGAAGATCAAACTCTGTCTGCTGCTGCATTAAATATAAATATCTGTCAGCCCCTTACAATCATTCAGTTCTTATTCATCCCTCCACCCCACTCAAAATAACTATTGCTACATGCAAGAGCAGCTCCAGAGGGGGCAAGGAGGAGCAAGAGAGAGGAACAAGCACCCCCTCAGACAAGTAGTTTCCCCCCACCTGCAGTGCTTCTCCATTTCTGTTTCAGAATCTAACATGTGGGACATGGATTGCCCCACAGAAATACACTTTGTCCCTTCTGTGCCTTCCCTCAGGATATTTTCTGGTGCTGCCACTGCTACACAGAAGCTTCACTTCAGGGCCTACACCATTCAGTAGGCTTCATGACAAGATCTCAAAGGACAGTCAAAAAGGAGCCTGCATAGCATCATCATCATTAGGTGTTCTCGTTCTCTCTCTCTCTCTCTCTTTCTCTCTCTTTCTCTCTCTCTCTGCCTTCCAGGGATTCAAAGCATAACTTCCCAAAATGGGATTAATCCTCTTCTGTTCCTGTTCTGACTTCTACTTATCTGCCACTGTAATTCTGATATCTAAACACTGGGAAACGCTCTCTTTGAGCATATTGTTTACACAAGCCCCGAGTGCTAATGAAAGGGTATTTTCTTCTGCTTTGTCTCAAAAGGTCTCAGCCCTGCAAGGTTCTGCAAATATTTAGAACGGACTTGAAAGGCTTGCCAGAGTGCAGATTCTCTCTAGTTATAATTTGTGACTGACCCGAGATTTGCAGATAGCACAGGAGCCTGGTACATACTGAAATTAAGAACGCCTATTCTGCTCGGGGTGGTAGAGGCCAGTACAAAAATGTGCAGAGATTGTCATCCAAGTTAACCCCAAATATGCAACTGGGCTACAATTCTTGAATCTGCATGATATGCAAAATGACAGCCTGTGCCACGTAAACTTCAGACACCACCCCATGTGCTAGCATCATCCACCACAGAAAGATCAAAACTGCATCAGATTAATCATGCCTTCAAGCAGATTTCACATTATTTAACTAATGCTTAAACTAGCTTTCAGAACCATAGTAACTCCTGTGCCTGAATTAGCAGGTAACATGGATACTTCTAGGCATAGTCAGGCTTAGAATCCAACACAGCTCATTCTTGCACCTTTCCTTGGAGCTTGCAAAAGTGCAGAGGATGGTACTCTAGCAAGTACAATTGATGTCTTATCACATATCCCGTTGATGATTTGCTGTTGATTCAAACTGGGTTATTTTGTTTTTCTTTAAAATAAACCAGATAATGACAAAATATATCATAGAATCACAAGAATCATAGAATCACAGCTTTTTAGTGTTGGAAGGGACTTTAGAAGTCTTCTAGTCGAACACACACAGCCCGCTCATTGTAGGAGCATCCCTGACAGATGGCCATCCAGTCTCTGTATGAAAAATACAAAACACAAAAGAAAAGAAATATCAGCAGTAAGGAGGGGGTGTGGACGGAGCGCACATGTGCACGCGCATGCGCACACACACACACACACACACACGACAAGAAAGCCAATTCATCTTTAGGGATGCTTTTACACTTCTTCCTGCTATTTATGGTAACAGAAAGCAAAAGAAAGAGGTGAGAGGCATAAGGTTGCCAACTCTGACCGAATCTATCTATTCCAAGAGGGATTCCCCACCCCACCCCACTGCTTTTCACAACATCAAACCATTAAAACTAAATATAGAATCACAGAATGTTAGAGCTGGAAGGGACTTTGGACTTTGCTGTTTCCTGCCTCTGAAAACCCCCAATGTAGGAAAGTCTACCACTACATGTTACATTGTCAAACAGCTTTTACAGTTAGAAAAGTCTTCCTGAGGTCTAGCTTAAATCTGTTTTCTCATCATTTCAACCCACTGGTTCTAATCCTACCCTTGGAAGCAACAGAGGACAAATCTGTTCCTTCTATGTGGCAGCCCTTCAGATTGATGAAGAGAGCTATCATCACATCCCCTCTTAACCTCCAGTCTAAATAAACTCAACTCCACCAACCATTCCTCATATCTTGGGACTTGGTTTTCAGACCCCTCACCATCATGATTGCCCTCCTCTGAACCCATTCTCATTTCCACTTTTGCTTTCAGTCGTCTCCTGGAGACTGATGTGAATTCCAGGGCAACCTTGAGGGGCAATCCTGTGGGGCTGACAACCCTAGACAATTAAAAGGAAGTACGCTACATCTATATCGGGCAGCAGCAATATAGTAAGATGCTGAAAGGCACCATCTCATACTGCACGGTATATGGCAATGGTAAACCCCTCCTGTATTCTACTAAAGACAACCACAGGGCCATCTGTGGTCACCAGGAGCCGACACCGACTCGAGGACACAACTTTACCTTTACTCTACATCAACATCAGCCTACTCACCACCCAGTATGGTTAGCTATGTGACTTGATCTGTTTCATGGTGTTTCCTGATTTTACCATTGTGGCCCTGGCTGAAAGCCACAATCTATGTATGATGCTAATCTGAGGCAGTTGATAAATCCATTCACAAAAACTCCAGAAACTGTTTAATCAGTGGTGAACCAAGACTGCCTTGCGCCTAAGGTGGGGCAACAAATGCTGCCCCCTCCCTTTTTTCAAGTGGCAGTAGCAATAGTCACTGCTGCTGCTTAAATTTATGTGCACACTTGTGCTGCGCATGTGTACACTCATCTCTTTTGCTTCCTTTTTCTCCTTTGAGGAGTCAACAGTTGCCACCATGCAACATGCAGCACACATAACCCTCCTCACTTCCTCCCTCATTTGCAGCTGGCCTGCAAATGAAAAAGAGGAGGAAGCTGAAGAGGAAAAGAGAAAGGGCACTAGAGTACTACAACGACAATGACGATGATGACGAATATCCATATACCGCTCTTCAACAAAGGTTCTCAAAGTGATTTACATAGAAAAATAAATACATAAATAAGATGATCCCTGCAGAAACTTTGTCCTATTTCCTCTTCTGCTTCCTACCCTTTATAATTCTCAAAACAGGAACAAATGAGGAAAGAGGGAGTTGCAGTGAAGAGGAGGAGGAGGAGGAGGAGGAGGAGGAGGAGATGATGATGATGATGATGATGATGATGATGATGATTAGCTCTTTGTTATGTGGTGGTTGTACCAGCACTTGGTAAAGAGCTGCTTGGATAGCAGGAATAGCAGAAAGAGACAGGTGAAGTGATGTGGGGGCATCTCGTGGGGCATCTTGTTGCCCCACTGATGCCTCAGTAATTCATTGCTTGAGGCAACCTTACCTCATGGAAGAGTCACCCCTGGCTTTCTTGAGCAATAACATTTAACAAAAAGCCCAGGCTAATCTTATCTGCATAGATCATGCTAATCTTATCATGCCAGACAAGTCATACCAGACTAATCTTATCTTTTCTTCTGATAGAGTTACTAGTTTAGTAGATCATAGGAATGCTATGGACATAGTGTAATTTGATTTCAGCTAAACATTTGACAAAATCTCTCATGATATTCTTGTTGGCACAATAGTAAAATGTGGTCTAGATGATACGAATTTGAGGGGGGTTCTCAGCTGGTTGAACAACTGATCACTAATAGCGCCATCTCAACTTGGAGGGGAATATTGAATGAAGTGCTGCAGAGCCTTGTGCTGTTCAGCATTTTCATAAATAAATAACATTAAAAATAATAGTAATAGTAAAGAGAAACTGCAGCATATTGTAAACAGATCCATGCACAGCAGTTCAGTTTTCATAGTGCATAGCAGTTCAACCCTAAGTGCTGCTAAGTGCTGCACAAGTAACTGCTTATTTATTTATTTACTTGTTTACTACATTTATATCCCACTCTTGTTCCAAGGAGCCCAAAGCAGTGTACAAAGTTATATTTATACTTACAACCCTGTGAGATAGATTAGGCTGAGAGATAAACGCTCGCCCAGAGTAGGGTTGCCATATTCTGGCTTGCCAAATCTGGGTGCCTAATTTGCATATTATGTAAATTGGCTTAAAATAATTTTTGAGAAGAATAGTGATTGAATGTTTTGTTCCAAAACTCTGCTTCTACATGGGCTAGAGCTTAGCTTTTGTTTGTTTGTTTGTTTGTTTGTTTAATGAAAGCTGAAAGCCGGGTGAATCTGGGTGTGCTAAGCAATCTGGGTGAGATACTTAAAATCCGGGTGAAACCCGGAATTTCAAGGGGCATGGTAACTCTATCCCAGAGTCACCCAGTGAGTTTCATGGCTGAATGGGGGTTTGAACTTGGGTCTTCCCAGTCCTAGTCAAACACTCTAACAACTGTCCATACTGCTTAGTGGGAGGCCAATCAGGTAGCTTATTTCCTATAGCCTAAATAGTGAACAAAGTATGGACAACAATATGTAGGGGAATCCTGGGATATCTGATATATGGAGAGGGCTCTCTTTTTCTTTCTCTTTTTCTTTTTTTCTGCTAGGGTTAGAACATTCCAACCCTTAGTTATTGAACCAACAGAGGGGAAACAAACAAATTAGTGACATCACCAGTGGCAGAGTTATAATTGTCACATTACTAATTAACTCCTTTGTGGATTTGGCTGTTAGTCTGATCTCACCCATGTATGCACTCTATGAGACAGGGAATAGGGGAGTGCCTAACTCAATTTTCTGAGCCCCCAATGCTAGCACATAACAGAGCTCAGCTCACATTATCAGCAATCTATTTTTGGAAAAGGAATATCGATATTCCAGTCTCAGCATCTAAAGTTGAAGTCCTTTGCACAATTATCTAAGAGTAAGCCCTAATGCAGGGTTTTTTTAACCTTGGACCCCCAGATGTTGTTGGACTACAACTCCCATCATCCTCAGACATAAAGGCCATGTCTGGGGTTGATGGGAGTTGTAGTCCAACAACATCTGGGGGTCCAAGGTTAAGAAACCCTGCCCTAATGAACTCAATGAGGTTTACTTCTGAGAAAACATGCACAGGATCATGCTCAGTATATAGTTGTGGAGTCACTGAGTGGAACAGACTCAGAGTAGTGATGTGCGGTTCGGTCCGGATCCGGACCGGTTCGTCCCGAACCGGTCCGGATCCGGCGGTTCGATCCCGGACCGAATCGGGCCCTTCTGGGACCGATCCGGACCGAATCCGAGTCGGTTCGGCTCCGAACCGGCTCGGGTTTCCCGAACCGGTTCGGGAGTTCAATTGAGACTCTGGAGTCAGTGGAGTGTCCCTTTAAAGTTTGAAGTGTGTCCTCCATTTTGTGGCTCATTCCTGAAACTTTTGCTCCTAGCATCCATTTTGTGATGCTATTTTCAGGCATTGTATTGGCTGCGCTATTGATCCTTTGATTGGCCAGAATGAGTCCTTTGGTCTGGTAGGCTGCTTGGCTGTTGCACTGTTGAGAGCTGGCACCCTGTTGGCCGTGGGGGGAGTGCAAAGGTGGGGGCTCCCAAAGGAGGGAATTTCAAACCTATATAAACCCAAGCCTCTTCTCTGGAAACTTCTCTTGGCTGCAGTTGTGGGATCATCTCTGAGACCTTGCTTGCTCTTTTGCTGCTGGTGTCTGCTGTGAGTCCCTGCTGACTGTGTGTCACATTAGTGTGTGTCTGTCTCTCTGTGTGTTGTTGTGTGCCACCTTGTCCATCTGCCCTCTGTCTGTCTCTGTCCAAACCTCTTTAATACTTTCCCCTCAACTTTTTCCAACTTTTCCTGTTGTGTTTTCTGTTCTCTTCACCCTTTCTCTCTCAACCCTTCTCCCAAAGTTTTGGCTTTCCCTCCTCCCCCCCCACCCCCATCTTCTGCATTGCTTTCCTGTTTTTGTGCCTTGCCTGACTTTTGTTCCACTTTTTGAGTTTCATTCAGTTATTGCTTCTGTGTAAATTTATATATTTGCTGATTTTGGTTTTTAATTAATAACTTCTGCTATTGTTATTGCTGGCTGCCTGTCTGAGTTGTGTTTCTGAGGATTTAGTTTATATTATTGCTGCAATTTGATTCCTTGTGTTCTGATTTTGATTGTTAATTTGTTCCCCTCTGGCCCTGCTCCTAGCTTCCCCCCTCCCTCCCTCCCTCCCTCCCACCCAGATAAGTTTGTTTCCCTCCTGTGCTGCTGCCTGTTGAGCCTTGCATTCTTTGGATTTCTTTGTGGAATTAGGTTCTGGTTTTGGTTTTGCTCCCTGTGTGTGTCCCACCCACTCCCCCAGTCCCTCCCCCTGGTAGTTGTTACCCCCCCCCCCCCGCCCTGAGACTTTCTGGCTGCCCTTTGGTTTCCTTTTTTTTACTTTGTGTATAGATTGTTTTGATTCAAATTTGATTGTTCCCCTGTGTGGTCCTGCTCCTAGCTTCCCCCCTCCCTCCCCTCCAGAAACCCACTCCCCCCACTGCCACCTCCTCCTCCTCCACTCCTGCCCTGCCTGCCCCCTCCCACCCAGACTGAGTGTTGTTCCCCATCCTCCCTGGTGCTGCTGCTGCTGCCTGTTGAGTCCTGTCTTAGTTACTTTGGTTTTTTGTGTGAAATCAATTAGCTTCTTTTGGTTCTGGTTTTGCTGTGTGTGTGTCCCATTCCTCCCTGCTGGTTGTTGTTGGTTCCTCTCCCCCCCCCCCGCCCCCCAGACTTTCTGCCCATTGTTCCCAGGTGTGTGTTTTTTTGGACTTTTTTTCATATTGTTTGGTTTGCTTTGATTGATTCATTGATTGTTCCCCTCTCTGTGTGGCCCTCTGCTCCCAGCTTCCCCCCTTCCTCCCCTCCAGAAACCCACTCCCCCCACTGCCACCTCCTCCTCCTCCACTCCTGCCCTGCCTGCCCCCTCCCACCCAGATTCATCCCCCTTGACGCATACTAATCCCCCCAAAACACACCCTGCCCTCTGGTCTCTCCCCCTCTTGCCCCCCGACTCCCTGCTACATACCCCAGACCCCCTGAAACACACTCCACCCCCCAAACACCCTCTGTTGGTCTCTCCCCCTCTTGCCCCCCTGACTCCCCGCTACATACCCCAGACCCCCTGAAACACACTCCACCTCCCAAACACCCTCTGGTCTCTCCCCCTCTTGCCCCCCGACTCCCCGCTACATACCCCAGACCCCCTGAAACACACTCCACCCCCCAAACACCCTCTGGTGGTCTCTCCCCCTCTTGGGACCGTCACCGCTGCTGCTGCTGTCCTCCTCCCACACCCGAATCCCCCTCCCTGCTGCTACATTACAGCTCCTCCTCTCTTCTTCCTCTCTCTCTCTCTCTCTCTCTCTCTCTCTCTCTCTCTCCTCATCCCTTCACTTCTTCTTCCTCCCACAGCTGCAGCCACACAGTATCCTACCTCCGTCCTCACCTGGAGGTCCCCGCCATCGGTTTTTTTTCCTTTTGAAAGTTGTTTTATTTCATTTGTCTCTGCTTGGGGGTGAGTTGAGCAACAACACATAAATAGTGTGGTCTCCTCACTTCTGCCCCTCCATCGTTGAACTACCCCGGTTGCCTGTGCCTCGTGCGGCCGCCCTGTTGTGTCCCAGCCCAGGGGGTTGGCTGTTGGTGGCGCATCCGTGACCAGCAGTGAGCGGCAGGAGAAGGACCGGAAGAAGAGGGGTTAGTGCGTGTGCAATTGTGCACCTTTTGTTGCCCCCTTTCTCTCCCTAGCTGGCGGTTTTAAATAGGGACACCCCTATCTTGAAATGCATTTGGGTGTGGGGAGGAGGGAGAGGAGATGTACCGTTGTAACTTGTGTCTTCATGCCCAATAAAGAAATTGCTGCTGCTGTGTGTTGTGTTGCATTGCATGCGTCTTGCAGGTGGTTTTTGAACAGGTGCCTTCTTCCAGAGTGTTTGCTTCCTTGCCTCTGGGGCAGTCTGAGTGGGGTCAGGGGATCGGATGCTGCCACTACATGCTGGGCCAATGCCATGCCAGAGTGCTTCCTTGCCTCTGGGGCAGTCTGAGTGGGGTCAGGGGATCGGATGCTGCCACTACATGCTGGGCCAATGCCATGCCAGAGTGCTTCCTTGCCTCTGGGGCAGTCTGAGTGGGGTCCTGGGTTCTGATGCTGCCACTACATGCTGGGCCAATACACACATATGATGATGATGTTCAATCCATGATGCTGCCATCAACTGTTTGCTGCTGCTTGCTTGCCATGGCATTGGGCGGGCAGAGTCACAGAGTGGGTGGGTTCAACCTCTGTTTAGGTGTGACTGGGTTCTGGTTTTGGTTGTGTGCAATTTAGAGTCACTAAATAGGCTGCATTGAGTTTGATGCTCCCCCCACAGGAGCATTACTTGAGAACCACCCCCCAGAACCCACACTTTGTGTTCCAGTTCACTAAATAAGGCTTTCCTCCTTTGATCTGCAGGTTCCCAAGCGTTGACTGCGTCCCTCCCCCACCCCCGGTAGGTGCTGTGCCCTCCCCCCATCCACTCTCCCCCCCAAAAAAAGTTAAAAACTTGCCACCCACACCACAACTACTCCACCCAACTGCCCGTGCCACCCTCCCACACCGGGGTTCCACCCTTTAACCCCCTATTTTTCTTAAAAAAACCCTCCCAGACCCATCTCCCCAATTGGCTTGGTGGTTGACTCCCAAATTCAAAAAGGACACCCTCCCCCTCACTTCGATTGGCTTCCCCCCCCCCATATCAAAAAGTCTTCCTTTCCCCCCAATTGGCTTCCTTTTTTGAAAACAAACTTCCCCCCCCGCCGCCTCCAAATCAGCTGCCTTTTTTTTGGCCCCTAAGCCCCTCCAAATTATTTTTTTGACCCTGTCTGGCCTTCCTCCTAAAGTCTCCCTCCTTCTGACCTAGCAGCATGTCTGAGCGCCGTGTGGCGGGCAGGGCTCGCTCAAGGCTGGCAGGCAGAGGTGGGAGAGGCCAGGTGCGGGGTGCGCCTGCGGCATGGGGAGGGAGAGGACGCGGGGAGCCTGAGGACACCCCAGTTCTCCCCATTGGAGAATTCTTTGCTCCGGCCCCATCTTTGGTGCGCAGGATTCAGTTCCCCACGCCTGCTGCCGCCAATCGCGGCAGAGGCAGAGGCACCGTTAGGGCTGTGGCGGGTCCCTCCTCGCCGGCGGCACCAGGTGCTGCTGAGCTATCGCCAGTTGTTGAGGTGGAGGAGACTGTGGAGTTGGAAGAGCAGGTAGAGGGCGGTGAGGACCGTGCGGCTGGCAGCGATGCAGCCAGGTTCTCCCTCCCTCTGGGGCCCCTTCCCCCTATCCTTTCGCCGCTCAGTGGGGCCCCCCCTCGTGAAGCCCGACACTCTGGTGGGGAGCGGTCTGGCGAGGTGGTGGAGGAGAGGCCTGCCTCTCCGATGCCAGTTCAGCCGGGCCCTTCCTCCGCTGTGGAGGGCGGAAGGGGCGGGTTGGGTGGCAGCAGTGGGCAGGCAGCGGCGGCCGCCCCCCCCCCCCCCTAGGACTGCAGCCACCCTGCGAGAAACGGCCTAGGACGGCGCCCAGGGCGCAGGAGGCCAAGGGCAGTGGTGCATGGGTGCATTTTGAGGTCCCTCAAGATGACCCATTCCACGCCCGCTGTGTCCACTGCAGGATGCTTGTCAGCCGTGGAAGGGACCCTGCGCACCTGGGTACGACGCCTATGTGGAGACACCTAGAGCGTCACCACCCAGGTCTCAGGGGACAGGCTGGCAGCGCTAGTGCGCCTTGTGCATCTGCCACTAGGGCGGGCAGCGGCAGTGTGCCAGCCAGCAGGCAGGCTACACTGCCCGTCCAGCGGTGGACGCAGTCCTCGGGCAGCCAGTGTATTGTTCGCGTGGACCATCATCACCTCACCCGCCTCATAGGGGAGATGATTTCCACCGATGACCAGCCGTTTCAGGTGGTCGAGAACAACGGCTTCCGCCGGATTCTCCAATACCTGGCTCCCGAATATGTCATCCCCTCAAGGACCACGTTCAGCCGGAACGTGGTCCCCTCCCTGTACCGCCGGTGCAGGGAGCTCGTGTCGGCCAAGCTGCGTGCAGCTCCGGCCGGGACAAGCGTGCATTTCACGACTGACCTCTGGACCAGTGTCAGTGGGATGCACGCTTCTTTCCTGGCCCTCACTGCCCACTGGTGGGGACCGGAGAGTGAGGGGACCTCCGCGGGCGATGCTTCCGGGTCCGGCGCGGCTCCCGCTGCACTACGGCACAGGTGGGCCGTCCTGCACGTGGAGACGATGGACACGAGGCACACCGTGGAGGAGGTGGTGGCCGTACTCGACCGCCAGATAGAGGAGTGGATTGGCGGGTGTCCACACCTCTCCCGCGGCTTCATTGTCACCGACAATGGAGCCAACGTTACTGCCGCTGTCGAGACAGTCATGGACTGTGTGAACATACGGTGTATGGCACACACGCTCCATCTGACCGTCAGGGACGCCCTTGGCCTTAAGGAGCTGAAGGCGTTCCAGGAGAAGGGGGCCCGCCCCATCCCAGCTGCTGTTGCTGCCACGGCCACGCTTGTGGATAAGTCCCGCAAGCTGGCCGCCCACTTCCACCGCAGCGAGAAGTCCAGGAGACTGCTTCGCCAGAAGCAGGATGACCTTGGCCTTCCTCGCCATCTCATCCCTACGGATGTGGAGACGCGGTGGAACTCCACCTTCCTCCTGTTCCAGCGCCTGTTGGAGCAGGAGAGAGCCCTTGTCGCCCTGGCGAGGGACGAGTCCTTGGATGTCTGCGACTTCTCGAACGCAGAGTGGAAGCAGATGTCCGAGGCGGTGTCGGCACTCGAGCCCTTCCAGCTTGCCACGAAGGGCTTGTGTGGCGACACCACTCCCTTGAGCCAGGCGCTGCCCACAGCTGTTGGTCTCGAGAAGCTGATGGGTGGACTCCATATCTCTCTGACCACGCCAGAGGGTCGTGCTCTGGCTGGGAGGCTGAGGTCTGGGGTTGACAAGCGGCTCGTTGATGTGCTGGGAGACAGGGAGGAGTATGTCCTCGCTTGTCTCTGTCACCCAGCCCTCAAGGGCAATGCCATGAGTGCCGACGACTTGCCCAGGTGGAAGGGCATCCTGGTCGAGAAGGTTAGGGAGGAGGAGGCCGCTAGGGCCCGCAGAGACCAGGGTGTTGGTAGTGGTGCGGGGGCAGCCCTCGCGGCCCAACCCGCACCCAGCAGCAGCATGGGCGGCCAGCCGGCGTCAGCTTCCCCTTCCCCTCCCTCTTCCCAGTCCAGCAGCGCGGCATCCCAGGCGGCGCCATCGCAGCAGCCATTTGCTACCGACTCGAGATCCGCCCAGTGGTTTCAGCGGTTCTGCTATGGCGCCATGCCTGGTATGCGGGAGGCTCAACCTGCCAGGCCCCCCTCCAGTGCTGAGCAATGCGTTGCGCAGTACTTGGAGGAGCCTGTGGAGGGAGACGGCGTGGACTGCGCACAGTTCTGGGCGAGCCGCCGCCAAGTCTGGCCGGACCTGGCGGTGGTGGCTGTGCGCCTCCTCTCCTGCCCCCCAACCAGTGTCCAGAGCGAGCGGGTGTTTTCACGTGCCGGGGACGTGGTGACACCCTCTCGCTCCCGCTTGGACCCTGGTCTGGTGGAGCAGCTGGTCTTCCTTAAGGTGAACCTCCCCCTGTTGGGCTACCCCAAGCTGCAGTTTGAGACGGGCGAGTGATTACCGTGGGTTGCCCCATGGTTGGTCACCTGCCTGGCTCGACCTCTCTGCTTATCCCTACCCTCCCCCCTTCCACCTCTAGCTGAGCTGACGTGACAGATGCTGAGCCGTGCCAGCCAGTCGCAGCGTGTAGTGTGCCCACACAGAGATGCAGTTGTAGTAGTAGCTGTAGTGCTGCGACTGGCCAGATGTTTACAATGCCCACGCCCACCTAAAAAGAAACCCAATGCTGACCAGCACAGGCCCTTTATCTATCCACCTGTCAGCATTTGGGGACCTGGCGTGGGCACGGCAAACCCCCCCAAAGTAGCACAGCCCACGGAGTACTAGACTTAGCGGCAGCGGCGGGTATACGTTCTAAAATGCAGTGTAGATATGTAAATACTGTATGTAAATAAACATGTAAATAATTTTTTCTTTAAAAACCCCATGTCAAAATCAAGCCTCAAAATTATGCAAAAGAAAGAAAAAAAGGTGACAAAGGGAGAACAAAATGATGAATGCCAAATGAATTGATTTTATTGAAAATGTTGCCAGAAATCATGTGTGGGGGGCTTGGTTTACATGGAGAAAATGACTGGGTGATTTTTTCAAATGAAACGAATGAATTATTATCATCTTATGTTCATCTTGATTGTGGTCACTGTTGATGTTGGCTGATGGCAAAAAACCCAAAACCATCAGAATAGCAATGAACTGGCTGCCAACACAACATATTGATTGATAACTGTGCAGGGGGGGAATTGGGTCTGTGTGTGTGTGTGTGTGGTGCAGGCTCAGTCTGTCTCTTCCTGTTGTGTGTCTGTCTGTCTGTCTGTGTGAATGGATGCCTAGCACTGTCTCTGTGTGTGGATGCTTTCTGTGTGTAGTGTGGTGTGTGTCTGTCTACATGTTTTTTTTCCTCCCCCCCATGCCTCCCTCCATCCTTCCCCTCTCATCCTCTCCCCTTCCTCTTCACCACCTTCCATCCTCCCTCCCTTCCAGCCCACCACCGCCTCACCTGCCCCCAACCCCGGTCTGGCAGATGATGAGAGTCTGGTCTCTCCCACCGAAGCACACACGTGAGCACGTGTGTGCACAAATATGTGGCTGACCAACTCTGAGCCGGACCCTCCCCCCTTCAATCCCCTCTACATCCCTCTCCTCCTCCCCTTTCCTCCCCCCTGCCTCCCTGCCTCCCTCCCTCCCCCCTCCTAGCTAGCAGCGCACACATACACACACAAAACACCTGTGGTGGCAAACACCACCAGCACACATGCACTCACACTGGTGCCACCACCTCTGCCTTGGGCCTCTGTGTCCTTGAGCAGATATGTGGTGGTGGACCAGAGAAGCATTTCTTTCCAGCAAGGCAAAAGGCATGCACTCACTGCACACACACACACAAACACACGAAGAGGTGAAGACGAGAAGAGGCAACTTCTAGAACCAGCAGCAGCAGGTGAGTGTCGTGTAATTGTGTTGCTTCCCAAGGCCACTGCCCATGCTCAATGCTCAGTCTGCTGAAACTAAAGAACTAGCTACAATCATCCTTCCTCACATGCAGCTCAGCTGCACAGCACACTGACTAACTAGACACTACAGCTGGTGGTAGAAAAAACAGAAGTCTAGATTCTAGAAGATGTCCTGGTGGATTTTAAACTTTCAAATCTGTGCTAGGATTGCCTTGCCTCCTCCTCCTCCTCCTGCCTGTAATTGTGCCCTCTCCCCTTGCAGTTGCGCCGTCGTGATGGGTTGGTGATGTGCGTGCACCGTCTACTTAGCTCTCTCCTCCTCATGTTGGCTGGGCTTGCCAGGCACTGGCTGGCAGCAGCTGTTGGCTGTGTGCTAGGCTCAGGCTGTGGCGCGCGTGACTGGACTGGGAATGTTATTGTAGCGGCAACACTGGTTGTGGTGGTAGCAGTAGTAGCTGTTGTTGTTGCTGGGCTGGTGGCTGCTGGCCTGTGCTGACTCTGCGCACTTGGTCTGGTCTGGTCTGGTCATTTGGATGCAGATGTAGGGTGTGTGTGCATCATCCATGGGGAGCATCAAAGCAGAGCAGAGCAGGTTGGCTGGCTTCTGTCTGTCGGGCCTAGTCAGTGGCAGGCACTGAGTGAGGCGGTGGTTTCTTTGGGCATCACGTCACCCATCATGCAGAGCGGCAGGTCTGCTGCTCTGCTGCTCCGCCTCCTGCTTCTTCTCTGTGTGTTCTGCTCTTGTGCTTAGTGTGCTGCTCCGCTGCTGCTGCTGCTGTGCTGGCAGGCAGCACAGCAGTGGCCTTTTTGTTAGATCAGAGAGTGGGTGTTGTCTCTCTGAGTGTCCTCCTCTTACTTGCTTGGATAGGAGTGGTGGTAGTAGGTAGGCATTAAGATGGACTGACTAGGTGTTACGTGTTAGGGCGCCCAGAGAGAGGGGCCAAAAAGATGGGGTGGCAATTGTTGGGTTGCTCCTAGTATTATTGGTGAATTTCTGAAGAAAAAAAAATTTTCCATTGGCTAGAATGGGGGTTCGGGGCTGCCCCAGACCCGCCTCTGTGGGGTGGCAGCACCGCCAAAGTGGGTCCGGGGCCATGGCAAAAATGCCCTCAGTCCCTCCCAGCAATCCCCGTAGAGATAGGAGTGATGGTTCTGTTGTTTTTCTGAGGTGTTCTGAGTGAGTGTGGATTCTGTGATAGCAAATGAGAGTGGATTCATGGTGTCTCATTGGAAATCTCATAAGCTATCATAGAATCTACACTCAGAATACCTCAGAAAAACAACAGAACCATCACTCCTATCTCTACGGGGATTGCTGGGAGGGACTGAGGGCATTTTTGCCATGGCCCCGGACCCACTTTGGGGGTGCTGCCACCCCACAGAGGTGGGTCTGGGGCAGCCCCAAACCCCCATTCTAGCCAATGGAAAAAAAATTTTCTTCAGAAATTCACCAATAATACTAGGAGCCACCAATTGCCTTGGAATTTTTGGGGTGGAGGACACCCATGGGTGGCTACCACCCACCCCAGCTTTTTTGCCCCTAAGGGCTCCACATTGTGAGTTATGGGCAAAAAATTATTTTTTGAAAAAAATTTGTAAAAAATCAGAGGAAGGTCCAATCGACTTGAAATTTGGGTGGCAGGTAGAACACAATGTCCCCTTCAAAACCGGCCACTTTTTGTGATCCGAACCGGTTCGGTTCGGATCCGAACCGGTTCGAAACCGAACCGGACCGGGGGGGTGGTCTGGCAAAACCAAAACCGAACCACCCCGGTCCGGTCCGGACCCGGTTCGGACCCGAACCGAACCGGGAGAACGGGTTTTATGCACATCCCTAACTCAGAGCAGTTACCTTGCAATGTTACTCTGTTTTGGATGTTCAGAACTAACAGACAAGTAATATTAGCTAAGGTGAAATCAAAATCTGTGTCAAATCATACTTGTGACTGTTAAGAAATCTTGCTACAACTTAAACTCAACTATAACTAAGCTCTGCCCTCAGGAGGAGCAAAGAACCCACTCTCCTATCTGACAGCCCTTCTGGTATTTTAAAAGTGCTATAATGCCACCGCTCAGACTTTTATTCTCTAAGCCAGGGGTTCCCAACCTGTGATACTCCAGATGATGTTGAACTACAACTCCCATCATCCCCAGCCACAATAAACTATAGCTGGGGATGATGGGAATTGTAGTTCAGCTACATCTGGAGTGCCACAGGTTGGGGATCTCTGCTCTAGACCAAACATACATGCTGATACAATGTGGGAAATTACTCAGAATTGTCCCATTGAAATTAAAAGGACAAGTTAGGCAGTGCATCGGTCTCTTCGTCATGTCGGCCACACAATGCAAGTATGTACAGATTATGTCTGGATAATAATTGGTGATGTGAAAATCTATATCTATATCTATATCTATATCAATAGATAGATAGATATAACATTTTATTTTAAAGAACAAACATTACAGTCCAAGACACTCCCAAGAAGGAAACACTTTCATATAAAGTTTAAAAAAGAGAGAGAGAAGAAGAAGAAAGAAAAAGAAAAAAGAAAAAAAAGAGGGGGGGGGGAGAAAGAAAAAGAAAAGAAAAAAACCCAACAAACAATACATATATATGTAATCGCCTTCTAAAGCACATACAATTCATTAAATTTTGACCATATAGCTTGAAACTCTTCTTCTTTGCCTAAACGGCGAAAAAACCCCAATTCAAATGCAGATAATGACTACATTTCAGTAGTCCAAAGCTGAAGTTCCGGAGTAAATCTGCTTTTCCAATGTTGAATTATAATCTTTTTGGCCACTCCCCAAACATGAAGAATCCATAATTATTGTTAAAGTGTTAAATTTCATATCCTGGGAATATATCCCAGGAGAACATAGCTATCTTTAAAACACAATGATAATTGCAGTGTCTTATTTACAATTTTATGGACTTCATCCCAAAACGATGCTATAATTGGGCATGACCAAACCATATGTGACAGTGTCCCCTCATAAATATTATATCTCCAGCAAACCGCATTCTGAACCCAGCCCTTTCTGAACATCCTCTGGGGAGTCCAGTAAGAGCAAAACAAAAGTTTTTGCTGAACAAGTCTCAATTTAAGATCTATATATGCTTGTTTCATTATCCTTAATGCTATTAACCATTGGTCTACCATAATGGTATATTCAAGATCCTGATTCCATAATACACGAATATAATCAATATCAACTTTCTCTTTTTCTTTAAGTTTTAAATAAAATGAAACTGTAGGTTTAGCTTGTTCAGGTAGATGTTCCAAATCCAGTATTAATTATGGAGTTTCTGAAGCAGCAAGTGCATCATGTCCAAATAACTGTGTTAAAACAGTTTTGGGGGTTTTAATTATTACAATTGTTTAATTCTTGTTTTAAAATGTTTTAAAATTGTTAACTGTTGTCATATTGTTTTTAATTTTTGTTTTAGCTCTTTATTGTTTTAGTTTTTTGTTTTTAATTGTAAACCGCCCTGAGCCATTTTGGAAGGGTGGTATACAAATCAAATCAAATCAAATCAATAAATAAATTAAATAAAAGGTGCCTTAATTGTATATATTGCCAACTGGCATTCGAAAGGATATTAAATTCATTTCTCAAAGTATCAAAAGATTTAAAAACCTCTTCTGAGGTAATTAATTGATCTAAAATAATAATATTAGAAGTTGCCCAATTGGCCCAATAGAAAGGTTTCTGCCCAATCTTCAAATCCGAGTTCATCCATAATGTAAGCTTTGCGTGCTGAAAAGGCTCAAAACCATACTTAAGGCCTAATGATTGTACAAACAGTGCAAACAGATCTCCCATTAAGCAGATAACAAAAAAAAAAAAAACCCAAAACAAAGCAAACAAACAAACAAAAAGGGGTTTTCATATATTATGAAAATAATTTTCCAAATAGCTACCTACCAAACAGTGGATATTGAATAATTTGTTATGGAAATTGCCAAATGTGTAGATGAGAAATAAAGTGAGCACACTTCATATAACATCAGCCTTACAATGATTTTAAAAATGTAAAATAAAACATGTGGGGGTTTGGGGGTTGTTTTCAAGGAGAGCACTGCATATAATGATTTTATCAGCAATGTTTAAATACACATGAACATTGTACCATACATCTATATATCAAATACACTAAGGTCGTATATGGCAAGCTTCACCCTGGCTGCAGCCATGACCAATGAAAATGCGGGGGCGGGCCTTGCACATACAACCTTTGTCCTAGACAGGAATGGCGGCAGAGACGGTGACGACAGGATGCAACGCTGGTGGCGGAGGGGGCTGTGAAAGTCCCTTCTGTGGGCCTGCATTTCAGGGATCTCTGAGCGAGTCCCGAAATGGGCCGCAAATGGCCTGACCTGTCATTTGGGCAGCAGGTGAGCCCACGGAAGGAACTTTTGCTGCCATCTCTGCCGACAGTGCCCTGTCGTTGCCTGTCCTCTCCGCCACCATGGGGTGGCTTAAGGCAAGGGGGAAGGCGGGCCAGGGAGGCAAATGGGGCCAGGAAGGAGGTTTTGCCACCTCTGCTGCCATCCCGGATGGCAGGAGATGGCTGGGGCAGGGGGAAGGTGGATCGGTGGGGGGGGGGGAGCCAGGGAGAACTAGTGCACAGATGCTCTGCGCTGGGCCAGCTAGTTACAATGTATTCTTCTGATGGAAACAGTTTCCACAACAATCTGTCTTGCTTCCATAGCTTACAGCAAGAATCCCAAACCTGTGGAAATCCAGTCTAGAAATCCAGTGCTAGACTGATAAGAAAGTGAAAAATTATCAAGATTCTTCCCACACATGAACACCCTACTGGAAAGCATGCATGGTATGTTCCTGCAAGACATCTGCCCATGGTAGACCTACTACCCTGAAAAAGCAAAACTCCTTTCATTTCATTTGCTGATAAGCATACACAGTAGCAATTGTGTATTGATGTGCTGTCCCTTTAGAAGTTAAACTCTGCTAGAGTTCCCTGCACTTCCAATATTTGATTTATGTGGGTATTGAAAACGGTGTCCTTCACTCGTCCTGAGAATGAAGGTTAGTTTCAGCCAGTATGCAGTTTAAATAAGTTAAATGCCACCTTTAAAAAAAAAAAAAATCCACTCATCTTTCAAGTGGCCCCTAGAAACTGGTTGCCTTGCCACTGCCAAACAAAGTCATATTTAAGTTGAACTTATTCCCTGTTTTGATCAGCATGACAAACACTACATTTGACTGCAAGGTCGTGTTTCTCTGTCAGTGTTTCCTTTCTTTAGCAGTTCCTCTGAACAGACCTTGTGAGCACCCTAGTGGTTGGGGAATTAAGATGTGAACAGAGTTTGAGAGATGGCGGTATTGTGAAAATAGCACCATCTAGTGGCATTCTGGTTTGTACATTGTGGAATGTCCTGTATATTTATTTATTTTTTAAAAAACTGTATGTCCTGCTAAATCTTCTTAAAGGAGCTTAATGAAGCTAGCAATAATCATACATAAAAAGCACAGCATTAAATTACAATAAACCAAAAAACAATATTCAAAGCAGCAGGCCAAAAACCAACCAACCAACCAACCAACAAGCAAACCACGATTTAGAGACAGATTAGAGCAGATCTAAAAGCCTGAGTAAACAAGATGGTCTTCCATTTCTATTTAAAAACAGACAGTGTTGGGGACCAAATGAACCTCCCAGGGGAAGGAACTCCACAACATGGGGGCAACCACAGAAAAGGCTTGTTCCCATGTAACCAACAACATCACTTTAGTGGGTGTAGGGACTTAGGAACCAGCCTCCCTGCCTGAAAAAGTAGGCAACCTTGGCTCTTTGGCTGTTGTTGAACTCAGTGGCATAGTCACCACTGGACAAGGGGAGACAAATGTTCCTGGGCTGCCGGGGTTGAGGGGCTGCCATGGTGCCTCCTCCCCAAGAGAACGCCCACTTGTCTGCCTCCCTGACCCAGCCAGGGAATGAGCACTCGAGTGAATGCACGAAACACAGCCCCTCATCCACTCCAAGCCAGAGGATGAGGGAGAGAAATAAAGCACCCAGCCAGTATACAAAGTGCCGGCTGGGAAGGAGTAGAGAGGTGCCACATACCCCACTTTCCTAGTGCACACCCCCGGTTACGAGAACAGCCTGTTTGGGTGCTACAAGCAGCACCCCTCTATATGGTCTGCATCTTGGCTACTTAGACTTGCAGAATCGCAAACCCTCCACATGCCCATATTTGGTAAACTCTCAAGTTAGTCGCTTAGCACAGGCTGCATGGTCAAGTATGACATGCGACTGCAAGGTGATTCCCCCATGCCCTTCTCTCTGTTCACAACACAGAGGAGAGTAAGGCTTGAGTTAAGGAGAACTATCGCTCAAGAGAATAGAGAACTATCAAGGGAACTATTGCTCAAGAGAATAGTAAAACTCTTCTCATTGGCACAGAGGATTAGTCTTACTAATCACCTCAACAGTAACTCTTGGGGAGGAGGCACCATGGCAGCCCCTCAACCCCGGCAGCCCAGGAATATTTGTCTCCCCTTGTCCAGTGGTGACTATGCCACTGAGTTCAACAACACTCCCGCCTCACTGTTGCAGTGTGGATCAGAGGAAGAGGCTTGTTAGTGTGAAAAGAATTCTGATCTTCTCGCTTGGAAGGTCTTCCTGACCCACAAGATACGCTTTGAGCTTGCCCATTTACTCTGTCCCAAACAGGTTTTTTAAACCATTCCACTTTATTGTTCCTCAAGATTGCACACACTCGTGATTGAGTCACACAACATGTGTTCTTGGACGTCATCCAAGAACCATGGACATCATCCCCTGCAGCCAAGAGGTTTAAACTGTGTTTGGCCCGAAGGCACGTTTTTGCCTATACAGGAAAACCTCAGTATTTGCGGGGGTTCCGTTCCCAGCTAGTGCTGTGGATACTGAAACCACGAATACCGAGTAAATGGGGCAATGGCATCACGAGGGTTAGGTATATAAGGGGGGAAATCAGCCGAAAATTGTGTGTTTTTTAAAAAAGAAATTGGCCTAAAAATGGCCCACAAAAGCAAATAAAAGCCAGGCTACTGTGCTCTGCAGGTCCACAGCAGTCCTTCAGTGCCCCGCAAAGGCCAAAAAATGGCCCCAAATAGTGGATTCTTTGCTGCTGCAGCAGCTGCTTCTGCCACCATCCCCCTCACCTCCCCCCAACCCAAGCCCTTTACAAGTATGGCCATGGCCGACCCCCGGCCTACAGATATACGAGTCCTCCCCCCACCTCTGCCATGAGGTTGGGTGCCTATTCCACAAGTGTTGACACTGCAGATAACAAGGTTTGCCTGTATCTACCCCCAGATGCCAACAAATGGTGTCCTCCTTCTTCAGAATCACCATCTGCATATGCTTGTGCTTTTGCACTGGCCATACCATCAGCCAGTGCTTTGGCTTTGCCTATTCCATCAACCACAGCTACTGCTCTAGATCCTGTCTCCAGTTCCAACCATGCACCACACCTGGCTGCCTTAGTGAACAGATTTCCCCTGAATTTTCCCATGAACTGGCCGCTTTCCTGGTTCCCTGACTTGCAAGTGGCTGACTTGTGAGTGACACACTTGCCTCTCCTCCACCCTGTCCTTCTGCTTGGTCCCTGAAGTACCCCAGTGTTCCCTAGCTTGCAAGTGCGAAAGACACACCAATGTGTTTGGAGGAAGGGATTACTAATAATCTCTTTTCCCCCCTTCTCTTCCTCCTAAGTCTAAATATGTGTGCACATGGGGGCAGCATTTGGCTGTCAGGCCACCAGCAAGCCCTCTACACCCCTGGTTGAACTACAATTCCCATTGTAGTTCAATGTATTGTGGCCAAAGATGGTGGGAGCTGTAGTTCAACAACTGCTGCAGAGCCAAGGTTGCCTACCTCTGATCTAATGGGTCAGGCAGATTCATAGGGAAGAAGGCAAATATATTTTCAGCAGTTGATATACTTACAGCTTATTGGTGTTTCATTGTATATAAACATTCTCTTTTATACCATGCTCAGAATAGGATTTGTCATTTTTCCCAGCTGGACAAGAGGTATTCAGATATAAATTTTCTACATATTGTTTTAATTGTTATTTGTTTTAATTGTTGGTTGTTTTAGATGTTTTGAATTTTGTGTAAACCACCTAGAGGTATTTTACATTAGGCAGTTTATAAATCTAATAAATACATTCATATTATATCAGAAGAGCATTCTCATTACAGTCTTCAAATAACTGCAGCAACTGATGCGTCAAAAGTCTAGATGCTGTGCAGTTGCCCATCACAGAACCAATAGAAACAAATCAAAATCCCAGAATGAATCAGGTGGACAAACTCAAACAGAAACTTCGGCATTTTATCTTTTGGTACCTTAAGTGGTGCAGCAGGGAAATGCTTGACTAACAAGCAGAAGGTTGCCAGTTCGAATCCCTACTGGTACTATATTGGGCAGCAGCGATATAGGAAGATGCTGAACGGTATCATCTCATCCTGAATGGGAGGAAGCAATGGTAAACTCCTCCTGTATTCTATTAAAGACGACAGGGCTCTGTGGTCGCCAGGAGTCGAAATTGACTTGATGGCACACTTTACCTTTACTTTACATGGAGAATGGCAAAAATAGCACACTCAGGGCAGGCACAAAGACACAAGTTAACCCACATCCAGCCACCA